>NC_142027.1:27141723-27757492 GCF_982192425.1 Myodes glareolus | reverse complement strand
GTTTTGCTTAATTATAGTTTGATTTATTAAGTTAGGAAGTAATTTTTATTTTGAGGTTCTCCGCTATGTGACCAGTTAAAAACATTTTAGTAAGATCCATTTCAATGGTTTTGGTTTCTTGAAGATACGAGGAGGAAAACTCATGATCACTTATACCCGCAAGAGCGATGCTGGCAAGTACGTCTGCGTTGGTACCAACATGGTGGGGGAGCGTGAAAGTGAAGTTGCAGAGCTGACTGTTTTAGGTGAGTGTATTTTTATCTAATTTCGTCTAATTCCAGTAGAACATATGCATCATTGTCATTTTGCTTATAAAAAGGAGAAAAATCAACTTTAATCAAAGTATATGGGAGAAAAGACCAGTGAGCCGGTATTTGCAGGAAAGAGGAAGGGTGAGAAGGAATCCACAAAGCAGTTTGAGATAAAAAAAAAAAGCCAAAGATATGAGATTGGCATAAATCCGAAACCCTGTGAAAGGCCTACAGAAGTGGGCAGCTGTGCAGAATAAATGGAAATCTGTCCTTACTGAGCATCCTAAGTGTTTTCCGATTCATTCATCTTCTAGAGAGACCGTCGTTTGTGAAGAGACCCAGTAATTTGGCCGTAACTGTGGATGACAGTGCAGAATTTAAATGCGAGGCCCGAGGAGACCCCGTGCCTACGGTTCGGTGGAGGAAAGATGATGGAGAGCTGCCCAAATCCAGGTACATCTCGGGCTTTAACAATGGGATGCATCAGTTTGAAATTTCCCTTTCGAATCAGGCCACATGTGTCCTTAGGCTGTGTCATCATCCTTACTTCTGATAGCATCACGCTCAGCTTTTACTTCAAGAAACTGGTGAGCAACCCATACTTGAGATTATAACCTTTTCCAGGGCATACAGTATGAGATGCAGCCATCCGGGACTGTAGCAATGAGCCCTAGTCCTCATTTTCAGAGGAGAAATAAACAAACAGAAAACAATCAGTACTCTGTGGTATACTGTGTTGCAAAGTTAGAATATGGAAAATCAAGTATATCCAACGACCCTTGGATTCTAGTGTCACTGATTTATAATACACTTATCATGATGTATTTACATCACAAGAACATTTAGAGTCTGTGGCCAAGGTCAGGATGGAGCCCTGGAGATCATTAAAATCTTGGTCATGAGGCTTTCAGAAGCATGGTTCTGTGGCCATAGCTTGTACCTACAGTGTTCCTTAAACAGATTTCTCTTCTGCTCAGCCAAATTTAATGCTACTTTTTGCAAAGGAGTGTGTGGGAAAGGAAAAAGGGCACAGCAGTAAACATGTAACTGTGAGCTAATTAAAAAGTGGACTTCCTTTTTATTCAGGGGAGTGTAACCTGGAATGTCTAGAAGTCAGGATTTCTTGATGTTTATCCAGTCCTTAACTAGGAGAGGAAGAGAGAGCTAAGAATCAGGGAGCACTGTTGATGGGACAGTAATGTAGTAACAGTCTGGTTTTGTCACCACACTGTTGTCTCTCAGGTACTCATTCAACCAGCAGCATGTGTTGGGTCTTCACTAAGAGTCACATTGTAGCTTTAGGGGTGAACAGTCTATGCTTAAGGAACTTAAGAAAGAAAACAGGCATGAAGAGATACCCAACAACATTGTCAAGCTCTTTTGTCCCATAGATAGGTAGAAACTAGGAAAAACTTCTTAAAGAAAAATGAACCATATGCAAGGGCTTAAATATATATAGAAATACGCATATATTTGCATATACCCCTAAATACATATATGCATATATTATTATATCATATTACATTGTATTGTATATTATATTATTATACATATAAAGAAAGGAGAGTAAAATGTTGCAGATAAGGATTATTGCAGCATAGGCAGAGGTGTGGTGGGAAAGTTTAGCATAGCTCATGCTCACAGTGTTTGGTGAGCAATCACGTGATGTCAGACTGGAGATTCTGTGACCAAATATGAGGGGATTCATATAGTAAAGAGTTGCAGCTCACATTTCATGGCCTCACGAGGTCCCCAAAGGTTAGGATGGACAGGGTTAATATTCAGGAATAAACCCTAACAGTAGATGCTGCTCTGTTAAGGACAAAGGCCAGGCTCTTGCTGTGGTCTTAACAGAGGAGAGGCATGTTTTGGTTTTGATCTAGGAAATGAATGAAGCTAAGGCCCCTGCATGGAGAAAAGTTGAAGGAGAACTGATCCCTTGGATGGCATGCCTGGTTTCAGTGCCAGCGTTACCACTAAGCATTTGAGGATCAAGGCCAAGTGGCCTCCTCATCTTCTAATACCTCAGTTTCCCCAATCTACAAAATAGTATCTACTGGGTCATAACCTTCTTGTTAGAATTTAAAAGGTTAAAATGTATAAAACCCTATATCTGCGACTTAATGAATGGTCCCATGCCATTTAGCTTTAATTTGAGCACAGGAGCTAGAGGAAATCAATGACAGTCGTTCTTTTAGAAAATGAATTCATTTGCAGGAAAGCCATGTTTTACACTTTGTTTCCAATTGCTTTGAGGGAGGCTGCGTGTGACTTGATTCCTAGATATAGGTGCATAACTGTAATGGTGTTATCCGAGAAGAAAACCACATGACTTTCTTTTATTATCTCATCAGATATGAAATCCGAGACGATCATACTTTGAAAATTCGGAAGGTGACGGCTGGTGACATGGGATCGTACACTTGTGTTGCAGAAAATATGGTTGGGAAAGCTGAAGCGTCAGCCACTCTGACAGTGCAAGGTAGGCAGTGCTGTTGGTGTGTGTATGTTTCATCATGAGAAATGCTATGTTAGTACTTGCAGAATGCACTATTTATGAGTTTTTATAAATGGAGACTTTATTGCTCTAAATATTTTATGTCAACTATCCAAACAGAACATTGTCTATATATTACACAATTGTTGGAACAAACTGAATTAAATTTCAGAATTATGGTGAGTTGGATCTCAAAGGAGAATATGCTTGAATCTCTGTATCTTGAAATATAGTGTCCTCCTGAACTTTTAATTAAATAGTAACTTAATACTATTTATAGTTTTCATGAAATCTTTGTTGTAGAAAGAAAAGAAGTTTTTCATGTTTCAGACCAGAGTTGTGTAAACTGTACTACATTCGGTCCCCCCACCCCCACCTCCAGAATGTAGCATTTGTTCATAGGCTAGGGACATTGCCTTCTTCTATTCCCATAATGCCAAGGACAAAACAGATATTCCAAGTCCCTTAAGTGAGTCAATTCCATTTCTCCTTGGCTAATATTGGTGGAGATGTCTTACTGAGCCTATGAGCTCAGGTGACTAGGGTATTTAATGGCAGAAATGCCTTGATCGTCATTGGTGTCCAACACTGATGTTTACGGATGTTTCTCTGCTTACCATTGTGTTCGGAATTTCAGGCATCTTCTCCCTTCTTCATCCTTTTACCACTTTCTCCGTGATGTCATAATGATTATTTCTCATTGTTTCTCACCCGAGAACTTTTATTTTTCTTCTAGTGAGAAATTCTTTGTTGTGGAATTTGAAAGGCAATGACTTTTAAATACATTTGATTACTGTAAAGGAATCCCTATTTCAACAAATATGTGTGTGTGTGTAGTAAACAGAGAATATGGCCATTTAGGTTGTTTCTGAGGCTGACATTAGCAACACTCAGGGCTGTCATCTTTTCCAAATGCTGTCTCTTCTAACACTATCAAGAAGAAAAAGGTGACTTTTGAGAGAGTTTCTCAATACTGGATGTCCACAAAAGAACCTGTGGGCTTTTCACATTAACCAAAAATAAAAAAGGGGAGGGAGAGGCTGTTTTCTTCCTATCTCTAGAGCCATTATGTGCCACTTTGGGGTGTTTAGCTCAACCTCATAAAAACAAAAGAAAAAGAAAGTTCAAAACAAACATTGAATTTCTAAGACCTCAGTTCCTTCTCCTTAATCTAAGTGGGGCTTGGACTTCTTACTCAGGCTAAAACAGTGCTTTACATTTAGAGAAAGCATGAGTTCAAGATATGTCAAGTCCAAGTTCAAAAGCCCTCCAGAGGCAGCAAAATGGGGCAGGATGGATAGAGCGTGAAAAGGCGCATCTGTGTCCAGGTCACTGTGATGACAAAGCTGACTGTCTGTCACAGTTGGTTAAATGTTTCTGACTTCCCGCTGCAGACTCAAAGCCTTCTACTCTGGTAGACTGATGCTAACATAAACAGCACTCATTCAGTTCCATATCTAGTGGGCACTGAAATCAAAATATAGCTTCTTCCTGTAAGTTTACACTCCGTTCCAAAGCTAGGCCAGCATTAAGTTTTCCATACACAATTCTTGTTCCCAAACCTGAATTGATTTCAGTGGAAATTGGTTACAAATGATCAGATCCAGAACCTGTTAGCTGAATTCGGACATTCTCATTTCAAATGCGTTCGGTTTTCTATGAAGTTGGGAGGGAATCTGTGAGCAGCCCAGACTGTATTATTTCATTCAGTATTAAATATGTACTTGAGCATCAATGTTGAGTTGCTTTAACATATTAGAATAATCAGCATTGTAGTGAAGAAAAGCAACTTTCTGATTCAAAGATAGCTAAAATGCATTCATATGAAATGTGAGACATTTGGTTTTTTTATTCCTTTGTGAAGAATATAGAAAAATATTAGTTACTACAAAGAGACTAATCAAATCGAATCCCTTTGGTAGCAGGAGGCAGTTAAAACAAAGAATTTAACAATATAACTTTTTTAAAATTATTTTTATTTGATTTCTTTTAAGGAGGGAACAGTGGAGTCAGTTTGCACTTAAAAGTGATCTTCCTGGCATAGAAGTGGTGGCTCACACTTTTAATTCCAACAGTCTGGAGACAGAAGCAGATGAATTGTTGTGAGTTCGAGGCCAGCCTGGTCAACAGAGCTAGTTCCAGGACAGCCAGGGTTCTTACATAGACGACCCCTGTCTTGAAAAAGCCAAAAAACAAAACAAAACAAAGCAAAACAAAAACATAAGTGATCCTCTTACACTTAGCTACCCATGAGTGTTTTATTCACAGAATTCAGGTAGGAAAATGATGTATTACAACTATAAGTAAAATCACCTTAAATAAACTATGTATTACAAATGTAGTAAAAGTTACCTTAAATAAACTGTGTATTATAAATGTAGTAAAAATGGCCTTAAATAAACTGTGTATTACAAATGTAGTAAAATCATCTTAAATAAGGGTAGTGATTTAATTTTCACCTCCAATACAGAGAATTATAATTCCAATCAATAACTTAAAACAAATCCTTATTTGAGAATTTTTTTTCTACTCTGTCTTTTTTTGAAAGCGGAATCCTTTTTTACTTTTTACTTTCTGTGGTGTGGTTGATTGAACACAGTACCTCACTTACTACTGAGTCACACATCTATACCCTGTTCTGCCCTGTTTTAGGTGCTGTTTATTAAGCCACTCTCAGATAGTCCTTACTTCTTTTCCTCCTTCTTTTTCTTCATTCTTAAGTGTATGCATGTATATGTATATGTGTGTGTGTGCGTGTGTGCGTGCGTGTGTGTGTGCGTGCGTGTCTGTTATGTTTTGGTGTAAGGTATGTGTGGTGTGATTCCTGAATTGTATATGTATATTGTATACCCACTGTGATATGTGTTGCAGTATGTATGCATGTGTTATGTCTGTATCTATGTGTCTATGTATATCTGTGTTTGTGTGTGGTCTGTACTGTGAGTACAAATGCCTCTATGTGGTTTGTGTGACTGTGTATGTATTATGTGTGATGTTTTATGTGTATGTGGTGTGTGCTTTGTGCATGTTATATATGTGTGTTGTATGTAGAGCAGTGTCTGTGTGTGGTGTATGTGTGTGTGTCTGCATTTGTAAGTATGTGAACATGTGATGTTTGTGTGTTTATATATGTGTGTTGTGTGGTGTACAGTTTGTGTGTGTTGTATGCTTGTGTTGTGTGTGGAACAGTACCTGTGTGTGTACCTGCATGTGTGTATGTGAATGTGTGATGTGTGTTTGTGTGTGTATATGTATGTGAATAAGTCATGTGTGTGTTGTGTGGCTTGTGTGTGTTATATGTGTGTATTGTGTGTGACGCAGTGTCTGTGTGTGTGGTATATGTATGTGTATATCTGCATTTGTGTGAATATGTGATGTGTGTTTGTGTGTGTGGTGTATGTGTGTGTGTGTGGTGTGTACCTGTATGTGTGTATATGTGAATGTGTGATGTGTCTTTGTGTGTGGTTCTGGGTATTATCTTTATGCTTTGTACTTACTAGGCAATTTTTCTCCCACGGAACTAAATCCAGTCCCCAGGACTTTCTGGGCTTTTCTTAGATATTCTCCACTGGGCTTTAATAAATATTTGTTGAAACTGAAATATGAATATGCATTTTAACCTCTGCTTGAGTGGTTGAAAACAGCAAGGATGTATCATGAGGAGAACCCAGGCAGTGCCTGGTGACTTGATCCTAGCTGCCAACAGTCATTGGTTCAGAGCTGGAGAAGCTCTGGTGTGTGATTCATTCTGTCTGCGGTCTGTGCTTGGAAGCAAGCAAAGGCGCAATCATTGCACTATTTGCCTATTTTAATAACATCATGTTGGATGTTTTTTTGAATATTTTAAATCTATAAAGTGAAACAGACTGAAAAATATAGGAAAATCTAGAACTAGACAAAAATTCTACTTGTAAGTATCTTCATATATATGCTCGACCTGATTTGGGAGCTCATTACTGGAGCACAGGAAATTGTCTCTGTCTTGTTTCTCCACAAAGACGTTAAAAAGAATAAGGAAATATTCTGTGAATGGACAGAAATCATAAAGGGCTTGAATAGATTTCAGTACAGTTCTGGACTTTTCAGAACTTGAGAATGTATCTCACACAAATAGTGCCTAAGCTTGTGCAACAGCCCTCATAGCCAGACCTCCACTTGTGATTAGCCTTTATAAAGTAGGCATCGGGTGGACTACTGAATATTAAGACCACTTGGTGACACAGCTTATTAATTTTTGGAGTATTCCTCAAAAGGGGCATGCTCTCACCCCTGACTCTGTTAACTGGTAAATTTGATCGCTTTACGCATGTGAAGATTCTCAGGCGCTCTCGCCATCTCCCTATGTCACTGAAGTGTTTCTGTACAATACAGAGGCTAATAGGATTATTCATGAATAAACAAGCTCCAAAACTCCTTAATATTCGTGGTCCCTTCAGACATGGGTGGCCTGCTCAGGTCCCTCCTGACACCACACCACCTGAGGTTCACATAGCAACTTTAGCTGTCTAGCAGCCTCGTCTGCACTAAAGCCCAAATAAATTGGGTACTAAATCAAAACATAGATTATTTGTTATATGTGCTCTGTATTTTACTTGGAAAAGAAGAAAGTTATATTACAATTTGGCGGTATTAGGAAGTTGCTGTCTGCAGTACATTCTGGCATACTCTATAGCTTATTCATCAATAAATACCAGGAGTAGCTCAGTTTCTTTAACTTGCATATCAAGTTATATATGACATTGAAATTCGCTATCATTATGTGACTCAAGGCTGAACAGTAATTTGATCAATGGAAGAACAATATTTGTTATGTTATATTAGTTATGCTATTATTTGACTAATTAAAGTGAGCAAACTGCCCTGTTTGGAACAGTTCTGGCAGAAAAGTGTTTCTGCTTCACTCCTATTCAGAAAATTTAGTTATGGAGACTCCAGAGGCCATTATCTTCTGGGGTTATCTAACATTTCCTTCCTGTGACTTTAAATCAGCAATTGCTTCATTGATGCTTGATGTTTGTCTACAACTCTATTTTCCCATATGTGTGTATGTGTCTCCTTATATATGCATACATACATACATATATACTGACCACCTACACACTTCTTCAAGAATTTAATTTATAAATCTATGGAACCCAAACAAAAGCTAGTACCTGTTAAACAAAAGATAAGACTTGCTACAATCTCAGGCTATTGTTATGCTTGCCATAACACTCCTAATGCCTCACTTAGGAGTGTTAGGCTGGCGAGTTCTGTCTTGGTAGGAATGAATTATTTTCCGAGCAAGTGCTTAATATCACATAATAGCCCCATCTTTTAGAGGAAATTATATTTACTGCAGTATTTATAACAACTTTATAGGTTGTGACATATCTATAAAACATAAAATCTAACCAGAAGAAAATAGATGCGTCGAGGCATTCTGCCAAGCTTTTAAACGCTATGTCACTGAAGCTCTTCAAATTTATGCCTCCCTTTGGCGTTTGAGAATGGTGAGACTTTTGTTTTATACTAATTTACTATCTTAATCGAAATGCATTACATTGTTTAGCGGCTGCTTCTCAGGTGGGCCTTGAGGTTGTTCTTAGACTCAGACAATACCCATGTGAAATTAGATTATTTGTCTTTCTTTCAGTCATGATCCAAGGCTTTATTTATTTTATTTTATGTGGGTGATTCTTTTCCTTTGGTTAAAGTTAGAATTTGGGTTCCTCACAATGAGCACATCTTCAAACTATTTTTTAAAACATCGAGAGAAAACAAGTGTTTCTCTTTAATATATTATTTCTAAGAAACCTTGTATGATTTGTAAATTACTTGCTTCAATGGCAGTTATGGAGATAGCCTCTTAAAATCATTTCCCTTTTGAGGACTACTTTTACAAAAGAAAGACAGACAAGACCGCCTGGAGTTTAAACTTAATTCACTCATTTCCAACTGTGCCCTCAGCATTGAAGCTTCTTTGGCTTGAGCTGCTCATTGCTTAAGCAGGGCAAACTGGATAGCGTTATTAATCTTTCCACCCTTAGCAACTTCACAGATAAAGCAGCTCTTATTACTGTCACAATTTTATTTCCATAGTGAATCTGTGACTCTATCAGCAAAATGATCATGTTCCCATCGCTGTGCCCCATCAGTCACAGGAAGCTGAACTGAATGTCGATGTCCACACTCCGGCCATTTTCTACGCAATCACCTTTTATCTCTCTGAGTTAAACCATTAGGAAAATCTAATCCCATATTTGTGCATCTCTCTTACAATAGGAACTAAAAGATGCTCAGGTCTCCTGTTTCTCCTGAGGCCTGAAGGCTGCACCACTCAAACTCAGGAAGTTGTATGTTGTTATCTCTCTTTGTACCCCACTGTACACTTCCCAGGCTTCTCACAGATACCAGTTACTCTCGGAGACTTGGCTGCTTTGCTGCCCTTTCTTGGGTCTGTGTTAAGACAAAAAGCAGGTGCCAAACATTGCCCAGCCAGGTGATACTCTTTGATCATTACAGAGATTCTGTAATTTCAGCTCCTCTCTCAGAAGTGGCTGCCCATTGTCCTCCCTTGATCTAAAGTCATACCGTTCTCTCAAATTCACTGTTTAATTTTTAAACATAGCACAAATTGTATTGCCAGCTCTCTAAATTCATTGCCGGCATATAATAACAACGGGAAAATTAATTGTGAAAGGGTTATATGCTCTATGCTATTCCATGGAATTATATTGTCTTTTGCCTCTCATAGATAGTTATGGCAAGTCTATAATGAAGGAGAAAAGTCCATCCTCATTAGGATTGATTAGCCAGTGACAGCTGTGGGAAGGCTGCTCTTTAGGGTGTGAGATTGACGTGAAATGGGGGAGACACAAAGGCACGGAAAAAAAAAAAAAAAAAGACCAGGCTGTCTTTGGGCTGACTTCAGTGCTACTAATGGGATGCATCCTAGCGCCTTTTTCTTGCTGCTGAACTGCCAGTGTCAAGCAAGACGCTTTGCTACAGTGTCTCAAGTGCTCCAGTTTGTGATTGACCCCTTCTTAGGGCCCCAGTGAACTAGGAACTGGTGAGCAGTTTCAACTTTCAGTAAAGCGAGAAGCGACTGTCAGAGGCTTATAGGAGCCTTTGCCACGAACAGTAGAACAGTAAAGGCTTGAGTGTCCAAGGGCAACTTCCCATGGTCCTCTGCTTCCCCTGGAGATGCAGCCTACAGTCCCATGCAGAACACAGTTTGGTGAAGCGTCACTCCCTTGACTCTCCTCCTTCCCCACGGCTTACCCCGGACTAGGAACCTCAAACTTCGACTCCTCCTTCGCCTTTTAAACATTGCTCAGCATTGCCCCCATCTCTCTCTTCTTCTTACCTCCCTCTAATGCAAGTATCTGACCTCTCTCTGAAACTACAGGGCTCTAGCAAGGTTCTTTGTCTCCATTTTATTCTGTAGACTCTTTCATCTTTTGTGTATCCACCTATCTAAGACACAAATCCAGTTATGTTAGTACCTTCCATTAAACTTATCATGATTCCCATCTCTCTGTAATAAGATCCAAGCCTATTTCTTAGACCAAACTACCTGCTTGCTCCTTTCTGCAGTGAAAGTTACTGTATCTTTTACTTAGGTTGGTACAAAAGAAATTACAGTTTCAAACCATGAATTTTAAATCATGATACGAGGCTCAAATACATCGTTATCAATCAAAACAGGAACCACTGCAATCAACATTCTTGTCAAGAAGGAATATTTGCTTTATCCCTGTAGCATAAACATCCACGCTTTGGAATTTGATGAACTCTTTGGTAGTTGTGGAAGTACTGTCTCTGAAAAAAAGTTCTTAAGGTGCTTGAAGACATAATGATAGGCAAAGGTGTAACATGAGGGGGTCCTGCTTGTTTGTGTTTTCTGTCCCCGCCTGGTACCCCACAGCCAGCAAGCCCCAGAGAAAATCAACCACACAGATCTCTATAAGTTATAATGCTGATTGGCCCATTAGGTCAGACTTCTTATTGGCTAACTCTCACATCTTGATTAACCCATTATTCTGATCTATTTTAGCCATGTGGCTCAGTACCTTTTTCAGTGGGGCAGCTCACATCCTGCTGCTTCCGTGATCTGGGCAGGAGTGGGAGGAATCAACTTCCTCCTCCCCAGAATTCTCCTGCTCTCCTTGCATCATTTCTACTTCCTGTCTGGTTTTCCCACCTACACCTTCTGCCTGGCCAATCAGGATTTATTCAAAACATGATGACAGAATACAGACAATTCTCCCGCACCACAAAGGGTCAGGGGACCATGTCGGATGAGGCAAGCATGCATGGGCCAACTTCATTTTTGAAGCATTGGTTGTATGTTCGGGCATTGGCCTGAAGAATTGAACTCTCTCTGTTGAGCGGTGTGAGCGGTGGGGATTACAATTTGGGGCATAACTCATCATAGCTGAGCATAGTTCATATGCATTGGTTTCTCCCGGGCTCTAAAGCTGTACTGAACCAGACCTCCAGCAGATCACTGAACTGGGACCATGACCTCTTTTGGTGCAAGTTTCGCTTTGGAAAGTGCTTTGGAGTGTCTTCCAGGTCGGTCACTGAGCCACTCATTATACACAGTTCATTTCGTTTCCAGTAGCATGTCACAGTCCCCTCAAGAAATAGTGCATCACTGTTATGTAGCATCAGAGAGGACAACAGTTCTAAAGGACAGTTTTTAAGGGGAAAGTTGAGTCAGTTCATGATGCGCCCACCTCGCAAGCTGTTTCAGCTTTCCAGTTGCCTTCAAAACGCCAAATGACCACAGAATGGTTCACATTCAACTCCATGGCAACTGTTTGTGTAGTTGTAAGGGGATCTAGCCTCAGTGATATCATTTGGTTCTTGTCACCTTGTGAGGGCAGCTCACTATGCTTCTCCTCTTCATGGCTCTCCTGTTGAGTGTGAACTTCCTGAACCACCGCCTCACGGCACTTGCGTTGGCAGTTACTCAGTCCAGTGCCCTGTTGTGGCTGCTGCTGCTTTAGGACTCATTTTGAACTGTAAGGCAAAACAAAACAAAACAAAAAAAACTGACCCGAATTTGCAATTTACCATTTCCATACTCTAACACAAATGTAAAATAAATACTAAATTATAAGCATTAACATGAAGTGAGAAATGGCTCATGAACCTGGTGGCATTAGTGAAACACGTTTGTTGTTGTTGTTCAGTGTACAGTTTTAAATGCCACTCTCTTCTAGAAATAGCCTCACAAACACACTTGCTGTTACTAACTAGCTGGGCAGCCCTTCACTCGGACAAACTGGCACAAGAAATGAAGCACTATGGCTACAAAAATGCCATCTGTGAGTGTTAATCGAGTGCAACCCTGTTACCTGCCACCGTGGCATGCTAACTAACTTTTCTTAGTGTTTGTGAGTGTTCTCATCTGTTGACAAACAGATAAAAGAACTCAAGATCATCAACAGTGAAATTCCCACAAAAGCCAATGTGCATTAGGAGTACTGAGGCAACAGCAGTGACTATGGTCATATTTCTCAGCTTCTTACGAAGCAAAAATACAAAAGAAACAAGCAAAAACTTCTTAAGATTTGTCAGATTGCTTGTAATTTCACCCTATATCCATAGAGGATTAAAACTCTACTAGATGGTTAATAGAGATTGTGGCCGTTGTCTTGTATTTCCCTCAGCGAGCATTATTTCTGTCCCTTTAGTCAATCTTTGACCCTTTGTCCTCAGTGCGTATTTGGTAAAGTGTTGAGAGCTTTGTCACGTCACTGCTGCAGAGAAGAGTATATGGGGGCCGTTAATTGCACCATCTTTTGGAACATTGCACTTGTATTGAAAGCTGACTAAATAAGTTACTGTATTTCTGAGCCTCGTATTTCTCATCAGTAAGATGGGGGTGCTTGGTCTCCCTCACTGGACAGTTGGAGAGTTCCAGGAGCCCGTGGAAGTGCAGTGAGAGAGAGAGTGGGATGTCGGGTGTGCCTTCCCTTATGCATCTGAACCATGGCAGCCATGGCTTTGCTATCTTTGGGGTCCTCAGCTGCTTATCAGTAGTTGCATAAACTATGAGTCCTATGTGCAAGTGCAAAAATGTTTTATGTAGTCATATAGACAGATAATCCTTCTCAATAAAAATTAAATATCAAAGCATGAAACTTAATCAGTTTCCTTGTTTTCATTAGACAAATTTGTAGATATCATGATTCTTTTTTGCATGTAGTATAGTGATTGGATTTCCTAGTATGTTCAATGCTGCTGATGTAGATTAAAATGAATACTGAATTTCTTCATTTTTATTCAGTAAAATCAATATATTTATGATATTAGAACTTAATGAACTGAAAATGATTGTATATTCTCAATATCTGCATTATTGCTAAGGATAATTATCTTTGATAGGTTCAGAAACTTCTTATCAGCATTGTTTGATAGTAAAATGTATGTACTTTTACTGTAATGGTATTACAGTAATGTAGAGATGAATTAGAGCACAGGAGATGAATATTTGTTATATGCAAATGTTGCACCATTTTGTAAGGAATTTGAGAACCTTTGGATTTGATATCCATGAAACGAATGGAACCAATGCTAAAATATACTGAGAGGTCATACTCCCTACTTAGAGGGACAGTCCCTGACAATAACAGTCATATAATGTAGCCTTACAAATTGAATCAAGAGGTATATGCCATCAGGAGAAATCAGTATCCCTAAACCTAATCAATTTCTAATACAAAAATAATTTTGAAAATAAGATGATATGGATTTGTATCATATTATGAGCACATGTGGCCTTTTAAAAATCTGCTAGATGGTTATTTCCGAATACAAAGTTACTGTAAAAAATAAAGTCATTGTTTAAGTAAGAAGTAGTATACTGTGGGTTATAGATTTTTACTCCCACAAGTATATTACACACTTTAAAACTTTCTTTGAGAAACAAATTCTGGGAAAATGAAGACTTAAGTGGCCAGAGTGAGCTTTCCGTCATCAAGCTCACTGACTGCAGCTTTAGCAACACATAAGACCTTTGTGTAAGGGGCTCATGCTGCCTTTGGAGCACATATGATATCTAGTATAAAAAATAAGAAGAAGAAAAAAATCTGAAGCAAGACCTTCAGGTTGGAGTTTCCTTTCTTTGATGTAGACTTCATTTAAATCACTTGTGGGAACATTCCCATTAAATTGCTGATTTCACAGAGGCTGGCAACATAATAGTGCATTGTGTCTGACCATTACTGTGGTTATTTGAGCCAAAGCCAAAACTAATAGTGTCAGGGGGCCTTTTTGCAGGTTCAAGTTAGGTTTATGAGAATCAGGATCCTGGTTCATAACTGTGAGTTCATCAACATGTTGATGAAACACATTGGGAACCCTGCAAAGCTTTACCTGTTGACTGTCCATTGACAGATGAGGGACACTTTTGCTAGATCGTGACAAGATACAGTAAACTGCTTTTTGAAGGGATGATTTTTAATAACTTGTTACATGTCCAGAAAAGTTAGCTTGCTACAATAAACACTGGGGTATTGGGGAGGGGTGTTAAAGAACACACACACGCACGCACACGCATGCACACACCCTACTACCTCAACAGTAGCAACATTTCCTGTATGCATTACTACAATTAAACATGATAAATTTATGAATCTTATTCTAGATACCACCTTTGTGTAATTGGCTGTGTATTTATCTTGGCTTTTTCTTACTTGTTTTGTACTTAAGGTAATGATTTTTTTTTTTAATGCAACAAAAATCTAGAGAGGGTTAAGGAACAAGGTTTGTGTCATAAAATGCAAAACATTGAAAGGACAGCATGCGACAACATCTTGCACAAAATCTGTATTGCCATTGAGTCCTTTGTGAGGAAACGGAAAGGAAAATGCCATCATCAGAGGTTTGATAACCTCTCCATACAATTTAGCAAGAGAAAGATTTATGAGACTGACTCTGCCGCCTAACGGTTCTGACCAGTGGTGTAAATAGGATGCCGAACACCCATTTCTGTTCTCTTTGTTTTATTTATTTCCCTGCCAAGTTCTTGGTTATTTGTTTTTTAATACTGTTCCTCAGACTGAGAGCCCGCAGCATTTTGGATTATGAAGATTTTTTTTTTTTAACTTCTTTCTTCTGGGAGGGATGGCAAGCTCCTCATGTGTTGGGATGAGGAGGAGGCCGCTTTTTGGTTCCCACCTGCTCAGCTATGAAATAATCACACAGAAACTGTATTATTTAAATCACTACTTGGCCCATTAGCTCTAGCTTCTTCTTTTCTAACTCTTACATCTTAATTTAACCCATCTCCATTAATCAGTGCATCACCACGAGGTTGTGGCCTACCTGCAAAGTTTCAGCATGCCTGTTTCCAGTGGCAGCTCCATAGCTTCTCCCTAAACTCCACCTTCCTTCTCCCAGCATTCAGTTTAGTTTTTCCCACCTACCTTTATTCCGTGCACAGACCCATGACAATTTCTTTATTTACCAGTGGTATTCACAGCATACAGAGGGAAATCCCATATTACTCATGTTCTTATACTTTAAAGAAAATAGGTGTTTTTACTCTAAGGATGGCTGAGAATGTAATGTTCTCTCACGTGTGAAGGTACAGGATGGATGTCAGTTGTTTAAATAAAAGTGACATAAGACTTTAAACTAATCAGGTGAAGAGCCTTTACAACAGTGGCCTTCCTATGGATAATTTGAAATGTTCTCAGTGTCCGTGCCAGGAAATATTTGAAGAAATGCATAGAACAGTCAGAAAGGAGAATAATCAGGCACAAGACGGTCCTATGACAGGTTATCACTTAGCCCTTCTCCCATGAAGAGCACATCCCGGGCCTTCTGTGGCATTCCGAGTCTCACACGTGATACACTCCTTCGGATTGTAGTGGAGAAGGTAGTCTGCAGCCCCGGCTGTATGGATACCTAAGTGAGCGACTGTTTCTAGTAAAGAACATTTGCAAATAACGTTGTCAACATGGAAGCATGTAATCTGTGCCGCAGATCGGTAAAATGTGAATTATTGAGTTGGAGAATGAAAGTGGCGGAAATAAATTGCTTTCTTTGCTCTGGTCATTGACCGACAGCCCTCTCTGAAATGTTTCATTCCTTGGAAACAATCTCATAGAATTTTTGAAACTTGGAGTCAGTGAGGTTGTGTTTTATTTGAGATGATTAATTTTAATTCTGTAAGTCAGATTGGCTTAGTGTACTTTATCTAGAGCACTTCAGACATAAATGAAGTGATTGGCAGTAGTCATTATTTAAAAGAGTTTTCATGCTGGGAATAACTAAGGAAATTTTCCCTAGTAAGGAACCTTAAATAAAATTATTAAGCTAAATAGTTGAATTTTTGATTTTTTTATTCATCTATATTAACTTTTTGTTGTTTGCTATCATTTCAGCTATTTTGACAGATATACACAGTAGTAATTAAGAGTAAAGACTATGGGTTATTTCTAGGTCTAAAGAGACATTTTAGCACATTCCAAACATCAAGTCATTATTAAAACAGTTCCCTGTGGCTGTGTAGTATCTGGTGTCCTTTCATTGTTACTCCAGCAATTTTAAAACGTGAAGTAATTTTAAACTTTCTATTTTTAAAAGGGCTCTGTATACAGTTTAAATGAACATTTCAAAATATTTTACCTAAACTTTGCAAAAATGGATTAGCATGCCGTGAGCAGTTTCATTTGATTTTTGAACCTCTTATGAATTGATAGCTCGTGTGCCAGCATAAACACACCTGCAAAATATGCTAAAATAAGTGTAAGACAAAATGAGGCTGAGTAATTGCTTTGTAACAGATTTATAAGGGTAGGAAAATCCATAAATGGTTATTAAAGTTAGCTTTGGGACGTCCATTTTGTGTGGTCGATGCTGTTGCTGGAGACTTTGGAGCGCTGCACAATTAAACCTGATAGATGGACCAATTTACAGAGGTGGTTTAGCAAGTCAACTCTGTGGATGGTAGAGCAGTTCTTTCAAACAGTACCTTTTAAGTCATTAGTGCATAGCGGAGATATGCTTTTTCATTCTCAGAACTATAATTACTAAGCAACGGTGGTTTGACTTATATTCCTAAGGAGTAAATGCTTAAATAATGTAATTCTGTGCTGGGTTTTGGGAAACTGAATGGCAGCCATGTTTGCACACTTAAAAAATCATTTACTCTGGTACTAGCATTAAAAATCAGGGTACCGAGACCCGATAATTTTTTATATTAAATTTCAGACTTGGATGATAAAGATTTGATCTTTCGACTGAACATCTTAGACCCTTGAGGTGATTGCTTTAGACGGCTATATCCTATCACTGTTCTAAGATGAAACGGACTCTTCGGACATTTTCCCAGGAATAGAATGACAACCAATGCAACTCGCTTATGGTTGCCATCCTTTTTTACAGTTCGAAGTTTGTTGGTATCCAAAGCAATCTGTCTTTCAGATAGTTTTGTTGTTGTTGAATGATTGTGTGTAGGTCATTCATGAAGCAAACATTCCAGAGCCAAAATTATATCAGTTAGGGTTTAACATTATTTGTTTCTTTTTTTTTTTATAAACATGTGATGCCATGTGGTAAAAACAGTAAAAAAAAAAAAAATGTTAAGAGAACTGGAGAGACCTGAATTCCAATCCTCCTCTTACCTGCCGGGTACACTATACCAAGTGATGGAGCTTCATTTTCTTCCCCTGGCACTATCGGGATATTGACTTATTTCTGACAGCTGCTGAGGTTTCCATTGTACTGTCAGGCACACAGTTGACACTGATGGCTCTTTATGATTAAACTGGGAGCCAGAAGTTCACATGGTTTTCACAAGATCACAGACCTGATTTTCTGTGGCGATCGTCTCCATCCAAAGTGGTGTTGCTGTCAGTTGGGGAACGGTTATCATCAGCCATCATGGACCAGGCCTTCCAGAAAGTGTGCCATTGAAAGACAGGCCTCGCCATGGGTGGCATGAACATGCATCCCAGCATGTTCCTTGTACTAGGAAAAGTGCTGTGACTTGTGAAAGGCAGACAGGTGGATTGAAAGTGGAAAGAAGCAATGCACGTTATGAATTCACTTATGAAAGAGTGGGTCCATAACTGTATAGGGAGCGTGTTTTCTCCTGCATGCTAGGGATGCTGCTATTTGCTCATCTTTAATAGGTATTTGCCATGTGGGGAACACCTACTGCTTGATAAACTCGAATGGCAAACAGGATTGATAAACATTAAGTTTCCATGGAGAGTGCAGGCTAGTTCGGGTTGCAGACATAATAACCACACAAATGTGTAGTTTTAAACTCAGATATGTGTTATAAGTGCAAGGTCGTTGTGAGAAAAATTTAACACCCATAGGATGTAAAATCAGATTTAAGGTAGTATCTTAGAGTATTTCTTAAATCTTGAGCTAAGATCCAAAGAGTGGATTGGAATTAAAGAAGCCAGGGGAGAATGCTAAGGTTCTGCTGTAAACAGAGATGGAGGGGAGATGGAGTGTGGTGTGCTTCAAGTCAAAAAGATCGGAGCAACAGGCAAATGACTTAAGAAACGATCAGAATGTCACATGGCTAAGCATGCAGCTCTCAATGTTAAGATTAAGAGCATTGGGATGATATTGAAAGATTTTAACACCAAAAAGACAGATCTTGTGGATCTTGTTTTGTTTTAATCAACATGATTTTGTTGGAGATTAGATTACTAATTCAGGTTAGCAGTCTGATTAGTTTGACAATTAGCAGTGTCATTTGGGCCCTGTGAGGGAATCTTTCTGACATTTTGCTAAATGGACAGAAACTATTGATGTGGGAGTTCCCTCTCTATGCTGTGAATACCATTGGTGAATAAAGAAATATACCTTGGCCTGTTGACAGGGCAGAACAGAGCTAGGTGGGGGAAACTAAATTGAATGCTGGGAAAAGAAGGGTGGAGTCAGGGAGTCGCCATGGAGCCCTGGAGACAGACATGCTGAAACTTTGCTGGTAGGCCACAACCTTGTGGTGATGCACAGATTAATGGAGATGGCTTAAATTAAGATGTAGTTAAGTGTTAGCCAATAAGAAGCTAGAGCTAATGGGTCAAACAGTGATTTAAATAATATAGTTTCTGTAAGATTATTTTGGGTCTGAGCTGCTGAGCAGCTGGAATGACCAAGCAGCCTTCTCACAACAATCTTCTAAATATGTACATTAATACAGGTCGACTGTTTCGACTCTTAGCCAAGTCAAAGAGGCCTCTATGAGCAACCGGTTATATTCAGAAGAAGGGACTCCTAACTTATTTATGGTACGAGTTATACTATAGAGAATAATAGACTGCTAAGCGCTTACTGTAAAGGAAACATCTGTATTACACACTCCCAGGCCTGGGGACATCGTCGGAGAGGGGGTAGGAAGATTGTGAGAGCCAGGAGGTGGGGTGGAGCACTTCAAAACTTTGTTTTGCTGGAAATGACTTGGCCATTGCAGTTGTGCGTCCACAGCAGCTCTGATCACCTGTGAAAGATGTGTGATGGCAGGAGTGGGGGCCTTCAAATGGGGAAGAAGGATTCCACAAGAGTGAGAGATGAAAACAGAAGGCAGTGGGGAGAGGGTGATCATAACATACCGTACGTGAAGAAGAAGCTGCCAAAATTAATTTCATTTTTTTAAGTAGTAGCAGCAAATAGCTGGTGGAATCATAAATGCTGAGAAACAAATCCAGTCAAGAATCCTGTGTTTTCAAGGAGAGAGTAGAAAGATCTAGGCTTCCAGCCTTCTAAACCCTGGCATCAGGGTATTTACACTTGGGACTACGATCCTGAGAACCCATGTTTTGCGGCATCTGCGCTGCAGCGGGTGAGTGACTTTGCAGATACATTTGAATCACACATGCGTTAATGCACAGGTATGCAAAGGGCAGCATTTAAATGATTGCTCAGAAGGAATGTGGGTAATTTTTGAAGGCAAAGAAGATGAGTACAAACTTTGGCCCAGTACCTAAGACCGGTCAACCCTGCTCAAGGTTGGGCTGTGTTGTTTGTTAGGACATTCTCAGATAACACTTAAACAACCGACTGGAGGTTTCCCAGTTCTGTCTGGCATGCCTGACTCTGACACATCCCTCCTTGTTTTGGTGACTGTCCTGTGTGTGTGTCTGAGATCAGCAACATCTGTGCATCTCGTCCACCGAAGACTGGGAGCTCTGCCTCATCCCCTTCCTCCCACATCAGTCCTGACAACCAAAATTGCCTCCAGAGCCATTGTTCTACAGAATGACATGAGGTGTATTTGATCAGAGGCAAAAAGTTCACAGTATCCTCTGTATCCATTAAATACGTTCTAAAATATCGCTTTTATTCTCTCTATTTTTATGTCTGCAGAGTTGAAAGACATAATGACAGGCTTTTATGTTAAACTCAATGCTTTCTCCCCCAAAGAAATGATACCTCATATTGGAGTACCTGGAGGGCTTCTGGCTGCTAGTGATATCATCATCATTCATGTAGATTTGTGATTGTAGTTCTCACACACCAGTGACGGGGCTTCCTTGCTTCAAACGAAGATAGCTTCATTACCTAAAAACTAGTTCTGCTACATGGCCAAAAATATGCTTCTTCCTCAAGACTCTTTGACTTTCCAACCCATTCATGTTCTTCCGCAATGAGGAATATTTTTTGACAATTCTAGTCTGTCAGTCCTGTTAACTGAGCTCTATCCACTATAGAAGGGTATGGAAAAGAAATCACACAAATTTAAAAATCCATTAGAAATTAGCGGCTCAAAATTTATGAAAAGTACCACTAATTAGAAGAGTTTGGAGTAGAGGTGATTTCATTTATAGCCCCATGAAAGCTACTTTTCTCTTTACTAATAACATGGGTCCTGTTGTGTGTATGCTTGCTTTCCCACTCAACCTTCTAACGAACGGTACCAGGAGTTTCAAATACGTGAATGTTCCCAATTCCGTGTCAGTCTTCTGCATTCTCATCCCTCTACCCGTCAGTACTCGGGAGAAAACCTAAACTAACAGAGCAATCCCCCAATAATTTATTTTACCTAGAAGGATACACTAAAATATATTTGCCATTATGTTCAGATAATGGGCATTACCGCAAAATATAGAAATCTAATCATAATGTAATACATAAATATTTTACTTTCTTTAATTTTTCTGATAATTCCTAAATTTATCGTAGGAATTATTTATGTAAATTTCTTCATCAATTAAAAATGATATTAATAGGACAGAATTTTTATATTTTCCAATTGGTGCTTGAATCCAGGGCCTCATACATGCTAGGCATGCATGCTGCCACCGAGTTACATCTTCAATCACTATAAACAATGTTTGTGAAGACCTTTTAAAAGCAAACTTTACGTCTGTGTAGATGTCATCTATCTGGAAACCTCTGGGGCAGGATGAGATCTCCAGTTTTGACACTGGATGGCCACTTCATAATCCCAGCCTAGCAAATGCTGTAAGATTCAAATTGTCCGTTGCTTTGTTGCCTACAATATTCTGTTTAAATTACTGTTGGCAGATAGAAACAAAGTACATTTTCAGACCCTTAAAGACATCAAAATCTACAGGCAATTTGTAGGTCATTGGCCCTTACTGGTATCTGCTGCTTTCCTATACTTTTGTCTGAGTTGTCCATGCTATTGTCTGAAGGACAGTGTCCTTTGCCATGCAGAAGCTTCTCAGTTTCATGAGGTCCCACGTATTAATTCTTGATCTGTGCTAGTGACTGTGCTAATGGTGTTCTGTTCAGAGCGTCTTCTCCTGCGCCATTGAGTTTAAGGCTATCCCCACTTTCTCTTCTACAGTGTTCAAGGTATTTGGTTTTATGTTGAGGTCTTTGATTCATTTGGAGTTGAGTTTTGTGCATGGTGATAAGCATGGATCTCTTTGGTTTCTTCTACATGCACACATCTAGTTCCACCAGCACCATTCGTTGAAGAGCTTGTTCTTCCAGTGTATTTCTGGCATTTTTAAAGTGAAAATTAAATAAATAAACAAGTGGCCATAGACCCATGGATTGATGTGTAGTCTTCAATTTGATCAACCATTTTGATTCTTTGCCAATAGCATACTGTTGTCAGCAGGAAGAAAGCAGACATAGGGATTCTCTGAGCCCTTAAACTAGAAGGAGGCACTGAGAAGAGTGAGAAGGTGAGAGTGAAGCCTCTCATCCTTCCATTGGAACTTCATTAGACGATGACTGACAGGTGCCACGTCACTCTGGTTTCTAGGGAACTCTTGACATAGTGCACAAACAATAGTGTGACTGCCATTTTTGCAGAATGATCTCAGTTCTCTGAATAGAAAAAATAAGATTGTTTGACTTGACTCTCAAGGAAAATGAAGAGGAAAAACATGCCTATCTGAAGGTCTTAAAGAAATGTACATAATTAATATATTTTGAAGAGAAATGTAAGAATTATGATTCTGCAATACTAGAGGGTATGCAGAATTTATTTAGTTGTATTTTTTTTTACTGACACTAGAACAAATGAAATATGGTGTGAATTATAGGTGGATTTTTATTAAGGTAGTCTGAACCATTTCCTTATAATTATGGTTGTTAAAAGCTTAAGTTTTCCATCAATCAGATAAAGTTTTCTCAAGGATTTTTTATGCTTTTTGTTTTTTATGGTGTTCTTAGATTACATTCCAGGTTTTGAATATATCATAAGAATTATCATTGGTCATTGATATAATATGCAAATGTTTAACATGAGGTTCTTCTCTCTGATCCATTCTGCTCCTGTGAATTGTTAACGCAACTATAGGAAAGACAGTACACTTTACATTTATCCCAGTAACCATATTGCTTTTAATAAATTCTTTTAATATAAAGAGTTTTGAAATATATAAGCATATCTAGGAATTATTTGTCTAATCTCCTAACTTAGCGACATTATTCTGATGAAATCAAGTCTTTTCACAGATTCATCTTTGAGAGAGCTCTACAACTTTTTGTTATTTCAAAGAAAATTTAGCTGACAGTTTCTTAGATCATTTCTTTTGTAACTCTAGAGTATTCTCCTGCCATGTAAGGCAATCCCTTTAAGATATTAAGAAATATAATAGTGATCTTTCTACCCTTTTTGATTCCACATTTTTAAACTCTTATAAATAATGTTTATTTTCTTTTTAAAAATCAAAACTAAATTTTTGCACATGTTCAGTATTTCTGACTCCCTTTAAATTGTGGCATATGTTACAAAATAATGGACAAGAAAACTTTTTTTCTACTTTGTAACTGCACGATCTCAAAGCAACATTCTTTGCCTTTGATTTAGACTGCAGGGACATGCATCAAGTCAAATTAATTTCAGTTTGGAAACTATTTATTTGAATGAAATGTGTTGTAGGTTCCTACAAATCATGGTATGTGACAATCTTCTGCATTTGAAAGCAGTGACCTTTATATCTGAAATAGAGACACAGAGTAATTGCTTTCTATTATTTTAAATCAATATCATTGTGTTAAAATACATCCTGTTTCAGCATTGAAAATGAATAATGTGACTGTGGCTTCTGAAGAGTTATGTTTTTTTCCTGTTTACATAATTTCTTCATTTTTATAGACATATTCTTAACAAAAAATATGTAAGCATATAAGCTCAGTATATTTTAATAGTCTTTCAACTCAACTCATGTTCATGGACCAGTGTGACCTACCTACTGTTTGTCAGAAATGCAGATTCTTAGACCACACCCTGATCATTAGAGTCATTCTCCATTTGTATGAAGGTTGTTTGTAAATATCATCAAGTATGAGCAGTGTGAGTTGAATGGAATATCATTATGAGTGTAAAACTTTCAAAAAGATAAACCTATTGGTGGATCTCTTTGGTTTTTAACATTTTTTAATCTTTAAAATGATGCTTATTTTATTTTGTGTATTTTTAGCAGCTATTATTAATAATAGTTTTAAAAATCCATTACATAAAGAATATTTTACCTGGTAGCAAAACATAAAACTGTTAAAAGATGCTTTATGATTTTACAACTGTCAGTCCATTGCAGTTCTACCATTTTTCACAATAGAGATTTCAAGATTCATTTCTATTTTCCTAAGTTACTCATGATTGTACTTGAAATGCTAACAAATATTCATTCATGGATAGTGTGATCAGTGTATCTAAATATTAATGTGTTCTTTAGTTTATGTTAAAGGAAAATCATTGTTAAGTCAAATCTTACTACTTTTTCTGTTTCATTTTTTTGTTTGTTCCCTTATTTTTATTTATTCCATGTTTTCTTTTTTTATTTTAGTTGAGTCTGGTAAGTTGACATTTTCTTGGCCATCTCCTAATCACCGTGTCACTGTGACTGGAACTTCTCTTCCCCTTTCCATCCATACCCTTCCATGTCCTTCAACCAATCAGCCTCCATGTTTCACTTGTCATTGGCCACAAAGACAGACTGCACAGAATAAATCTGCAGGAAGTATGGGTAACTGACAAAGAGGAAAGGTAATGGGTTTGCTAACTTTCTGTCTTATTAAGTCATGTGTGATCTGAGCCCTTTAATTTCCTTCTTCCTGAAATGAGGGAACTGTCAGAAGAGTGTCTCTTGGTGAAAGAGGAGTTTCATGTCATGCCTCGATATCATTTAATGAACAAAAAGACATGGCACAAGAACAATTTGGCTTTCTCTGTGTCAAGTGCATTCAGAGCATCCTATCAGTGGGTTGTTAAAGGAGTCCTTAAAGTTCAGTCCCTGAGTCACCTTGTACTGGGAGCTCCTCATTTCCATTTCTTCCTATGAGCTTCATTTCCTGTCATTTACAAAGTAACCACATGGAATATCCAAAATTTTTTTCTATAAATAAAGAGGATCAAGGTTCTTTGTACTTAGTTTAGAAGAAGATCCATTCATTCAATATGTTTGACAGAATGTCACATTGAGAGAAGTTGCAATACCAAAAGACAGCCAGAATATGATTTTCATCTTAACGAAATCTCTCTCACAGATGTTATTATTTCATATTCGCACAGATAAGATGAGCTATCTGATAATAGACTATGTTAGATACTGGCTCTGTGAGCTATTATTCACAATGGAGAAAAAAAATCAAAATTTAAGACAATAGAGAGTGATGAAATTATTAAAATGATACTTTAGTATAATATTGTTAAAGAATATTATCTAGTTTGCATGGTAATTATTAGCAGTGATTTTTTTTTCTTGTTTGTCCATTTTTCCACATTTCCAGCAGTTTATATATTATTATACTGGTTATATCATTGTGCACTTTGAGCACAGCTAACTTAAAAATTTTAGATTTCAAAAGCTGTTACAATATATAGTCATAAAACATCAACTATATTTGGTGAGTGTCTTCAATCTAAATAGAAATGTATTTGGTCCATTTTTTCTTTCAAGATATAACCATATCTGATATCTAATGTACAAAGGTAGATGATGTTTTTACTGTATTTAATTTTTAAAACATGGTGTTTCTGACTTCAAACTCTTAGGCTCAAGCAGTGCTTCTCCCAGACCCTCTGGGTAGCTGGGACTGTAGGCTTGTGCCATCGTACAAGTCAGAGAAGCTTTTAAAGTTTATTTCTCAGAAGTCTCTTGTGGCTGATGTCACTGTTGATGTTGGCTTGAGACTATGCCTACAGAATATAGTAAATCATTTCCAAGCAAATATCCTGTGTGGAAGGATTGCTTCGGGATAAATGTAGTTAGCGCAAGGGTCTGTATTCCTTTTTCCCAAATAAGTCTTTGAGGTTTGAGCAGAGCTGGCATTTCATAAAAGAAACAGTTTCTGGCACACATTCCCGGGCGAGCTCCTGAGATCTGGGATGGAGACCACCCCAAGGCTTCGCTTAACTAAGTGGTTTGAACATTTATATTTTCCTACTCGGATTCCCTTCGTATTGGAAAGTCATCTGTTCCCACACATCTAATTAATCATTAGGTTTTCCTTCATTGAAAGAAACCAAACTCTAGACTGGATTTCATACATTCTCCAGGCAGCTTTGAGTCTCTTAGTTTCATCTCTGCATCTAACCCTTACCTAAGGAGGAAAAGCTCCTGTTTGGCCTGGTGCAGCAGGGGACATCCCCAGGCAAACAGGCCCATGTCTATTATTATACCGTGTGTAATGACAGTGTGAGCTACATTCATGAGGAAACCACTCAATTACAATCACAGGTTTCCTACCAAAAATTATAAGGCAGAGCTTCAGTTTGACCACACTGAACTCCAAGTGTGTCTCCTGACTTTGTATTTTATCTTCTGTAAGTTAGAGAACATTTGAAAACGTTTGACCTGATATTGCAGGTATCCTATAATTTTCGAGTCAACTAGGCAACTGTTAGAGTTTATACTAACCTTCAATTTAAAAAAAAAAGATATAAAAGAAAGTACATTTGTCTAGAAGTTAGGAGACCTTATTTCTTTCTTCAGTTTTGTTACAATGATAACCTTGAGCAAATCACACTGTATTTGCTTTTTTACAGAATTTTTATATTGTGTTTTTGATTTTATATATATATATATAAATATTTATAGTGACACACATATGAAGTAGGTTTTAATGTTTTTATGATGTAATTTATAATTGTTACATATGTAATATTTATAATATATGCAAAGATACATGAGATACATACAGTTGGCCTGAAAATATAATTAAAAAGAAATTTGCCTTTCCAAATACTTTAAAAAACCATTCTCCTTGTTTCACCAAGAATAAACAAATAAAATAGGAAAAGATAGCAAAGTCATAAATGTAGAATGGTTTCTACATGAGACTAGGAAGCAGGGGCCACCAAGAGTGCAGGGACCAGAGATTGATGGAGGCAGACACAATCAAACACATCATATGCCTGTGTAAAAGTGTCAGAACAAGCCCCACCATTATGTCTAATTCATATATGCTAATAAGAAAGCTTTGGAAAAGGAAGATGCCTTGCTCTTGTAAGCAGTGCGGTAACACTCCGGGATATAATCTGTATCTGAGTTTCGATTCAGATTTGCGTTAGGGAGTGTCCTGAAGTGACTGATGTCAGCAACTGAAAATACTTTTGAGGGAACAATGGCAAGCAGGGGCCAGGCCTGGCAAAGTGGGTTAGAAGAGCCCTGCCCTGTGTAAGCTGTTAGCAGTTGTTTGAACTGAGATCATAGGGAATGATTAGCTTTTCCAGACAGCAGATAAGAAGTGGATTTGGAAAGTGTACACATTAGGTAAACGGACTTAGTCAGTGAGTACTGCCTTTCTGTGCAAAGCCTGGCCCTAAAGCAGGCTCCCCGTTCCCCACCCAAGGGCCCGCTCCATCAGCACAGCTACCCTTTCAGCTGCCACTGCCCCCCGCCCCCGATGTAACTGACGCAATTTTCTGACACTCCATTGACTGCTGAATGAAGTGGCCATTCAAGTCTGTATAAATCAAACAGTTTGGACAAAGCTGGCAGTATTTCTAATGTCAGGGTGAGCAGATGTTTCGAATTTGCCCTCATTTCCATATATATTCTGTTTGAACATGCCCTTGCCCATGTAAATGAAGGAGGCATGCGACTCCACTATGGCTTTAAATCCGTTTCTATTCAGATAATTGGACTGAAGATTTTAAATGGCTCTAATTTTCATG
The DNA here is from genome assembly GCF_982192425.1 of Myodes glareolus. Lineage (NCBI taxonomy): Eukaryota > Metazoa > Chordata > Mammalia > Rodentia > Cricetidae > Myodes > Myodes glareolus. The sequence goes on along the minus strand of NC_142027.1, from coordinate 27,730,176 downwards.
GTAGCATTTCAGGAGCTTTTGAGGTAAATTAACGTCATTTCAGTCCCTGCCTGTATCAGGAGATCTTGCATATGTGTGATTAGAGTTCATTCACCTGGAAGCAGCTTTAAGTGAGAAAAGATAATATTTATTCATGCAATTTCCAGGTATGATTTGAATGTAGAGGGTCAGCTTGTAGCTCAAGAATTCTTGTAAATGTGGAGATTAATTCCAGGTCTAGGTTAATTAATAACGCTCTTTAGAATATGACTCTATTTCATCCTATAAATATGCACTTAGTGATTTTACTTTAGACGAAGGGTGGGAAATGGTCGATTATTATACCATGTTGGAGACAATACAGACAACACTAGAGACACCAGGAGACTGAGTGGGGTCAGTGGTGACATGATCTCATTGTGTGTTTTCTTTCTTCAGAGCCTCCCCATTTTGTCGTGAAGCCTCGCGACCAGGTTGTTGCCTTAGGACGAACTGTGACTTTTCAGTGTGAAGCGACTGGAAATCCCCAACCAGCTATCTTTTGGAGGCGAGAGGGGAGTCAGGTATGACTATTGTCTAATGTTTTCCTTTTTTCTTTTAATGAAAATACGGATATCTGAGAAGAAAAGGATCCTGAAGTTATATAGCAATCATATTCACCGGAAATGAGGAAGTCGGATACCTCAGAAATGTTTAGAATTAAGAGGAAAGGGAAAGTTGTCCCCTTTTAAATCTCAAAGCCATTTGTCTGCCATATTTTAGTACACAGGTGGTGTGCAGAAGCCACTGTTTTGCCTTGCAAAACTGTCTATGTTAAATAAAACCTAGTCGTCTCTCTCCATATAACTCAGTGTCCTTCCCATTATCCGGGTATCCGAATAATAAACTTAAGTATATTTGAAAAAGATGTGTGTGTTCTCGAGACGGTCCAGATGATGGAAAATTCCCTCTAGCATCAATACCATGCCCCGCAGAGTTCAGTCTTTCCAGTCTTTAAAACTGTCATGTGTGCTCATCACTGGCAATTAGGTCCTATTTTCTAAACATCTCATAAGCTAGAACAGCAGTTCTCAACCTGTGGGTCGTGACCTCTCATGGGGTCAAATGACCCATTCTCAGGGGTCGTCTTAGACCACCAGAAGGCACAGATATTTACATTATGATTCATAACAGTAGCAAAATTGCAGTTATGAAGTAGCAATGAAAATAATTTTAATAACAGTATGATTAACCATATGAAAGGGTCACAGCATTAGAAATGTTTAGAAACACTGCTCTTGATCATTAGTCTATCTTGTCAGGCTTCAGCCTATGCAAAGAGCAGCTGCATAGTTTAAAATCTCTCCTTATGTCATCCCTGTGATTTTTTTTTCTTCTTAAATAAGGTGAAATACTTTACTTGTGAAAAATTAACCTCACTCATTTTTTGGTACGGTCATACCTTGGCCTGTTTTACTGCTGCTTGGCTCGTGTTTGGAATTTCATGGTCCTGCTTCTGAAGACAAGTCCATATAAAGAGCAAGAATAAATTACCGACAGAACTCCATGATCTTTGATGGGCAATGCTATCTTCTTTTTATTTTACTCTGGTTGACAAACATTATAGATGTAGGCTATCATTTGAATGCTAATATATTTTTGGACTCTAACATATTCCATTTGGTCTCACAAGATTAAGTTTGCTAAGAACAAGTTAAAGACAAAATATTAATAGAGCATGAAGAATTGGGATGGAATTATGAAAGAAAATCTTTTAGCAAAAATTATAATCCAGTAGATGTCCTTTTTAGTAGTATGGTACTTGTACTAAATAATTTCCAAAATATTTGTTTACTTTGGTTCTACAGTACAAAGGACTTTGCATAAAAAAGGTCATTAAAATTTGATCCATAGAGCATTAACTAAGCCTTTTCAAAATGATTTTTGCTAAATAGCACCAAAACTTTGAAAACAAAGCAATAGCAGTTTTGGTTTTCATGTGGGAAAAGGTAAGGATAACTTGTTTCCTGAAATACAACACCAGGAAATACAAACTGCTAGAAATTTGGATCATTTCATTCAATTCTACATAAATTTCAAAAACTCTATAACATGCATTTTTTTTCTCTGTAGCTTTGGAGCCTGTCTTAAAGCTAGCTCTTGTAAACCAGGCTGGCCTTAAACTCACAGAGATCCTCCTGCTTCTGCCTCCTGAGTGCTGGGATTAAAGGCCTGCACCATCACTGCCTGGGATAACTGCCATTCTTATCTTCTAACAGGGAAAAGATGTGCCATGGCTAAGTGATTGATAAGTGTTCCAGAACATTAGTGATTGACAGCTGGAGAAAATGCTTCTTATAGCCAAAATGACATTCTTGATCGTAGTTTATAAGAATGAATTTAAATTCTATTTTGTTCATGTATTGAAGGTCTTAGAGTTAGTAATACTGTTAGCCACTTAGATGCAATAGAAGATTTCTGTTATAGTTTGCATAAACATGTTTAGTCTTATATGTTCAATATTAATCTCAAATGGATGGTTATAAATATGCATGTTGATATTGAGAACTCTAACGGTTTGCATATAACTTCATGTAGCTTTGTATTATTAAACTATGTTTAATAATATGTATGTATACATGTGCACACCAATATATGTGGATTTGTGGTGAAAGAATATTTAATTTATATCTATATGCATATATTATGTATATATTTATACATATATTGAAATATGCAAATAACTGTGCCATGACATTAGAACTGGCTGTTAACCTGTTTCTGTTCTTTCCTCCCCAATTCTGGTTTTAGAATCTGCTTTTCTCGTACCAGCCACCCCAGTCATCCAGCCGGTTCTCAGTGTCCCAGACTGGAGACCTCACAATTACTAATGTGCAGCGGTCTGACGTGGGTTATTATATCTGTCAGACTTTAAATGTTGCTGGAAGCATCATCACAAAGGCTTATTTGGAAGTTACTGATGGTAAAGTAAAACGTTTTCTTTCAAAATATCCCAATTATCTTCGGCTCTGAACGAGCCTGCGCATGTTTTCATGCAAGCTTTGCCTGCTTCCTTACAGTTATTTGGTGTAAATATGATAGTGACGCTACTGTTCCTACTTAACTAACATATATTAGACTTCTCTATCACCTCTTCAGGTTCCTAAAGCTCAGAAATTCCTCAGGAGTAAGTTTATTCTTAAGCGCTGGGCACGAGAAAGTGTTCGTGTTTTGGACACAGAAAAAACAAGAGGACATCCCTTTGTCGTCTCCTACTATAAATCTCCATTTCTACTATTGTCTCTATATTGAGAAAAATAAGAATAAGAGCTTATAAAGCTATAAGTTTTTATTTTGAGTCTAAATAATCTGTTTTTTTACTCAGAAAAATGATGTTTATCTAGCATATCCTATTTATCTCAATTTATTGAGATAGAAAGAATCCATAACCTGGCAAATAACACTAGGATATTTTCTCTTGATAGTCTGGTTCATTCTATTTATTAGTTCCCTAAACATGATTTGCTGCTGGCAAGTACAGTATAAAGACAGGACAACTGAAAAAAATCTCTAACCTTGTAATCAATCGTATAGTGATTTTTAAAAAGATAAAGAATCTCTAAATTGCTTATAAACATATATTTATACATGTGCACATATATATGTACATTCATAAGATTTTAGTTTATTAATATATATATATTTATTTCATTAAATAAAATGCATATAAATATGTGAAATAGATATGTATGTGCATGTATTTATCTTACATGGCAAGATGCCTATACATATACTGGATAAATATATTTTAGATATTTAAGAATATATTCATATGTATATAACATGCATGTAATATACATAATATATGTTTGCATGTGTGTAATCAAGAAAACATTACTGCAGAAGACCTTGAAATTAAAGTGACATGCCTACTGTTTTTATTACTGGATTCATTTGAAATATTAGAATTAATTTATATTTTTAATTTCAAGCAGTAGATAAGGAGCGTAAAAGGTAAGCACTTCAAGTATTCCAAGGAGAAAGATGGGACCGGAATAAAGAGAGAGAGACAGGCATAAAGATGGCAGCTATTACTTCTCCCTAATTGACTCTGGTGTTTGTGTATCTTTCACATTCGTTTGTGTAGATGTGTGTGATGCAGGCGAAGGCTGTGGGACAGCTTCAGGTTTTGTTATTCACATGCCTTTTACTTGGTCTTGAGACACAGTCTTTTGTTGACGAAGAACTGGCCAAGTAGATAGGCTGGATGCCCGGGTTGCTTCCAAGATCCTATTGTCTCTGCTTTTCCAATGCTAGGATTAAATGCACATAAAGTTATTGGTTCTATCTTTATTTCTAGAAAAGACCATACTTTTCACATTAAACTACATTGCCATTTTATTTAAATTAAACTGAGCCTAGATTCGTGGACAATACATACTCTCTGTTCTCTTCCATAGATCTGTTTACTTCATATAGACTTGGTTATTGTAGATTATAATAAGGCTTAAAGATGCTAACTTTGAATTCCTTATTTTAGCTTTGCTAAATTGGTTATAAATGCCACATAAGAGTCCATACCCTATACAAACAAAACTGTAGACATTTTTAATTTGTTTTTTTATAATCTAAAGTTTTCAACTCAGAGAAATGATGTCTATCCCATATATCTCTCTCAATTTATTCAGATTTTCTTCATTTTCTCTCAGTCTCTCAATAATGTCTATAATTTTGGAATATAAATTTTGTATATACTTTTCAGTTGTAGCTAAGTATTTTTGAAGTGTCTATATATAAATTTTTGATTATGAATTGTTTGAGAAAAGTATTTAATTTTTCAGTTGGATTTTTTATGTGTCAATTTTTCATCAAGCAACCTTGATAAATTCCTTCAATTTTTCTAATGTTTCTATGTAGATTATTATGAAGTATTTGTGTTAGAAATGTAGTAACTAAGAATAAAAATAGCCTGACTTCTTATTCTCTCCATATAGAAACATATAAATGACAAACATAGTTTAGAGATAAATGAATACATATTATATAGACCCTTTGTCTTCGTTTCATGTCCTCATTGTCTGTGTAGTGAGTAAACTTATTGTAACAGTGGACATATTCTTCTTAATCCTAACTTCAAAGTAAGATATTCATGTTTTCCTAGGGGAGTCTTGATATGGAATTTTGGAGATAACATTGAGTTTAGCAGATTTTGTAAAGACAGGTTTTTTGGGGGTTTTGTTTGTTTGTTTGTTTTGTTCATTTATAGTTTTGTTTTTAGAGTAGACTGGAGGTCTCAGGATGTTTACTGTCCTGGAATGTACTGTGCAATTGTCCCACTTGACAGTCTGTAGTCTTTCTTCTGATTGCCATGCTGTGTGCATGCTTCACTGTGTCATACTGCTTATGTGTCTTTTCTTTGTGCACATTTACAATAACTTGAATTTCATTCTCTGCAAGGAGTTTGCCCTAACCCACCAAATATGAGTCCTATGCTCCTATATCTGCCATCTACAGACAGAGTTATTGCATCCTTTATTGTGTTTCTTGTTTTATATTGTGTTCCTCTGTCTTTCATTACAATACAAGTTCCATGAAATTTGAGCCATTTTCTGTTTAGTCTAGTCAATATTTGCTTAGTATCTACCCTCAATATAATGTGGTAAATGCTCAGTAGATAGTCTCAAGTGTCAAGAAGAAACAACCAAGGAATAACTAGGTCTTGGTTAGTGAGACTTCAACACCAGAATTGTCTTTGTCAAAAAAATCAGTATCTTATTCTTGCCTTTGATAAATATTGTATGTTCCCTGGCTTTAGCAATTCAAAATGGCCTAAAATGTGTTTGTGGTAAATATTTCATATTATAGCTATTAGATCATAATTCTGAAGACCATCTAATAGAAAGAATTTTAAAAGTTGCACATATGCTTACAATTGCATCTTTGTATAGTCATTAATAAAATAAGAAAAACTAAACTGCTTAATTTTCCCTCTATTCTTAGAATTAAAAAGAAAACAATTGTGGGCTTGGGAGATGGCTCACTCTATAAACAATCTGCTGTACAAGCCCATAGATCTGAATTCGGATTCTCCCCAAACCCACATAAAAAGCTAGGCAGGGGCACATGTTTGTAAGCTAAGCACTAAGTAGGCCAATTACCGCCTTGTTAATCAATGAGATCCAGGTTCAGGAGAGACCCTGTTATAAAACACTATGGGGAGCAATAAAGAACAAAAGTAAAACTCTGGCCTCCACACATAGATGCAAACATGTGTGTGTGTGTGTGTGTGTGCGTGTACACACACACACACACACACACACACACTTAAAAAAGGCCATGTAATTTGTAGCGAGATATGTTGGTAGGAGTCCTGGTTTGGGTTTCTATTGCTGTGATAAAATACAATGATCAAAAGCAACTTGGCAAAGAAAGTATGTCATTGTTGATGGAAGTTTCTGTCCCACCCAGTCTGCAGCTGTTCAGTTCCAAAGAATCACACAGAGACTTATGTTAGTTATAAACTGTTTGGCCTATTAGCTCTGGCTTATTATTAACTAGCTCTTGCATCTTAAATTAATACATAATTCTTGTCTATGTTTAGCCATGCAGCTTGGTACCCTTTTTTAGTGAGGCGTTCATCTTGTTTCCTCTCTGCTTCTGGATCCCAACTGAGTCTCTGCCTTTTCTCTTCCCAGAATTCTCCTAGTTTGGTTGTCCTGCCTATACTTCCTGCCTGGCTACTGGCCAATCAGCATTTTATTAAACCAATATGAGTGACAAATCTTTACAGTGTACAAGTGTGTTATCCTGCAACATTTCATCTCATACTTCAAAATCACTGTTTATCATGGAAGGAAATCAAGGCAGGAACTAAAGCAGGCAGGATCTTGGAGGCAGGAGGTGATTTAGAGATCAAGTAGGAGTATTGCTTACTACTTGCTCCTCGTGGCCTGCTTAGATTGCTTTATTTTTTTACTTTGCCTTTTTTTAATTAAAATTTCTTTTTATTTATTTTACATACCCATCACAGTTTCCCTTCCTTTCTATCCTGCCATTCCCTCCTCCCATCTCCCATCTACCCTGCCCCATCTGGGCAGGCTTTTTATGGGAATTAACAAAGCATGGCATATCAAGTCGAAGAAGGACCATGCTCCTTCCCCTGCATCAAGGCTGGGCGAGGCATCCCAGCATAGGGAATAGGTTCCCAAAAGTGAGCTTAAGCAAAAGGGACAGGTCCTGAATCCACTGCTAGGTGCCCTAGAAACAGACCAAGCTATAAAAGTGTTACTTTTATGTGTAGAAGCCTATGTCAGTCCCATGTAGGCTCCCTAGCTGTTGATGTAGAATTCATGAGCTCCCAGGAGTTTAGGTCACCTATCTCTGTTGGTTTCCCACCATGACCTTGACAACCCCCCTCCTCCTCTTCAACAGGATTCCCAGAGCTTGACCCAGTGCTTGAATCTCTGCATCTGCTTCTATCAGTTACTAGATAAAAGCTCTCTGATGACAATTAGGGTAGTCACCAATCTGATTATAGGAGAAAGTCAGTTCTTATAGAACCCAGGGTGCTACCATCCAGGGATGGCACTAGCCACTTTGGGCTGGACCCTCCTACATCAATTCCTAATTAAGAAAATACTCTACTGGCTTGCCTCCAGCCCAGTCTTGGGTAAGCAGTTTCTCAGTTGAGATTCCATCTTCTCAGATGACTCTAGCTTGTGTCAAGTTGTCACAAAAACCATACAACACAGAGGGGAAATGGGGGAACTTGGAGGAGAGAAGGGGGATATGATCATTTTTTTCATTGTATACATGTGAAATTGTCAAGAATAAAGAAAGCTTGTCATGGGGGCTGGAGAGATGGTTAAGTGATTAAGAGCACTGGCTGCTCTTCCAGAGGTCGCGAGTTCAATTCCCAGCAACCACATGGTGCCTCACAACCATCTGTAATAAGATCTGGTGCCCTCTTATGGCATGTGGGCATACATGGAGGCAGAACGTTGCATACATAATAAATAAATAAATCTTTAAAAAAAAGAAAGCATGCCATTTAAAACACATAAAAATGAAATAAAATTCAATATCATACAATTATAAAAGCACCAAAAATTCTATATAACAACTGATATGACATTATTATGAATCACTTATATGTTGATGCAGCATATCAAACTTTTACTTCCACTTTAGAAAAGTTTCTATATTTGTAAATTTTATCCTGAAACTATAAGGAAACTCAGCAGTTAAGAGCACTTGATGCTTATACAGAAGACCCAGGTTCAGTCCCCAGCACCCATGTAGTGGCTTACGACTGTCTATAACCCAGTTCCACAGCATCTGGAACCCTCTAGTTGCCTGAGTGGCAACCAGACATGTAAGAGGTATATATACATACATGCAAACAAACATTCATACTCACAAAATAAAATAAATCTCAAATAAAAAAAATTCATCCTTAGAAGCCATTTTATTTTCAGCAGAAAATATCTTGTTTAACTTCACAGTTTTTGTGAGGATTAATATGAAGTTTGTATGTATGTGTTGTTGAGGGTTTATTTTACCTGTTATTTTTGTGCTATATATTAGTTTATTCTTTTGGTTTACTTGTTTTGAGTTCTTTGGTATTATTTAAACAACTATAGACTTGTCCTTCATAGTTCAGGCTATTCATAGTGTGTGCTGGCAATGTCAATATTTTTATACCGCTAACTCTGTCAACCTGGTGGCTTGTAGAGAGAGGATGTTCTCCATATTATTTGACTTTATCCTCTCGACCTTCTGTGTTGTTGGCAAACACAATAAAGGCCAAAGCAGAATAAAACATGAGGCACGGGAGTAGCAACTGTCTGTGGAATGGTACCTGTGTCTGGTCCAGCCTTACTAACATTGAATGTGCACATTAGCAACTGCTTACTAAGGGATCCTAAGAGAAATAAAAATCACTAAATAGCAAGCGTTATGTTCAAACACTTGTATTCATCACTGATAAAGCTAGTATACGGCACAAAGGGAACCTTCTCCTGCTCCTTCGATTTAGACCAGCCATTTGAACTTCATAGTTTCAGCCTCTGATTCACAGGAGCAGATGATGATACAAGGATTCTCTATAATGCTTTATATCCTAAATCTTAAATTTGAATAAATAGCCTTATAGGCCATTTTCAAATAGATGACAGTTGTAGAGTTCACTTTGATGTTCACTGGGAGACACATGTGAATTTTTTATGTTAACCATCTGTATAGTTTTCCCTGAAAATCCACATATTTATTTGCTTCATTAAACATAGTCTGCTTCTTACACTCCCTATTCCATTGCCTGATATCTTTTTTTCATAATTCCGGTGCAAGATATCGGACACTGGTTTGAAATTTGTCTTACAAATGGTAAATTTAGATTTTATTTGTAAATGGACCATACTTATTGATACAAACTGAAGCATTCATTTCCTTATATTTTGTACCCATTGATGAAACTTCATAGTTTTATTTTCTGTACCTAAAAGTGAGCAAGAGGTTTAATGAAGTCCTACATTTTTTCAGTTCTGATTTCTATACTACCTGTTGCCAGACAAAGGAAGACGACACTGCATAGTGCATGTGAATGTCTGGCCTTTTGCATTTACCTAAGCACATTCATGCCTACTATTTCATCTCAGTACCCATTGAGATCTCCTAAGCTAGTTTGAACAACTATTAGTGTCCTCATTTTATAGAATTATAAATGTGAAGAAGTTGGGAGAGAGGGCTCAGTGGATAAAACAACCCTGCAAATGTGAGGACCAGAGTTTGGACCCTTTGAACTCATGTAAGAGTCACCTGTAATCTTCGGAGGCAGTAGCATGGAATCCCTGGGGTGAGCTGGCTGCCTAGGCTTGTCTATGTTGTGGTGCTCCTGACTCAACAAGACACCTTAAGTAAGTAAAATGGAGAGCCGTGAGGGAGGAGACCAGACTTTGTTCTCCATGAACATGCATGGACATGCTCGTGTATGGACACATGCATGCATACTACACATAGACACAAAGAAACAAGAATACACACAAAAAAGTGGGGATTCGAGAATGTAAAAAACTAAGCAAACGACACATGGGTGGCAGATGATGGAAGGATCTTTTCATTGCTTTGCTTTTGTTAACCACCCAGCCTAAATTAGCAGAAATGAGTGGAAGAGTCAGAGAAACCATCAATGAGCTGGGTTAGGATAGAATGGTGGAGCTACACAAGATACCTTGTAAAGGAGCTCCGGGTAATGAGATATTAATTATAATAGACCCTGATGCTTTATGGTTCCTAATATAACAAGACTACCAAATATAAGCCTTGCTAGTAGTAGACATAATGATAATCAACTGGAGTGAAGCCCTCTGTTACTAATTCATTTAATGTCTGGAAATATATATTCATTCTGATAATCAGCGGAGCACCGGTGCTCTTAGACATCCCCGGTGGGCTTAGCAGAAGAAATCTGCAATTGGACAATAGCAAGCTTCCACAGATAATACAGAGAAGATTTTTAAAATTCTAAGCAAAGGAATTGCTGGCTTACATTTTCCAGGAGCGTAGTGTCTAAACCACTCCTGCCAAGTGTAACTCCAGCCTTCAGATTTCCCCATGCTGCTGGGGTAAGGATGGCGTGGGGAGAACTGGGGAACTGGATTGCAGTGCACAGTTGCTGATTTCGTTTAATTGCTTTTTTAATGTGAACACATAAAACTAATAATTATTGCATGATAAACGAGGAACAAATTGAAGTGTGACTCCGGCTTGTGAAAATCCTTGGTGCATAAAGCTTTGAAAATGACACATCCAGATTCGCAAATTATTGCATCCAAAATTTAGTTGCCCTGGCAGCCAGATTCCTTTAATCAGACAACTTGTTAGAATTCTCTCTCGTATATTTGCATCTTTTGCTTTTTTAAACTTTTGGATATGGGATTTTAAGAGCATCAAGATTCTAAAGCTTAATGATTGAAGACGATTTCCTGAAATTGAACACACAGCTCTTACTCACTTTAACTAAATCAATGGACTTATTAAGCCACCTCATTCAAGAGATGGGAGCATTTTCCACTGTTGTCCTTGGTCATCTATTCCTGTGTTAGATTCTCCCAAAAATAGTGGATTTAAGACATAGCCTTTTTCAGTCATTTTATATTTTACAATAAATTTGTTTACTTACAATAAAAATTGTTTCATTGGTCCCTTTTCAACGTAGATTAAAGTTCATATATAAAACAGTCTTGGGATTTTCTGGGCAATGTGTCTGTGTGTGCGTATTCTTCCTGTGCTTTCTCTCTGTTCTGCGCTATCCTGGTTGGTTTTTTATTTGCCTGTTTTCTTTGTAAAGCAATAGAGAAAGAAGGCATGCACTTGTTGTATGGGTGGGAAGGTGGGGAGGATCTGGAAGAGAGGAAGGAAATTGTGAGCTGAATATGTTGCATGGAAAAAAGTCTATCTGTAATTAGAAACAAGCAAACAAGCAGTATTGGATTAGTGTATTTGCCATTGGTGTAAGTCTAAGAGGGGGTAGTGGAGGCTGCCAAGTTTGGATGTCATCTTCAGTCATCTTGTTTGATTAGCCTACAAACAATGCTACTGAGTAGATTCCCAGTGTCTCTGGATCCATTACAGCACATGGTGTTATTTTTTTAAGCTGTGTATATATTTCAATAGAAAACTTATTTCTAAGTCCTAGAGACTTTGCCTAGAGGATAAAGCACCTGCTTCACAAATGTGGGGAATGGAGTATGTCCCTAGGACCAGCATGCAGACTGAGTGGGTGGGGCACTAAGCTGTAATCCAAGTGTTCAGGACAGGAGAAGAGATTCCCAGTACAAGTTGGATCTCTGGACTGGCAAAAGCCTTAAATCCATAGTTTAGGGAGAGATCAGTTCATAACTAAAGCAGAAAGCAGTATAGGAAGACATGCAACATCAGCCTCTGAACTCTGCACTCACTATCATTGGCATGCATGCACACCCACCCACATATGTGTGCCCTCACACCACACACATAGACACATAGATAGGTGTGTGTGTGTGTGTGTGTGTGTGTGTGTGTATGCACATGCAAGTGTGCGTACCCCTGGACACACATATGTATACGCATACATCCCGGGGGGGTATTCAGAGATACAAAGATTGCAAATTTAATTCTATAAATGAGAATCCAAAGCACCTTTTTAAATCCAAAAATTGTCAAACATTCTGGCATGGCAGCTTCATTTCATAGTGATGGTGGTTGTTGGAGACAAAACAATTATGAAATCAAGTTGGCTTTGATTCATTCATTAAATTCTATCTCATACATTTCTATGGGATAAATGTGTTAAATGTCTCTATGTTCTTGTGCTTTTTCATGTTTACAGTAGTCTATTCTCAATACTATATACCTTCTTCACCATCCACGGCTCTTATTTAATTTCTGAACACTTAGATCAGTCCCCAGATAATGCAACTTGCTCAGGCCTAGTTGGTCATTTGAACGGCGTACACTGTATCTCATTTTAATATTCCTAATCAGTGCATCATGTAAATGCGTTTTGAATAATGCATGTCTCCACTTTAATTACTTGTTTAATTATCTCTAGTTTCTTTTTTCAAAGCCTACAGCAATGGCTGTTGCTCAGATGATTAGAAAATTGCTTCCAGTTGTAGAAATCTATTTCCTGTTGTTTCTTTTGGCAGTGATTGCAGACCGGCCTCCCCCAGTCATTCGACAAGGTCCTGTGAATCAGACTGTAGCAGTGGATGGCACTTTAGTCCTCAGCTGTGTGGCCACAGGCAGTCCAGTGCCCACAATTCTGTGGAGGAAGGATGGAGTCCTTGTTTCAACCCAAGATTCTCGGATCAAACAGCTGGAGACCGGCATGCTGCAGATTCGATATGCTAAGGTAACTTTCAAAGATAACGTGGACTTACTCCTCGTTTCCACTTTATTTTTCATGGCAGCCACTAGTGTTGAAATACAATAACCTAGAGGAAATACTAAATAAGATACATTTTATTATTATGCATCTGTGTATACTTAAGGTGATTTGAGGCATGGCAAGTAATTTAAGGTCTTGTGGAGGTAGAAGGAAGTGCTTTGGAAGACATATTAAGAAACGTGGTTGGGGACCTAAGAGGTGGTATGCCTTCCGTGTATATGGTCTGATACAAGGCATTTTACAGGAAACTAGAAAGGGAAATTTCCTAGTACTGTTTTATGCACAGTGGACTTGAACAGTGTTTCTGTTATGACTGTTTGGTTCAGCGTTTTGCAATTACAGGATATCATACATACAAATAACCCTCATAAAGCCATGCACTAAAGCAATATACATTTCAGATCATGAAAATGTAAAGCCCAAAGATTTGTCGCAACAAATGTAGGGATTTACCAGCTGGGACATTACATCGCGTGTCAATCTTTATGTTGCTCTGATTTTGATTTTTCTTTTGTATCAGTCCTTACATTGTTTTGATTTCGATTTTTCTTCTGTGGTCTGGGTCGGTCGGGCTTTTGAGATAGATGAAACGACTGTATTGGGCTGTGATCAGCAGTTGTTTCAATTGCCTGGCTCTGTGGTATAGGTGGCTTCTTTGGAGTTTTGGATCAACATCACAGTTGGTTTTGTGTGCCACCAAAGTTTGTAGTTCTTTTTGGCAACTGTTGCATATTGCTCTTGCCATGGCCAGAGTCAGATGACAATGAGATTTGAAAAAGAAGAGTTGTCCGATTAGGGGAAGATTATGACTTTAGCATGCTGCTTCTGAGTTTTAGATTGATCCAGGGTTTACTTCTTAGGCTTCAGTTTTCTGAAGAGAGGGTGTTCTTTCCACCAAGGGTTTTTGTTTTTACTTTGGAGACTCAAGTTTTGACTCAAGTGTTATAATAAGAGGTGGGGTAAAATGAGTAATTTAAGAAGATACAACATAATTTGTTTGTCCTTAATCTTTGATGCTAAACCTAGCCTGTTAAAGCACTGCGGATTTTTTTTTTTTATTGCAGGATATGTTATGTTTTATGTTAGGGTAACCATCTAAAGGTTCTTTATTTCTGTGTCAAGCTGTATTTTCTTTCACATTTCAAGAAAAATGTATTCAACTAGAGGGACATTTCCGGTTCACAGGTTTTAATGTAGTTATTCATATTCATAGGCCATATACAAACCTGTAATTGTTTTTCCAGCCTGGCAAGCCCTTGATTGTCCCAAATATTTCTTTTCCATCTGCTTTCACAGCTGGGTGACACTGGCCGGTATACCTGCACTGCATCAACCCCCAGTGGAGAAGCAACGTGGAGTGCTTACATTGAAGTCCAAGGTAAGTGTGGGCGTTTCCTGTCCAGCTCTTTCGATAAGAAAAGCCAATGCGCATGTACGTGAGAGGCTAGTTAGTGTCGTACCTACACTCATGTGCCAATTTGTGTATGTGTAAATGTGTGTTTTCTTCCTTCCGCATTTGTTAGAATTTGGAGTTCCTGTTCAACCTCCAAGACCCACTGACCCCAACTTAATCCCCAGTGCTCCCTCAAAGCCCGAAGTTACAGACGTCAGCAAAAACACAGTGACTTTATCCTGGCAGCCCAACTTGAACTCAGGCGCAACCCCAACGTCTTATATTATAGAAGCCTTCAGGTAGAGGGGGGATGTTCTTACATGTTTCTTTCCTCCTTCCTTCTCTCCCACCCCTTCCCTCTTTTTCTCCCTCGCTCCCTCCTTCCTTCCTTGCTTTCTTCTTCCTCTTTTTTTTTTGTTTTGTTGTTGTTTTGCATCCAGTGTTCTTGTTCTAATGTATGTGTCCATCCTTAGCCATGCATCCGGTAGCAGCTGGCAGACCGTAGCAGAAAATGTGAAAACAGAAACATTTGCCATTAAAGGACTCAAACCTAATGCAATATACCTTTTCCTGGTGAGGGCAGCGAATGCGTACGGGATTAGTGATCCAAGCCAAATATCAGACCCAGTGAAAACTCAAGGTAAATATTGATTGACTGAAACTCGAAATATCTACTAATCCTTACTAGCTGTAACTATACTGGCATGATGTGTGAGTTACAGGCTATGATTACACGTTTGCCAACTGTTCTTTCTTTTCCTTTGCTGTACAATACAATGTCTACAAACTATGTTTTTCTGGATTGAGGCAAACAAGATTGATAACATACGGAATTGCCGCTCATAAAATCACAAATGCACTAAAAATATCCTTTGACTATTGGTACATTCTTTACAATTTTTTGAATTTTAAAAGTCTAGGATCTTAACCCTATTACAATTGTATTTAAAACTGACTCGAGTTGTTGGTGTCAAAATTCAGTCCGCATAACCTCCAAGATAATTTTTCAGAATTCCCACCTGAGTTAATGCATATCCTGTCAAAATCACACAGAAGTAGGTAATCATTACACACTTGGTCCTCATGCCTCATTGTAGCCAACATCTTGCAAGCCCCAGAAGAACTGCTTCTTGTCTTTAAATGTTCTCAAATATTACTCTCACTGTGTGAGGCATGATATGAAACTTTTCATAGGAAAATGTATATTTTGGCTGAATGGGAGCAAGAGATCACGACTGGAAGCATGCAAAGCCGTTTTTTAACATGTGCAGATCCTGAGCTGTTACTTGTGGGGACTTTCTGCTCACTGTGGGTGGAAATTATTTTCTTCTTTTGCCAAATTCTATTTGTCTGTCTCCCCGCTTACTGATCTTATTAATTTAGTATTCTTGTAGAAGGAAAATCTGCACTTCTTTGAGCTAGCCGTTAACTTTTCTTTAAACCTAATGTCGCCAAAGTTAAAATATGCTTGTGCTTTTTTTTAGTAAGATGATTGGAAATATTGAATTATACCCCCAACACAGAAACATTGGCTCTTGAATTACCATTTCCAAAGGAAAACCTGTGGACTAGTTATAATGAGAGAAGCAAGGTATATACAAAGTACCTGAAAGACTCAAGCTGATTTTTTCCTGGATTTAGCAGGGCAGACAACAGCAGTGTTGCTTGTTCTGGCTACCCCTAGGGTACAGCTCAACTGTCTTTTAAGGACATTTTGCTTTAGAATTCTTTCTCTCTCTCTCTCTCTCTCTCTCTCTCTCTCTCTCTCTCTCACCCCCCCCACACACACGCAGAGAGAGAGAGAGAGAGAGAGAGAGAGAGAGAGAGAGAGAGGGAGAGAGAGAGAGAGAGAGAGAGAGAGAGAGAGAGAGGGAGAAGGGGAGAGAGAGAGAGTTGAATTGCAGAACATGTCCATGTCCGTTCCTTGTGTATGAATTCAACACACCCAGATGCCTAGGCAGATTTGCCATTGTGAGTCACCTGCTCAGGAGCCTTAATATACTTGGAGCCTGCCTTGAGTCAGTTTGAGGCTTGCAGTATTAGGCATGCATTTGTAAAGAATGTAGAAACTATGGCAGCTTCTTAATGGATTTAAACTTCTGTCCCCCTGGAAGTATCCCTATTCAGTGAATCTAAAGGAAAGTGTTGATAGCTGACTTAATGCTCTTCTGACATACACATGGGAATGTTTTTGTGACATACTCATTTGTAAATGAGAATATTGTTCATATGTTTTATGAAGACCATTTTTTTCCTTTTCTTTGGGTTAGAACAGCCTCCTTCAGCTATATAGCTTTTAAAATAGCATAATAAAATGAATCCATTTCAACTAGAGGCTGACTTTCTAGGGGAATAGACATATCACTTTAAAATAAAGGATATGTTTATCTCATCTCCTCAGTCTAGCTGTGTGGCTTTTAGCAAGCTGATCAGGCCTGAGCATCCAGTCTCCTTGAGAATAAGATGAGGCTAAGTGAACTCACTTCTCCAGAGTTGACAGAGATTATTAACTAATTAGTAAAAATGCATGTAAGCTGTTTTTTCTTCCTAATGTCATAGCAAACTTGTGCTTTGTTCAGTGTCTAAACTAAGAATAAGGAGGATTCATAGAAAATTCAGCTATCATAACAGTATGAAAAGTAGCAAGTTTGCCAAATGAGAGTCTCAATTAAATATATCTTGACAGCTTGGAATGATGAGCCAGCACTAACAAGATTAAAATTAATAGAGCAAATTAAAAAATCTGGTACTTGAATTGTAATTTGAAAAAATTAACTATAAAAGGCTGGAATAAGTGGACCAGTTCAAGGAGGATGTGTGTGTGTGTGTGTGTGTGTGTGTCAGGATTCATTGAAGTGCGCAGACTCTAGTTAAATTAGCTCTAAAATATGCCTGAGTTCACTGAGAAACCTGCTTGCCAAATGAACAAAGTTTATCCTTATTGGGATTTTCAGAATTATGTGTGAATCTAGTCATCTTTACCCCTTTATTTTGAATTCGTTGGATCACGAATTATGTAATGTGTTGGTTCTGAACACTACATTTTCAGATGGACTTTGCTTCATTATGGTTGGAAAGGTAGTATAAATGAAACCGGACTCCATATTCACATGGCCATGCCTTACCACTAAGCTATACCCCAGCCCTGCCATTTACGTCTCCTAAGAGAAGACCAAACACAGGAGTTGGGAGAACTGAATGAATAGTTGACAATCAGTTCTAATAAAAAAAATTCAAGAATCTTGATATGGCTACTCCAAAACCAAAAACACATGAGTATGAGATCCCTCACTTCTCATTGTAGGTGACCATTTCATGGAAGGCATGCTTTCCCTCCCTCCAGACAGAAAAGGACTGAATTTTCTTTCAATTGGGAAGAAAAATTGGGAAGAGCAACTAAGTCACATTTTATTGTTTAGGTCTTGGCCTGCTTTGGAGACATAGTAAAGCCTACCTCAGGATAATGGCTTGGGAATAAACCTG
Source organism: Myodes glareolus (assembly GCF_982192425.1). NCBI lineage: Eukaryota > Metazoa > Chordata > Mammalia > Rodentia > Cricetidae > Myodes > Myodes glareolus. Next base: position 27,712,414 of record NC_142027.1, on the reverse strand, counting down.
GCAAAGTTTGATCCAACAAGGAATATTTGCCGTGTGGGTGACAGATAGGGGTTGTATGGGTTTGTTGGGATATAATGTCACTTCTGGTACTATTCTGACATCTTAGACCCTAACCATGAGCAATTCTTGAGCCTTAACTTTTAATGAAAATGAACACATATGTAGAATATTATAGTATGCATATAGGATTCATCAGAAAATTCCAGTTATGGGCCTGGGAAGAAAGATAAATAGACAAAGTATGTGCTATTCGAGCTCTAGGACCTGAGTTCAGCCCCTGGTATCCATGTGAAGACATGTCAGACATGGTGCTGTATGCATGAAATGCCCGCACTGAGGAAGAAGACAAGTAGATCCTTGAAGCTTACTGCTTGCCAGCCTAGCCAAATTAGTGAGCCCCAGGTGCCAGGGAGAGACGCTGACTCAAAAATAAAGTGGATGGTGCCCGAGAACCAACATGTGAGGTTCACTCCCTTCCTCCACACACTTTTGCACGCGTACCTACACACAAACATGTTCTCATAGCTGCGTATGCACACCTGCACACAAGCACATGCCCATAGCTGGGTATGCACACCTACACAAAAATGCATACCCATGGCTGCAATGCACACCCACATACAAACACATACCTATAGCTGCATATGCTTACCCACACACACATACACAAAGAAATTTTGCAACAGGAACATACCAGTTATTATACACAATGAGTGCTCCCTGGACAGTCCTCCCTCAATAATTGTGTAGGGGGTTATAATACTGGACTTGACATTAGATAGGGCAATATCTGATGTTTATTCTGAGTGTATCACTGAATGCTGGTAAAGAGCACTTACAATTTTATGCATTCGGGAACCGATTTACAACCTTCTCAAAAATACGTCCTTAGATGTCACTTTCCTATTTTCTTTCTGATATATAATGTTCTACACCAATACTATAAATTGCTATTGCAAAGTGATAACACTTGGTAGGGCAATCCCATCATGTTCCTGAAGGGATCGATTGGCAGGTTTGGTTTAAATCAAAGAAATGAAGGGATTGGGGAGCCAATCACGGTACTGACTGTTTTAGTGTCGGTTCTATTGCTATGAAGAGGCACCAGCGCCAAGGTGACTCTTATGAAAGAGAGCAATTAGCTGCAGTCTTAAAGGCTTAGTTCATCAATTATCATCATGATAGAAAGCAGACAGGTATAGCATTGGGGCAGCAGCTGAGAAGTTTACATCCTGGTCCACAGGCAGCCAAGTGAGAGACAGTGGGCCTCAAAGCCCACCAACCCCCCAAGACACACCTCCTCCAGCAAGGCCACACCTCACCTCTTCCATAGGCTGCACCACCTTATCCTTCCCAAACAGTCCCACTCCCTGTGACTAAGCATTCAAATATGTGAGCCTATGGGAGCCATTCTCCTTCAAACCACCACACTAACTTTATGAAAAGTGGTTATTTTTGTATTTATTCATCTTTTCTGAAATGCCAAAGATTCTTTGCGAATGAGAAATTTTGTATGAGGTAACTGATTATAAACTGAAGACATAATGATGTTTCCGAGTTAGGTACTCTGAGTCCTTTAAGACAGGCTTGACCTCTGCCCAACCATGCAATGCCTTCATGCCTCTCTTCCACCAAACCTCATAAGAAGCAGTGTGTGTTGTCTGTCATTACATGGCATGTAAGGAACTGAGGTTAAGTAATGTCCCTTGCAGCTGTGGCTGGGTCTCAGTGGTACAGTACTTTCCTACTCTCAAGCCCTGGGTTTTTTTTTTTGTTGCCCAGGTGCTCAACCAAATCCAGGTTATGTTGTTTTTTTTTTTTTTTCATTTATGTTCCATCTGCTAACTTCTTTCTTTGGAGTTGGTAGCTAAAGCCAGGGCAGTAATGGGGAGCAGAGAGAAAACACTATGTGCCTGAAATGGCCAAGTAACTGCTAATGTTTTCTCTCGAGACTGTGATTCCCAGCGTGCCGCAGGTCAGCAGTGGACAACAGGACAGGAAATGTAAGAAGTGCAGGGTCAAGTATTATCCTAATGTATCCAAGCGATGGTGGTGTACAGCTTTATTCCCAGCACTCGGGAGGCAGAGGCCAGCCTGGTCTACAAAATGATTACTAGGACAGCCAGGGTTGTTACATAGAGTAACACTGTCCCCAAAAGAAAATTATCTTAGTGTATTTATCATTTTGATTATTTATTTACTTGTATAGTTTTGGACAGGGTTTCACTATGTAGCTTTGGCTGTTCTGAACTAACTGCATAGACCAGGCTAACCTCGAACTCACAGGAATCCACCTGCCTCTGTCTTTTAAGTGTTGGGGTTAAAGGTATTCGTCACCATGCCCAGCCATTTTGCTTATTTATATGCTTAGTTTTTAGATAGGGCTTAAAATCAGCCAGATGGCACAGATGTTTAATAGCGGGTGACCTGTCATCTCGTCCGTTCATCTTGGTTCTCTGACCTCTGTCAGAGTCACAAATCTCATTTAAATATTCATGGTTTTACTTCTTATCCTGTGAAAGGAGATATTTAATCATTTGCCAAACTAAAACTTTCATTTTTGTTTTGTGTAGGTTGGTAACACATCTAAATGTTTGTATCACAATACAATAGTCTATAAATAGTTTTATAGTCCCCCTAAAATCTTCTTTTTCGTTATTCTTTACACTGCATTCCTGCTACTACTTGAAACAAAGAGCCATATCTGCACTTTAGAAAGCCTCTTTAGCAGTGTTTGAGGATGGAGTATAGCAAATTTAGCAAGATAGTTCCATGCCCCCAAAATAGTATAGCATAAAGGACATCAGTGGCGGTTGGTTCTTACTGTGTCCCTGGTCTTCCCTTGAATATTTCAGTATTCACGAGATTGAAAAGGAATTATCACATCCTCCATGTAATATAGAAAACTAAATCAGTGTCAACTACATGAAGGTAAAGCTCTTATGTCCCAGATCTAACCAGATTTGTCTGATCAGACCTTAACTAGAGCGTCTGTGTCCCTCCCTGTGTAGCCTTCTCTTGTCACCGACCTTAGTGGAGAAGATGCCCAGGCGCCAGGCTCTTCACCCGCTTTCTGCACTCAATTTCCCCTCACCGCGTTTGCCAGCTTTCCCCCCCCCTCCCCCCCGTACTCTCCGCTGCAGCTCCTCGTGATTTCCTTTCTTGTATAGTTAGGATCATTGCAGGGGGGTGTATCACACTCAGAGAGAATTGCACCGCCGCTCTCCGGCTAAGCAGAAAGATGATCATTACATGGTAGGAGACGCTCTTAGAAATTACTGTTTGCCACTCTTATCTTTGCCTCCTGCCCTTTTTTGGCTTGCACAGGTTGTCTGTTTGTTCTGACAGTAGCTCCCTCCCTTCTTTGTTTATCTTCTCCTGGTCCTTATAAAAAGGTTAAGTAGTAATGGTTGGAGAGAGGGCTCAGTAGCTAAGAGGCCTTGCTCAGAATGTGTGAACACCTATCTTTGAATCCCAGCATCTACATAAAAACCTACGTAAGCTCATACATCGTCCTGTATCCCTAGTGCCATGGGGAAGGGGCAGAGACATGAATCACATTGGTGGATTCACTGCCTGTCAGCCTAGTTCCAGGCTCATTGAGCGATGAGTCTCAAGGCAACAAGGCAGAGTGATAAAGTGGAACACCTATTATTCTTCTTTGACCCTACAGATGCATGCATCTGTGCATATACACACGCGCCCATGAACACACACACACATACACGCACGTGAACACACACACATACACAGGAACATATACATACGTAAAGAAGGTAAGTTGTGCTTGTTTTTCTCTATATTTGGACTGACGTCACAGTTCTGCTGATTCTCCTTTTTCAAGAGGTACTGCAGTAGCCTTGCAGAGGGCCTGACCCTGTTCTTGAATCCTTACAGATGTCCCACCAACTAGTCAAGGCGTGGACCACAAGCAGGTCCAGAGAGAGCTGGGGAACGTAGTCTTGCACCTCCACAACCCTACCATCCTTTCTTCCTCTTCGGTGGAAGTACACTGGACAGTGAGTTGTTGTAATATTTGTATGGTTTTTAATAATCAGGTGATTTCTGTGAGATTATTATAATAGGGAATTTACACCACTGTTTTTCACTTCCACACTAATGTTAATTTTATTATGCAAACATTATTTATTTTATGGGCTATGATCTGACTTTAATATATATATATATTAAATATGTATTTAATATATATATGCTAAAATAATCCTGCCAGTGTCGAGAGATCGAATCCCAAAGTATTTGAGTACATGACATGTGACATGCACATTGCCACATTTTTTTCATTTGGGAATACTTCCAAGTTGTATTGAGCAGATTTTGAAAATATATTTTTGTTAATTCTTTGAGCATTTTATGCATACATATGTGTATATATATATATATATATATATATATATATGCAATGTATTTTGGTCATATTCACCGCCTACCCCTTCCCCTCCTGCTTTTCCTGCCCACTCCCACCCTCCCTTCCACTTCCAACTTCATAGTAGTAGTTTTCAAAACCAGAATGGGAAAACAGTGCCATCTCTAAGGTGCCCACATATCTCTTCTAGAACGGGACACCCACAGTGAAGGCTTGTGCTTCTGCTGAAACAGATTAGAATATTATTACAGAAACTGGTCTTTCCCCCTCCCGTGCTAGAAATCTACACTGTGGGTTCCCTTTTTTTTTTTTTTATTCTTGTGCATTTTTATTACTAGTTTGCAGCAAAACAAGAAAATGGTGCGACTAACTACACTTTTATTCATCATTGTGATAGGTGGACCAACAATCTCAGTATATTCAAGGATATAAAATTCTCTACCGGCCATCTGGGTCCAGCCATGGAGAATCCGAGTGGTTGGTTTTTGAAGTGAGGACTCCAACCAAAAACAGTGTAGTGATCCCTGATCTCAGAAAAGGTGTCAACTATGAGATTAAGGCTCGCCCGTTTTTTAATGAGTTTCAAGGAGCCGACAGTGAAATCAAATTCGCCAAAACCTTAGAAGAAGGTAAGTGTGATGGAGTGGACGTCCTGGGCGTGCAAGATGTCTCCTGTGCTTTTGAGGTACTGGAAGTTGTTTAAAAGTTAGTAATGGCGTTCATCATTAATCTGTGTATATTAAAATATTTTGCTGTGGGAATGTGTTCACTAACAACAAGTGTAAGAAACTATAAGTGACTTGCTTCAGTGGCCACCTGCACAGAATATGTGCAAACGTTGGCACTATTGCTAAAATGCACATTCGAAGACGGACTTACCCGTGATTTGCTCGCTCTTTATTCCTGGCCACTTATGTTAGAGGGGTGTAGATAAGCTGAGTAATATCTGGGTTTGCCCGGACTTTCCAGAGTCTACATTTTCTCCTGATGCCTCATGCTTGGAAACCCCTTGGTTCCCGGCAAACCAGTATTTCCACTCTATAACTGAAAACCGGAAGGAGTATCAACAGAAATATATAAAGGCTTTCATGTCACAGTATACTTGAAAAAAGTGGCGGGGTGGGTGGAGGAGAATTTTCTCTAATTACTAGTTGGCACATGTGTGCATGTGTGTAGGTATATGACATTGCCAAGAAGATGTGGAGAGAATTTTTTCTCCTTCCACCTTGGGACCCAGGGAGATAACTAAGGTGGGCAAGCTTGCCCGGACATACATTTATTTGCTTGCTGATCAACCTCACTGCCCTGTCCAGAGGTGTTTTGTGCTGTAATTGTAATTGGCTATAAAAAAAAAAAATCACCATGTCAATAACTCAGAGAAAACTTGTAGTTTGGGGCCCTTTAGTGTTAGGTGATACTCTTGTTTAAAACATGCAGGATGTTGTGTTTTGGAAATTTGTGTTGTTACTGTTGTGTTTTTGAAATTTGTATGTTTTGGTGTTTTATGCTATACTCTTACAATCTATTGTTGTAATTGTTTTTGTTGCGATTGATAGCACCAAGTGCCCCTCCCCGAAGTGTAACTGTGTCAAAGAACGACGGAAATGGGACTGCAATTCTTGTCACTTGGCAACCGCCTCCTGAAGACACTCAAAATGGAATGGTTCAAGAATATAAGGTAATGGACTTAGTAGAGTCACTGGCAGCCCTCCCAGCTCACAGAGAAAAGGACCCTGCGTGAATTGTCTGTTGTCCTTTGTCGCCCTCTGCTGGCCCAACAGCCAACATGGAAAATTATTTCTTAAATTCTATACTCAGTGATTGTCCATACTAGAAAAGCTATTTGGAAAATAAATAAGTAAAGATTAAAATAAAGGTTGTAAGTGACCAACTAATATTTGTTTATATAATCGCATATAAGTTTTAAACTCTCATGATATTTTTTTTCATCCCCAAGATGTGGCTTAGATATATCACCCAGAATTTGATAATAGCTGGACGGTTTTCACTAGGATTCATTCTAAGCAAATAGCTTCCTTTATAAAAAATATCATTATAAAATTCCTATTTACTCACCAGAATGTGAGCCGAGTCTAGTAATGAATCTATATTACAGTATGGTGATGAGGTCTGTAATTTAGTGTAGTGGTAAACAAATAGCTGGTGTGCTTTCCCACCATTTCTGCAAACCATATATGCACAGTTACATATATGTATGTGTGTGTATCTTTAAACATGTATCTATATAAACATATATCTTTAAACATGACAAACTTTAACGCTTTATAAAGCGTGCGCTTCTGTACTTAGCATTACAATGGTGCCTGCATCATTTTCTGGTTATGAGATAAGGTTGTAGCATAGGTTCATTTCCATTACTGAGGTTAGAACATGAACACATCTCCAGTGTAAGTCAGCCCCTTTGAACTCCAGACTTACTAACATCAGAAGCACTTGCATGGTCTGGCCAGGACTATTGTATGTGTATTTTAACAAATCTTCTGGTGATCTGATGGTTTTCAAAGGAAAGATGAACTAAGGACTACAATATTGTTGTCAATTATTTACTGTGTTTGTGTGTGTGTGTGTGTGCGTGTGTGTTTGTGTGTGTATGTGTGTGTGTGTTTGTGCGAGTATGCGTATATACATGTAGGCCATAGTGAGTGAGGGCAAGTCAGGGGACAACCCCCAAGACTCTTGTTTTTCCTTTCCACTGTGAAGTTTCTGGGGATCTAACTCAGATTGTGAGCCTCAGTCACAAGCACCTTATCTACTAGGCCTTTGTGCTGACTTGGATCATAATTATCTTTTGAGTACCAAATTAATTCATAAAGCTGAAACCAGGGGTACATGTCTGTAATTCCAGTTCTTGTGAGATGGAGGCAGGAGGATGAGAAGCTCAACACAGACACCACCCAAAACAGAAAACAAAATAAATCATTTTTAAAATATGTGTAATAAATAAATGTATGGTAACTAAACCTAAGCTTAGTTGTAGGCATTATATTTTAAAGTGATTTTTTTAAACAAAAAAAATTGTAAAATTTTTGTACATTGGTTATTTGCATACTTTTTTGAGTATTTAACACACACAAACACTCACAGGAAGACGCAATATATATATATTTAATCAATGATTGGAGACACAATATATTTTTAAAGACACCATAGATGTTTCAAAAGCATTTCAAATAAAAATTTCACTTGTAACTGGTTCATTCAAAGATAAAGATGCCCGTCATCTTAAATACTTCCTCGTAAGGTCTAGGGTTGTTCCAGTGTTAGAGTATAGCAGCAGCACACAATGTTTCAGCCCAGCACAGCGGCTGTTGTAGAAGCATTTGTAAAAGAGCCTAAAATTTGATGATATCTTGGCTCCCAAGCAAAATTGTGTAACGTAGACATTTTCCCCTAAGAGTCAGAACTCATTTCTCTCCTCAAGAAATGTGCAAGGATGGATTTCACTTAGCTTCATGGTCAATTTAAAATAGTAAAATGCCTTTCAGAGCCTGATTGACCGGTACAAAATCAGTTTGTGGCTTCGGTTCAGCTCTGTAATGTAATTGTTGGGGAAAAAAAACTCACAAAGGAGTCTCTTTCCAGTGGCCAGGTTTGGGATAGAATGTCTCACCATTTGTGGGCATTACGTATTGAAACTGTACTGCAATAATTAAAACTTTTAGAGAAAAAGTTAAAGGTGATTCACCAAGTGCTAGAGAACATTGGTGTTTTGGTTGCCGTTAAGTCTGATCTCCTAGTAGGGTTTAGATAATAATAGCCCATCCTAGCTAGTTCTTCCTACTGCTGGAGGATGCTTCAGAGAAGCCAGAGCATTGTGAACTATTCTAGATATCATTTCCTTGTGGAAACAGTAAAAATATCATCGTCCCCTGTATCCATTTATTCAAGATTATCATTCTATGATTAATCTTTTAATGACACCTAAAGGCAGGCTCAGAGCGGAGTCGGACTTTCAGTCTCCTAAGCAGGTGGTTTCGTACTGCATGGCACTGTCAAAGTTCATGATTACACAGTTACCTCTCTATGATAAGAATTTCCTTGCATCGGATGTACATAGTTATTCTTTTTTATTCCCAATATGTTACGAAACAGAAATTGTTATTTCAATTTATATGGAAGCTCTGAGGGTGAATATTGTTATCTATTGATCATAGCTCAGCATACCCTGCTCAAGATAAACCCTAGGGTTACCCTTACACATTGTTAGTTTTTTATTTCCAATACCAACCATATTTATATGAAATATTTTAGATTATTCCGAAGTTCTGCCTTCCCAGAAAACTGTATCTTGGGTTTGATGGTCACGTGATGTGATCGTTCTGGTTAATTCCGTCCTGAAATGTCAGGCTCAGTGCGTCCTGTGCAGCTGTCTTCTGTGGCAGCTGGTCACACGGACTGACTCTTGTGGTATAATTGTGATTATAATACAAATTATAAATGATGGCAGGTACATTATTGTTCTTTATGTGAATATTTACAGCCTTCCGCAGAGTAATTTTTATTTCTTCATGAAAATTTCTTGATGATAAAAAAATAACAAAAACCGAATGAAGTGGACTGAAGAGAGCCCTGTGAGAGAAATAACCAATGTGTGGCGAGCTGACCACTTTATATGATAAGATTTTTTTCATGATTGTTTTGTTTTCTGTATTGATTCATGTGTGTGCATGTGCCCATTGAGGCCAGAAAAGGATATCAGATCCCTCAGAAATGGAGTTACAGATGTTGATAGACTAAATTATGTGGATGTTGGGATCTAAACTCCGATCCTCAAGATCCCTGTGATTATGTAGCAAACCTTCTTAACTGTCAAGACATATCTCCAGCCCCTATATCATTGGTTCTCAACCTATGGGTCGTGTCAAAGAGTCCTTTCATGGGGGTTACGTAAGACTATCAGAAAACACATATATTATGATTCATTATAGTAGTAAAATTATTATAAAGTAGCAATGAAAATGATTTTATGGTTGGGGTCTCCACAACATGAGGAACCATATTAAAGGGATGAAGGTTGAGCACAGCTGCCCTATATGATAGATTCTTAAAAAATACCTAATAAAACATGTAGGGACCTTAAAGCTATTGCTAGTATAGAATTTGATGAGAATAATCTCAGAATTAGGTCAAGGCCAAGAATGACTTTTAAAGTTTCATTTATTGGATCATTGGATTCTTGATAGATCTGCACTGTGCATAGGTGTGAAACTTACCTGTGACGTGTGCTGAGCTTTGCATTAACTCGGCTAATTTACCCGCTTTCCTCTCATTATTTACTTCTTCCAGGTTTGGTGTCTAGGTAACGAAACTAGGTATCACATAAACAAGACAGTCGATGGGTCTACCCTCTCTGTGGTCATTCCCTCTCTGGTTCCTGGGATCCGGTACAGTGTGGAGGTGGCAGCAAGCACTGGGGCAGGTCCTGGGGTGAAGAGCGAGCCTCAGTTCATCCAGTTAGGTAAGAGTCCCATGATCTGTAATTCTCCCACTTAGCTCTGCTTCACTGTTTTTATGTTGCTGATAGACCAGCCATTGTTGCAAGTCAAGTAGAAGCAAGAGTATGGCTTATAGCTGCCACAGGGCTATCTTTATTAAAAACATAGACTGCTATAGATATATGGCCATGCATCCCTTACCAAGGGCAATACAGTCTGAGAAAGCCGTCGGTAGGTGATTGTGTCATTGTGTGGTCATCACAGAGTACCGTTATGTAAACTAAGACATCAGTGACATCACTAGGCAACGCAATCATTTGGGAACATGACTCTGCATATGGTTCATGATTCCAAGATGGTATATATGGTTAATGACTGTAGATGTCTTGCAACTAAAATATCAAAGTGTGATTATCACTCTTTCAAATACAGAGATGTCAGTATTTACTGTCATTCTTACCCTGCTTCTGAAATTTTTATCTAATTAGCAAATGCTATTAATCGACCATCAAATAAGCCTCAATTAAAAAGAAAGACTCAGTCTTTCCTCCTGTGGCTTTTACAACTGTTCTGGAAGAGAAAGGTCTTCATTAGGGTTTCTAGTACTTTGACAAAACACCATGAGCAAAATGCAAGTTGTGAAAGAAAGGGTTTATTTGGATTACTCTTCCACAGCACTGTGCCTCATTGGAAGAAGTCAGGACGGTGACTCCAGTAGGGAAGGAGCCTAGAGACAGGAGCTGATGCAGAAGTCATGGAGGGGTGCTGCTTACTGGCTTGCTTCCCATGGCTTTTTTGGCCTGCTTTCTTATAGAACCCAAGACCACCGGTCCAGAAACGGCACCACCCACAATAGGTTGGGCTCTCCCTCACCAATAACTAATTAAGAAAATGTTTTACAGCCAGATCTTATGGAGACATTTTCTCAATTAAAGTTTCCTCCTTTCACATAACTCTAATTAATGTGTCAGGTTGCCATAAGACTAGCCAGCACAGGAAATAAAACCCTTCCTTGAAATACTTAAGCCAGGTTTTGGAAATTTATAGCAATGTGAAATTTATATTTACATTTAATGTCTATTTAAAATTGTAATTGGTTTTTATTATAGAAGGTAAATTAAGATATTAACTTTTAAATATTTATATACTAATTACTTAAAAAGTTAAATAGAATTTCTGCTTTAAAAATATTAGATTAATGAAAAAGAAGATGTAATGCAGAAGCCTACATGACTATGATTCACAACAGAAAATATATTGTATACAGAATATGCAAAATTAACATTCACTACAGAAAATATATTCTATACAGAATATGCAAATTAATATTCACTACAGAAAATATATTCTATACAGAATATACAAATTAACAGGTGATTAAAAGTCAAATATAAAACAACAAATACTATTGTTCCTAAAGGACAAGATAAAATAGTTTGATTTTTAAACAGTGGTGTTTATATTATTAAAGATAACAAGAAGTGCAGAGTCAACTTTATATATTAACAATCAGAAATAAAACTTTGGAATATTTTATGTCGTATGTTAAATTGTGGCCAAAGGATCGGGTGACATAAGTCTGCATGCTTACCAAGTACGTACCTTCTTAAGGCACTAACAATACTGTCACCCTAGAATTATGTCAAGATCAAATTAAGAAACATCCAGCCTGAAATATTGTTCTTAATTTCACTGTTAAGACAAAACCAGTGGCTCTAAGATAGACAGAAAATCTTTGCAATGTAACACAGTAAAGTTTCTCGAACACAGTTATTGTTTAGGTCAGTTCCATATAAGTCCTGAGTGCCAGGCACTGTGGGCCACGGGCCAATGAGCCTGAAGCTTTAGGATGAAGTTTCCCAGGGCTGTCTCCAGAATAGCTGAAGAGGGGAAAGGAAACACGTCCTATGGGAGAACTTAATGCTTCAGGCTAAGACAGGAGCACCCTGTTCTAACCCATTCTGATTGCACATAAGGTATTTGAGGCCACCACAGAATGAGGTCACTGGGTAGAGAACCACCTTCAACCAAGTGGAGATGTAAATGCTAATTATGAGATTCCCATTTAAAGCTTGCTCACTCAGCTGCAACTATGGGTTAGAATTTTGTAACTTTTAGTACCATTTCCACTTACCAACTTTGAATGTAATTATTACATGCATCTCTTTTAAACAAAAATAGCTTCACAACTTGTTTCAAGCAATACAGGAAATGGAAAAAATGCTTAATGCATCTGTTAGAATGTTTTAACATGCATGCAGGAATAAATATAAATTGACACATACACATTTATCCACTTTGGTGCAATGTCAATCTCTATTTTTTAACATTGCAAGTTGCATTGCTGTGATCCTGTTGACGAGGTTTGCTATTATAGGACACTGCCTTTTTGTCCTATTATTTTGGAAGATGGATTGGAAAGAGGGATTGTGGGTTATTTTGTTAAGATTTATATCAAGAAATTTAAGAGTCAAATATTTTAATATAGCCTCAGCTGCAGTGAGACAAAACCTGATATACCGAGTGGCCATTTGAATTCATTAGTCACACCACACTTTATTCTGTTCAGCCCATCTGGTCGCTGGCAGTGGAACCTCCCATGGCCCTTTCTATAAAATCTGAAGCTACCCGATTTAACCTTGCACAAACAACCATGAGATCTATAAACCTGGTAGATACAAAGGATGAATTAAGAATGAAAAGAATGGGCCTGCTTAGTGAGCGTTGAGAGGCGGAAATGCTCTTAGGCCAACCAGAGATAAAAGGGTCTGGGACATGAAATAAAACTTTCCATCAACAAACAGTGGAAAGCAGGTGACTGCTGGCAAAAATAGTTTCTCAGCCTTGACCCCAGTAGAGTGAAATTAGCAGTTGTGCTCAAGGAAAGGGTACATGTATCACCTGCACACACACACACACACACACACACACACACACACACACACACAGCATGAAAAGGAATTTAGACCTTCCATGTGGAGAGGAGCGCTGTATTCCTAAAGCAGTCTCAGCACACACTAAACGCTATTTATTTTTATTGCCAGTTGTCTTGTCAAGAGGCAGTATCATTTAATAAGAAAAAAGCCATGTTCATGTTCAGAAATGTTGTCCATGAAGAATTAGTTGTGTCTATTACTGTTCTCGAAATGAAACTAGGCTGGGGAACCAGAACATGCTCCAATTTTAAAGCAGAATTGCTGATGTCTCTTTGATCTAGCTTGGAGTTCTCTTTCTGCAGGGTGGCTGTGAATCGGTCCTCCCTTGACAGGGCTCAGGTGATCTGGTCACTGGTGTTTACATGCCAGAGCTTCCCTGTCCCAAGGAACTGTGACTGGCAGGTGCCCTGAACTTTATATGTAACCTGTCTACATGACCTCTCTCTAGGATACCTTTGACCAGGATGAGTGAGGGATGGGTGTGTGTGTCTTCAAGGAAACATGGAGGAGGCAATGGGACCAAATTCGGGACGTAAGAGAAGCAGTTCATTACACAGAGATCTGCAAGGGAGAGGGCAGGAGCTACTCATTACCCTGCCATGTGAATCTAGAGGAAGGGCCTGTGGAGTCATGGTGTCTTTACTGGTGCGCAGAAGTTTCCTCAGAACTAAATGTCTGTAAATCTCAAGGGTTTGGTTGTTCCAAGAGGAAGCGGTGATGGATTCCAGAGTGTGCCGCCATCACTAAGAGGCTGGCGCTACTGGACATGTGCACAATCCATAGAGAGTGAGTGAAATCGTGAAGGAGGTTGAACTGCTGTGTCCCATACACAGTCGGTCATAAGGAGGCGAGAGTATGAGGTGCATATCTGAACTGAGCATGCTAAGACCTGGGAGAGAACAGGAGGAGAGAGAGCTGTAGAGATGGTTCTGTGTTTGCTGAGCAAGTGTGAGAATCTAAGTTGGAGCACCTAGGACCTATGTAAAAGCTGGGCATGACAGCATACTTCCAGAATCCCAGCACCAGGGAGGCAGAGAGAAACGGATGTCTGTAGCTCACTGGCAGCCAGACCCACTCAAATACTGAGCTGTGCATTCAGCGACAGCCTGTCTCCAAGACTAAGATGGAAAGCGATTGAGGAAGACATTCGGTGCTGAATTTAGACGTCCACGGGCATATTCAGAACACATACACAGCCACACCCATATGCACAGCCATTGGCACCCAAAATGTAAGCACACATACACACATACATTCTTCTCAGAGCTCGAACATATTCTTAGGAGATGGGCCTGACTTTCTCACAACAGGAGAAACAAAGGGACTAAGGCAACTATATCCCCCACTACTGTTCTATTTGCTGCTAATGGGTTTAGGACAAGAGGGAACCATTCCCTTTACTGTGTGCCCAGCGGTGGCTGTGCCAGATTCCAGTTTATAGCTCCAATCTGCTGGTCATACAGAGGGCCCTGGTTACGTTAAATGGGTCACAGCGCATAGCCATAGGACACAAATCTGAGAAGGGAAGTGCCAGACATGAGGGGGGCTGCCAGGAATGGGAAGGAGATGGTGAGGGGAGCGTAAGAATATGCTGTGTGTATCGAATAGCAAAATTACAGTGAGCAGGGAAAATAGATCCAAGTCAACATGGAGCTATAAGAATGCAGGACAGTAGTAGTTTATGTCAGATGATTCAATGATAGGAAGAATAAAATGGGTAAGCGCCTCTTCTTTTCACCATATGGAGTGTGGAAAGATATTAAAAGGCCTGCCACTAGTGTCCCGGGATACTGTACACTGGGAGCCTTAAGTTGGGCATCACTAGGGTCAACAAAAAGGGTTGCCTTGCTGGTGGAGCAATAGCCTTGATTTCCTAGAGTAACCAGGCAGCTCTCGGGGGGGCCTTAACTAAGAACTGCCAGCTTCAGCAACCTCTCTATAAGCCTAAGACAAATGGAAAATGAGTAAATTTTATCACCCATATATTCTATCAATTTTTAATTTTGAATCAAAATGTCTAACAGGAAATATGAGTCCTTTTGGCTATTCATAACACTTGATGACTCTTTTACATATTTAATGTTCTTTTCTTATTTCTAATGTGGATCATCATTATTATTCTAAAAGAAAGATTATCTGTAGTTCTTCTAAAGCTAATTTTTATAGTGTTTTAGCGGTCTTTGGTTTTATAATTCTCTCTTAATATAAGTTCAAATAATGTGTAATTAAGGCAGTTGAAGATCATGCAAAATAGTTGTGGGGCGGGAACAAACACATTGTTTTTCAAGATCTACTTACAGAAGAGGTAAAATTTCAATTCTAGCTTCCCACCCACCTCCCACTGCCCACACCATTTTTAAGACACAGTTTTACTATGTAGCCCTGGCTGGCCTGGGCCTCTCTCTATAGATTGGCTGGCTTCAAATCGCACAGAGATCCACCTGCCTCTGTCTCCTGGGTGCTGGGTCTAAAGCTCTGGGCCACTGCACCTCCCCTATTTCTATCATTTTTGAAGCAAATATTTGAGGGTTCCTATGGAAGTGTGAGAAAGTGTATGTCTTTTCTATATTTACTAATTCAGCACCCCTTATTTCCCAGAATGCATTCAATTATTCCATAGTTTAGAGGTACATTGGTAGATTAGTTAGTCTTCTCACACGAAACCCATACTAAACACCCACACAGTTTTTTGAAATAAAAAGACAGAGGGCATTTGTCTTTAACTGTAGCCTCATAAAATATGACATACTTGCTTTGAATTAAAATAAATGGAATAAAATAAATTCTTTCCCGTAAAACCTCTTGCGCTCCCCAGTGGTGGCTGAAGCAAAATGGAAAACAAAAATCATTGTCCAAATGCTAACAAGATGAAGCAAGAGCCATGTATACTGTGCTGTGCTGTCATGTTGAGATTTTGACCCTGATTAACCAAGACATGGCCTTTCAGATTCTCATGGAAACCCCGTGTCTCCTGAGGACCAAGTGAGTCTCGCTCAGCAGATCTCAGACGTGGTGAAACAGCCAGCTTTCATTGCTGGCATCGGGGCAGCCTGTTGGATCATCCTCATGGTCTTTAGCATCTGGCTGTACAGGCACCGCAAGAAGAGAAACGGTCTCACCAGCACGTACGCGGGCATCAGGAAAGGTGTGGTGGCTATAAAACCTTTTATCTTAAACTGATAGTGTGTTATTCATGGCGCGCAGCCTTCATTAAACGGCTTTACTATGGGAAGGTTCTCAGTGGTGCTGTTATTCCTCCACGTGGTCCATATAGGAACTTGCTCGTGCGGCAAGCCAGGAATAGACTCTTCCAGCCTCTCTGAGCCCATGTTTTTCTAAGCTAGGTTCCTTCAAGGTCTCGACTTTGCTCCATTTGTTTAGGCAGATATTTTGTTTTATGCTCTTGCGGGAAATTTGTCTTCTGTCCCAGGAACTTTAAATGGGCTTATTTTTGTTTTTGTTGTCATTGCTCGGGGTTTCACTTGAGCTTAGTTTGGCTTTTATGAATGAGCACTGGCTACCATTTGCTTATTCACCACAATCGCCCTCGGTGGATACTAATGATGGCTGTAGGGGCTGCTTTAGGTAGCAAACTGAGCTTTATTTATCATTCATAGATGTAACGTGGAGTGGAATTTTTATGCCCTCTTAACTAATAGCTTCTTTCAGATGTCCACACAGGTTAAGAAAGCACTCTTGGCTTGCCACGATTCGCCGCTCAGAGGCGGGGCCGCACATGCTGAGAGACTCACAGGCTTTGCAACACACCCTCAGATCTCAGCGCTGCCCCTGTTTGTTTTTTACTCGCGGAGTCAGTTCTTCAGACTCCCCGGTAGATAGTCGCCCGCCCCATTCTCGTCTTTGATAACTCAGGTTTACACCAGCGCAACTCTAAGTCGCGGCATTTAGTGGGAAACCCCTTCCTCACCTGTGCTTGCTTACAGTGCTCCCTTTTCTTCTCAAAGTTCTCACGGGTTGGATGCTAACGGTGTGATTCACCCTAGATGTAGGCCCCATGTGTCAACCTGAAAGAAGAGATTTACATCGCTGCAGAGCAGACATTGTAACGATTGCTAATAAGGCTCCCCCTTGCCCAACCATGACCTCCTTTCTATGCTAACTGTGCACACGTTTCCTAAGCAAACACTTTAGACATGCCCTGGCAAAGTACTGCCTCTGACTAATTGTGCGGCTAAGTCAGTATTGTCAGGGCTAGGTGGAACTCAAATACCCCTGTACCTTTAGACAGAATCCTAGCTCTGCAGTCTCAGATTTCTGTGCTCTTGCTTTCAAGAGATCTTGACAAAAGAATGAGCGAGACTGTCACCAGCCCTGTGGAAATGAAGCCCTGACTGGCCCTGCAGCCCCCTTCTATATGTAAATCTTCTCAGGCATTGTCATCTGTCGACCACCCCCCCTACACACACACACACACACACACACACACACACACACACACACACACACGAGTTCTGTCAGTGGCCCTACCGGGAAATAGCAAAGAAGGGCTTGGAGGGTGTGGGGCCAGTGCACAGACAGTGCGGCTCATTATGTATACAAAGTGGAACAATGGCAGACACATGCTGGCCATATGATCCTTTGACTCAGATCAATGGAGAGAAGGGCTTTGTGGGAGGTGGCTTGGGGAGGGAGGAGGGTACCCTTGGAGGCTGTTTTTGAAATCTGACTTGAGTTAGGAGCAGGGCTATGTAATATTGAAATGTAGAGTCCCCTGCACTTTCTGGTGGAAGGGCCGCCATCAAGAGCTTGGTTGTGTGAGCATCCAGTCCTTGGGCTCCAGGGTTTCCTGTCACAACGAAGTGTTTTAGCTGTGTAAGGGTAGCAGTAACGCTCTCCACAGTCTTGCTCTAAGGCTGTGTGTGACACAGACCTGTCCTTGCTCTCCAAAGCACTCCTTGCCTTTACTAATGTCCTCTGAGCATGCCAGTAAACACCTCTGTGCCGTCCCCAGAGCTAGCCCTCTCATCCCATTGCCTTTTCAGTTACCCCCGCTGAACAGAAATCATAAAACGTAATCACGCATAGGACGTCCTGAGCCCTTGACTCTGTTTTCCTCACCTTAACATTTTTTTGTAATTCTTTTTCTATGCAATTTTTAAAGAACATTGTGTCATCTGAAATTTCTTATGCCAAAAAATAATGCCAGTGATATAAGCGAAATGAGATGTGGCACATTTTAACGGAGTCAGTGCAGAGTGCCCATTTGCCTGCACAAGGTCAAGCCAGAATGTGACTTTTTCACACTAGTGAGGATGGGGGTGGCCTCACCGCATTTCACCGTGTGTGATGTGCAGGGGTCTTGCGTACCTGCCTGCCTTCATTCACGCGGATCCCCAGCATTAGCGAGCACACGGGGTGGTAGCTGTGGTATGGGAAGACTTGGGAATGCAGTTGGGTTTGGGTAAAAATCCCACTTGGTGCTCGCCTTCCCTCATTTGTCTTTTCTCTTCACAGGCAGGTTAGTGAAAGCCCCTAGCCTGGCCTTTCTGGTCCCCCGTGTCCTTGTCCTCGCAGACTAATGTTCAGGCACTCCATTCTTCCTTGAACAGCTTTAATTTCAAACGCACCTCTTTTTTATATCTTATAAGGGCTTGTTACTATTATTTTTTAAATAAAGCTAAATTATATTGACTTTGAAAAGATCTGAATGAAAAAAATCACAATAGAATTCTTAAGATGGTCCTGCCATGCTACACACGAAGGCCAGTGTATAAACTGAGGATGCACTGAGAGCTTTGTCATTGTTCTTTCTTGTATGCTAATAGTACGTGGCTTGCCAAGAAGTCGACATGGTACACCCTTCCAGCATGTTCCCTTCACAGTTCAGATCCTACCATCAATTTCCTATTGATATATAAATGAAAAGTGTATTTTGGTATTTTTGATACATGATAAATAATCAATATTGCAGCTTATTTGCCCTAAAGAATTATTGAGAGCAATCTTTAATTGGAGAGGAAGGCATTTTCCTGCTTTCCTTATTAGGGCTGCATTTCTTTTAAATTGAAGGGGAGAGATTGGAAAATCATTTCGTCTCCTCCCTCTATGAAATAGCATGGAAATTGCAGTGGTGCTTGCCTGCCCCCAGCAAAGGGAGAAGATGGGGAAAGTGGGGGGGGGGACGACAGACTGCTACTTTTGAGGTCTGCAGTTCAATTTCAGGCATTATTGATTAGATTAAGATTTATAACTACAGAAAAAGTGAAGGTTCTCTGGGGGGGGGGGGTGTTATTGTTCTTTTGTTCTGCTTCTAGGGTGGCATTAAAAAATGTTCTGTCTGTCCCCAGAAAGCTTCTCAATGTAAACGATGACAGATATATTGGAGGTTTAACTCCACATCTCTTACCATCCATTCACAAATTTTCATGATGCTAAAATAAAAGCAAAAACAAAAGCAAAAGAAAACCACGTTACTCTGTTTGTGTGCTGCCAGGCATTTCTCACCAGTAAAGCTGTATAATTTGATTCTCTCTCTCTCTCTCTCTCTCTCTCTCTCTCTCTCTCTCTTTCTCTCTCTCTCTCTCTCTCTCTCTCTCTCCTCTCTCCCTTTCCCACCATTCCAGTAATGAGCACCCCACTGCACCTACTATTCCACTTACCAAGCATTTGCTTTCAGATGCCCAGATAAGGTTCCAGCAGAGCCCTGATAATACTTGTTTAAGAATCCATCATCCAGTGTTTGGGAATGATTAATAGTGGAGGATTCCTGTTTGTACTAAAGCCGTGGGCCGACTCTGTGTTACTAAATGCAAGGTCATCCGCGGGCTAACCCAGACAATTCCCCTCCTGAGAGTATTAGAATGTCAGCCACTTCAGCATGGTACCTGTAGAGACAGGCTGCTGCTTTTGCAGACGTCAGATGTGGTGTTGCTCATAGATCAGAGTGTCAACCCTACTGGCTTGGTTATTTACATTGGTGTTATGTTTAGCTGTCTGCTTGATTTATACTAATGTGATATGTTCCCCTTCTCTCTCCAGCTTAATAACTAGTTTATGTTTTTGTTTTGATTTTTCAGTCCCGTCCTTTACCTTCACACCAACAGGTATCTATTTGCGCTTACCCTCTCCCTTCTGTGTGTTAGTTTGGCGTGTGTTGTGCTGCTGTGTTTCAGTTCATTCTAAACGGTAACTCGGGGAAAGGACTTGCATAGACCACAATGTTGCGTTGACTCATGCCAGGCATGCATCTGCAGTAGAAATAGTGGGCGTTGCTTTTCACCTCCTCGATGCAGTTACATACCCTGCATGCCACATTGCATCTTAGCCTGTGTGCATGTATCTCCGTTAAACCGGCACACTTTTCTACCCTTGGCATGATTTAACACACTAATCACCTTACCGGTTAGTTCCCACTAGGCCATGCAGCTTTCTCCCCTCGACTTCAGCTTTGAAGTTTTCCAACAACAGAAAGATTTCTCTCCTTTGTAGTTGTCTGTCCATAGAATTACTATTCTGAGAAGCACCCCAAATCTCTGCCCATGTGAGCGATAAACTTCATTTCCGACAAGTCGGAGTCCTCATCTTGGTCCCCTTCAGCTTCTTTCAGAACAGATCCTTCTCTCGCGTCAGCTCCAGTCAAAGATGCCCCTGTAGTTCTGTGTCCTCAGTTTTAATCCAGTTATTGGGATCACTGGGCACAGTTATCTCTCCCTAGCAGACTTCCAGTTTGGAGTTTTTCTAAGTAGCGGAAACTTGGCAGCTTTTAAAAACACATTTCTTCTTAGAAAATGTGTCTGTATTTACAGGAAAGCTAATCTTCTTAACTCCATGCCTAACTATTTATAAGTCTGTGTTTGTTCTGGCCAAAATAAAATGGATTAATCCTTAAACTGCATTAAAATATTTTTTCACCATATCTGATAGAAATATAATGTCTGATAGAAATATAATACGACAGGGTTTTCACAAGTCAAATATAAAATAGGTCACATCAATTGTCCCAACTTGGCATAAGTCTTTGTGTGTGGAAGGAGGGTTTATGTGATCATGTATCTTCTCTTTATTTCTGTGCCTTCTGGGAAGACAATCTAGCAAGTTTTTTTTCCCACTCTGAATTAAGATTATCCATACAGAAATCATAGAATTATGTTATTTGGTAAGAAATTCTAAAGAAATCTATAAAGATATTAATGTGCATATATGAATGAGCTGTGCTTAGTAATAGCTTACTGAATTTTTATTTTTTGCAATCATATCGGAACACTGATAAATTAAGAATGATATAGAGATAGTCTAAAAACCATCTTCTAAATGATTCCTAGGTGGACCAAAAGTCTGTTACATCTGGCAATGGTTTTAGAGAGTTTCTGGGTACGAAGGGAAACAGAATGATATTTTTGAAAGATGTTCATGAATTTGATGGCTCCTGCTATATAAACATGTCTATTAATTGTTCTCTCTCTCTCTCTTTTCATTGTAATATTCTAGTAACTTATCAAAGAGGAGGCGAAGCCGTCAGCAGTGGAGGGAGGTAATTATCTTACTTGTTTTTTTTTTTTTTTAGATCCGAAGGGGTATTACAACTCTTTCTTCTCAGTGACATTGTTTCCTTTTTTTCAAACACTAAACTTCCATTTGAAATTTGTTCAACTACTTCGAAGAAATCTCTCCCCTCAGCTACACTCTTTAAACCAAGGGGTTTACAGGGATTGCTGTGAATGCTTGCATTTTTAGTCGTTGACCACGAGAGGGAGCGCTTGACCCAAGAAAAACAGACTTGCTGATGTAGCAGATGATTACAAGGAGTTAAAGTGATTAAGCTGTGGCACGAGGAAGATGAAGAAATATAGCTAGTTAACAGACACCATCGGAGAAAGGCGTTCCCTGCAAAACCTGCTGAACGCAGCAGTGGCTGGGAAGTTGTGGCTGCTGTCTGTTCTTCCCGAGGAATTTAGCAGTATTCCCGTCTGTGTTTGGCGGGGAATAGGTTTAAAGGACGAAATCTAGATAGCTTGTTAACAAAGAGCTTCTTCACCTCTAACTAAAATGAACCTCAATTCTACATTTATGTTATGTTTTGGTGATTATTATTCAGTGAATTGTAATATATTCACAGAGAAATCACAAATTAGAGCAGAAAAAAGCTTAAAGGGGCTGAAATGGTATAAATCACAGGCGACAGACTTAAGTATTTTCCACAATAAGGTGGTTTTTTTCGCCCCCTAAAATTCAGTAACATTAAGATGATGGGAAGAAAAGGAAAGGAAAATTGGAAACCCTTCCAACAAAAACCCCTTTAAAATTCAAATTTGTTTAACTTACTAAGTAGCTTTGTGTGCAGTTGAATAACCTGGTTAGCTACCGGACAGTGAGAAATGAATAAGGTGTTGTGTTATTCCTGCATCTAAGGAGTGTCTGACAGCAACATTGCTGAACTTGCTGTATAACAAAGAGTGATTTGGAAGAAGAGGTTTCCTGCCTCTAACCAAGGCTTTACAAATGTGGCAATGGGTACTAATCTCTTCATTCCTGGAGACCATTAACTTCTTGTTTTCATACCTGTGAAACAAAGCCAGCCTCCAAAAACACTCCCAAAGCTAGGAAGTATGCATAAAAAGAATAAATCCACTAGATTCAAGAATTAAACCACTGCATGTTTTTGCATCCAGGGGAATTCCATGTTAGGCACAGCCCGGGCGTTCATGAATGAGCCTCTGGCATGGGAACATTTCCTCTTAGGTAGGTCTGGAATGCCTGGTTATTTAGCCACCAGCTTTTGTGTATATATTTAAGACTGCAGACTTTGGTTTTCTTGGCAGTGGGCTCTGTACATGGACATGTATGCACATGCTCACACACACATGCATAGAAATAAAATATAAACCTCATTCCTTTGCTAAAACTTTTACAACCTTGGGAAACAAAATTATGTGGCAAACAATGGCAGGAATGCATAAGAAGCATTCAATGGTTCTTCTGTTGTGAATGCAGAGCTGTAAAGTACTTCAGTTCTTCATTTTAAAATTTGCTAGCAATGAAGATTTAGCTGTTTACATCGAAAAACAGATGCCTAGCAATGAAGGAGATTTATTTCCAATCCTCGGTAGAAATCTTCGTCCCCAGTGTAATGATGAAAGGCGCAGGAATGTTGGTGAGGCGATGGCTAAGTGAAGACTTCAGAGTTACAGCTCAGGATGACTCGTTTTTGTTGTTGTTTTGTTTTGTTTCTACACATTGTAAACATGTTGGTTCATTAACTAGATCGAATAAACCCTTCCTATGTAGCAGTCACCATGGGTGGAAAAACTCCACCCTCGATCTTATAATACAATGAGAAAGACAAGATGAATATTACAGAGATTGGTGCCTTCCAAACTCTGCTCTTTTGTCGTGCCAGTTACTAATCATTTAGGGAAAATAAAATAGGTTAAGAAAATTAGTTCATTGGGGAAAGGTGTCATTTCTAGCCATGGGATGGCCGTGCCGGGTGTGTTTATCCATGCTGGCGTATGTACCCATGCATGTGTGTGTTTTTATGTTTATTATTGGTGGAGCAGAGAAAGCGTACTATGTCCAACTTCTCTGCTGAGCTCTCTTTGTCCATCGTTTCAGTCCTCGTTTTCTTCATACATCTGAGATTCTTGATCCTCAGTGTACCTGGCACATCACTAGGTTAATGACACCTAAGCCAACGTCTCCTAGGCGGCAGTTTATCCCTCCTGCATCTGGGAAAGCATTTGTCGAGCCATCTCTTACCACACTCACTGTCTCTCGCATTATTTGTCTGCAAACCCTAGATTTCCTTCGCTGAATCTGGAAGGAAAGCACTGGACGTTCCAACAGCGTCTTGTTTCATTATAACTACTCCTGCGGATTCTCTATCAGCTTAGGCCAGAATGATCTTTGGGGTGTGTATTAATCCTATTGGCACTCCTGAAGACACTGGTACCGGCAGGACCTCAGTTCCACATGTAACATATCAAACCCAAATTCAGGGTAACAATAGAGCCCACAGATTCTTGCATTGCATGTCAACTTGCTCATGTTACATTGTCTTCTATGCACACTGGATCATGACATTGCACACACTTTATTGGATTAGTCTAAAGATGGTGTTCTACCTACCATCCCTTTTCAGTTTATCCAAACTCCCTTTTTGGTAGTTTCCCATGAAATATGCACCATGGTAAGCATGAGGTAAATCAGCTCTCATTTATTTGTTTATTTATTTGAAGTTAAGCATCCCTGAATTGGCACTCTTAGACCACAGCCAACCTACTGCTGGGATGCAGGGATGGATCCGTTGTTCAAAGCATGCCACTGCCCTTGCAGAAGAGCTAAGTTGTTCTCCCAGCATCCACACCAAGGGGTAGACAACTGCTTGCAGCTTCAGCTCCGGGGAGTCAGGCACCCTCCTCTGGGTTCTGCAGGCCCTATGCGCACACACTCTCACAAAAGTATACACATGTACACGTGATCTTAAAAGGTTAAAAACAAATCCATTTCCTGCATTCCGTCTAAAGCTGCTTCTGAGCCCGTGACAGAACTGAGTGGTTACAGCAGAAACTATGGAGCACGGAAAGCCTTCCATGGTTCCTGTTTCAACTTTAGTGGAAAAGCGTTTAACCTTTGGTGTGTGACCACGTGGCCATAAAATGTGACATCCTGGTCTGTAGTGAATGCACAGATGATGGGCAGTACATGAATTGCTGTGAGTATGTATGTTGTGGAGGGGGCATGTGGGTGTCCATGCACATGCTTAGCCTCTGGAGGCCAAACGTGACCCTCTAGTCTCCTTCCTCAGGGTTTTTGAGACAAGGTCGCTCACTTGCCTGTAGCTAATTATTTAACTGGGCTGGCTGGCCCAGGGGCCCCAGGGATCTCGCTGTTGCCACCTCTCCAGAGCTGGGATAGCAGGTGGTGAAGGTGTGTTCACCACCCCCCCAGCTTTCTACCAGATTCAGGGCTCGAACTCGTGTTCTCATTCTTGAGGCTGCACACTCCTTACAGATTTTTTTTCTTCCCAACTCAATATATGAACTTTTATTATGTAATCAAGATAATTTATCAGATGATATCAGTAAATTCTGTGCCTGTGCTTCAAGGATGGCACTGATACCCTAAGAAAAGGATGCATGCCAGAGGTGCCCATGTTGCCTTTGTTTTTGTTTGCTTTTAAAGAATTCTTTGGGACTGGAAGTTTTTTTTTCCATTTTATAATAGAAGCGGCTATGTAAACATCTTCCAGTTCTTCACATTGTAGACTTAGTTATCCCTTAGCACAAAAGAATGAGCGTTGTGGTGAAGCCAACCGACCAGCTCGCCACACGCTAAGGACAGTGTGTGGAAACCCAGAAAGAGCACGGCAATATTAAGTAGCAATTCTTCCTCACTCATTTCTCATGCCTCAGACATTCCAGTTGCCTCTTCCAAGAAAACCTACTTACATGCCAAACCACAGCAAGACCTAGGAAAAACTAGGGAAACCTGAGGGAGGGTGTGTGAAGGTCAGCCTAGCCCGGTAAAGAATGCCAAGACCACATTTCCTGTCGGGGAAGAACACACAGAAGTAGAGAGAACCCACATCTTGCTTCTCTTAAAGACATTGGCAACCCTCAGACATATCCTAAAACTTTGAAACTCATTCAGCCAGTGTGGAAAGGACGCAGCCAATAGGATGGCAGCCTTCACTTCTGGGATTCTGAACAGTTTTTCCACAGCTCCTAGACTCGGCCCTAGTTATGTTGTGGTTAATCAATTCAAATAGGTCTTCTTGGAGTGAGAGATAGGAATATCTGAAGTAATGGAAAAAAGGAATGGGAAGCAATTGGCATGTAATTTTCAGAGTATATTTGGGTTTTGTTGTTGTTTTTTGCTTGGTTAGTTTATGGATTTTGGTTTGTTTGGTCAAATGGATCCTCTTAATATATGGGCAGATGCAAGCACGTAAAGTTGGTTTTAACACGCTTAAGCCAGCCCACACTGTAGCCCGTGCTTCTGCTGCCTCTGTTAGGTAGTTAACGTTCCACGTTGGAAGCGCTAATGGATGAGCAGAGCCCTTAGACCTGTTAGTTGCGAAAGACAAAGCCGCCCTGTGAGAGCAGCTGTGCATGCCCTTGCCTTCCACCCAGACCTCTGCCACACACACCTGGCACTCCGAGCTTCACTGTGGGACAAGAGCTGTCTTTTACCTTCTCCCCGAGAGTCATTTTCATTCCAAACTCAAGTCTAAACAGAAGCCCGAGGCGCGATGTGTGCATCTTCCTTCCTGCTGGAAATCACCCGTCTATATGAGAAGTTCTCTGAGCCTCTGATGATATCAAAGTGCTCACTGTTTAAGTGTTTTTCAGAGGGAATCACAGTAGCATAGAAAACGCTGTCTGTTCCTTTTGAAACACGCGAGTCATTCTGGGAATTTTCCACTTGACCTATACTTCGTGTATACCATAGTATCTCTGCGGTGCCAAATTCAGACGTTTTGTTCTTAATAGCTCCAACAGTGTTAACACTCCAGGCTTACGTTCAGAGGAAATAAAATAAGAAAAGTAAAGAGTAACCGATGCAGATTTTCTATCACTAACATCTCTTGCAATCCCCACACCTCTATGCCCCAACTTCAGTTGACATGTTTGAAATTTCAATGGTCCAGCAACATTGCTTTCAAGTTTGTTTCTATCAACAGTTTTAATAATTAAATAGCCCAATTTGAACAGCTTTATTGAGACTATAGAACATTTTCCTCATTCTCCCTGCTGCTAAGTGTTGGTAAGATAGGAGAATTCCACAGGTTTCTATGTGTCTTTATAACATACTGCATCAGGGTGTGGACACCGAGACCACTGTGTGTTTGAAGCTCAGCCCTGCCACCCGCTCACTGTGCACACAAGTATCCAAACTTCCCTCGTATGCCCCAGTTCTCTCTTCTTCAAGATAATAGTTGTCTGACCCCATAACATTGTGATGTTTAAATGGGTCACTACATTTGAAGAACTCAGAGTAAACCCTGGCAATGCTGAAGCATGCATGGGCAGCCCATATATGGCGGTTCTGTTCAACGTGTCCATATTGGGTTGCATGATCTAAGTTGATGAGGATGACTGAGCAGGTTTCCTCTTCAAGTTCACATGTTGTAAGCAGGGAGTAAATCCTCATCTTAACTAAGTGTATGTTCCCATATGGACACAACTACAAGGATAATCAATCCATATTTTTCATCTGAGATGATTTATCCCTCAGATAACCATCATAAGCATAACAAGTTACATACCTTTAACAACATATATGATCAAATAAAAACAAGTCATAGAGAGGGAAATATGAAGTTCGTGCTTCCCACGAATGAGAAGGATGGTGGCTGTCCTTTAGTAATGACAACAAAAATCACAGAATCATCTGTAGTGCCAGCCTGTTGTAGATGGCACAGAAAACCTCATGTTTTTTATCTCTGATGCTGAGTTCAAGTGCAGTCAGTGCTGAAAAAGCACACAGACTGCAGTTTGACTTCTTGGCACCAGTAGTCTAGGTCACTCGGTCATTACTGCACCTGCACTCTGCCTCCCCAGAGTGAAAGTGGATTAGCATTGCTTGTGTGGAGGGAGCACTGATATTTCTTTTTGTCAACATCATTGTTTTATCAGCTTTTATTCATCAGCTTTCCATTGTGCAGGAATGTGGGCACTTTAAGCTTTGTTGTGGGACGATATTCCATTACCTATGAATTGACAAGCTTACAGAGCAGCAGTCTGATATAATAACACACTCTACCATGGATGTACCTACCACTCTACCACTGATGTACCACTGACATACCACTGTACCACTGATGACCCTACCACTGGCATACCTACTACTGTACCACTGCTGTACCACTGACGTACCTACCACTCTACCACTGATGTACCACTGTACCACTGATGTACCTACCACTGACGTACCTACCGCTCTACCACTGATGTACCACTGTATCACTGACATACCACTGTACCACTGATGTACCTACCACTGACGTACCTACTACTGTACCACTGGTGTACCACTGACGTACCTACTACTCTACCACTGATGTACCACTGTACCACTGATGTACCTACCACTCTACCACTGATGTACCACTGTACCACTGATGTACCTACCACTCTACCACTGATGTACTACCATACCACTGATGTACTACCATACCACTGATGTACCATTGTACAAGATGCCCTAGAGCTCCATACTCTTTCTGAAAGTAGTATGACTTGGAAGGAAAAAAAAATGCAACTATGCTTTGTAACAAATATTTATTTGTTCAGTTTATTTACTCTTCTGATCTTTAATGACAGAATTTTAATGGATCAAAAATGAAGTCAGATACTTGGTCTTACCTACAAGACTCAAAAGTGTGCCCTGTGAATTTCATCTGTGTTTGATTTTTAATCACCATGACTTAAAAAGAGGTGAAAATTGCAGACAATAAAGATTTTAACTCTAAAATGCAGCTCTACGAATTTATGGATGTGTCCTCATAGATACCGCACAAAACATAGTATTATGATTGCATGTCGAATAAAAAAAAAAACACCATAGTATCATTTGCCATAGCTTACTATAATATGACAAGATTAATGACATAAAATGTTTACGGAATCCTGAATAAGAATCGCTTTCTAGTCCTAATCGCTTGCTTTTCTGTATTGTTTTCCTTTAGGCCAGGACTTCTCAACATTAGTGAGCCTGCCACACAGCCTTGGCTGGCAGACACGTGGCCCAACACCGGCAACAATCACAATGACTGCTCCATCAACTGCTGCACGGCAGGCAATGGGAACAGCGACAGCAACCTGACAACCTACAGTCGCCCAGGTGAGGGACACAGCTAGAGCTGAAAGCCTGGTAGCCTTACAAGGGGTTAGCCAGAGACAGCCACGTGTCCTTCCTGAACGACAAGTAAACTGGTCAGCAACTTTAGGAAGTCATAATTACGTAACCATCCAACCTGGTCCAGTATTTTATCCATCCCTAAACGTTCATACTTCTCTGTCCCTCATTTCCAGAGAACAGAAAAATCAAATTCTAGAATAAGGGGGAAAGTCTGTAAAAGTCAGAGTATTTATAATTCTAATTTTTATTATGACTATTTAAAGGCCAACGAATCTGTAGAGAAAACCAGATTCTTAGTGGCAACAATAGTGATAATCACTAACAGTTATAATAAAACATTTTGATGAACTGAATTTTTAAATCAGAGTTAATAATAGAAAAGCAAATCCTAATGCTACAAGGGTGCTCACTGGTGTACACACATCTGAACACATGGCAGCAGTACCTGCCTACATTTATTGTGTGTTGTATAAACTTCACCTAAAACATCAGAGTAGAACATGGGTGTAGAATTTGCAAAATAAGGAAGGAAGGAAGGTCAAGTCCCCATATTCACAGAATCTGAAACTAAAGTGATTCGTTACTAAAGTAAAGAACCAAAAGGCATGACTGTAGAAGCAGAAAACATCATGGGCTTTAAAAAAAAGGAAAACAGAGAGAACGGGCTGTAGATGGATATGCTATAAATCGTGAGAAAAATCAAACGGCAATCTCTGTGTCTACCCTTAAAGTGAACCTAGGTCTCATTCACTGAGTGTACATGGTCCTTATCAGTGTGACAAGTCGGTGTCCACCAGAGCTCCATGCTCTAAAGGCCTAGACTGAGAATCCACAGGCCTAAATAAAAAGACAGTCGACACCAACAGGAGGGTGTAAATAAATGTGGGCAACCTATAAAGTAAAGACCTGTGATTAGGTCATATTGGTCAATTATGTCATATAGGTCAATTAGCCATATTGCCAGCGTAGGGTAAAAGAGAGGCAAGATTAGGAACAGCTTCTTTCAGAAAGCTCATATAGAAAGACTGCCAAAACATGATGAGGTTTCCACAACCACATTGCCTTTATTGTGTTTCTACTACTACGAAAAGCCTAATGACTAGAAGTTAAAGATGGAATTCCTCCCGGCCAGATGAACGGAGCAGCCGTGCTCCCGGGTATAGAATAGATAGGCAGAGTGCTTGAATTCAGTAGGAAAGGGAACTTGCAAGTTCTTAAGATTATGTTCCTGATCACCTTGTAAGTAGCAAGTGTGTTAATTTCCACTTTTAAAGATGCCCCATTGAAAGGTGATTCTCCAAGAAACCTCTTAGTGTTGAAGCCACTTTTGAGCAACACGAATAAAATAACGTTACTTCTCCATGGTAACTTTTCAATTTAAAATGTTTAGCTCAAAGTATAAGCTTAGCTCTTCCTACTGTCTTCATAGTTTGAACTGCAGACTTTTAGTACATTTATATATATGTTATTGAGTTTCTAATTATCTCACTGATGGTAGCCTTTAGCTTGGAAATGAGATGTTAGAAATATTAAACATTACTTCTGTCTTTATTTCATTAAATGACCCTGTTGACCATGATTCCTTTTGCCATCATTATTGTCATTTTAGACTTCATGGGGTGGCACTCTGAAATCTTGAGCAATGGTTAGGTAGCATCCTTCTCTGATAATCCCATTTGTACAAATAATGAGCTAATACAATCCTCCTGAGCACTGTTTATTATTACTCCTCGCTATTCCTCTTAGCTCTGAACAGAAGCATTTTCTCAAGCATTGAAATACCAGCTCTTGGAGAGTGCAGTTAGAAGCTGTGTTTACCCCTGGCCTGAGAACGCTTCTCATTGCTTAGTTCTGTTGTTTCAAAAGCGTCAAATAGGTCAGTAACCTGAGGTCAGGAAATGCGAAGGTGACACATACAGATTTGTATGCATCTATATGTTGTTATAATTCCCACTGATGGAGTCGGTCAAGGAAAGTTATTTGAGGGTGGATCGTGCATGACACTAACGGAGGTTCGAAATTATTTGGTTCCTACTCAAAAACATATGAATATTCCTGTTTCCTCAAAGTCCAGTTTTCTTTGAAATCCCGTGTGAATATTTCACTCCTTCTGTTCACCTTAGGTACACTTGTACTTTATTGACCAATTTCTTGATAACTCAGGAAGCGTCTTAGGAAAATCAATTTACCACGAATAACCATGCGGAATGACTTTTTCCTTTTCCTCTTCATTGCACATAGCTGATTGTATAGCAAATTATAACAACCAACTGGATAACAAACAAACAAATCTGATGCTCCCTGAGTCAACTGTTTATGGTGATGTGGACCTTAGTAACAAAATCAATGAGATGAAAACCTTCAATAGCCCAAATCTGAAGGACGGGCGTTTTGTCAATCCATCAGGGCAGCCTACTCCCTATGCCACTACTCAGCTCATCCAGGCAAACCTCAGCAACAACATGAACAATGGCGGCGGGGACTCCAGCGAGAAACACTGGAAGCCTCCGGGTCAGCAGAAACAGGAAGTGGCGCCAATTCAGTATAACATCATGGAGCAAAACAAGCTGAACAAAGGTGAAGGTGAAGGGTTCTGCGTTTGTTCCTTTTGTCACTACGCTTTCTGTAGTGATCCCCTCAGCCCCAGCGCTGACTGAAAACCGTTCTATGACTACCTAGCCAAATCTTTCCTTTGATTATTGAAATGATTCTTGTTTCTCTGACCGCAAAATTTCCAGTGTCAAAGAGTTAATTAGCACAACAATAACCTTGGAAAATTGATTTTATAATAATATATAAGTATTTTCAAATGGTTTCGAGATTAATTTAAATTTAATAGTAGGTGAGGGATTGCTTAGGACATGCGATCTTTTATTCATAAGGCAGATGTCCAGCTATCACAATACCTCCCATTCTCAATAAATAGACTATTCCATTCTTTCCACTTGAGGATGGAAGATAATTGCTAATACATGGTCATATAAACGAATGGCATTTTTATATCAAACTGAAGAAAAAAATAATTAAATTAAACTCGAACTGGAGAAGTGGTTCAGTTTCTTGTATCGCTTCATGTGGTTCCTCTGCCTGCTATACTGTATAATTCTAGGACCTAAATTTCTGTGGTTGACCTGATTGAAGTCTGTCAGTATAGAACCAAAAATAAATTGAGTTTAATATTAACTGAAAGCACTGGAATGCTATTGTGTGGCCTGCGGGGAATGTCTCCGTATTGTAATGTGTGGCTCGGAGGAGACAGGTACTTGATTCCTCTGTAGTTCTTCAGGCTACTGCCATAATAGTGTGAATTGCAAAGTTGTACCTCTCTGTAAAAAAAAGATTGCTCTCATTTGAATAGATGGGACAATGTTGAGCGAGTACACAGGTGAAAGATGCATTTCTCTGTAAGTAATTAGAGACAAGGATTTATTTTCTTGGGGCTTACTCCTCGAGATTACCAAAGAGTAATTTAAGCATTTCATTTGATTAAATCCATGCTATGTGTTTTAATTTCATAATAAAGTCATCTAACATTTTCCCAAGTTTAAGGAAGCACTTGATTGATATAATAGCCCCATTTAATGAAAGGCATTAAAGCTCCTGCAGAAGCTCTTGACAATCACTGACAGGGATAGGACAGTTTATACAGTCGTGGGGTTCACTGTGGTCATTCATAGTCCTCTCTCATTTTTCTACCATACTGTGTGCTTTTACTGTGAGCCTTGGAAAGGTCTAGAAGTTCTGTGTATAAATAGTTTAGAACGTCTGCTCATTTATACTGCTTGAGAGCAAATTAAGCATGTGAAAAGATAGTAAATATTCTGGAATGCAAACAGACTGAAGAATTCAGTGCTGTCTCATGTGCCAGTGGCAGGCTTATGGGTTTACATTGTCACCTCTGCCCGAGCAAGGAGCAGCATTGCTGGGCTGAATTAAGATACTTTTCTTATTGGGAATAGATCTTTACTAGATTTATTTTGCTGACATCTTTCAGTTCTGTTACTATATAACCAGAGTTGGGTATGTAGCTAATCTGCCCAATACGTTACGCTTTGAAGCTAGACTATAAAGCGCTGTCTTGGTGTGTTTAGGCAGAGAGGCAGCCTAGGAGAATGAACAATGGTTATGTCTGGCTGCAGTTGGCATCTGTCTTAGTTTACAGTACCTCTACTCTGCAGAGAGGGTGAGGATGGAGGGAGTGAGTGAGAGAGAAGGAGGGAGTTACATGTAAAAAACACATACATGTATGTGTCTGCTTCAACTACATACATGTATGTGTGTCTGCTTCAACTAGAAGCTTTTTATCTACTCTGATAATCTGAAGAGAAAAAAATGAAACCAGACTAGGACATGATCCAGCTGGCTTCTTCCATTACTTAGAAATATAAACCAAACAAACATGCAATAACTGGGCAGAAATAAACAACTTTTTTTTCTATCTGAAATGTCTAGATTATCGGGCAAATGACACAATCCCCCCAACCATTCCGTACAACCAGTCCTATGACCAGAATACCGGAGGATCTTACAACAGCTCAGATCGGGGCAGTAGTACGTCTGGTAAGTATAGACATGGCCTCTCTCTTGGAGAGAAATGTTGAGCGGAGTGCTAATGAGTTTCCGTACTGATGTGTCTCATCATTTTGGATACTAGGAGTTGCAGACGCGGATCTGGTCTGCAAGTTAAAGCAGGGACTGCCCAATAAACAGCTCCCGTCCTATCTGGCATCAGATACCACGCCTCGTGTTTCCTTCTTTGTTACTGAGTCTTAGCAAAGTCAAAAGTATAAAATAATGTTTCAAGGCGATGAAACTTCTTTTTCTTCCCTTAGCCAAAACATAGCCCCAAATAGTACACCATGATTAATTTGCTGACTAAGTTACCACTTGGGGCACTTCAGGAGAAGAAAGCCTGAGAAACAGTAATCTGGGCTGGAGGGGTGTCAGGAACCTCTCATAGTTCACAGTCTCTCTAAGATCTCCCAGTTCTTGCTGGAAAGCTCAGGAAGTTTCCTCCCAGTCTCAGCCTGTCCTGCCTCAGAAGCCACAGCGAGGCTTCCCCGTGGGTCCGGGTGCGGCTGCAGCTGCCTGCCAGCTGTTTTCCTGATAGGGCTGCAGATGGGAGTTTGCTGGCAGTTAAGTTCTGTTTTTGTAATTAAAGGCGGTTCATTATTAGAACTAACATGTGGCGAGTCACACCACAATGAGAACAGTGCGATTGATCGTAAGTGGAGCATGCTTCTCCAGGACAGGGAAGAATGGAGCTTCCTGGCAACTGGGGGAGTTGTTGCTAGGGTCTTTGTGCCGAGTGGTCCTGCCCTCTTCTGTAATGATGCTCACATATGCTGTTTCCTGTCTTCCCTTACCCGAGGCACAATGGTGTGGCATTGTCTAGCCTTGCCGGAAAGGTTCTTAAGTGAATTTAAGGAGCTCAGAAATGATTCTTTACCATTTTAGATTTTTCTCAGATTATACTGAATATTCTTCTTTTCAAAGTATTACATGATTTTTTTTCTTTTCTTCAAAGTGAAAAAACTCCATGCTTTGAATAAAATTTCAAGTGTCCGTTTTTTGGGTAAATCATATACAATATTTAAGCATTTGGTTACTATATGCCATTTCCTCTTGGAATTCTTGACTATTTGTAGAGGAAACTGTAAATGATTAGGGAATAACATAATTCTAGGTTATTGATTTTCAGTTGGCTTCTGCATTTGCCATGTTAGATACCTGATCTTGAAACTGCTGTGATCATTGGTTATTCTATGGGGCTTTGATGAAAGGATACTGAAGATTTGAAACTTTCAAATCTTAAAGGTGAAGGAGAGCAAAGCCCATGAATGAAATTCAGGGGAGGCCTGCGCTGTTCAGCATCTTAGGGCAGATGCTGTTCTTAGGGAGGATGCAGGTGAGAAAGCCAAGAGGAAGACCCAGCTTAGTGCACCTCCATCACACATGCCCATGGTCCTCCACTGCAGGTGGAGGTGTAAGAGAACAGATGCACACAAGCATTAGCCTGATAGTCACCGTTTATGACTAACAGCTGCCTTGCCCTTCCACCTACAATGTATGCAATAACAGACCAGTCCAAGCCCAGCCAGCATGACAAACAGTCCCTGTGCCTGAAAAGTCCCAAGGGACTTAAAACCATTTTAAAGGCTCGTTGAATAAGCCAAGGCCTGCTTCATCTCCCGTGGGACTTGTTTCAGAGTCATAAGGAAAAATTAAAGTAATTCTGTGGTATTGGGGACTCATCTGAGAAAAAACAATTACAGACTAAGCACTCATAATATAAGCATGAGTCTGAAATCCACTAAGTGGAAGAGTTTCGTCTCTCAGTATCTTTTGACTTAAAACTCTCAAAAAAAAAAATAGTTTAGATGCAGTTACCAATGTTTAAAGATTAAGTTCATTCTAAAATCAAACCACCTTAGTAATTGAATAGTTAGGCTACTTCAGTCTCCTGAAAATATTCAGGAATGTAATTTTTTATTATTATTATAAGCCTAATTTTATAGAAATAGTGGTTTAAAATACGCTTTTAAGATGTGCTTTTTTCCTTCTTTTGTCATTAAATGTATTAGTTCTTCTGGCAATTTATCTTACCCTACCTCTCCTTCCCCAGGAAAATGAGCAGTCTCATTGTGACTGAAACATTGCAATGGACAAGTACAAATTATATATATTCAGTGATTTAATGCTACAGTAGAACACTAATAGATCGTATCTGTATTTTATTGTATTTTAGGATTCAGCAATTAAATAATAAAAAGGCTCTCCAGAAAATATGTCCACAGCTCATTTGTTTCAGATGATAATCCATAGTGCAATTAATTGCTCTAGGAAGATTGCTATTAATGATATGACTTGTAAAATTCACTTACGCTTATGTTGCTTCCTTTGCTGTGTACTTGGCAGTTGAACTTGGCAGTATTTGGCCTCTTGTATCAGGTTTTGCTTAATGATGAAAAGTGAGTGCGTGTGTGTGTGTGTGTGTGCGTGTGTGTGTGTGATGAACTGTAGAATAGTAGCAGAAAACATTAAAACCTTTAATAATGGAAAATAAAATGTAAGAATCAGAAACAAAAGACCTGTATTTTATTCCTTTTCTAGGGAGTCAGGGACACAAGAAAGGGGCACGGACACCAAAGGCACCCAAGCAGGGCGGAATGAACTGGGCAGACTTGCTTCCCCCTCCTCCTGCACATCCTCCCCCACATAGCAACAGTGAAGAATACAGCCTGTCCGTAGATGAAAGGTAAGGGGGCTGTCCCGGTGAGAGGTGCTCTGCTGCCTGTGTTCTCCAGAGCAGATGAACCAGGGCTCACCTGTATTGCCGAAGGAGGTTACTCAAGTTCACAGACACCAGCCTCTAAGTCAAACAGAAGGACTTAAGGGCCCTCCTCAGGGAAATCTCAAATATGAATTAATGTTTGGGAAATTTCCTTAGCGTCTGAAAATTAGACCCGTGTACTATATATACACGTGTTTTATATACACACATATAGACACTCTCCCTAGGGCTGCTTCAAATCTTAATTACGTTTTAGGAAACTTCTTTGACACACATATTGTATGCATACACATGTGCATCTAATTACTCACATATGTGTACACGTTATGCATGTATTAAAAATAGTGTATATATGTGTAAGCTCATGATATTTCAAATAAATTCACATACTCATAGAACAACCGAAGTCTGTGTAAAAACATATTGTATGATGTTAACCCCATAAGATAGTAATAGAATGGAAAAATCCCTGTCCAATAGTGTTTTCACTGGACTTACTTTGGGAGGGGGGACTTTGAGGCAGGGTTTCTCAATGTAGCACTAGACCTTGGAACTTGCTCTGTAGACCAGGCTGGCCTTGAACTCACAGAGTCCTATTGCCTCTGCCTCTGCCCCCACCCCTAACCCCATCAGTGCCCCTGCCCCCTTCCCTTGCCTCTGCCAGCATTGAAAGCGTACACCACCACTGCCCGGCCACTATATGTTTTCTATCTTCAGTGTCTCTGGAAACACAAATACATTGTGCTATGTTTCTGTCATCTTCTATATTAAGTATAGCAGGCTTCAGGGCTGAGAAGTGGACTATTGGGTCACATCCGAGTTTGCGAAAGTGCTATACTTAATATAGCACTCTTAGATAATATTACATTGTGCTGCAAACAGTTTGTTTAGAAATTTAAATTTTGCAGAGCTGATTCTGAAAGCATT
The DNA here is from genome assembly GCF_982192425.1 of Myodes glareolus. NCBI lineage: Eukaryota > Metazoa > Chordata > Mammalia > Rodentia > Cricetidae > Myodes > Myodes glareolus. Next base: position 27,675,595 of record NC_142027.1, on the reverse strand, counting down.
TTTAGTACAAATACACCGCATGGTAAAATTTAAGTGTGCTGTTTACACTTTCCCGAATCTATCACTGGACATGGTGCGCCACTGGCATCAAAGGAGAAACTTCCTAACAGAAACTAAACAGCAGAAAGTGTAATGCACCTGAACACACAGTCTTTTCAGTGACTCGAAATAACAGAAATAGGGCTTGATTATTTTGTTCTCCACAAAAAAAGGCTTTAACAGTTTCAGTTCTGCCCATAAGTAAAGCCCCATCTTTCTGTTTCCTAATAATATTTCATTAAGTAAAGTTCTTATACAGAAAATGTCTATAGCAAGTCTCATATGTGTAACAGTTATGCTGGTGATGCTCAGTTACTGAAATGAATGCTCAGAGAGGAGAAAGGAGTTCCCAGGAGCCTCCCCTCCATGACTTTTGTCAGTGGATCCTTATATTTTATGGGCACTTTGTTTAAAATATTTTAGTTAACCTCTGTTCTTCCTTAATGTGATGCCCGCAGCCAACAGCCCTAGATCATTTCTGGGCATGGTCACCTCTAAGGGACATGAAGCCCGTCACCTTCCTTACACATACCTTCCTCAGTTTAGTGGTACTTCGGCACCTCCATTGGGTGTCACAATAAATAGGAAAATCAACAATATTGTGCAAAAATCAAAAAAATGAAAGAAATTAAGAAAGAAGCTCAGAGCTATGAAAGCTGCTAGGAGGGTGGTTATTTGGGGTGTAAACATGAACTCCTGAAAGCAGGTCATGTTATTTATACATTTTTTTTAACCTCATCTGGGAACATACACAGCAGGTGACTTGATCTGGGCCCCTGTGCAGATGTGGGAATGACCATGAAAGTACCACCCAGGCCGATGTTGCGGTTATATATAAATTTTACTGAGTCAGTAAATTTGCAGGCACGGAATGTGCAAGTAACAAAGATCTGCTCAGCTGTTGTTTTTAAAAGGTTGCTGTCCCAACCACTTTTCTACAGTAGTTACTGCTTAGTACACACGTGCGCGCACGCACACACACACACACACACACACACACACTATTAGCATGAAGTTTATAGGAAGAAAGAAAAGAATAAAACAAAACCTTTAGGCACTACAACGGCTCCCCAAAGAGGATGGCTTTGAATGGGAAGGATGAAGGCTCTCTGATCAAATGGCAGTTGTTCGCCATCTTGACACATGAGAAGGTTCTGAATAGCGGACGGGGGTTTATGGACACTGGGACCACACAGAGATGTGGACTCCTAGAGAGCTAACAGGAAACACATGGGAGGGAGGGAGGAAGCTCGGAAGGCAGCTGGAGACCAGATCGGCAGATACTTGAGTATCTGGCCTGTGTCTGTTTTATTTTTTAAGCAATGAAAGAATAGTTTATTGCTTTGGGGTAAATGAATGATCTCTGAGTGGTGTACAATTAATTGTGCAGATTTGGAGCCACTGAAGATCCTGGAGAGAGGAATTATCAGAAGCCAAGAGATGAGTTGAAAGGTTAATGCAGTGGGTGCAGACAGCAAACACGGGCAAAGGAGTAGACTGCAGAGTTCTTGCTGGCTGGGGGAATGATTTGATGCACAAGAGAGAAAAATATAAAGAATACACTATAAGATATTTAGATATGAGCGCAAATTATGGTACTTCTTGGGAACAAAGGTCACATAGGCAAGAGAGGCAGAGGATAACTTATTAGAATTTAAAAAGTAAAAGAATACACAAATTCACCGCAGCGTTTGCGCATCAGCTCTTCCAACTGAGGGAAGTCAGGCAGGTTGTGGGATATTAGTAAAGAGGGGGCTTACAGAAGCGGCTTCATGGTGCTTGCCTATCATCTCCGTGGTAAGGAAGCCACACCAGATTCTGAGACTGAGGCTAGCCTGGATTATAAAGCAAGACCTGGGGTCTCTATGATATAGAAGAAAAAGAACAATTAAGGGACAGAAAGTAAGAAGAAGAAGAAGTATGCAGCTTATACAGTATGATGTTTCTCTGCCATCAAAGTGCATGCAAGTGTCCTGAGCACTTGCTTTCCCCTGGTCTCATCCCGATGCCCATCACAGCTCTGTCTTGGATAAAAAGGCATCTGATTGCTCAAGCCATTGTGCTTTGCATTCAAAACCCTAACTACAAACCAGCCAGTCTCATATTCAACTAAAGAACCAATACTTTGTTGTGTCAGAGGAAACATGGGTGGTGCTAGACTAAATAACCTGAGTCCCTTTGAAAGGGTTTCTCCCTGCTTAGAACATCAGCTTGGGCCATTTGCAACAACCTTTCCATCTTTTCCTAAAGAATCTATGAATGACAGAGCCAGAAGGTCCCAAGGTTGTTGGCGATGCTCTCAAACAACTATGCAAAGCTATTTCCTTTTGTGAGACTTTCTTGCTCCTATACTACGCTATCGTACGATCGAATCACTTCTACCAATGAGCTATTTCTTCATAACGATTCCTTAATGAGACCCAGAACCTACAGATCTGAATGGAATTGAGTGTCAGCACTCTCTCATACAAATAGTTTACTGCGCATTCTTATAATTTGTTGTAGCTATGACCAAGAAATGCCATGTCCTGTGCCACCTGCAAGGATGTATTTGCAGCAGGATGAATTAGAAGAGGAGGAAGATGAAAGGGGCCCCACACCTCCAGTGCGGGGGGCTGCTTCTTCTCCAGCAGCTGTGTCCTATAGCCACCAGTCCACAGCTACTCTCACCCCTTCGCCCCAGGAGGAGCTCCAGCCCATGTTACAGGATTGTCCAGAAGACATTGGCCACATGGCCCACCAGCCAGACAGGAGGTACGTTCTCTCTAGCTGCCTTGCTGGCTAATCAGGATTTCTACTCCTCAGAGATAGTAGTTGAATGGTATACCATGAAAACAATTTTTGAGTCACATAAGTGTGTGCTTGGGCTACCGGCCCGCACAATGAATGGACACACCAATAACCCTGTTGATTCTCACATTAGCTCAATCGACCCCCATGAACTGGTAACTGGAAGATAATGTGCCTATGCTTATGATAATTATATTCATGAGCACCTGTCTCATGGTGAGTCCTATGTTGTTGATGGTGCATGTTTCATGCTCTAATTTTTCCTATATATGGACAAGATGCCTCTTCGATCTGCAGAAAAAAGACTTTTTCTCCTGTCATTTTAAGTCCAGCAAAATATCATTGTAAAAGGGTTAGTATGTTTATTTTATGTTGGCTTCAGATTTCTTTATTTTGGTGTAACTAGCGGGCTGGAATATTTCTGTCCAGGGTACAAAAAGGACACATGTGTATAAGTGTGACTATCAACGTGCATGCCCAGGCATTTTTTTTTATCTATTGAGCATCTCCAACAATCCATTTTATTACTACAATGAATATGCATGTCGTTTCTACCACAGAAAAACTATTACTGTGTCTTGTTAGTTTCTCTCATTGATGATTTTGTTTGTACTGTTTTATTGACCTTGACACATTGTGTTATGTATCTGTGGCTTTACTGATTCCTTTGAATCTGCTTGCATTATTTGCCTCAGAAGATTTTTCTTCAATATTCGTGAATAAAACAAATTCTAGCATATGCTACTTGAATTTAACCCTGTAGATTAAGACACAATTTACAGTGCTTATTAAGTACCCTGAGAGCTTATTACTAAATGTAAATGGCATGCTGTCTTTACAGAAGGAGATTTTTAAACCTTCTTATGAATGATGGAGATCTCTGTCTGTGTCGAGCTGGGTTGCCATATATGTAAATTCATAGTATTAATCCTTGCAACTATATGAAGATTGAGAACAAATAAGGCATCTCTTTTCCCTATTAAGGTCACAGACCATCTCTGCTATTCTTATTAAAAGCAAATGAGGCGCTAATAGACACCATTAAGCTCTGGGATACCTCAGCATTCTTTCATTCTCTGAAATTACCTAAATTTCCTGTTGCCTAGCTACACCCCTCTGGGTTGCCTTTGGAACTACTCTCTTCCAGATTATTCTACGGTCTTTTTATTTCTTTTGTTGATGGTGGTGGTTTGTTCGTTTACTAAGTTACTTGCTTATATTTTGCTCTGTTGAGACAGGATCTCTGTGTATAGCCCAGGCTGTCATTGAACTTGTGCTGATTCTCCATACTTCCCTACTACAGGAGTAACAGATGTGGGTCCCTACACTGCCTTTTGGCTAGCCTGTCCTCTTGCCTTCCCTTCGTAAGCCTTTCCACATTCCTTTGAAACAAAAGTGAGTTCCATTTTCTCTATCCTGACCTTGCCTCCCCATTGTCTTCCAATCCCTGACTTCACTGTTAACTCAGTGGCCTGGAAAGTTTCTTCCCCTGAACCCTCTCTTCTCATTCCAGGGTCCCCGCCACTTAATGTGGTTTAACTTCTACCTCCGGGGTTCCCATTTACACCTTAGCCCTCTGTATTCTGCTTGCATTATTTTTCTCCATTCCTTTGCTGCCCAGTCTTTATCCCTCTCTAGCTTCCTGCCTGACAGCATTTTATGAGTTGTCCTGGGAATCAAGTAAGATAATGCAAGTTAAGTGTCTGGAACAGGCTGCTGTCAACATACGGTACCTTCACCCTATGAACTGATTGATCCACTACTTATATTCTGATAGCTGTCAAATTTGCTTAGCCATTGCAGACTTTGTTCCTGAGTATTACAATATTTTTATGTTTCTTGAGCTTAGTGGCTGTCTTATGTAGAACTTAGAGTGATCAGCCGACTATGGCTCAGTCTTGCAAGTCTGCTTGCTGCCCCTCTCCAAAGCTGTCCCCCAGTTGCCTGGGGAACTCTAAGCCACATTTTTCCTTTAAATTAGTTTTTATTTTTTGAGATTATAACATAATTACCTCATTTCTCCTTCCCTTCCTCCCTTGAAATTCTCTCCCATATATCCTTTCTTGCTCTTCTGCAAATCCATGCCCTCTTTTCCCATTCATTGTTGTTATGTGCAAATATGTGTGTATGTATGTATATATATTTTTATATGTGTATGTATGTATATGTACACATATATTTCTCAATACATAAATATGCCCTGCTCAATCTCTCTATGTACATTTTCAGGGCTGACCATTTGGTATTGACTATCCAATGGTGTGTTCTTCCCCAGCGAAGACTATATCTTCCGCTCTCAACATTCCTTCGCTTCCTGTGTTTCTTTATGTAGGGCTAAGGCCTCTTCAGCTCTCCCAGTCTGGGTCAGAATGTCCGCTGATGTGCTCCTGTTCAGCTCCTCTTCAGACAGTCATGGTGGCATGATCTCAGTGTGGCGTCTAGCATTCCTCAAAACACAATCTCCCAGGAAACTCCCTTATCCTATGGTCCGTACAGTCTCTTCACCTCTTCTGCTCCTGACCCTGAGCCTGGGTGGGGGAGTGAGCAGGTTTTTTCATGCTTTCCCCAAAGCTTTTTTCACACCTGTGCCGCCATGCTATTCGGATTGCTTGTTGCTTTGGCATTTGTATCTGTTCTTTTATTTGAATTAAAGACTCTTTGAGAAGAGAATTCCTGAGTCTTTGAATTTCTCAGTGCTTTTTCTACTATTTGATATAGAGAAACTTTATAGTTGGGAAAAGCATTTAAATACCTGAGCTTAAAAGCAATTTCATTATACTGAATGCCTTGGGAGCTATTATATTCAGTGCATGAGGGTACATGAACCTGATTTCCAGCAGCATTGCTAGACTAGACACTGGACATTGATAAGTTCAATGAAAACACACTTTAAAAAATTAATAGTGCTTATTGCTTTTTGCAACAATCATATTCTATATTTTTATTATAGGCATTTTCAAAATAAAGGTCCACTTTTGGCAATATAGAAATTATAAAAGTGACAATAACCTATGTAATCAGGTAATCATGTCAAAAGGTTCAGTAAAGGGAGAGGGTGGAGGGAGGAAAGGGAAGAGAAAATGGTGTAATTATTTTATAACTTCAGAAAAAATAAAGTAAGTTAGATAGTTGCACACATAAAAAAGGAGCTTCAGAAGCCCTTATCTCTGCATATTTTCTCATTGCTTTCCGTACCATCTGTTAGCATTCTTTCACAAGCTGCTATTTCCATTGCAGTGTGTTTTCTATGGCGATCTTCTCTAACATAGATATTTTGGTGTTAAATGTATCTTGTAAGCTATTTAACCTGTTCCTGAATGTTGGTGTTTACCTTGTGTCTTCCTTTTCCGCGAGTGAACAATGGTGGAATCTCATCTGGAGTTAAATCTTGAATGCAGCCTCTACTTTCGTTCTCTGCCTGTTCAACCGTGTGTCTGTCAAACAGATGTGTTCTGTTTTGCATCACCCCGCTACTTCACCGCTGTTGCACGCATTAACGACAGTTATGTCTCTACAGATCTCATTTTATATCCTGTATGCCCGTATATCCAAGTACTTGTTTTCCTGAAAGCCTTAACTACCTAAATATCACTCCGGCATGTTACTACAAGTGACACACAGACACCAGTCCTAATGTACTCTGTTTCTTCTGGCAGCCATTCCCCTTGACTACATGCTTGTCACGTCCACTGAATGGTCTTGTATGTAGTTGCCCCTTGTTCAGTCAGAATTCCTGCTGCAGACTCTGCTGAAGCATTTTCCTGCAGTTCAGACTGCTCGAAGTCCTTCAGTGACTTCCCATCTTCCTGAAAACAGAGATAGCGTTAGTCTATGACCTCTTCTTCAATCACTTCATCCTTACCCATGGTCGCAGCGGTTGCTGTCATCAGACACTTCTTTCAATTCAGGATTGAACACTATTTTTGCTCACCCCAAGATCTTTGCATGTTCTAAGTCTTCGTTGTAGAACACCATCATGTCTTCCTAACACCCGTGTGTCCTTTAGATTCAAGAATGAATGTCAAATCCCCATTCCCTGTTACCTCAATATGAATTTAGACACTTCCGGGTCCTATCCAACCTCTTTCAAGGGACGTCTGTAATACTGTGTTGTGAGCATGTGATTTACTGTTTGTATCTTCCACGTGTGTTTGAACTGCGGTGTCTGTTTTATTCACCAGAAATTCTTCTCTCGCTGTCTAACAAGCTCTTCTAAACTTTGGTCACTGGCACAACCATTTTATGGTGTCCACAGATCAGGAATTCTGAAAAGATTCTTGTAGAATCCCCATCTCTAGTTCAACTCTCCTGTCAAGTGGCTTGCTTCTCATCTTATCCCCATGAGGTCTCAGAACTCTGTGGCTTTTCTCTGTTGCCAGTTAATATTCTCCTCCAGGTTCTCACCCCATAGACCAGGCTTCTCATAACATAAGAGTCTCAGGAAATCAGCACTTTGCAGTGGCAGCTGCCTTCAAGTCAAGGCAAAAAAAGTTGTCAGACCAATTAAGGACCACATGAGAACCGGGGGTTATCCTTAACGTCTGCTATATTGTATTGCTCAAAGAACTCATGTGGCCTATTCAGATAGAAGATAAAAATCTTTTTCTTTATGGGAGAGTAACCAACTCTCATTTTAAAAGATAATTTGGAGTAGGAGGTTGTTATAAATATACTGAAAAACACAGTTAAAATATGCATATTTTAGCCTATGTTTGTTATATATGATTTAAAATTATTATTTGTCTAAAAAAATAAAATGTTCCCTCTATTTTTTTTTGCTGGTAATGTTCTCATTGATTGAAATATCTAATATATTTATTATAATAGGTGTAGTAAATGTTAAAATGCATGTATTCATTAACTTTATGCCTATTAATTAAGGACATATATAAATACTATGATATATATTAAGAAAAGTTTAGAAGTCAAAGCATTATAACACCATGAAATTTAGTAAGAATTTAAAGGCTTACATTGTTGGGCTGAAGAGATAGTTTAATTGGTAAAATCCTTACCATGCAAGTTTGAGGGACTGCTCTTCATCTGCAGAATCTATGAAAAATAAGCTAGGCATGGTATATTCCTCTTGTCATCCTATCCGTGTAGAGATGGGAATAAGCTGACTCCTGTCCAGCCAGTGTAACCTGTTTTGACAACAACATAACCTATACTACCTGAAGAGCAAGGAGCAATACCCAAGATTGTCATCTGGCTCCATGTGCAACACGCACACACACACACACACACACACACACACACGCACGCACGCGCACACACACACACACACACACGCACGCACGCACAAGAGAAAGAGACTTGAATTATAAATATTGTAATTTCTCCAGTGTATTCTCAAGATAATCCATTTATGTTTAAGACTTAGTAAAGTGGGAATTGCTAATTTTTTAGTTGGTTACAATAAAAATAATGTGTTTAAACTTCATTCACATCTGTTGTTTCAAAGGTTGATGCTGCCTTGCTAAAGTTGATATTTAACAAAAATATCCCGAACAATGAAAATAACATTCACATATGGGATAGGAAATTTCCTTGTATTTTTAATATAAATAGCTTGAACTTAGTATTCTTGGGAGAAAAAGAAATCTGAATGACAAAGCAAAATTAAATTTCCTTTCTAAAAATAGGATATCATTAATTACATGAACGTTTATGCTATGCTAGCCTTTGAAAAACAATCTCAGAGGTTTTCCTGTTTGTGCCTGGGTTGGTAAGTGTTGAATGGTGAGCTGTGGCTACACATGCTTTCCTACACTAATGGGCTCGCTCCCCTTCCTCTGGAGCATATTTATGGGGGCATCATTTTTGCAGCAGCCCTGAGTGCTGTGAGTTGCAGACAGTTGCAGACATATACGCGTACATTATTTCATGAGACACTGAAACCCCTGAGGGGAAGAATCGAGAGGGTTGAGGTTCATTTGCGACAAGCCCCATGTGCGTGCACCATCCTGAAATAGCCTTTTGTTTTCCAATAGAATATATTACATATTTCAAACTGTACATGTTTATCACACATTCCCTGTGCTGGCCTTATTTACAGATGGTTTGAATAAATTTTTCTGCCTTTTCTCGGAATTTGCGTGGTTTGTAGTTAAAAAGCTAGTCCCTGTTTAACATGAAGGTATTTTCTCTCTTCAGAATGTAAATTCTCCAAGCACAACAACATTGGCTTCCTTTCACACTGGAGTTAGCGTTTCCACAGCAATTTATTGCCATCTATTGATGGTCAGAATAGTCCCCTTGGTGCTTAAAACCCAAACATGTCTTTAAAAAGATACAAAAGTTGCCTGCTCTTGTGGCTGTGAACGCTGACAAAGGCAGTAAATTATCTTTTAAGTACACAGTTTTATTACACTCCAAATTGAACAATGGTTTTCCTTCTCTGTGTGCAACACATTCCACATTGAAGCAATTATCCATTTTAATCTTTTAAATAACTTCAGCTTTGGCACATTTTTCATATTTCTTCTAGTGCCACACATGCAGATAAATTAAACCCACCCAGAAATGAAAACTAATCCCCTATGTTGTAGGAATGCATATGTGTAGTTTGTGTGTGTACATATATATATATATATATTCCTATATATGTATATATGCAAATATGTAAAGACATGCCTACTCTATGTAATATTATGTTCTTATATGCATAAAATTCTTTTATATAATGTGTGAACTTTCATTTCTCAGTGTGTTTTTCTTTACACAACTATTTTTAAAATGTCTGTCCTTGTCCTATATTAAAAAATATGAAGTGGGGAGAGGAGCCGTTATGATTCCTAGAAGTAAAGTGGTAGCCTTGGAAATAGGATGCGCCTTCAATTTCGAACCTACATAGAAGATCTACAGGAACATTACAGCCTTTGAATCTCAGTATACTCTTGTGTAAAATGATAACAAAACAAACCAGCAAGTTACAAGAATTAATTAACACTGTAAAATATGACTGGCCAGTGTCTCAGTGAGTTGACTGTGGTATTTCAAAATCATTTCTTTTATAGCTTTCAATTTTAAGTAATAAAGTAAGTTTATTGAGGTGTCTCCATTTATTGGGATCCAAAGCAGAAAATCGCTTACTTCAAAGAACAGCAGGCCCGCACTGTAAATGGTGTGGTGTTGAACTTCCTTTTTCCTCTTTATAGTACACAGCCACATCAGAACCCCAGGTGATGTTAACCATAGGGAGAATTGACCACCTGCTAGGTACCTCTCTGTCTGCTTCCTTTTCATTTCAGACTTAACTCTGTTCATTTAAAAACCATAATCATTCACTCCCAGACGTCCTTTGTAGCGGGCTTTCGTGCATGGAGTAGTGGCTCATCACCATCAAGACTTTTCATCTTGTCCTCCTGCCTCTTCCAGTCCGGAGGGAAAGGAGAGAGAAAGTGAGCAGCAAATGCGAGCTCATCTTCTCAGGGGACAGCACTGGGACCCTCTTCCAACTCATCTTACTCAATGAGCATTTTCATGATGGAGAAGGGGATGCACTGCCACTAACTCGCTTTAGTAATGAGAACTGTGCTCCAAGAGAGCATCCCTAGACACCTGTAGTCTTTGCCCAGCCCCGCCATAATTTTATGTGAATTAGCATTCATGTATCCTCTCTCGAAGCTGCCCATGTTGTGGGGTTACCAGCTGACATGCCAGATCTTTTTTTTTTTTTAACATTTATTTAACTTTATGTACATTGGCATCAGATCTCCTGGAACTGGAGTTACAGACAGGTGTGAGCTGCCATATGGGTGCTGGGACTTGAACCCGGGTCCTCTGGAAGAGCAGCCAGTGCTCTCAACCACTGGGCTATCTCTCCAGCCCCAGACATGCCAGATCTTAATGACAGCTGCCTTCTACTGATGGTTCTCAGCTGGTCAGAATTAGTAGTCCTTTCTTCTGAAGGGTGTAGAATTTGATGAGCTGCTACCCTGGATCATGGCACTTGGCATCCTCCGTTGCCTTATCTCTTCCACCTGGCTTTGAGAGGCATCACTACACAGGACTTTTCCGTGAAGAATCCTGTGTCTTCTTTTTCTGCGGGCAAGCTCCAAATAAAAGAGTCATTCTCTTTGTTAAGTGTTGCTTTCCATTACTATCCAAATGATCTCCACCGTCTCTGCTGTATTAAACTCACTGTGAATTATGGAAAGACTTACTTTTAAATGGTGTTCATCTGGACAAATGGCTAGGACCCATTATTTATAAGTTCAAGTGTGGTTTTATGGTATTTTCTTATTTTGATTCATAATAAATTCTGAGACTTTAGAATAAATGGCATTAACCTTATTGAACGGTCAAGTGGCTAGATCCACACAAGCCTGCCCAGCTGAACATCACTGTTGAAGGGTAGAAATACAGTTAAGTTTGAACAGATATGTAATGTAACACTAAAAAGCAGGAGAGTTTAAAAAGAGTTCATAACCTTTAGTGGAACTCGTAAGTGATTAAATCAGAGAAAATTGTTCTTGGATCTCATAGCTTTTCTTAATAGAATAACGTCTAAAAGCAATTATGGCATATGCTGAATATGTATTTTTTAATCATATGAATTTTTGCTGAATGTTGTCAAGACGAATGACTCCATTTGCTCTGAATAATAGGAGTAGCAATAAAGAAAAGAGAAGAAAAATGTGTGTAGAACAAACTGTTTCAAGACAAATTTTTATTACCTTTAATAATAATAAACAATTGGGAATATTAGAAAGTCTTTAACACAAATACAATGTGATCCCAAATAAGGATTATACCTCACCTTTTTTTAAGTGAACAAAATTAAATGAACAAACATGAGATTTAGAGAACTGATTATCTTTATTCTGACTTGAATAAATAAAAGAACTTATGCGACAATTCTTATTGTCAATGTACAGAAATTAGAAACACCTGCAACACTTGGGCGATAAGCCTGTTGGGGGGAGGGACAGGTATCTCGATTGCCCTAATTGGGGGGAACACCTAGCCAACTATGGGTGTTGCCATCCCACGGATGTTACCCTGGATGGTATAAATAAAGAAAAGCAGTTAGGCCTGCAGCATTCATTACCCTCTGCTTCCTGCTGTGGTACCGTGTCGCCAACTGCCTCAAGGCCCTGATACCCTGACTTCTCTGTAATGCAGAACTGTAGCTGTGAGTCCGAATGCACCTCCTCTCCCTGATGTTCTTTTTGTCAGGTATTTTATGCCCGGGACAGGAAGAGAAACTAAAATGCTAGGAGGGCTGCCGCTAGCCGCAGTGAACTTCAGCTTCCGGGTTCGTTATTGGGTGTTTTGTGTCTTAAGTGGTGGCCTGAGCCGTTTCTCCCCATCTTCCCACAGACGGCAGCCCGTGAGTCCTCCTCCACCACCTCGGCCAATTTCCCCACCTCATACTTACGGCTACATTTCGGGACCCCTCGTCTCAGATATGGATACGGATGCCCCAGAAGAGGAGGAAGACGAAGCTGACATGGAAGTTGCCAAAATGCAAACTAGAAGGCTTTTGTTACGTGGGCTTGAGCAGACCCCAGCGTCCAGTGTTGGGGACCTTGAGAGCTCTGTCACTGGGTCCATGATCAATGGCTGGGGCTCAGCCTCAGAAGAGGACAACATTTCGAGTGGGCGCTCCAGTGTCAGTTCATCTGATGGCTCCTTTTTCACTGACGCCGATTTTGCTCAGGCAGTCGCTGCAGCGGCAGAGTACGCTGGCCTGAAAGTCGCTCGACGCCAAATGCAGGATGCTGCTGGTGAGTCCTGCACACCCTTCACCAAGAGATGCTTGTCTTTGTTGCTAACAGTGTCCCCATCATGTGTCCTATGTGAAAAAAATCCTCCGTTTTTTTTTTCCCTCTTTTGTTAGTGCCCACAGAAAGCAGCGTTCAAAAATGTGAATTGGGTTGATTATTTCCTTGTTGTTACTAAGACTTTTAAAATAGTGTATTAACTTTTATTTCATAAACTCTGTAGGAGATAATGGAGAAGAAACTGATTATACTGTCAGTTATGATAACTATAGCAAATGTGTTCATATATATTTACATATATTTCTGCATGTATGCAAATACTTTTTAGGCAATTGACAAAATTTCTCTAAGGCTTAAATATATTCAATAAAATGAATTTTGTGCTACTATGTACATAGTATAAATAGATTTTATGCAGAAAGTCACTAAAATGAAATTCATTTTGATAGTTCTATTTAATTAGCACTTCTGGAGCACTCAAACCTTTGGGAAATGTCTCCTTCACCTCTTATACTAGCTACCCAAACATCGCTATGATCACCGTTCCTGAGGGAAGCACCATTGGAGAGAAGTGTGATACTTTGACTCCTGGTATAAGCTGGGTGCAACCCTTCCCAGGAGGAAGGCAGGACAGGCAGGCTCGTTTCCTGGGAGGCACTGGTTTCTATGGCTGCTCACACTGCAGGACACACAGGCTCCGTTCCTGATAAGCATTGGTTTCTGTGGCTTCCTTCACAAATGGGGCTGAGAATCTTGCTAGGCCCAGCAAGAGGTCTAACCTTCAAAGCCTGGTTCTTATGACCCACATCTGCCAGGCAGGCCCTCGTTTATAAATGTACCACGGTCTCCCGAGCAGCAGTACCAGCCTGGGAACTTGCACTCAATATGAAAATTTGTGGCAGGATATTGCAGATTGAAACCATAATGCCTCTTATCAATTAAACTGGACAGATATTTGAAATGTGCATACATCTTAAAGTATAAATGTTTCATATTATTACTAATAGTTGAAAGAGCAAGTTAATATAAATGCATATTACTTTTTTACCTTTCCCCCCTCATTGTTATAGCCTAGTATAATGAATGCACTTATTTTTAGATCATTTTTACTTAATTCTTCCTCGCAATTCTTACTTAGAGAGGGAACAGCATAAGAAGGAAAATATTTAAAATTTCAAAAATACCATATGGTCTTTCTATAGAATCAGTATGTATTTGTGTGTGTATGTGTGTGCTTGTGTATGTGTATTGTGTATGAATGTGTATGTGTGTGCATTTATGTGTGTTGTACATGAATGTGTTGGTATTTATCTGTGTGTGTTTGTATATTGTGCATGAATGTGTTTGTATGTGTGTATTTGTGTGTGTATTCTGCATGGATGTGTGTGTGTGTGTAGTGTGTGTGTGTGCTGTGTCTGTATGTCAACATTTCTGGTAGCCAACAAAACACAAATAGTTGAGGGAAACAATATGATCAAAAGGAAATGAACATATTTCAGGAAAAGAAAAGATTATTACAAGTCAATAACTGTTGTCTGTTGTTTTAATTTTCATACTTTAGTGACTGTCATATTGGTAGCTTCCCTTACTTTCTTGAGATAGTGTACTGGTCGTTACTTTTTATTAGTATAGAATATATTCATTGATGTTTTACTTAAAGTACAAGACCACATACATTATTCATTGTGCGGAAAAAAGATGTCTAATATTTATCAACACATTATCACAAAATACCTACTCACTTCAGGCCTATGTTTTATAAAATTCAACTGAATATTATTTTCCCAGTAGCAGCCAAATGTAATATATGGAAACCTAATTAACTTTATAAATAAATAAATAAATAAATAGCATCTAATTATATATATATATGTTTTACCATAGTCCTTAATCTTCTTTAAAAAAAAATAAGTACATGAAATTAAGCATCTCAAACCACAATTTTCAGATTGCTTTAATAGCACGTTTCAGCTCATTAAGTCAACGAAACATAGGAATAACGTTGAAAATTCATCTGTAAACGACCTTCTGCCTCAGGGTCTTTGAGCAGTAGATGGCCTTATACAATAGAATGAATAATGATTTCCATCTCGGCTCTAATTCTTTGTTTTCATGGATATGTAGCCTTAATTGTAATAGTCTCCATCATAGCTAAAGAGAGTTGGGTTTAATATTTTATTGTATTGTAATTTAGTGGCAGTTCTGGTTTCATTTGGCTCATAATTATAATGAACCAAACATGCACTGGCCTCTGCCTATTACAATATTCTTCTCAAGAAATGGGAGTGCTTATCATGTGACTTCAAGTTAATATGAATGGATAACCCAATCACATTGCTTCTCACTTGGCTGCATTAATGTCCATTATTTAATGTGCCTCAGTTAGCACTTTTGAATGTGTTGATTTCAACAAATGTGGCTTCCCTTGTTTCTAGCCGGAGGATGTGTCTGATTTCCGAGTCGGTCTGAAGTTTCTTGTGGTTCAGTAGGAAGTAGTGGATTTGTGGGTGGAGTTTCCTGAAGGCAAATCCTGTAGGTCAGCATAGCACTGGAAGCCTTCCGTTGCCTTTTTCCCATGAAAACATGATATCTATTATAGTATGTCATCTTTCCAAAGGACATTGATGACACTGAAATAAGCCATGTCTGCTTTTTAGATTAAGTGCACAGGATGATCTGGCAATGTGGTTACTCCAAAAATAACCAACATCCACACACTGGAGTCTTGGAGGGGCCACGGAATCGTGAGGATTGACAAATATCCTGAAGCAATAAAAAGCACAGAAGTACATTTGGTTAGGAACCACATACGTAAGCTTGATGAACTTCAGAGCACTCGCTGACATAGTGAATGCCCAAGAGTGCTAAGTTCTTGGGGTTCTACCTTCAAAGAATGTCCTAGACAGACTTAATTGAAATAAGGGTATAATTAAGGCAGTGCATTTTTACAACATAAATTTGTTAAGGAATCCGATTCTTCCTCTTGAAAAAGCAACAGTCATTGAATATATGATGGCGAGGAAATAATAACACTTTTAAGAACATTTTAGGAATGATAGTTGAAGAAAGTAATTGCAGTGTTTTCCTTATGTAAAGATGATGGGGAACTCTAGCAGAATAAACGTCCTGTGGTTTTTACAAAACGCAGAAGCCTAACAGTGTTTTCAGGGTGTTTTCTGCAATCAGCACACATAGAGGGGACAGCTCATTTGGTGGGTGTGAAGTATGTTTTAAAATTAGGCATTTTTTCCAGCTTGAGTGTTTTGCTTTGGCTGTTTCTGTGACACTGGAATTCACTGCTGAGCCTGCCTCTGGCTTTCCTCCTCAGGCCGCCGCCATTTCCACGGCTCTCAGTGCCCTCGGCCCACGAGCCCCGTGTCTACAGACAGCAACATGAGCGCTGCTGTCATCCAGAAAGCCAGACCGGCCAAGAAACAGAAACACCAGCCAGGACATCTGCGCAGAGAAGCCTATACAGATGGTAGGTCCCCTGAAATGGACGGAAGCCTCCGTGAGGCTCACCATTCGCCTGCTCCTCTCCGGCTAGTGTGAATGCGTTCACTGACATTAGCAATCACATTGACATTCATTAACAGTAACCTTATATTACTTGCGGGAGTGGAATCCTTCTGCATCTTGTCAACTGCCTTAGCAGTTCTCTAAACAGCTGCTGAAGAAATTAAAAGATGATTTTATAGTTTCACACCATGGCTGTGGTTCTAGCTGGTGTCATAATGGAGCATTAACCTCTGCCAGGTCCACTCGGCAAACCTCTAGAATATCTCCATTTTCTTCGTTCTAGCTTTTCAAAATAAAATTTGCAGTTAAACAAAGGGTATTAAATGTGTCGGGATAATTTTTTGCAACCATAGTGATTTTATAGTTAGTCTGAGCACCCAAAGCCACCTCCAATCCTTTTCTTCGTAGCGTCACACGCAATATGGACTCTCGCTGAAGAGGGAACACTTGTAATCTCAAGGGGGCAGAGGCGGAGAATGCAAGCATTGTGATGTTGTCTAGAGAAAGCCTTTAATGAAAGTGCCTCAGGTGGCCCAGCATTTATTAAACCACCAGCACCTTCTCATTTTATAAAACAGCCCCTCGGGCTTTATTGGAAATTCATGTAAGATAAATTCTCTCAGACTCACCCATCTTGTCGAGTTTTCTGAGTTTGCTAAAGGGGCGGGGGAAGAAGGGTGTCATGGGCAGTTTCTCCACCTCCTGGGTGTCTGCAGCCACAATCTGATTAGGACTTTCCTGACCAGTCAGCAATTTTTCATAAAAGCCTTCATTTGCTATTATCATATGAAAGCTTAATATTATAGATCTTTATCCAAGGTTGTGGGGAGGGGTTCTTTGGGAGGTCCTTTTCAAGTGTGACTCTTGCCACTTGACAGGAAAATGTAATACAAAGCTCACAGCATGGTGAGCACAAGCAATTTTGCTAAGGGTGGTTGTCCGTGCTATTATCTGGAGTTTATTTCTCGCACTAGCATCCATCTGATATTAGATCGCATTAAATGCTGGCATCACACAGCGCACCTGGGCCTCCTGGCTCCCGCCCAGGATGCTTTTGTCAGCGAAAAGTGAGCTGTCAGAATATTATCTGATTCTGAAGGGTTATTACAGTGGCTCTGCACATGTTTGCCTCCGTGAAGGGACAAACACTAGGTGTAAATCCTCAAACTATACAGGCGATCTTACATTTATGGGACCCCTGTAATGGCATTTTACAAGTTTTATTGCTGTTTTATCAATGTTTATTATCTAGAAGGCAGGACTCTTCCGTGGAGGACTGGTCAAATGGTAAACCGAGATGTAAACACATCTAAATTGAACACACATGGAAAAACCTGGCCTTAAACTTTGTGTAGATCATTCTACCTCTTATTTATATGTATTTATAGAGAAGTCTGGCATGGAGTAAGGCCTCCCAAAATGCTTTAAATAGTGAAAGTTTGCTGGATTAACAAGCATCACAGATGCCATTCTTGAGAAATGTTATCTGTGTTTGTGTCCTGCAGTCTCCAGAACTTGTTTTGATGTATTTGAAAACTAAAATATGAATAGTAACTAACTCTCAGATGAAAAGTATTAAACGGATTGTCAAACCACCAAAGTTATTATTTGTTTAATTTCAGGAATACCAAAGGACTATATTGAAACGTGTGTAAAGCTGAAAAGTTAATGTGAAACATTACTTGGATTCGCGAAAGGGGTCATGCAAATTATCAGTGCTTCCTATAATGCAGAGGCTAATAGTTTTCTGTAGCCCGTAAAAATAAGTAATGGAGAAATGAGTAACAATGGTTTTAAATTATAGTTTTATCTTCCGTTCAACATAGGGAACCATGCATTCTTCACTTATGATTACTAGAGTGTTTCTCCAACCCATTTCTGAAAATTCTTTGAAAAAGCTACATGTTATTTATACCTCCTAAAAATGTGCATTAATCATTACAAATCACAAAATTTAGCTCTTTCTTAATGCACCAAACAAAAGAAATACAAACTCTCTCTCTCTCTCTCTCTCTCTCTCTCTCTCTCTCTCTCTCTCTCTCCCTCTCTCTCTTATAATTCTGGTACTCAAATCCAAGGCTTTGTGTTCTCTCTCTCATGATCTATAACCTTACACAATCTGTGTATATTTCCTTTTCATTTTTGTTTGTTTGTTTGGTTTGGTTTCTCGTGACAGGGTTTCTCTGTGTAGCTTTGGAGCCTGTCCTGGAATTCACTCCATATCCCAAGCTGGCCAGGAACTCACAGAGATCCGCCTGCCTCTGCCACCTGAGAGCTGGGATTAAAGGCTGCACCACAACTGCTTGGCCTCTGTATATTCCTGATAGCAGCTATGAAATAGAGACAAAAGTAATTTTTCTCAGAAAACAATTCCATCAAATTATTATACTGCATTTAGAAAATATATCTGAAGGGCTGAAGAGATGGCTCAGTGCTTAAGACCTCTGATTGCCTTTCCAGAGGACACAGGTTCAATTCCCAGCCCCCAAATGGCAACTCACAAGTATCTATATTAGGGGATCTGACTCTCCCATACAGACAAAAGTGCAGGTGAAACACCAATGCACATAAAATAAAATTAAATGATTTTTTAAAAAAAAATCTGCAGATCATATTCTGGAGAATCTCATTAAGAAAAATAGTTTTTTTTTTTACACTGTTTTATACTATTGGTGGGTGGGAGAAAAAATTGGAGATGTCTTTTTTTTGAAATCTGAATTAAGCATATTTGTAAAGTATAGAGGAGTTTGTAATATTTTTATTTTTATTTTTTCCCTTTTCCACAAGTGCAGTGTATTGACAGGAATGAATGAATCTAATTACTGTGTATCAGTTATAAGAACACTGTCCAAAATAGATAACCTTCTTCAGTTTATTGCATCTTTGCTTTGTAAATATCACTCAAATTTCAATTTCCTCAGTTGTTCTCTAAAGCCTTCAAATGAAAAAACAGGACTTCATTCGGAGTCCGTATAGATTTTGAGGAACCCTCTTAGCTGGTCCACCTGTGACTTGTCACTAAACAGTACCATGGGCTTTACAGTTAAAGAGATGCACATGCATTTCCTCAAAGCTCTGGAGGAGAAAGACCAAGACTGAGTTGTGAGCAGGGCTGTGTCTTTGGAGGTGCTCCTCCTGTGTCTTCTCACTGTTCCCCCTTAGTCTGTAATTGTTCTCTAAACTCGTTTTATATTAGTCCTACTAGATTAGACCCCATCTAGCAAGCTCGTTTTAATTTTATTGCTCCTCAAATGATGCCAAATACAATCACATTCTTAGATAGTGGGGGTTGTGGCTCTCAGTGTAGTGTTCGGCAAGGACATAATTCTCAGTACAAGAGCCCACCAGCCAGCCTCTCCAACATCGTAGCCATGTCTTGTGCTGTAAGTAAATATAAGGTTTCATAACACCCAGGGAACACTTGCCTGTGAAGCAGAGTCCGCATCTTCCAGTCCTACTAAAAGGGCTGATTATTTATTTATTTTGCATTTGCTAGTCTCAAGTTTAACCCAGATGGAAGATAGGATTAAAATATATGAATATTTATCAGCTGAAGTCTTGTGGAGTTAAAGTACATTTCTAGGACCTTCTAATAGACTCTTTCCTCCCCCACTTTTCAACCTTCCCAATGCATTTGCATATTTGATTTAAAAACCAAATCTATATTTCTCCGGTCCTACTTTTCATAAATTATTCACCATCCTCTTTAGAATGATGTTATTTTGACTTGATTTATCATTAATTGCAGGGTCTTGAGACTTTAAGCAGTTACATAAATAGAGCGTTGAATCTGGCTAGCACATTTCTGCCGCACTGGCAGAATTACCTACGTATGTGCTCCTGTATTTAAGTTTATGTGAAGGGCATTTTCTTAGCCTGGGGTTCTATAAAAGGAGAAGGCATTGTAAGATCACACAAGGAGAGACTGGAGAGATGGCTGAGAGGCTAAGAGTGTCTGCTGTTCTTGCAGAGGACCTGGGTTCCTTTCTCATCACCCACATCGCAGCTTGAAACAATTTGTATCTCCAGTTCCAGGTGATTCAACACCCTTTTTGGCCAAGGATACCTTGGCCTCCAGGCATGCATGTGATGCTCACACATATATGCAGCCAAACATGTACAGAAATAAAAGTAAACAAAATCTTTTCCATGAGATTACAGATATTTAATTAATCCTTAATCTCTCAGACGTAATCCTTGCTCTCTTTTGAACATTCCGCCATAATATTTATCCCCTATCTTTGCATATATTGACTATTATAATATCTTTGTCTCTATCTTTCACATGGTCAAGTCCCTGAAAGCTTGTTCACATTATATTAACCTACCAAATGTTATTCAGATATATTTCTCTTTACTCCTGGAATTTTTCTAAGAATTATTTTTATGAATTGCAGATTTGCTTAAGAAAAATGCACCTTATAGATATTAAACTGTATGCATGCTTTCATTTTGAAACACATTCATGAAGTAAAGAATTCAAACTAATATGGTATAAAATGTAAAAAAAAATATTTCTTGAAATGTTACTGTGAGATGGAGGTGTACATATAAAACAAGAAATTAGCCTACAATTTTGCCAGAAATTCTCTGGTTTAGAATATCTGGGTACAGGGTGAAGGGAGCCTGGAGAGCACTGTAGATATGTGTGACTAATGAAATGGCAGGAATTGCAGTAGAGATTAAGGATCTAAAGTCACTAGCCTTTGGTCTGCTAGGAGACATCTTCGATATCAAAAAATAAGTTAAGGATCTATGTGGAGCTGGGCGACGGTGGTGCACACCTTTAATCCCAGCACTCGGGAGGCAGAGGCAGGTGGATCTCTGTGAGTTCGAGGCCAGCCTGGTCTACAAGAGCTAGTTCCAGGACAGGCACCAGAAACTACAGGAAACCCTGTCTCGAAAATCTAAAAAAAAAAAAAAAAAAAATCTATGTGGAACTTCAGTGCCAGCTTTCATCAATTTGAAGAGTTGCCTAAAGGTGTAAGAGAATGTTCATCTAGGACCTGTGAGAGTATGCTGAGCACAAATAGGAAGCTGTGCTGGATTGGAGTCTGGAAAATTATAGTGCGTGTGCACAGTAGTAGCTAGCCTTATAGTAGTGGTCTTCAAGTCCTGACGCTATCATTCAGTTTGTCCATGCTTGGATGATCAATTTTAAGTTATCAGTCTTCATTTTTTGTTCTCTTTAATTTTTCTAGTCCATGTAAAGTACAGTATTCCAAAACTGAAAGTGCCTCCAATGATTAATCTAGTTTTGAAGAAGTTAGACCTGCGAGATCTGACACATTTAAAATCTTCCTTTTAGATCTTCCACCCCCTCCAGTGCCACCACCTGCTATAAAATCGCCCACCGTCCAGTCCAAGGCCCAGCTGGAGGTACGGCCTGGAATGGTGCCAAAACTCGCTTCTATAGAAGCAAGAACAGACAGATCGTCCGACAGAAAAGGAGGAGGGAGTTACAAGGGGAGAGAAGCCCTGGATGGACGACAAGTCCCTGACCTGCGAACAAATCCAGGGGACCCCAGAGAAGCACAGGAACAGCAAAATGACGGGAAAGGACGGGGGAACAAGGCTATGAAGCGAGACCTTCCTCCAGCAAAGACGCACCTCGTCCAAGGTACTGATTTTCCAAACAGCAGACGACCCCAGAATCT
Organism: Myodes glareolus; assembly: GCF_982192425.1. Taxonomy (NCBI): domain Eukaryota; kingdom Metazoa; phylum Chordata; class Mammalia; order Rodentia; family Cricetidae; genus Myodes; species Myodes glareolus. Next base: position 27,653,859 of record NC_142027.1, on the reverse strand, counting down.
ATAAGATTTCAAGATGCGTGGGTAGGCTTTGTGTGGCTATATGAAAAGAATATGATTAAGACTTCTCCAACAGCGGGGTGGGAATGTGCTCAGCTTATTTAATACAGTTGATTCCAAGACATGACATCACCCCAGCTTCTTTGAAGAGAAGAAATGTGAATTGAATTTTAATCTTTCATTAGACTTTAAGGGAAAACCTGATTTCGGCAGAGTAAACAAGGAGACTTCAGGTATCAGGTAAAGGAAGGATATTGAGTAAAGGTGATGAAAGCGTGAAAATAAATGATGATAAATGGTTTCCAGGATATCAGGATCGGGGATAAGTAGCTAAAGACAAATCTAGAAATGTGACTAAATTGGAAAAGCCAAGGGTACCCTAAGAAAGAGGTTTAGACATATCACAGTGGCAGCGGGGAGCCATTTTGAGGGGGCTGAGGAAGCGAGTAATATAGTCCATGTGAGGTGAGATGCAGAAGGGGACTATTTGCTGGGAGTGAGTGAATGACCCAGAGGCTGATCGGAGGCAGGGGGAGGGTGACAGGGATGAAGGTGAATTCAAACAAAGTATGAGGAAATGTATGACTGAAAATGCCACAGTGAATCGTGTCTTCTGCTAACTTTCCTTTTTCAACAAAGAAAATTCTGCCTAGCCATTGGCCATTTAGCTTTTTTATTAAACCAGTCACAATTGCATATCTTCACACAGTGTAAAGGAATATTCCACAACAAAATATAAGTTGAAACAATGCAGTAAAAGGGGGAGTTATTTAGACCGTAGCTGTGAGGCCCTGTGCATCAGTTGTACTCACCAAATTGAAACAAGAGAAATGCCTAGATGTCACGAGGAGGATACATTTTTATTTATTGATTTAGAAGCTGGCTATAACATAGATACAAAAAAATGTCATTAAAAGCTGAGAAAACTGGATTAAACGATCAGGAGAAAGGATTGGAGTAGGACTGGGTTTTAGAGACACGCAGGGCTGAGATAACAACTCTGTGAATTATAAAGATTAAATGTCAGCAGCGATGTACGGCAGATGTTTATGAATCAGCTCTCCAGGAGGGGGAACAAAGCAAACCCTATTTTGTAGCTCATGGATTGCGTCTGCTGTGTGAACATTTCCCAAAACTAAAACGCTAGCTGCTCAGGGAATGTGAGACTAGAGAGAGGAGCGTAGCTCTGTTCCTGTGAAAATGTCCCACGTGCCAGGATCGGAAGAGAATCTGCATTCTACAAAGCATGCTGAAAGTGTCCGCCCTGAAGACAGAGCTATCATGAGAGCTAAGACATGCAAAGTACTATTCTATTCTCTGCATGTCACCCAGAGAATCTGGGGTAGTCTCCGTCGCTAGGAAAAAGGTGCATCTTGACGAGAGATGAGAACACTACTTCTCTGTGCATACAAAGAGGAGTATTTAGGATATGGATTGAAATTGCATTAGCATCAGAGAATAGCAGCAGTGGATTCTATTCGAGGGTCTCTATCTTCCCCAGCTACAGGCAGTTGGCTAGGTTTACAGTACCAGGTAGGAATTTCCTCCCATCCCACGGGTTTTACGTCCAATTAAACAACTATTGGTCACACCAAAGGCCAAAGTCCCTCTCTTGTACCACGGGGGATATCTTGTTGAGCCAGTCGTTATGATTTGTAAGTATTACAGCTGGGTAGGACTACCCCGTTTAATATATCTTCATGAGCCTTACACCTAAATAAAGCTGAAGAAACGTCCCAGAAGAGGACGCTGAATAGTGGGATCCAAATGACCAGGATGCCTACTCCTAAGATATAAAGATATAAAGAGAAAAACATACCCATGCACTTTCAATGTCATGCTTGAAAAATACCAACATAATGGCACTAGGATTAAAAGTAGATGTATGGTAGAGTGCTTATCAACAGAGTCTTGAGTTCTATGTCAGCGTCATACACAATATACGCAAAACACACACACAACTAGAAAGAAAGAAGGTAAGAAATATAAGAGAACCAGGAAAATCAAAGAGCAACTAAAGCTCTTACTTTGAAAGCATGAGGACCTGAATTCAGATCCCCAGAAGCAGTGATAAATGCATGATGGACATGGCTGTCCTCCTATAGTCCTAACTATGGAAGGCAGAGGTGGGAAATCTTAAGAGCAAGCTATCTAGCAAATCTAACCATCAGCTGTAAGTCTCACCAAGAGACCCTCCCTCCATAAATAAGATGGGAGAGTGAAGGAAGAGGGTTTCAGATGTCAGTCTCAAGCATTAATGTGAATGCATACATAGACATACACACATGTATGCATCTACACACATGTAAACCATGGACATACTTGCAAACACACACATATGTGCATTCATGCATGTGTGAACCATGTGCACATACAAACACACATGTATGCATCCACACACATGTAAACCACTCACATCACACATGAAAAAGTGGCAAAAAGAAAAAAGTAATAGGCATGGCTGCATGTGTGTATAACCCATGACCAGCCCCCCCCCCATAAAGAAATATGAAACAGCAGGAGGTGAAAGTTTGATATAGTTTTATTAAAAAAGGAAACTTTTGGAATGTGTCATCTATGGTGATTATTTTTGACTGCAATAGTCAGAAGAGAAGCCAGACTTTGTAGAACTGAAGAGGAAGTGGAAACTTTGAAAGAGACATGTATTAGTCACACCCATCTCTCTGTGACCAGAATATCTGATAAAATATCTTCTTGGACGAAAGATTTAGTTTGATTCACGTTTGCACAGAGCACATGGCAGAAAGGGTACGGTGGTAGGGATGCTGGTGTGGAGTGAGGAGCCGACCAGGAACCAGGAGCACATAGAACCGATACAGGTACCCACTACCAGCTCAATTGACGTAACTCTTCTACCAACTTGGTCCAGTCCTGTGGGCTCCAGTTGCTTCCCCAAACAGCACTGCCAATGGAGAGCTTTCAAACCAGAACCTGTGAGACATTTCACTCGTGAACAGGAGGTGATGAGCAGGAATTCTTCTCAGAAGGTCAGGATACAAAGACTTACATGGATTTCGTCAAGAGGATCAAATTGGTAGAAATGTGTAATGATTTAGGATAGGAATTGACATCATTTTATATGTGCATATCTATACATACATATACATAAATGTGTATATATATGTATGTGTATGTATATTTTATTTTTATATATATATATATAATACACACATGTATGGCAAAAAGTCAGTGCAAGAGAAAGATATTTTTCAAAAAGATTTAAAAAGTAAAGAAAAATCTTGGTGGTGGTAATGGATATCTTTAATCCCAGCACTCAGGAGGTAGAGGCTACACAAAGAAACCCTGTCTTGAAAAACAAACAAAGAGTAAAGAAAAAGGTAAAAGAATGATGGAGGGGACAGAAGGGAGCGATGGAAGAATTAAGAATAAAAAATGTACTCGGATTTTCACTGTATTTTATTAGTATATATTGTGGCAAGATTTGTAATCAGCTAGTTGCTTTGTGGGTTCACCAACTGCCTTGCAACAAGAAGCGTCCTCTGGGACCAAAGTGGGACTCGTTCAGCAAGCATGAACTCAGGCATCGAGTGCAACTCCAGACCTCTGCCTTTCACAGACTCTCACTCTGACCACAGCGTCCTCGGGGAGATCAGCTCCCAAAGCTTATTAGCTTATCTCTGCCCATTAAGCCAAGCTGATCTAGCACTAAACTTTTGACTCCTGGCCCTGTGTTCCAAGTAGTGATTCATACACCAAGGACTGTGATGTCAGTTATAGACTTCATGTCTGTCCGGAAAGTATGACCACTTTTGTGATCATGAGCAAATTCCAAAGAAGGAGGGATTCTTTAGGAGGAAACTACAGGGCTACAAAGATCCTGGCGTGACGGAGTCAGGCAAAGAGGAGAAGGAGTGTAAATCAATCTGCAGAAATGTACTCAGTAGCTGTTACATAATTAAATTATTTCTATCTTCAGAACTAAGTCAGAAATTGTTAATCTAGAAATAAGGACACCTAGCCCCTGAAATATATTTAGCTGATCCAGTTATTATGCTTTGATTTTCCGGATTTTTTTTTTGAACCATAACCTCACATGTGTATATCATTAAATTATCATTGCTAAGCATTGCTGTAATTTTCACCTTCTTGATTCAATTTGCATTATTTATTTAATGAAAGAGGCACCCTGATTTGCATGTGTAATGAATGGATATTTTTAATTAAGGAAAGTGCTTTTCTGAACTTGAAGGTCTGATCCTTTGTGCTGACATTTACCTCTCCAGTTGATTTATTCCTACACATATCAAATGCTCATTGTGCTATATTTACAGTAATAAGTCTTCAGATGTCTGTAAGCATCAACTTTGACCTCAAAAAGTTTGTGCTCACACATACATGTGCTCATACATACAGAGGAGAGAGAGAGAGAGAGAGAGAGAAAGAGAGAGAGAGAGAGAGAGAGAGAGAGAGAGAGAGAAAGAATGAGAATGTAGATGTTACAATTCATAGATATCTTAAGATATCCATGACTTCCCTAAGGACACTGGCACTGACCATTGCGTCCTCCACATAGCCCAGCCTGTACCAACAAGTATGTCTTGAAGACTAAGCCAAATACAAACAATTTTTATATCCAGCCTGACTTCACCATGCTGTAACACCAGGAAGTCAAAATGAGGACAGTTGGCATGATGGGCAAGATAATGTAAGGAAAGATCCAGAGGTCTTTACTGTAGAAGTGACATCAAAACTGAGTGTCTCAGGATGTGGATAGGCTTCAGGTGAGACCAAAAGTAGACTATTCAGGTTTGAAAGTCAGCATCTATGGTGCGTTGAGAAGAGTATACAAAATTGAAGGAACATTTGACTAGATCATACATATGCAGAGATGGCCCAGTGCAGTGGCACACGCCTTTAAACCCAGCATTCAGGAGGCAGAGTCCTGGTCTATGGAGCAAGTTTCAGAATACCAAGGGCCACACAGAGAAACCCTGTCTCAGAAACCCCAAGAAATAAAAAAAAAAATGCAGAGATGAAGATCCAGAGGTGAATGAAGGGAACGTGTAAAAGGTTTTAGTTTTTGTTTTCATTTTTAATGGATTTATGTCCAGAGTATAGACAGGCTATGGAGGAAAAGTGAGCAATTAAATTATTTCACATCAGGAAACTTAAAGTTGCAATGAGATAGAAATACAGGAAATAATTGGCTAGTGTGCTATCTCAGTTACTTTTCTATTGCTGTGAAGAGATACCATGATCGAGGCAATTACTAGGAGAAACCAGGTTCTGGAGGCTTACATTTCAGAGGGTGAGTTCAGGACAATCATGGCAGCAAGCAGGCAGGCTTGGTGCTGGAGCAGTAGCTGAGAGCTTACATCACATACATAAGAAAAAACAAAATGGCTGGGCTTTTGAAACCTCACAGCCCATCCCCAATTTCACACCTCCTTTAACAAGGCCACACCTCCTAATCCATCCCAAACTGTTTCACCCACAGGGTACCAAGCATTCCAATATTTGAGACTGTAGGGGACCCTCTCATTCAAACCACCACAGTGCCTTATTATTTGAAATCACTGAAAAGTTTCTATGCCCCAATAAGCCTCTCCACCACATCAGACCAAATTGAACCAAATTAGAAAAAGCCCAGGTTTAATGGATAAGACACTCTTGGATGATTTTCCAGGCCCCTCAGAGCGGAGATGGGAAAGGAAGACTGGAAAACTATGTGTGCATCTGTTTTCTGGAGGGCAGTTGAAGTACCCCGTGGGAGTGGTCTTGAGCAACTCTTGGGGAAAGGTCATCATTTAGTGGGACTTCTGAGATGCAGCAGGGTTTAGAGAGAGATGGGGGAATGGTCTTGAAGTGGTGCTTCCACTTGACCATTATAGACACTTTGGATACATGGGTGCCAAGGGCTGGGGTGAAGCATCCACGTGAACAGTCACCTTCTGGGATCCAGAGTTCAATGGTGCAAATACATTTAGGTTGATCTCGATAAGGAGAATCTGACCCCGAGCTGACCACATGATTAGGAAATTTCTTCTTCCTCCTAACTCCTCATAAGAACACCTTGCCTACATAGTGATCCCGTTGTCTTGTCTTTGTGCGTGTCACAGCTCCATTAAGCACATATTCTACTATCATTTTGGTGGGGGGAGAATCTAAACTAGTTGCGATCACACGTTGAATAAAAGAATTGATAGTCAATTGATTCCACATTTGACTTGTCTCCTTTAATGGCCTTGGTCCCAGGTGAGTTTGCGATGGGCACTGACTTATGCATGGAGCCAATCCAAATCCCTAACCAATGCATGGAAAATAAGACTTGTTATTTTCATTTTCAAAAGACAGTCCACGTTATTATGCTTGTAGTGTTTGTACTTACGCCTCAGAATCAGTGTTGCTTGGCCATCCGGGACTGCATAGCGACAGGAGCGAGACACTGTAAGGTGAAAGTGTAGCATCTCGTTCACATGCTCTCCTTGTATTTCTTTACACAGAGGATATTCTCCCGTACTGTAGACCTACTTTCCCTACATCAAACAACCCCAGAGATCCTAGTTCCTCAAGCTCGATGTCATCACGAGGATCGGGAAGCCGACAAAGAGAGCAGGCGAATGTAGGGCGGAGAAACATGGCAGAAATGCAAGTACTTGGGGGATATGAAAGAGGAGACGAAAATAATGAAGAATTAGAGGTATGCATAATTTCCCCCATTTTAAAACTTTAGACTGCAGTCGTAATGCCAGCCCTCGACATTAGGAACACCTGTCAGCATATAGACATGCGACTATTTTATCATAAACGTTCTGTATCCGAATGCCTGTGATGTTGGCACCTGAAGTTCTGCGAATTGAAGAATTTTCCTTGACTGTATTTCATAATTCTAAATGCTAACAGTGATCTCCTCACAGACGTCATATTCATATTCTTTCACTTATTTCCACATATCAAACATATATGACAGAGCACAAGTTGGGAAAGACCTTGGTCTGAGATGGTATAATTCATTGTACTCTCTGAAACCTCAGTGAGGTGAGAGCTATTCTGATACGAGTGTTTACCATCTAGCATCTGTCACCAGGCTTAGTTTGACTTACCTTCCTTCTCTTTTATACCTTCACTGTTTTGGAAAGGAGCCTGGCCAGAAGAGGAACTCTGTCTAAGTCAAATAAATTCCTCTTCCCTTCTTTGTATTCTAGGAATATTGACCAAGATATAGTTGGAAGTCATGTTTAAAAATTCTTTCTTTTTGAAATTTAGTAACTCAAAGTCAAACTTGTTTCTTTATAAATGTTTAATCTCAAGTAGATGCTAAATGAGTTTGAGAGTCTTACTTCAAAATGTAAGATGAAATGTTAAGAAATTGTGTGTAATTGAGTACCATATGCATCTCATGTTGAAATTTTTTTGGAATAAGAAAAACTTCTCCCACAAATGCCGCCAGACTATTAGTTTTTAAAGGGTTTTTTTTTAACCATTTAAATAGAAGAACTTTTGTAGGCAGGGGGGAATGAAATATCTTTGCTAATAAACCTAGTATTTAAAAATGATATGCGGAATTAAAATGGAGAGATGGCACTGGGGAGAAGTGGAAAAGTAGGGCCCCTTACTCGGAGCACTGTGTCCCGACCTGTGACATCCAGGTATGACAGAGAACAAGTTGGTACTTATTTCAGGATGGTTGAATTTGCAATAAAGACCAATTGAAGTTGAGAAATGAATTAACTGTGATGAACACTGCAACACATGCCAACAAATAAAGAAATAAACAATCAATAAATATAAATAAGCATAAGACAAAATTACCTTTGGCTTTGTTTTTGAACTGAACAAAAAATTCATCTCTTCTAGGAAACTGAAAGCTGAAGATAACCAGAGAGGCTTGTGATATTAATGTGAAATCGTCACTCAAGATGCCTCACGTCTGACGACACACAATGCCAGATGAAGTGTTCAGTGCAATCAGAATGTACCAATTGTCGTTTTTATTCCTCCTATTGGGATACCACTTTTTAAAAATGTCTTGGGTTTTTATTGTTGCTGATTGATTGCCTAACCCTAGAGGAACCTCCCTCTCCCCTCCCTCGCTGTTGCAACCCTTACACTTGACTTCCAGCAAGGGAAGTGTCTTGGCTGCTTACTTCAGCCGTCAGCCAGCAAGAAAGAACAGACCAATTCTTTTGCATTTTGCCCCTGAGATATGACATTGCACTGCTTATATGTTAAGCGAATTTATAGCAAAAAAAAATTGATCAAAGATACAAAGGTGATGAATCAACCTCATGCTAAGGGCTCTCAAAATATAATAGTTCTATGACCAACTGCTAATGCCAATTAAAGCATACTTCATTTTACATGATTTTAAAATCAGTCTTTCATATCACCCATTGCTGGGATTAACTAAAAATATATCAAATACAGAACTGCAGATGATTTGAATGGGGTAGAAGCATTGTAAATATGTCTTTGCAACTCCTGGTGGTACTTTATTTTGTCTTCATTTCAATCACTGAAATATATTCTTGGAAATGTACTTTTGGATGAGTAGGGCTAAGCCAGTTGGATCTCTGGTTATCTAATCATTGTCAGAATTAAACCTAGCAAAAAAAAAAAAATCTTGTTCTATTTTTCAATCAAAAAGCAACTACAAATGCATATTACAAGCAAGTGGATGTTTTTAACGACCAATTAAGTAAGGACATCCCTATCTTAACTGGCCTAAAATTTCTTCTGGTAGTGTCAGTTCAACTTTCAGAAGTGCCACTTAAGGAAGTTTGTTTGATTTTTGTTTTTGTAATGCACTGTTTTTAATCTTTTTTTTTTTTTGGTTTTAAAAGCACAATCACTAAACTTTATTTGTAAACCATTGTAACTATTAACCTTTTTTGTCTTATTGAAGAAACTGTTGAGAAGTGTTTTTAACCTGTTTTTTTTTAATGCTCTGTGTTTGTATTTGCAATATTTGAATGATGACAGCTGGTGAAGTCATGTACAGACTTTATTGTGGGCTGTGAACCAAATGGTTCTAATGTTTTCTGGACTTTAAGAAAAAAAAGTGTTAAGTTTGTTGTGGCCAATGTTGAATCTTATAAGATTTCCCTAGAAGCTCATCAGAGGTGTTCCTACTTGGAACTGCCAAGTGATGCTCTCTGACTGTAGGTTTCTATGATTTTTTGACATTATATGAATTTAATTGACTTTATAATTGGTGCTATTCGAAGAAAACAATATGAACCTTTAGTCATATGTAGTTATCGGACCTGACCCCACAAAGCCAAACAAAACTGAACCACACAAAAAGGCTGGTATTCACCAAAAACTAAGTGTGTTCATTTAGGTAATTTGAAAAAGTCCCCTAGAAAGGGTGTGCAGTACTAAGGGAACAATTCATGTGATTAATGTTTTCATTATGTTCATGTAAGAAACCTCTTATTTTTAGCCATAATTTTGCATACTGAAAATTCAATAATCAGAAAAGTAATTTTTGTCACATTATTTATTAAAAATGTTCTCAAATACATCATTCTTTCTTGTGTTGATTTTTTTTCATTGTGTGATTATCAGATTTATTCCATTAAATCACAAACCTGTTTTGTCTTAGCATTTCACCACTGTATTATCACGAGGATAAACGTCCTCAAATTGTTTTGTGAGCATACAGATTCCACTGCTAAGCAAAAATTCACATTTCAATTGTGTAGAATAAATGAAGAATGAATCTTAAATTGAAGTTAGCTCCCTGACTCAGAGACTAACTCGGGAGGGTGTGATGTTTCCATGTAGCTATGTGTGTTTGAATGTCAGTTAGCCTATTTCTACAATAACCAGGACTCAACTACAGTTAACCTCATTTGTAAAGTTTGAACCACCTATGCTCTGTCAGTTAGAGGAAGTTTATAATCCCATTGCTTGTCAGAAAATGCCTGCTTTCTAGTTTCAGATCCATGTAAAAACTTAGGACTGCCAGTTATATATCAGGTTACACATTATGATCAATTTAATTGTCATATTGCAGAATTTCACTTGGATGAATGAGATGGGTACCATGTCTTGGAAATGTCAAGATCTACATAATGTACTGGAGTATGGACCTACTGCAAACACACACACCCTGTGACATATATATATATATGTATTTTCTTTTACCTAAGTTTATGTTTACCAGAATTTGAAAAGTTGATGAAAAAAATGGGATAATGGGGGTTGATTTGGAGTTTAATTATATAAAAATGAAGTAAGTACCAAAATCTACTTAATATATAAACAGACCCACAGGTCAAGGAGCCAGTTTCTAAGCTTTTTTTTTTTTTTTTTAAGAAAAAAAATACACTGGAAAGACATATGCAATGAACTGATTTTTCTTTTCTTTTCCTTAATGGGTAAACTACAAATAAGCCGCTGTCTCTCTTTTATATTACATGCTGCAATTCACACACAAAGTCTGTGCATTGCAGAGCCTGAATTTAAATCCTAGTTTTCTCATGGCCGTGTTTCCTTGGACATGTTACCTACCCTCAAAGACTCAGGTACTTCACCTGTAAATTCAGTAATACCTACCTCATGGAGCTCTTGTCATGATTTAGTGAGCTAATGTATCTGCTCTGGACTCTGTAAACTCCACAAACACTATAAGATATTGTTATATTTATGGACTGAAATTCACTACACCTGCAATCCCCATTTTTCATACCTGATTTATTCCTAAAAGTTTGCATGAAAGTAAAAGAATAAGTGTGGTATAAGGACGAGGGTGCTTCCATTTCTGGTAAGTAAAATTCACTGTGAAAACCCCCACTGTGGAGTGATGCTTGGTGTCGTTGTTTGTTTCTTTGCTTTTGGGTGCAAGGGCAGTAAATGAGTTGGTGGAATTGTATTTCTGGTACTTTCTTATTACACTTGATAATACAGACATGTCACCTGAGTTCTCAATAAATGGTTTTGGTGTCTCTTGGGGGCTGCTGTTTTGAGTTGTAACAAAAAATGCTTTCTTGGTCTGTGTGTGAGTTTTCCTTGGCAGATGTGAGTGAACATCTGTTCATCCATGGACCACAGACAACAGCACAACAGAACACTTCAGTGACACCATACATGTCCAGCTTAGTGAGTCACTGAGTTGGGGGCAGGGGATTACTTACAGAAATAATTGTTTTTATTGAGCTATTTATTTTTCTCCCCTCCCCTCCCTTCTTCTCCCCTCCCCTTCTACCCTCTCTCATGATCCCCATGCTCCCAATTTACTCAGGAGATCTTGTCTTTTTCTACTTCCCATGTAGATTAGATCCATGTATGTCTCTCTTAGGATCCTATTTGTTGGCCTGGTTCTCTGCGATTGTGAATTGTAGGCTGATTTTTCTTTCCTTTATGTCTAAAAGCCACTTATGAGTAAGTACATATGATATTTGTCCTCACTCAATATGTTGTTTTCTAGATCCACCCATTTGCCCGCAAATTTCAAGATGTCATTATTTTTTACCACTGTGTAGTACTCTATTGGGTATATGTACTACCTTTTTCTTATCTATTCTTTGGTCGAGGGGCATGTAGGTTGTTTCCAGGTTCTGGCTATGACAAATAATGCTGCTATGAACATAGTTGAGCACATGTCCTTGTGGTATAATTGAGTATCCTTTGGACATATACCCAAAAGTGGTATTGCTGGGTCTTGAGGTAGGTTGTTTCCTAATTTTCTGAGAAATCACCATACTGATTTCCAAAGTGGCTGTATCAGTTTGCACTCCCACCAGCAATGAAGGAGTGTTTCCTCTCCAGCATAAGTTGTCATCAGTGTTTTTGATCTTGGCCATTTTTACTGGCATAAGATGGACTCTCAGCGTTGTTTTGATTTGTGTTTCTCTGATGGCTAAGAATGTTGAACATTTCCTTCAGTGTCTTTCAGCCATTTCAGATTCCTCTGTTGAGAGTTCTTTGTTTAGGTCTGTAATCCATTTTTTTTTAAATTGGATTATTTGTTCTTTTAATGACCAATTTCTTGAGTTCTTTGTATATTTTGAAGATAAGCCTTCTGTCTGATGTAGGGTTGGTGAAGATCTTCTCCCATTCTGTAGGCTACCATTTTGTCTTGTTGAATGTGTCCTTTGCTTTCCAGAAGTTTCTCAGTTTCAGAAGGTCCCATTAATTGTTTCTCTCAGTGTCTGTGCTACTGGGGTTATATTCAGCAAGTAGTCCTGTTCCCTCAGATGTCCCTGGCTTGGGCCCTGTCCCTCAGAGGTCTCTGGCTTGGACCTGTCCCCTTGGGAGTCACTCCCTTGCAACTGCTATTGTAGGTCACTTGCAAGGACCTCCTCTGGTAGAGGTCCCTGGCTTGAGCACAGTCCCACAGAGGTCTCTGACTCAGGCCTGCTCCCATAGAGGTACCTGGCTCAGGCCTGGCTCACTCCCTTGTTCCTGCTCCTGCAGAGGTTGCTTGCAAGGGCATGCTCTGGCAGAGGTCTCTGGCTTACACTGGCTCCCTCAGAGGTACCTGGCTTGGGCCTGGTCTCTCAGAGGTCTCTGATTCTGCTCCCTCAGTGGTTGCTGCCCTGAACCTGCTTCTCTGGAGGTTGCTGCCTAGGACAAATTCTTATAACAAATAAAAGACAGGTTTACTTTTTAAGAGTGCAGGACTTCAAACATATTCACTATCTCCACATAGCCTTTGCATATTCAGAAGTTCCTCAGTGAATAAACTCCAAGCTTTTCAGTTTTGGAAAAACAGCTGTCATGAAATATCAACTGAAAGAGCAATGTCCATACCCAGCTTGACTTCCGTAACTCTTTCCTCTGTCCTTCATTTCAATGCTTCCTACACGTTAGAGCACCTTCCGTAAAACTTCAGTCTGCCCTGATGCCCTGATGCCCTGATGCTCTGATGCCCTGATGCTCTGATGCCCAGGAAGGCAGTGACAGCAGAACTGACTCCAAGCGTATTTGGAGAACAGTGTCTGCCTGTATACCTGAGGCTAATGTCTGGGAATTTCAGAATTCATAACTAGGGCCTGCTTGAGGTCTGGCATGGTGGTGCACACTATAATCTCAGCATCTGAGAGACACAGGCAGGAAGACAGTTTGAAGCCAACATAGGCCATCTAGTAAGCAAGTAAGTTAAGACCATTCTGAGCTATAATGACATGATCAAAAGGCTGAGATGGGATATACCTCCAGGGTGTGAGGAATGCCTAGTATGCACAAGGGCCTGGCTTCTGTCTTCAGCCCTGGAAGAGAAAGAGAAAGCAGGAGTGGGAGAGTGAACAAACGAATGAATGAATGAGTGAATGAATGAACACTGTGGGCCTCAGGAACCCTGCTGGGCTGTAATTGGCTCCTGTTTCCAAGTGGAGTTTGCTAAGGGATCATGTGACTGACACTTCGTACGAAAGAACAGGGTTATATTTCCAGAATGGCGTGGACAGTCCTGACTTTAGAAGGATTCGATTGTTCATGGGAAGGGGACTCCAGAGCATTTGTCCTTGCTGCCAACCTGGAATAACTGACGAGGAGAATCGCAGTTTTAAGTCAGCCTACTAAAACCTGAGTTTCAAATGGAATGCGACTTAACTATTGTACTTTATATCTTCCATCACTCAGTAATTTAGATGATATCCACCATGTTATCTACCTTTTCTCTATAGAGGTTATGGGAGAGACCAAAAGGCCAAAAGTAAGAAGCCAGAAAGCAAAAAGAACCCGCCCCTAACTGTTTGGAAGCTGGCCCAGATACGCCCTGTCATGAATCATAAAGCCTAACTCCTAATGTGTTGCAGCAAATGGCCAGTCTCCAAAAGGACAAAAGATTATAGAAATGAATTGCTCTTGTCTTATCTATCTAAATGGGACCCTTCCACAAATGACCCTGGAGGCTAACTTCTCTTTTTTTCAAATTATTTTGATTTTTGCTATTATAATTTAATTTCTCCCTTTCCTTTCCTTCCTCTAAACTCTACCATAGGCCCCACCCACTCTCCTTTATCTACATGGCCTAGTTTTTAACTAAGCATTATTGAATGCATGTATGTATGTAAATATATATATATATATATGTATGTATTATGTATTTAGGAATATATTCCTTAATGTAACTGTTGTCTACACTTTTCTGTGAATACCCAGACCTCGGAACAGGCGCACGCTTTCCCGAACCAAGCCCACGAGAATGGATTAATATCCTAAGGGTTGAAGCACAAAGACAGCAAGAGACCTGCTCATTCACCAAAGAGTAAATGGCCACTTTATTAAACTCAAGTCGGGTATATATATTAGTGGGCAAGGGGGCAAAAGGGCAAAGCCCCCTCCCATCAGGAGCAGTGGAAGAAGATGACAGGTGCCCAGTGCCAAGGCCAGAAGCAGCTGCAAAGGCAGGCATGGCAGGCGTATAGGGCCCAGGGCTGGAACCTTGTTTACAGGTGGAATTACCATAACAAAAGAGGGCCAAGTTCTTTCTAAGCTAAACCCTCAGGCCGGTGCAAATGCAGAAAAGCCAGGGAGCCAGAGGTCAAACGGCCCTGGCCCTGCAAATCCCCGAACAAAAGGGAAAAAGACCTGGGTACCTACAGTAACCTCATCAGTTCATATAATATTCTCTCTGAAAACTCACTCATTATGTTTATTTCTATATAAAGATTTATTCATTTATTTAATGCACATTGTGGTTGTGCCTGCATGTATGTCTGTTTGCAGATGTCAGATCCCCTGGAACTAGAGTTACAGACAATTGTAAACTGTCATGTGGGTGCTGGGAAGTCCAGGGCCTTTGGAAGAGCACCCAGTTCTCTTAGCCATCTTTCCAGGCCCATGTGAATTCTTTTGTTTCCATTTCTTTGAGACGTGGTTTCTCTGTGTAACAGTCCTAGCTGTTCTGGAACTCACTTTGTACAACAGGTTGACCTTGAATTCACAGAGATCTGCCTGCCTCTCCTTTCCAAGTTCTGGGGTTAAATGCAGGTACCACCACTGCCTGGTCTTATGTGTATTCTTTATTAAAAACTTGTATATAAATTTTAGTCTGATAAATACTTTTATACTCATTACTTGGGCTTGTTGACAACATGGCAGTTATTCATAAATCTTTAAAGTCTCTCGAAAATGATCTGTCTGTAGGAAAGTGTGTGTGTATCTGTGTGTGTATAAGTCTGTGTGTGTCTGTGTATGTGTGTATGTCTGTGTGTGTATGTATGTGTCTGTGTGTATGTGTCTGTGTTTGGTAGGAAGGCAATAAAAGAAATAATAAAATAAATGGATTTTGTGTGTAAGTTTTGTTTTAAAATAAAAATACAACATGATGTACTAGTTAAGTAAAGCCAAGGGAATAAAGGCTGTTTTGGAATAGCTTCCTTCGGGGATGCCATAAGAATTGAATTGTGAATAAATACATTACCGGTGAGTCATTCCTAATGAGCCTGATGTGCGCACATAGATAATCATACTGAATTTAGGCCAAGATTGGAATGGAATATAGAGACTCAATCACTCTTGACAAATAGGGAACCAATATTTGAATTTTGCTGAAATTCAGAGTGCAGAGATAAAAATGGAGTACAGAGGTGAATCCTGACTCAATTGCAGTGCTCTGTGTAGAAATTAAAGCGGCCCCTTGGGGACCAGAAGCAAGTTAATAAACATTAAAACAATGCTCACGTTGCATTCCTCAATGAGCTGAAATTGAATTGTGAAAAAGAAGAGGCTATCTTAAGAATGGGAGAAAAGACATTTCTAAAAGTGCTGTCGGCACACATTTAAAAGTGTGTCATCTTTCAATTATACATAAACTTTAAAATGCTATTAAAAAGAGCATCTAGCATTTTTAATATCTGTTTTTAAAGAATATGGTAAGACGTGATTGTATTTTATCATTTGAGTCCTTGAGATATTGGGGGCAATGCACACACACAAAATCCATTGCTTAGACTGAAAATGGTCCACTGTATACAATTAACATACATTCAAAGTCATGTATTTTATCTGAAATATTTAATATCAACAGTTGTTAGTTAAGCCTCATATGTTTCAAGTATGCATAATTAAACAATCATTTTGAATAAACTTTATTTTTTTATTCTACTATATGGTATGATGCCAAAAATCTGTTTACCAGACCGTCCTAACAAATACTACATAATCAAGGGAGTTTGATTAAATTACTCTTGAACTTTTGCTCATTCTCTTTACTCTGCTTTCCATCTGGGCATCCATTCAGTGATTTAGCACTCTAGGGAGAAAACGGTCTGTGGACCGCAGGAGAAAATCTCTGAAAATTCTGTGTGTGGGAGGCATGGGCACAGCAGAGTGGCAGAGGTATTCACACAGCAAAAGGGGAACATTTACAAAGTGATTAGTAACCTAGGGTTTGTTTTGCCTGAAAATTGAAGGCAGAAAAAGAAGTTATCAATTCATTTATAGCTTAGAAAATCTGAGAATTTTATAAATTTGCTCCATTTTATTTAAAAAACATCTATGATACACTTACAAATTAAAATAAAAGAAAATGAACCAAGACACTATTTATTAAGTACTGTTCTTATGGATGAGACTCCATCATTCTTAAACTAAAAACATTAAATTATATTAAATTGATTTTGAATTAAAGTATTTTCTTTCATACTTAATTTTTTATTTAGACAGAATCAATTAATGTATTAGAGTTCTCTATAGAAACAGAACTGATAGAATAAATATATAATATAATATATTAACTAATATGTGAATACATAAATATTCATCCTATCAATTGTAACACGAGGGCCGACTTGTTGGGGTTTCTGTCCTGCCCGGTAACCCACAGCCGGCAACTCCCAAGGAAAATCAATCACACAGAGATCTCTATAAGTTATAAAGCTGATTGGCCCATTAGGTCAGGCTACTTATTAGCTCTTATAACTTTTGTTACCCCATTATCCTTATCTATGTCAGTCACATGGTACCTTTCTCAACTGGGCAGCTTACATCTTTCCTCTTCGGTGATCTGCACAGGAGTCACTGAAGGAGCTTTCTCCTCCCTAGCCTTATCCTATTCTCATTGCCCCGCCTCTACTTCCTGTCTGGTTGACCTGCCTATACTTCCTGCCTGGCCAATCAGCGTTTTTTTAAAATACATGATTGACAGAATACAGATAATTCTCCTGCACCAATCAATCATATGAGATTTTATTGAATTGACTTACAGGCTATAGTCCAGGTAGTCCAGCAATGACTGTCGACCAATGGAAAGTCTAGTACTCCAGTCATTGTTCAGTGCACAAGTATGGGTGTCTCACCTTATCTTCAGTATACGTCACAATCCCACAGAAGTAGGCTCTAACGCTAATGAAAGAGTGACCTTGCTATTGAGTGTGCTGGCAAGCTGGCCAAGAGCTTCCTTCTTCCATGTCATTTATCGTCCTTTATCTAGAGAATGGCTAGATAGTGTGACCCAGATTTAAAGGGGCTCTTCCCACCTCAAAAGATCTGGATTAAAGGTGGGCCTTCCCACTTCAAGCAACTTAAGAAAAATCTCTCACATGTGTACCCAGCCACTTGGGTTTCAGTTAATTACAGATGTTGTTAAGTTCACAATCAAGAATACACATCACAGTCAGTGATACTTCCAAGGACAAGTTATAAACACACACCACACAGCTTCATGCTCAGTGTTCCTCAGCAATAAGTGTGTGAAGGGGGCTGAAGAGGTGGCTCAGAGCTTAAAAGGGTTAAAAACTGCATTCTGCTCATACACAGGACCCAGGTTCAGTTCCCAACACCCATATCAGGTTGTCACACTACCTGTTACTCCAGCTCTAGAGGATCAGATCCTTCTACTGGAATCTGTGAGCTCCTGCAGCCGCATGTGCACAAGCCCACACACAGATACACTTATGTCTTCTTAAGTAAAAATAAAAGTAAATCCCTGAAGAAAGAAATGTGTGGAGCCATGAAGCAACAGCAGCACAATATGTTCCAATTGGTGCTGGGCAGAAAGGGTATCATCAAGGCTGTGACTCCCCTAGCCTGTAAACTTCTAATCTTGTTTATTCTTGATACTGTTTTCTCATGTTATTGTCTGTAGGAGGAGGCTGCTTATTTGTTCCCAGCTGTCCAGACCACGAAATAATCACTCAGAAACTATATTATTTGTAATACTGCTTGGCCAATAGCTTATGCATATTTCTGACTTACTCTTATATCTTAAACTAGCCCATCTCCATTGATCTGTGTATCACCACGAGGTTGTTGCCTGCCGGCAAAGTTTCAGTGGGCTCCAGTCACAGACGTCTGTCCTTGGTGGTGGCTACATGGTTTCTCATTAACTCCACCTTCTTTCTTTCTCCCAGCACTCAGTTTAGTTTTCCCACCTAGCTTTATTCAGCTAAGTCACTGGTCAAAACAGTTTTATTTATTAACCAATGAAAGCAACACATATACAGAAGGACTTCCCACACCGGTAGGCAAATGGTAATGACAGAACATCAAGACGATAGTATTCAGAAGTCAAGAGACAAAAAGAAGGTAAGTTCTCCCAAGTCCATGATCTAAATGTCCTGCATGCTCTTTCCAGGACTAAGTCTGTCTAGAGAAGCACAATACACAGTTGGCTTAAATGTCCTCTGTTGAACATATGAGGTCCTCCACTAAAGCAGTAGTCTGTAAGTCCTAAAGTATATGCACTGTTTGTTGTAGAGCTTGGACGATGAGAGCGTAACAAACAAATCAAACACACACACATTCTTACACATACTTTTAGTATTAATTTACATACTACATTGAACTTCAGTACGTGATTTATATAGTGATTTTTTTTTATGTGTGACTATAAAGATTTTGGCATTTCCTTCACCAGAAGCAAGATCATTGCTTCATGACAAGGAAATGACTGCCGAACTAGTATAGCAGAGAAGGGCTATTAATCTGGGGCGTCTGGACATTAAAATCAATGCAGTTTCCTCCTATTTCTTTAGCTGTTCGCTTTGTAAAAGCTTACCATTCTAACCCAGATCCTGGACTGTAAAAAGCTTAACTATCTAAAAAGGTCTGGTCCAGGTCAGTTCAGCACAGCACAGCTTTATGCTTGTTACAGGAATCGAGGGAGTCCAAGCCTCAGCCAGCTGAGACAGCCCAGTCATTTACAACTTTCCTCAAGGGCTTGAACTTAATGAAGAAGCCATTAAGATATCACAAGACAAGCCATCCCAGCTGTGCCTTTCTGACCAGCAGAATCCATGAGTCTGTAAATCAAAACTGAAGAATGCTCTAGGTCACCAACTTTGCAGCAGTCTCTTACATGGCAATCGCCAGTATTGCTTGAATGCCTCTAGTGAGGAGAAAAACCTGTAAACATATAAACAGGGAGAAATAAGATTTGAAAATATACGGAATTGAAGACTTAAGCCATAGCATATGATCTAGGTGTGTGTGTGTGTGTGTGTGTGTGTGTGTGTGTGTGTGTGTGTGTGTGATATTTGGCATAGAATGATGGTAAGCAAAATCCTTGAACTCTATGTCTAGTATCATATTTAAAGACCAAAGTAATACACTCTCCAGCTGTGATGAGTCTGCACACCAAGTCTGAGTCTCAGGCTTTACATTATAAGCCAGAAATACGGTATTCCTTCTGCTTGGCTGTACAGCAGTGGGGAGAGTGTGTGGAAGGAAATTCATGGGTTCAGGTAATAACTCTTCTGCTACCAGTTCAGGTAATTCAAAAACAGTTACTCTTCAGTGTTCTCCCTCACTTCTCTCTTTCTGTGGATCCCTTATTTATAATTTTATCAAAGCAAGAAAAATGACAAGAAATGAGAATAAAATGTAGATGAGTTCTTAATTCTGCTTGTGAGAAAAAAGGCTTGAGAGAGAAAATATAAAATTAAAAACTTACATCATATTGAAGAAAAATGCTTAAAAGCAATCTTACACTAGCTCAGAATTGAGTTTAACAGAGGGTTGTTTAGTTAGGGGTAGACTCACAGATCACAGTCCTCTGCTCAAACAGGGAACAGCAACTGAATCCAGCAGCCAGGAAAGAGGCCAGACACATGTTTTACATCAGCACATATGGTAGAAGAGGCCACGCCCAAGTGGCAGGTAACTTAAAGGTTACTGGCGGTAGGAATTCCTACAGCATCATATTCTTCTTCTTTCATGATATACATTGAATTTAGCAGTACTTTTTGTATTTTTTTGAATCTTTTAAAATAAAATAAAACCTTCAATGTACTTTTAATATAGTAATTTTAGGGTAGTGAGGCTCAGGGAGGGGCTGAGCCTGCATCAGTCCACCCAGCCAGGCTAGGACTCAAGCACAGGTATGCTTCTTGTTCTAGACTTGACTGAAAGTGCTTCATATTAAGTCCTTGCTTTTATGTGTTTATCATATAATATTTTTATGTTCATGTTTTGTTTATAAAAATGTAATTTTGACGCCATGATGAAATGTGTCAAAGTTTTCTCACTTGAATTTACTGCCTTACCAATTCAGAGAGCACATATATTTCAACAGTTCCACCAGGTTTCCTGTGAGAATTCAGAACAGAAAATGGAACAAAACGCTGCAATGCTGTGCATTCTGGTGAAGACAATGACAAGGATGAATTTAAAGCTGTGGACAAAACAGATGCGGACAGACCAGCATTGCGATGCCGAGAAGGCTGAATTCTTAAAGATTGGCAAATTAAAGAGAATGAGTCTGCAACAGGACAGTAAGAATGAAGTCTTGAGGACAAGCCCCAGCCATCTAAGCTTCAGAAGGGGAAGACATGCAATTGAATTCAAAGGAATTTCATCTAAAGTTAGAGTACCTAAAAAGATAAGAAAACAATGAACCTTCAACAAACCACTTTCCCCCATTCAGCTAGGCAGCGAATACTAAAGCCCACGACTCCACTTTGAGAGTCAGAAACCAAACACGGAACGTCAGAGTTT
Source organism: Myodes glareolus (assembly GCF_982192425.1). Classification (NCBI taxonomy): domain Eukaryota; kingdom Metazoa; phylum Chordata; class Mammalia; order Rodentia; family Cricetidae; genus Myodes; species Myodes glareolus. Next base: position 27,632,991 of record NC_142027.1, on the reverse strand, counting down.
GGAGCTTTCCTGAGAAGCTTAGTCCTTCTGCTGGTCTTACCTTTTCTTGCCACCTTCCTATTTCTCCATTTGGGAACAGAATCTTTATTCTGTACCACTGTGTATTGGAAGTGTGCATATTGTTATTTTGTTTGTTTGTTTTATCTTACAGAGCTTCATTACTGGGAGTTTTTTGGTGTGGGATGTTCTTCTGTCTGTGTGTTGCTTTTCTTGGTTAATGAGTAAACTGCCTTGGCCTAATGAAGGGCAGAACTTTTGTAGGCAGGGAAGATGGAAATGAATGTTGGGAGGAAGAAGTGCAGAGTGAGAAACTCCACAGATCCTCTGTCAGGGTAAGACATGGAGAAATTTTACCCAGTAAACCACAGCCTTGTGGAGATACACAGATTAATAGATATGTGTTAAATTAAGGTGTAAGAGTTAGCAAATAAGCTAGAGTTAATGGGCCAAGCAGTGATTTAATTAATACAGTTTCTCTGTGGTTATTTTGGGGCTAAGCAAGCCAGGCAGCCGGGATGAACAAGTGGACCCTCCTCCCACAGTTTTCCCTAACTCTCAGAAATGTTCTGAATACTGTTGGAAATGTAAGAGTGCTAGGGCTTTGGCACTGTGACCGAATGCATGACATAACCAGAAGCCTATGAGGCTACAGAAGGAATGAATGTCACTGTCCCATGTGATACTGGGTCATTTGCTGGTGACAGTGTTTAAAGAGGTTATGGATCTTTGGAGAGGTGGAATTATGCTTAACTATGGTCCATGAAGGTACAGCCTAGCACCAGTTCTGAGTTTTTCTGCCTGCCTCCCAGTGTCTGAAGGCATTGGGTAATCGGCCGTCTATCCACCTGCTGCCTCAGTATAGGTCTCTTCTACGATCACATCTTCCCCATTATGATCAGCTCTCTCTTCAGCCATGAGGCAAAGGAAATCCTTCCTCCCTTCAGTTGTCCCTTGTCAGGAATTCAGCTACTGGGGTGAGAGAAGTTATGAAGGTGTCAGTTCTCTACATGGTTGTCCATGTTCCATTGCACCTTTTTATGAAAAATTGATACCTTTCTTCAGGTTTTCATTGCTAAAGGTTCTGGTCACACACACACACACACACACACACACACACACACACACACACACACACACCCTTGATCATTATTCTTCTGTCTTGTCAATAAGGAGACTCTGAAAATGATGCCCCACAGTATGGTGTTTGGATAGGATGATTCAGCCTCACTCATCTTCCCTTTTCTGACTCCTTTTCATCTTTTTTTCTCTTTCTCTGTAGTGGCATTTTATTTGTATTTAAATAAATAAAGCTTGCCTGAAGATCAGAAAAGTAAAACAGACACACTGGCCATCCTTAAAGACCAGGCAGCAATGACACATACCTTTCAATCCCAGGAACCACACTAGCTTGCCATAGAAGACAGGTGGTAGTGGTGCATGTTCTTAATCCCAGAACTAGAGAGGATTATAAAACGGGAGGAGATAGCTCTCAGACACAGTCTCAGTCTCATTCTGAGGTTTCCTGGAGGCAGGATTGCCAATTTCAGACTGAGGTAAGAGCCAGTGACTGACATCTTTTTTTTTTTCAAGACAGGGTTTCTCTGCAGCTTTGGAGCCTGTCCTGGAACTAGCTCTTGTAGACCAGGCTAGCCTCGAACTCACAGAGATCCGCCTGCCTCTGCCTCCCGAGTGCTGGGATTAAAGGTGTGCGCCACCACCGCCGGGCCATCTTTTGCTTTTCTGACCAACAGGTTGAACCTTAATTTCTGTCTCAGTATTTACTAATCATGATAACTTTTTCCCTCTTTAGTTTTTCTATGAAGTTTGTCTAACTAACTAAAATATTCTGCCATGAGGAACTCAATAATTTCCTTACTGAAATTTCATTAATCCTGGAAGGTTAAACTCACATCACACAGAAAGACATTAATCTTCAAACACCACATCCATAGTGCAGAGAACCTTTGACCCAAGCCATTCTCTCTTCCATACATGTCTCATAAGAATCACTTAATCCATCTCTCCCATGAAGATACTACTTAAGTCTCAACTATGAAGCAGTGTGTTAAATTTTCTATTCTATAAAGTTCCTGAGTACATATTTACCTTTCTGACTTTGTCTGCATCTCATTGCCTGGTTCAGTCTGAATCCTGCCAGGTGCCTCTAGCTGTACTCTCCATAATATTCACAATAAAATTCTTCTTCTCAGCCTTACCTTGAAGCAATCGTTTAGTCGTTTTCATTTAAAAACCTGTCTCAAGTTTACTTGCAGTAAAATTAAAGGAAACACACACATACATGAGGGGGAGCAAAAGTACTAGGAGTCTATAATAGATTTATGTAATTCTGTGAAATTCCATAGGCTTAAAAACCAACCTTTTTAATGATTGCTGACAGTCAGTGTTTGAAAAATATCCAAGCTGATATTTTTCTGATCTGACACAGAAGTAAACAAGATGTGACTTTGCTATCTGAGGTTTCTGTCCTGCCTGGTTTCTATCCTCCCACCAGGTCCCACAGCCGTTTATCCACAAAGAAAACACACAGAGGTCTACATTTTTCATAAACTGATTGGCCCATTAGCTCAGACTTCTTATTAACTCTTATAACTTACATTAGCCTATTATTCTTATCTAAGTTAGCCACATGGCTTGGTACCTTTTTCAGTGGGGCAATCACATCTTCCTTCTTCTGTGATTGGGACAGGACTTGGGAATGGGCTTCTTCCCTCCCAGAATTCTCCTGTTTTCATTGACCTGCCTCTACTTCCTGTCTGGTTGTCCCACCTATACTTCCTGCCTGGCTACTGGCAAATCAGCATTTATTTATTTAAAACATATAATATAGTTTTGATAGAATAAAGAAAAGGGAATATGCATTATTAGTAACACACTAGTTGCAGAAAAACTATATAAAATATATATAGGGACATGTTTATTTAGTATGTCATGTGAATTAGTTGCATAAAGTATCATCGCCATCAAAAAGTGGTGAATCTTGAACATCAATCAAAATGTCTCATTTAAAAATAGAAAATGGATGGACAGTGTAGAGTGGCTAAATTCTTATTTTCATAATGGAATGTATGTAAAAGTCACCTATGCTTTTAAATATCCAAAGCATATTATCTAAAAAAGACATACATGCAGAAATCATTCAGTAAGCTGAATCTTGGGTGGGGAGGATAGAGCAAGGTGATAGTTTTTAAGAGCTGCTGCCACAGAACACAGTCCTTTGTTGTTTTGATGAAGGTCACACTCATTTTTCCCTACTCTTCTCTCTTGCAATCTTCCAAGTGGGTCATCAGACCCTCAAGTAAGAGGTTCCCTCCATTATCCCAGAGCAAAGAGTGCCCTGTTTCTGAAGATAGGAGTGTGAGAAGTGTAGCAAGCAAGTTTTTCTTAAGTTCCTCTCAGTTTTAATTTTAAATCACTACATCCTACTCTTTGGTCCTGTCCAGTCTGCCTGTTACTATCCACTCTTTCTCTCTACAGTGACACTGCATCTCATTTGCCTTGGTGTGTTGGATACTTTTACATCAACTTGACACAGGTTAGAGTTATCTGGAATGAGGCAATCTCAACTGAGAAAATGCCTCCATAACAGCCAATTTTAAGGCATTTTCTTCATTAGTGATTGATGGAGGTGGGCCCAGACCATTGTGGGTGGTGCCATCTGGGCTGGTAGGCCTGGGTACCATAAGAAAGCAGGCTGAGCAAGCCATGGGAAGCAAGTCAGTAAGCAGCAGCCCAACAAGACCTTTTGCATCAGCTCCTGTTTCCAGATTCCTGTCCTGCTTGGGTTCCTGCTCTGACTGCTTTTGATGATGAAATGTAAGTGAAAAATACCCTTCCTTCCCCAGGTTATTTTTGGTCATAATGCTTCATCACATCAATAGTAACAGTAACTAAGACACTTCTGATTGTGTGCCATTGAAATTTTTAATTTGCTTTCTTTTTGATTGTGCTCTGACTTTTCTCATAGAGAACTTAGCCATGAGCTTCCAATGTTATCCTATTGGTGTTTCTCACAGCTGTGGAAAAAAAAACACTCGACAAAGCATCTTCAGAGAGTATTTATTGTGGCTGACAGTTTAAAAGAACGTTCTGGGCTAGGAGCGTTGGTGGCAACAGGAAGTGGCTGTCACGTGATGGTCTTGGTAGCAGGGACAGTTGAGTGCTGGAGCACAGCTTGCTTTCCCTGTCTCATTCTTACTCAGACGGGGGTGCCAGCCCATAGGATGGAACCACCTACATTCAGGGTGAATCATGTTTCCTCAGTTAAATTTCCTTAGAAACTCCCTCAAAGACACTCCCAGTGGTGTGTCTCATGAATGAAAATGAAAAATGAAATTCATGCCCTGGCAATGCTGAAGCATGAATGGACAGCCCATATATGGTGGTTCTGATGAACTTGTCCATATTGGGTTTTACGGTCTAAGTTGATGAGGACGACTCTTCCACAGAAGGGCGCCAGATCTCATTACAGACGGTTGTGAGCCAGCATGTGGTTGCTGGAAATTGAACCCAAGACTTTTCAAAGAGCAAGTAGAACTCTTAACCGCTGAGCTATAGGTGATTACAAAATCATTCAAGCTGACAATGAAGAACAACCATCATGGAGGGGTAAGGAAACTATCTCCACTGCACCAGTATTCCGACAAGTAGTTTTATTTGCTTAAAGAAAAGGTGAAAGAGAAGTAAAGTAGTATAAATAGTCAATAATAATGGATTCGGTTCTTTTTCTTTCTTTCATTTATTTAGACAAGGTATCAGAAGTAGTCCAGAGTGGCCCTGTGTGGAACTAACTGACTATGCAACAGTCTTCATGCCTCGGCCTCCTGAGTGTTGGTATCACAAACATATGCACAATACCCAGTTATTACAATAACTATAGAAAGGAAAATAAAGTAATGAATATGGCTGTAGTTATATCTAGATGAGGCAATGTGCTGTGGTGGACATGTAAGGTTTGTGCAATATTTGATGCCTGAGTTTCAGTATGTCTTCCTAACTGTCAGCTGGGTTTGTTTTTTTCAGTTTTCTAATTTTCAGCTTCCTGTTGTATAAATGGTGTCTAAGTTTGTTTTTTTTTAATTGCTGTGAAGAGACACCATGGCCACAGCAACTTACATTAATATGCAAGCAACAGGAAATAGACTGTTTCCCTGGGCAGCATCTTGATCATAAGAGATCCCAACGATCCCGCCCCCCCCTCAGTGACATACTTCCTCCAACAAGGCCACACCTCCTTCAAGAAGGTCACACCTCCTAATAGCCTCCTAATAGTGCCACTTTCTGTGAGATTATGGGGGCCAGTTACATTCAGACTTCCACAAAACAGTTGTAGGAAAGCGGTGATACAAAAGCCAAAGCATCTAGCATGGTGTTTAGTCTATTGTTCTGTGTTGAAATATGTAATATGGGAAAGTCATAGTCTGGCTGGGCCTACGATTCAAGTTTTTGGTCTCATCCTAGGATTAACTTCCTGAAGATAATACTGCTTCCACTAAGCCACGTGATATCTCTATTCCAAATTATTCTCCAAATGTTGCAGCTGTTTTGCTTTCTGACCACTGACTGGAATATTCAGCATGTTAATAACAATTTTTAAATCAGTTTTTGTAATCCTAGAAACACTTCACATATTAACAATGAATTCCTCAAAGTTTTAATATTTAGTGTGTAGTACTATAGATCTCAAAACAACACAGGACCAGGTGTTCTACGGCAAATTTTTTGTTGTTATCTACATGGCTTTCAGTTAAGAAGAATAGGACTGGGATAGCATTTTGCCTCAGGGAGTCTCCCACATGAATGAATAATTCAGTAAGCATTAGCTAGTGGATAGAGGAACAATGGGCAAGAAAGATGAAAGGAAGAATCAAACGTAGCAAGTGTGAATAATTTGTGGAACTAAAGAGCAAGGGCTAAACTAGAAAGCTGATCAAAGCCACAGAGTCCCAACAGTAAAAGGAAGATCCAGAAGCCAAACACTATAGAACTCCCAGCCTGGAGGGTGGGTGGTATTGTGTACTCTGCACCTTGCCAAAATCAACGTTTTTGTTTTCAGAAATCCTGTTTGCTTCTGTCTACATTTTATGGGATATAGTGCCAACTAGACCCATATCCAGACACCTAAATAAAATGGGAAAAATATTTAACCTTACACTGAAAATATATATAATGAAGCTATTGATTCAAATTGAAGAACTGTTTTAAATAAATGCATGGACATTGTTCTATGTCGTAATCTGGAGATTTGATACATGTTTTTTCTATTTTACTCATTGTTGCTTTTCCATTTCCCTCATTTCTGAATTTTCGGGTCAGACTTTGGAAGGTTAGACTTTCTTCCTGTCATGGCAAGTTCTCTGTTGAAATTTTGAATGCGTGTGGCATGAAAAAATGTTTAAAATTCCTGAAATTATTGATATTAATATTAACTCACAAACTTCCTCTTAGAAATCATATTAGAAGATTGTTTTTTAAGTGAAGGCGGAGGAAGGTTATCTTGGTCTTATGTCCGAACATGTCTAAACAGTTATCTCTAGTCTTGTTTGTCTTTATACTGAAACACATATACTACAAGATCAAAACCAGCCAAAAATTCCCTTTTCTAGTAAACGAAAAAATGGCAGTTGTTAAAGGAAATTTCCAAAAGCTAAGTCAGTTTGATAGAGCTAACTTAATTTGACAGATCAAAGATGAATGTGCTATTGAAAAGAGCTACCTCTCAACATTTTTGGATGAATTTGCTGCTTATGCTGCCAGGGATGCTACACATAATTTTTTTATTTGCTTTTTCCCACTTTAATTAGATTCTTACCTGGAACTTAACATAATGTGAAAGAGTTTTACAACAAAATTGGGACCATTTGTTCATTTTGTTTTAGGGAGGCTGTGAGTGAACCCCCTAACTTGAAAAGGGAAAAAGAAGGCCAGAGGAAAAAGGTAGAAAAAAATGAGAAAGAAAGGAGGGGAGACAGGCAAAAGAAAGAGGGGGAAGGGATATATATATATATATGTATATATGTATATATGTGTGTGTACATATATACATACATATGTACACACATATATGTATACATAGGTATGTGTGTATCTATGTATTTATACATGTATAGACATAGATACACATACATAGAGAGATAGCCAGGCGGACAGACACAGGGAGACACAGAGAGTATATCAGGTCTTTTGGTTCCTGATCCTTTCCTTTTCAGCATGCTTGTTTGGTTGGTTTTGAGACAGGGTCTTACTATGTAGCTCTGTCTCATCTAGAACTAACTATGTAACCCACAGTAGCCTTGGACACAGCAGTTCTTCTCCCTCAGCCTCCTGAGCCCTGAGAGCTGAGATTATGGATATGAGCCACTACACCTGGCTTGCCTGCCATGGTTTTCCGAACCTGGACATTTTTTTGCTTATCTTCCCTACTGCTGTGTGTGGCCTTGGGACATGCAGAGACTGTGAGGACAGAAGAGAGAGCAGGAGAAACCTGATGTGACACAGACACTCAGTACTGAAGTGATCCAGAGGACATACATAAGCAATAAATCTTTCCAAAATCAACCAATGGCTTTAAGGTGCTAGGAAGGACAAATAATAGTTTCTCCAGGACCTGGGAGGCCCAAATGACTCAGGACTACCTATAAGTGGGGATGAAGCAGGATAGAAATCATGGAAAATGAAAGGATCACAGAAAGGGAACAGAACTCTGCCTCTACCTAGAATCTGGGTGGCATCTCTTGCCAGCCGTGCACTAAGAATGCCAGCATATCAACCTTAATACAAGGGGGAGGGGCTTGGCTTGCCTCAACCTGGTATATCAGACTTTGTTGACTCCGCAAGGGAGGCTTTGCCTCCTCTGGGGAGTGGATAGAGGGTGAGATGGAAAGGTCAGAGGAGGGGAGGGAGGGGGAACTCGGGCTAGTATATAAAATTTGAAAAATTTCAAATGATAATGATAAATTCCCGAACAATGAAAGCCAGAACTCAAAACTCAAAACTAAAAAATAAATAAAAGAATACCAGCATAGCTGTTGCCCATGCTTAGGACCTGGATTGGGTGTATCCACATTCTTGGTCTCTTATCCAGGGAAGTGCAAATAAGAGCTCACTCTGTTGTGCAAAGAAACAAGTCAACCTCCTCTGAACCATGGTCAGAGAAACTCATTTGTGCAATGGGCCACAGTCACAAACAGTGGAACGGCTGCAAATCACAGGTGATGGTGAGTCCTCAGCCCTCAGAAAGACAGCTACCCCTACCCCTTATTCCAAGGCTCAGAAACACCATGAAAGAGGGAGCAGAAAGATTGTTTTAGCAAAAGAATAGAAAGAGGGGTGCTAAGAAATGCAGTACCTGGACAGAATGTGGAAATTACTCTCAGGCCCTCACCACAGCTGTAGTTCCTGGACGAGATCAAGCTGTCGGAAATCCCAACAAGGATGAGGGGAGAATTATAGTCTGACAATTCTCTCCCACTCGCCAGTTTCCAAATAACCACTCAGAGGCTAAAGATCACTTATAAATGCTTGACCAAAAACTCAGGCTTGTTACTAGCTAACTCTTACACTTAACCCATATTTCTATCTATACTTTTTCCACATGGCTTGGAACCTTTTCTCTGTATGACATTCTCGTCTAGCTTCTCTGCATTTGCCTGCCACTTCCTGACTCTGCCTTTTTTCCTTCCAGAATTCTCTCTATGTCAGGCTGTCTCACCCAATCTCTTTCTGGTCAGGTATTGGCCAATCAATATGGCATTTCAGGGGAAATTTCTCTTTGTAAGATTTCTCCTTTCCTGTTGTTATTCAATCCTTCAAACAAGTAAAGACATTGTCTTCAGTTTAACCAGCAAATGCTGTGTTCTTTACCTTTTGGCCTTTCTGACTTACTGGACATCTACTTCTAAATATACCCATTGAAGACATAAGTAACAGTGAAATGCAGAGACAGGATGTTTGTTTAATGTGACCACATTGTGAAAAGGAGCACACACAGAGACGCGTCCAGTGACCCTACCTAACTCTATCCACAGAGTAATAAAGCTGATATTTAGTTTAGATCGAGGACAAGAGGGATGGAAAAATCAAGCCGTTTCCTGGTGCAGGTGTCAACCCCACTAGTCCATCACTGTCTTGGCCCACATATGCCACACAAGATGATATGACAGGTTGTCTGAACTGTATGGAATCTCTTCAAGGGAAGAAATGTATTCCTTCGACTGGTATCAATGCATGATCTACTCTTTTCCCAAGCAAATGATCCTTCAGGAAATTTTAGATCTATGTAGTCTATTATTGCATTAATCATATCACCAAAAAGGAAGACACAAAATGTCTTAGTAGATTATTATCTCCTCAGACAGAATGGTTCTGAGGTTGCCAACGGCTTATGTTTATCAAGTGAAATCAGTGGTACATGCTGAATTAAAACCACAAAAAAATCAATATGTTAACTTCTGATATTTGGAAAACACAAGCACATTTCTTTTGTTTCTGGCATAGCTTGCTCATGACATGGAGATTAAATAACAGTTAAAAAGTTTTTAATGCAGCACAACATTTCCAAAGTTCTGTAAATGCAATGTTTTTATTCTCTAGGACAGAGCTGTACTAATTAGTCCCCCAAGAGAAAGATTTATATGTCAGAATGAAGATTTGTCAGTGTATCACTGGCAATAGTTTCTGAACCTTTTGGCCTGTCTTCCCATAAAGATAATCCGGTGGGAATTGCAATCATTAGGTTGTTGTGAACACAGTAAACAAGAGGGAGAGTGCACTCTGGGAGTAAATGCATCAACAAGGCTGTTTAGCAGAGAAAAGCCATGATACTTTCTTCAGCCGTCATAGGGTCCTAGCCAACTTTCCTAAACAAAAGACAGTGGTAAAGTGCTCCAGCCTGTCAGGTTCTGAACAGAGAATGTAGAGAGCCAGGTAAGGAAGAAACCCAACTTCCCTCTCACCTGAGTCCAAAACAGCATCTGTTTCAAATTATAGTGAGATTTATGTATGCTCAGTAGAACAGTTCACATGCCAACTAAGCCTGCTTTCTTGTGCTACAGATGTCCACTTTAGAAGTAGAAATCTCCTGTATCAGGGATGCAAACACTTCATTCAGGCTCTAAACCTCCACTGTGGTTAGCTATTACTGACCTTTTGCCTGAAAAGATCACTCTGTTTCTAGAACTCTCTCACACAGCTTCTATTCTCCCTTCTCTAAAACATAATAGTCGATGAGAGCCAACAGAAGTGAAGACTCTTCTATTGAAGAGTAGGTGTCCCTGAAGACATAGGATTGGATGCACATGATCTAACAGCAAGAGAAGCCCAGTGTGCTCAAGTGTTGACCGAGATTTCTGGCCCACCCGGTCCTGCAGTCGTTCAGTCCCAAAGAAATCACACGGAGGTCTACATTAGTTATAAACTGATTGGCCCATTAGCTCAGGTTTTTTATTAATTAGTTCTTATAACTTATATTAACCCATAATACTTGTCTATGTTAGCCACGTAGCTTGGTACCTTTTTCAGCGAGGCAGTCACATCTTGCTTCCTCTGTGTCTGGATCACAGCTGCAAGAATCCTTGCCCAGGATTCTTGTTGTCCCACCTCTACTTCCTGCCTCACTACTGGCCAATCAGTGTTTTATTAAAAATAGTACAAGTGACAGGAAGAAAGACCATTGTTCCACAACACTAAAGTTTTTTATCCCTCCTGTGTAGGCTCCCTTCCTCCTGGGCACAAGCCTGGCAAGCTCTGGAGTGTCTTCAGCAAAGAGGAGAGCGAGTGTGAGCTCTCCAGATGTTGTTGCTGGCATTCTGTGACAGCTGTTCTAATTTCTTTGACTTGCCTTGTGGGAGAATAATTCCAGTTTCTGAAAGTCCTTTTGGGGGAGAAATTAAGCCAGCAGACAGGAGGACTAAAAGAGATTCAAAGGATTTTGGATTCAGGACCATCAATGTCTTCCTGGTAGAGTATCCTGCATGGCAGAGAGCTATTTTGGGGTATCCTGTTCTGCTCCTCAACACTGAAATTGTAAGCACTAATTCCCACCACACATACCTTCCTCATGTCTTGTTGCCCTAGGTATTACTTAGGACAGCTTTGCCAACTCTGTCTGTAACTTATACAGCTAGCTGGAGTCTTCCATGTGAGGAAGATGTTAAGGAACATTTTAGACTATTTCAAACAATATTTTGCCATTGTGATGATTAATCTTGTTTATCAGCTTGACTGGACGTGAAATCAGCTATGAGATTAAATTTGTGCACACCTATAAGGAATTACATAGATTTGTTCAAGCTCTGTGCCTTCCATGAAGGATTTTCTCCTTTACAGTAACAGAAGTAGGTAGGGCCATCCTGAGTATGGATGACATCTTTCTGTCAGCCCAGTTACAAGGAAGACTGCGGTCAAAGTTTTCTTTCTTTTCCTGCTGCTTCATATCTTATTGGCAAATCCATCTACCCTGCTGGGAAGTTCATCTGGGCTGTTGCTGGTGCTGCCACCTTCCTGACATTAGAATCTGACTCTTTGGGCCTTTCAATGTGGACTGGGCATTCAGCACCTCATTGGTGGTGCTAAAGCATCCAGCCTTGTTGACTGAGAACCTGTCGGTGTTTAGCCTCTTCCATGTGAGGACAGCCATTGCTAAAGTACCCAGACTTCGTCTTGCAAGCTCTCTTTTTAATTTTCATTCATTCTATCCCTTCTTGTCCTCTGCAGAGCCTATACTGGAACAGCCTCCTTATGGTTACTTTGTATGTATCCGTTCAAATGCCTTGAGTTGCTTTGTAAGTGTAATTACCTCCAGCTAACTTTGCTTCCAGCTCTTTAATTACTGTCCTCTGCTTAGGAACTCTGTGTAGTCTCGGAGACTTTGCAAAATACATTGCATGAGAATGTATGTTACTGTGTTTTCTTAGTTAAGTTGATCCTACGGTTTAAATGCCTTCTAAATGATGCCAGTGTTTGTCTAGAGAAGAAAGTCTAATTCCACAGCACCTTTGCACTTCTGTGTCTTTAACAGTGGCACAGCATTCCTAACAGTTCATCAACATCTATGCTTCTTTTCACAAAGAAAATATTTAGGGGGATGGCTTAATCAGCATGCCGAGAAACGGATTAAAATTTTTAACTTATTTATTTTTGTCACAGAAAAGAATTCAGTAATTGTATTTATACATCTTCAGCTGTCATTTCTCATGTAAATGCTGACATGCAAAAAGATGACTAGATTTTATCTGGTAGGAATGGTGCACGATTGTAATTCCAGCATCATTATGGTAAGGACAGTGGATCTGGTTTATGGTCAGAGACTATGGGGACTCTTTGAATGACATAAATCACAGTTGACTTTGGGCATCGAGATAAGGGCCCCAGAATAATGAGTGATGAAAGGAACTAGGTAACCAAGGGAAACACCTAAAGAGGCTAGTTGAAGTGGTATGGTACTTTGAACATGTTCCCACATGTGACACCAGGGCAATGGAAAAAACAGCAGAAGCAGGAAGCTTTCTTACCCTCCTCACCCTTCTATTCTTGAAGCAAATCAGAGAAACTTGGAAGGATTAACTGACCTTTTTCCTAGAGCAAACCACAAGATCCCAAAGAGAGGTATTTATTGTAGACCCAGGAGAGAGGACCAAGCTTGCTTCCGAAGCCCAGCAATGTGGAGGAAAGCATGGAGGCTTCGTGAAGTCCCTCTCCCCAGATGAAGAGCATTAGACCATAATGTTCCACACAACCAGGATCTTTGGAAACTCTCCACATCTCCCTCAAAACTAGCAAAAAACCACAGAGCTGACTCTGTTTCTCTGGACCTTCTGTTCTGAAGGCTCTTCTGTCATGGAGAACTTACTTTGAAAACGGTATTTTAGACTTTTTCTCTTAAAATTCATTTTTTTTAAAAAAAAAATGGTCTGTCTTGAACCTAAAATATAAAGGTGAGATTTCTATCCTTGATAGGTTTTGGCACCCAGTGACCAGTAAGGGCTGACGAACATCCCCCCTTCTTACTCCTTAACTTGTAGAGAAGGTTCCAGAACAACTGACAAGAGGCTGGTGAGTGGTAAGGATTCTCGCCAGGACCAGCTCTCCTGCATCTGCCTGTTTCGTTCCTGGAAAAGGAAAGACAGTACAAATATCCTCGTCCCTCCTCTTCCCTATTCATCAAGGGTTGGGCATTTGCTTGGATTGTGACTCTGCTTGGGGATTATTCATTAGTTGTCAATCCAACAGACAGACTCCTTTCTGATTTGTCCAGTTATGTGTCCTAAAGACTCGGCTACTGCTCCACCAAAGTTTTTAAAAAGTGCCTCTTTGCAGATTTTGGGGGACAGGACAGCGATTCTTTATTTCCTTCTGAAGTCTCTTAAGTGAAAGAAAAATCATATTAAGTAAATTTCAGCCAGGTGTGGTCCACACCTATAACCTCAGACCATCAGGTAGAGTTACTAGATGCATAAAGAATGAAAACAGTTGAGCCCAACCAAGCAAAAGCCTTTTATGGCCATGACAGCACAGAGTATGACCTTAGATCAATGTTTTCTAATCTTCACCTGGAAAGCACATTTAGATGGTGAAGTTGTGGAAATACACATTCACACATGGCTAGGATTGAGAGGTCAATGACTCAAGACCTGCGACTAAGCTGAACTGCCTCAAAAGTGCATTTGTGTCTTCCAGAAAGCAATTATTTCTGGGAAAAGCTTGGTCCGCTTTATCTCTACCGACAATGGTTTGGCTGAGACTGGTCCTTATCTAGGATACGCAAATAGAAACAATATGTGACACCACCGAGGGATGAAAATAACGAAGCAAATTGGTGTCAGCATCTTCAGTGAGAAGGACCTTGGTGGAAAACTTACCTCCTGATCAGAAACACCTGCTGATCATGAAGGGACCATCTGTGTGTTATTCAAACTGCAAGTAAACTACTAGTCCTATACCCCTGGGAGGCTCTTACAATTTCTGGAAATGTCTTCACGAAAATGCACGTTAAGCCTGGGATGGTTGATACTCCACCTCTCTCATACCCGATTCCCAGCAAATGGTGTTCCCCAGATGGAAAGGGGGAACTCATTACATATATGAACATAGGAGAAGTGATGGAATAGTCATATGACTGACTATACCAGCTCATTATGGGAACATAGTTCGGGGAGAGAGAAGAGCTAACATTTGTTCATTGTCCAGTGGTCAAACCTGGGGACTTATTCTTAGTGCCATCTGATGTGGGATTTCCCTCTGTATACTGTGATTACCATTAATGAATAAAGAACCTGGCTTGGCCTGTTGTTAGGGCAGAGCTTAGAAAGGCGGAGAAAACTAAACAGAATGCTGGGAGAAGGAAGGCGCTGGGAGAAGGAAAGTGGGAAGAGAAGCCATGTAGCCCTGCTGGAGACAGATGCCGGAACCTTGCTGGAAGGCCACAACACTCATGGTAAGATATAAAATAATGGAGATGAGTTAATTCTAGATGTAAGAGCTAGCAAGCAATATGCTTAAGTAATTGGCCAATCAGTGTTTTAAATAATATAGTTTCTGTGTGACTTTTTTCAGGGCTAAGCGGCTGGGAACCAACAAGCAGCCTCTCCTCATACTACAGCCATCCTTGGATTCTTTTTGGACATTTAATTTAAATGTATGGAAAAGAAGAAGTTAATTGTGTGTATATATATATATATACATACACACATATACATACATATATACATACGTATATACTGTTTGTTTGTGTTTGTAGGGGACTGTGCATGCCCAGGTGCTTATGTGGAGGTCAAAGGACAACTTGAAGGTGTTGACTTATTGGCAGTGTTGAATTTACCATGTAGAAATGTGGTGATGATCAAATTAATAGATTTTATTTTGTATCTGCTCAATTGCTAGAGAAATATGAAGGGGACCTGTGTGATATTTAGATTGGCAAAGAATTATGAACCTATGTTCAAAATATAGATAAATATTACATCCACCCACTGCATATAACCTTGGTACTCAGTAACTATGACAAACCAGTGACTCTCCAGAGTTTTTTCTGAGCCCTGGGAAGATTAAGATGTATAAAACTCCTCTCTGGTTTGAGACAATGCTTAGTTAAGTGGTAGACACAGACACAGAAGCAAAGATTGGTACTATAGAATGATTCATGTGATAGACAACAAACTGAGCAGACAACATCACTCAGACAAGGTAGAAACATTCACAGGGATTTATGGAAGCAGAGGCAAGAAAGCAGACTCTTCCACCAAGTCTTATGAGAATCTTCGCCAACTGAGCAGGGCAGTAATATACTGCAATGACTTCATTGTACCTTTTCTTTAGCATTTTATTTATTTATCATGTGTTATGTATGCACCATGTGGGTGTGTGTATGTGCTAGAAGGCACATGTGGAAGTTAGAGAACAGTTTGGGAGGCCATTTTTTCTACATCTAATAGGTGCCTTCTGATGTTTGGACTCTGGTCTTCAGGCTTGGTGTGTAAGAGCCTTTACCTTGGTCAACTTGCTGGCCCTCACTGCATTTTTGAGCAACGATGCAAAAATTATTATAACAAATAGTTATTAATCTGACTGTTGTAGAATAAAGTTAGAGGCTGAGAATTGCTTTTGGAATCTGCCTGTAAGGCATCCACTAAGGGTAAATAAAAAGCTGGATACTCTCAAAGTTCCCAAGAGATTTGAAGTATTTCTAAGTTCTTCATCAATTGACAGACCTATGTATCAGACAGGATGTTGTGGCAATGAATTGGATGGATATACACAAAATAAAAAAAACAAATGACTACACAGATGTTGATGCCTTGTGTCTTAGACCTTATTGTGCTGCTGTAATAAGATGCCTGACACTGAGAAATTGATAAAAATCAGAAACTATTGCCTCGCAGTTCTGCAGGCTCTCAGTCTAGGCTAGAAGGCCCACCACCTGGGGAGAAACTCCTTGATGTCTTGTTCCTCGGGAGAAAGGAAAAAAAAAAACAGAAAGAAAGGGGAGAGAGAGGAAGACAGAACAAGAAAATGAATTTAGTTTTGATAGTGAATCCACTGCTCCAATGAGAAACTCCTCGCAATAATGAACTCTGTTTTTCTGTAACATTTTGACCCTTCTGGGGGTGCAGAGCCCCTTGCCTTAATCACTTTTCAAAGGTTCTGCTCTGGATATTGAACCAAGGATTATGTTTCTAACACAAACTTTTAGAAGGATGCTTTTGAATTATGGAGCCTTTGGTTAGTGATAGATAACATTTGAACGAGATGTTTCTGCATCTGATATTGGGAAGGGAACACTCACTTAAATATGGAACCTACTTGGAGGTTTCTGTGAAATTGGAGTTTGAATGCAGTGAACTTTTGAACACACACGTCACTCTCCCCAGAAGTCTATCTAAGAAACAAACAACAGCACAGATCAGACCACCAAGGAATAGAATTGAGGTGCAGGTACTTGTTAAGCAAATTGTGGTTTAAGAGTACATTGATGCATCATCCAAAAATATAGCCAATATGGAAAAATAAAGAAAAAATCCTAAGGTGCTAACTTATTTGGAAGGATATGTATATACGCACATGGGTGTACATGTGTATGTGTGTGTGTGTGTTAGATTTAAGTATGTATTGCATTTTGTTTTTAACTATAAATTCTCATGAAAATTTAGCTCCATGTACTTTATTTTCCCTTGTGCTATGTAGTAAACAAGGACTCTGGCACATATTAGGCTAGTGTTTTGCCACTTATTTGAACCCCAGCCTAATGTTTTAAAGTCAGAGATACATATGAGATAAGCGATAAGGTTTAATTATTTATCGGGAAAATTACTCGGCATTAAAGGTACTTCCTTTGATTTTTTTGAAGAAATTATAGAACTTATATATCATTTGACTATTTGTCAATAGTAAGCTTTTATTTAAACACATTTCAACAGAATAAGACCATTTTCATGTGAGATGTTTGTATATAAATAAATCATTTTAATAAAGGAAATTCAGGTGTTTTTATTGTTTTGGTTTTTTAAATGAAAGGAAGGCGAAAGTCTTCCAAGAAGTTCATAGTTCTTCTGTGCCAGGATTTAAGACCCTTAAGCCTCATCCCAAAGGAAGGAAAAAAGAATACCATGAGTGTTGTGATGTATTTGTTGGCTGTGTTTGAAGTTCTCCCTACCTTGGATCAGCTGTTTTAGCATCCAGGTAACTTTAAATAACTTGTTTTCTTTTAGTAACTAGTAGTGAGTTATTTTGACCTAGAGATTTTCTGCAGCCCTCTAGCTTTTTGTTTTAAGGGAAAATATTCATTCCCTCTCTTTTTCTCTATCATTCTCTCTATTTGGGGGCCTTATTTCCACCTTTCTTTCTTACAAGACCTCTAACTCCAGGCCACAAATCACAAACATTAATTTCCACTTGTCTTTGATTAATTGTCTGCTTTGTTATTCAGGCATTCCGTCGACATGAATCATTAAGAATTTCTTAGCAATTTCCTCCTAGTGTTTAATCCGCTTATTAAATGTGTTTACAATTATTCTTCTAGTTTCATCCTAGTACAGGCTTATTGCATTTGACTGTACTGATTTATGGTTCCTTCCTAAAGGGCTTCTCCCTCCTTGAGCCCTGTTGAGTTAAATGCTTTCAGATATAATCAACCTGTTTGTACATTGGGTGTGTATTGAATAACTTTATAATTGGGATGAAGTCATTGAACATTTGTGGCGAAAAAAATGCTTTTCTGATATCTTCTCAATGCCTGGTACCTGCATACAAATATTACACAATTATAAAATGCAGTAGAAAATTATAAAATGAATATATGTATGTATGTATTAAACACCAAATCTATTAATAGCAGAATGTAACTAATGAATTCCCATGTAGTGACTTAAATGGTTGAGGTTTTGGTAGTTCTTAGATTCATGATTTATGAAACATATTTTTGGAAGTATTTTACCAGATGTGGCTCATGGTCTTAATGATGATGATAAGAAGTTATTCAGAATTTTTATAAACACAGGATAAATTTTCACCATAGGTCATTTTATTTGTATTTTTAAGATGCTCTTAAATCTACTTTCACCATTATTTTTATTCGTTGTTAATATTTTCATTGTCATATTATTCTCACTCCATATTTGGTCAACAGGTTTAACTAAGCTGAAATGAGTCTTAAAAGAACCATTTAGAATTTAAAATTTTGTTTTTAGCCCTTATATACTTGTGTGAAAAGAGGGATTCAAGTTTAGTGTAAATTCTAGTCATAGTTTCATCAAATTAGCAGAAGTCAGTTTCATAAGGTAAAGAGAGATTTGATCACTAACTGGAGATCACATATTAATCTATCTGCTGAGATAGATGGAGCCAGTTCATATTTTTAGCAATCGACAGGATTTCTTCAGGGAGCTCTTAGTCAGCACAGCAGGTTTGTACCATCTGGTTTTCATGAATAGCTTATTCCCCACTTCTCGTATCAGACACTTGTCTATACTTAAAAGAAACAGGAGCCAGAGTCCGACAGCTACATGCTGATTCATTGCTTGGGATTGTGCCTTCTCCCTTTAATCTCCTCCAAATGCTTGTAAGGAATCAAGCTATGAATCAGAGTACTCTATTCTCAGAGTTCCTCTTTGTCATTAACTTGTGACTTGCTTTTGCTACTAATATGAGAGGATAAGTAATGTATTAATCTTGGGCAGCATCATTCAGGTTGTAGTACCAAAGTACTTTGTTTCTTTGGCCAGGATGCTCATGGAAGCTCGGTTGAGATGGGCACTAGGAGTCTATCTGCCAGAGGGAATCGACTTTATCAACAAATTGCAACCCACCCACATGTGCATGCATGGAAGGGAGCCACTACTCCTTATTTTGTTCACTGCAGCTTATGCCAGCCCAGTTGACTGACTTAAGCAGAGTTAGAATTCTTCAGAATCCTTCCATCTCTGAACATATTGTATTGGCTAATTGTATGTCAATTTGACACAACCTAGGGTTATCTAATAGGAGGGAACCCCAACTAAGAAAATGCCTCCCTAGGGTCTAGCAGCATTATTTGTAATAGCCAGAACCTAGAAACAGCCTAGATGTCCCTCAACTGAAGAATGGATAAGGAAATATGGCACATTTACACACTGGAGTACTACACAGTGATAAAAAATAATGGTATCTTAATATTTGCAGACAAATGGATGGATCTGAAAAAAAATATATTGAGTGAGATAACCCAGACCCAGAAAGACAAATATAATATGTATTCACTCATAAGTAGCTTCTAGACACAAAGCAAAGAAAAATCAACCTATAGTCCACAGCCCCAGACAACCTAAACAACAAATAGGACCCTAAGAGAGACACACTTGAATCTATATAGGAAGGAGAAAAAGACAAGATCTCTTGTGTAAATTGGGAGGGTAGTAGTCATGGGAGAGGGTAGAGGAGGTTGGGGGAAGGGAGGGGAGCAGAGAAAAATGTATAGCTCAATAAAAACAATTTAAAAAGATCTGACTGTAGAACATTTTCTTAATTAATTATTAATGGGGGAGGGCTCAACTCATTGTGGGTGGAGTCATTCATGGGCTCACATGGTCCCGAATTCTTTAAGAAGGTAGATTGAGCTAGGAATGAGAAACAAGCCAGTAAGCAGCACTCTTTCATGGCCTCTGCAATAGCTCCCACCCCCAGGTTCCTGCCCTGTCGGAGTTTCTGTCCTGACTTCCCTCAGTGATGGACTGTCACTTGGAAGTGTAAGTTGAGATAAACCGTTTCCTCCCCAAGTAGCTTTGGTCATGGTGTTTCATGGAAGTAGTAGTAACTCAAACTAAGACAGGCTAGTACTACGATAGTGGGGTATTGCCTGACCGTTTTTGGGGAAGATGTGGAAGGAGTTTGGAACTGTGGACTAGAAAAGACATTTATTGGTGAGTGTTCAGCAAGATGTTCTATAGGAATTTCCAAGATAAAAGTGTTGAGAGAAGACGTCAGAGACCTAGCCTCTGGGGCTTCAAGGGGAAACAGAGACTCTCCTAGGCTATTTCCTAACAGAATCTGTGGTTCTGTTAGCTGGGACTGAGGAATCAGTTGTGATTAACAAAATAGCAGAACCGCAACAGTAAAACCATTGTGTTAACGGAACAATTGATGCTGGTTAATTGGAGCTGAGAAATTGGCTGTGACTAAGGGACACGCATCATTGAGGTGAAGTGTTCTGGAAAGTGTTTCCCGGAAGTCAGCACACAGAAGCTGTGATCCAGAAGCGACTAAGGTGGAGCCTCACACTGCTAGCTGAGTGTAGCGGTGTTCGAGTCTCCCAGGTGGTAACTGTGTTGAAGGCCTGAAGGAGTCATGGCGAACAGCTAAGCTTGGTACTGTGAGAGGCAAGGAGAGGCCATTGGTGAAGGAGTCTCCTCAGTAGCAGTTGAAGGCCCAGAATTTGAGGGGTCACACTGAGAAGCTGAGGTTTGGCACTGGGAAAAGCGTTTACGGGAAGGTTTTGGTGAAAGTGCAGCCCAGGAGCAGCAGAAAAACACTGAATTTTTTAAGTGTTTTAATTTTTAAAGATGTAGAACTTTTAAAATTTGGAACATTTACATAGTTATGTTGATATGTGCAATCTTGGAGAAGAATAAGCTTCAGTTAAGGAAAGGCTTGACAGTGATATGTTTGTGTGTCACGTTGACAACGGACAATGGCGCTGGCTAGTTTTATGTCAACTTGGCACAAGCTAGAGTTATCAAAAAGAAAGGGACCGCAATTGAAAAAATGCCTCCAGTAGGTTTGGCTGTAAGGTAATTTCTTAACTTGTGGTTAATGGGGGAGGACCAACTCACTGTGGGTGGTACCATGCATGGGCTGGCGGTCGTAGGTTCTATAAGAAAGCAGGTTGAGCAATACATGAGACATAAGCCAATAAACAACACTCCCCTGTATCAGCTCCTGTCTATGGGTTCCTGCCCTGTTTGAATTCTTGTTCTGACTTCCCTCAGTGGTAGACTGCTACCTGGAAGTATAAGCTGAAAGAAACCCTGTCCTCCACAAGTTGCTTTGCTCATGGTGTTTCGTCACAGTGGTAGTAGCCCTAAGCGGGGGATGAACTGGACTAAGTGATTGCCAAGCCTGCATCCAGCTCCTGACTTTCTGAGTAGAAGAACAAGAAAAGTAGACCATTACATATTGTTTACATATGTGTGTGTATACATGCAAATATTCATTGTAATTGAATGCCTATAAAGGACACTTTATTGCAGTGGCTGGTTTTAGAGATAGGATCCTTCTCTGTTTTCCCAGATTGGCCGCACCATTTCTGGGTTCAAGCAATCTTCTGCTACTCAGTCTTTATGTAGCTAGGACTGTAGATGTAGGCTGCTGCCCTGTTTCTGTTTCTGTTTTTTGTTTTTTTGTTTTATTAGACTTGAACACAGCCAGCATTTCTGCTTTCTTTGTTACTCAAAAACAGCCTGAAGTTTCCACTTCTGGAGAGCACTCTGTCTCAATAGCCAGATGCTTAGCTTTGCCTTGATTTGTTTTTCAGCCAGCTCTGGGCTACATTTCTCTGTCTCTCTGGCACTGATGAATGGATCCTGATGAAAAGGGGAATGCGTAAGATAACATGTGGATGTACAATAAAATGCAGCCATCTGAAATACAATTTTGCTTAAAAAATCACAAATTTAAAAATTCAAAGGATTCTAAAATATTAAAAAGCAACTTTAGATAATCAGCAGAAAATAACTAAGAAAACAATACACATCTACTCAAAAGACATCGCTGCTTCCTAAGAAAAATAGCAAAGTCTGAGTTGGTAGACAGACTAGACAGAAGCAAGGGTACTGGCCATGTGTCCTCTCACACCCACACTTGTGCCCCCAACATTCACATCCACAGGACCATAGCAGTGTGGGTACAGAGAAAAGGCTTTAACACAGAACTGAGTCAGCTACATAAGACTTTAGTCACAGAGGTGCTGCCGTCTACATTAAAGTTTATTTTGTTTATTTTAGTTTAGTTGAGTTTTTCTTTCTTGATTAATGAAGGCTCACTGTGTAACCTGGGCTGGCCTTGAGTCTGTGGTAATCCTCCTGCCTCAGTTTCCTGAGTGCTGGAATTTCAGACATGTGCTAGCAAGCTCAATCCAAAGTTGATCTTTCCACAGGCAGCAAGGTCCTTTCTTTGTAGACTAGACTCCTGATTTGGGTTGAATAATACCAAATAAAAACACTGTTGAATTTAGGCTAAGTTTGACATTTTTAAAGTTTGATAGCCCTGCCCCTTGGTCAAGAGTTGCCACACATTCTTATAGAGCACCATACTTGAGTGTGCTAAGGCTGTGCTGATAAATTTGCCATAAAGTGGGTTACTTAAAGAACAGCGATTTAGTTTCTCACAGTGGTGGAGGGTGGCTGACATCAGCCAAACCTGTCCCGTTTCGTTTTATCTCTAGACACCTTCCTCCCGGGCCTGCAGGGACTCCTTGCTTGTGTCGTTGTTTGCTGTGTGATGTTCTCCCTGCACAACCATACGTACTGAGTCAGTCCTCTTAGGCTGACACGGGGCCCATGAAAGCCCCGCCCTAATGACCTCATTCATGTTTAATTGCCTCTTTAAAGACCCTGTCTTGGAATACAGTCACACTAAGGGTCAGAGGTTCAACATATAAATCTAGGAGCGACATAATTCAGTCCAGAATAGACCAGGAGAGAACAATTTTAGGCAAGAGGGCCTCAGGGTCTCTTTCATAAGTATTCATTTCTCCCATTATCCTGCAGAGATAGTCATATCTCATACATTTTTTAAAAAAGGCATATCTGTATGCTAAATAGCATATCATTTTTTATATGTTATAAAATACTGTGTTTTTGTTTGTATCCTTTAAAAATGTTAAAGTCATTACTGGTTTGAAGACAACAAAAGAAAAAAACTGGTAATCAAATTTGGTCAGCCCCTTGTGCTTAGATATACTTAGTGATTACATGGTCTTGTTCTTTTCTCCCATGTTTGGGTGGATGGGTAAAATTCAAACACAGTAGATAGATCACTGCCTCTGATCTAGAGTCCTAAAGGGGAAACTCAAGACAGTATCCAGTCTTCAGGAAAAGAAGGAACACATAACTAGCTGGTTTCTAAAATATTCTATAATCAACTGAATTTACAGCCTCACCAGCAGGGCAGAAAAAGAAGTCAACTCCGATGCTGTGGGGAAATTTTAGTACTTTCTGGAGTGATTGCTCCAGTGCAAACAGCCGAGCAGTACAGAGTCCATGTCTTTCTGAGTTAATGTCCCAGCTGACAGTTATCAGTTGCCCTTCTGGAAAGAGAATCTCTAGGTCTCTGAATAAATGCTAAAATCAAATTTCAGAAGTATTTTCAGTTTTCCATTTACATCTTTTATCCTTTGGTAAAATTTCACACTTCCCACGACTTGTGCCTTCTATAGAGGACAAAACAAGCAGGAGAGATTAGTGAGTTTCGTTGCCAGTCGTATGATTTAACCACATACGTTTTAGATTTATTTAGGAAAGTACAAAAGACAGCATGCTTCCCAATACTTTTGTCTCTTTTCTTCATGCGTGAGTGAATGTATGTGTACACGGGGTCCTGGGTTGCTATTGAAAGCCTTCTGTTACTCTTCCACTTTATGTTTGAAGTAGTGTCTCCCAGTTAATCTTAGAGCTTACCAACATGTCTTCCTTTCCTTGCCCAGTTTTGTTATTGCTCTGAAAGTCCTCTATGTCCCTCTGCGGAAGCTGGAATTACAGGTAAGCCATCATGCCCACATAGTATTTAAATGGACTCAGAGCATGCTATCTCTGGTCTTCTTCTTAATTGTGTTGCAAGCACTTAGCCTCATAATCTTGCCATCCTCTTAATTTTACACACACACACACACACACACACACACACACACACCTATGTTTCTTTTCTAATATTTTTCTGCAGTCAGCCACTGTCATGAACTGTGTGAAAAAACAATGACTGCTTTAGACTTTTGAACATTCTAATGTTTTATCTTCCTCACATTCCCATACTTGAATTTGCAGGCCCTCACATTCTACAGAGGATGTATCCTGACTTGTAAAGGAAGAATTATGTCTCCATTTGTCTTCAGATAGTAAGAATGATTGACATGAGGCCTTCTTGGAAATTGCGCTGTTGTAACTATTCCAGCAGTATCTTCTTGTTGAGCAGAACAGATTTCTAACAGTGGGCTTAAACACCACTCAGAAATGCACATGGGTATCAATGGCTGTCTATTTCAGATTGCAATATAGATTATACACAATCTGCCTAATTATAGGAAAGACGCCAATTAATTACAAAATAAAATAGCTCTTCCAAATTGTCTTTAATGGGGATAATCTTAGATTAGGAAAACTAAGATAAAAAAAAATTGGTGTGAACTTTACAGAGTTCACAGTATACCACAGCAGAGTTATGTCTCAATGTTGATTCATTTTGTAGGAGAAATGTCCCAGAAAAAGTATTAAATTGTGGGGGAGCTACTAAGGAGTGAAAACTCTAACACAATGCAAACAATAGATTTGTTGTAGTCACAACCTTACAGACAGGCTTTCTCTATGTAAATTAAAATCAATAATTAAATATGCTTATGTTTTGTCGTTATAAAGTGAAAGCATCTTCATTCAAGAAAATATACTTTTATTTATTCACTTTTCAGGAATTATTTTCAGGTACAGAACATGTATACTGTTTCTTCAGGTATAGCCTGAGTCAGATTCCTGAATGTTCTGTAACAGGGACACAGGAGCCCATATGCATCTGCTTATTCTCTTCGCAATCATACTGAGCAGTTATGACATCCTGGAGTAATGCTGAGATTCTTGAAGTTGGGTAGTTTATATACTTGTGACAAAGACAAGAATAAAGAAGTCTGTAAGTGCTTTGACATTTCCCTCATAACCTACTGCCTCCTATAGGCCTTGCTAATTAATAACACCACACTGAGTATTAGAAAATGTCAAAACTCATACCAGAATACCCACCCAAACTCAGTAAGAAGGAAACAGAGTCCTCTTGTGGATGGAAAGTTGGTAAAACTTTGAATGGAGAATTGTACAGAAATGATTACCGCTGCTACATTTATTTTTTGTAATTACAAATGAAAAACAAGCCTTCTGTTAGCCTTGTTCATGAACTCACTTCCAAAACCTGAGCAACTCACAGAACATTATTTTTAGTTGGAGAAGTCAAATAAAATCTACTCTATTATGCAGTCTGAAGCACCCTGCCCCAAACATCTAAATCTTTCACTTGTATTGTGTCTGACACTTAAAACTTGCATTAGAAATTGTGTGAAGAAAAGCATGATGTATATGCTGAGATCTCTCTTTAGGAGACATGCACCTCTTTGCAGCAGAGAAGACGGACATTCAAAGGGCCAAACTCTAGATTCTGCAGCCCTTAAATATTTTTATTATCTCTTTTCTTACTGTTGGTCTCAAATTTTGAATGTGACTTGTAGGAGGGAGGGAGTCACTTGTTTGTCCTGGCCCCCAGAACCAAAATAATCACATAGAAACGGTGTTAATTAAACACTGCTTGGCTCATTAGCTCTAGGTTTTTATTGGCTAACTCTTACATCTTAATTTAACTCACTTCTATTAATCTATGTATCACCACAAGGTCGTGGTCTTCCAGCAAAGTTTCAGCACAGCATTCCCTGACTCCACCCTTCTTCCTCCCAGCATTCAGTCCAGTCCTCCCCGCCTACCTAAGTTCTGCACTATCAACAGGCAAAGGTAGTTTCTGTATTCATTAACCAATAAAAGCAACACATAGACAGAAGATCCTCCCACACCAGTGGCTCAGTTACTCAGGAACCCCTTTTCTACTTCACATGTCCAAGCCCCTCCCCTCTGCAGTTTAGAAAGGCTTAGGCGGTGATAGCACCTTTGTTTTTATGCTGGCCTCAGAAGACTTGTTCACACATACACAACTGAGGTTAATACTCTTTGCTAGCTATGCTCATTGCTAAGGTTTTGTGTCAGAATACCTAGAATGAACCTTACAATGTTCATACTGTGGTTGCCAGAATGTGCAAATATACTGGGATATAGAATGCATGACTGAAGGTTATGTGTGCAGTTGTGGTTGCTAATTGGCCGAAATGCAGATGGCAATATTATTCCTGACTATCAACCAATTCCCCTTTCTATTTTTAATATACTTTTTAATTTTTAAAATTAAAAGAAATTTACATCATTTTCTACTTTTCCTTTCTTCCCTTCAACCCTTTCTATGCAGACTACTTTGCTCTCTCTCAAATTCATGCTATTTATTTGTTTATATATACATCAAACATATATACATATGTATATATATATGTGTGTTATAACCTCAGCATTATGTTTCATATATATATACACACACATATATATATATATATATATATATATATATATATATATATATATATATATATATATATATGATCAGTTTGGGGGCTCTTCCTTGAGGAAGACTATTTCTCTCGCAACATTCCTTAAGTGCCAGTATTTTTTGCCTAGGGCTGAAGTTCTCATGAGCTGTCCTCTTTCTTGCTAGCATGCCTATGGGTGCTGTGCTTCATCAGGCCATGTTTAAGCAGCTGTGTACATGAGCCTTCATTGTGTATCTTCTCTTATATTTCTAGGACATGAAAGATCACAACAAGCCTCCTGTTTCACCCAGTTTTTTGATGTTTTTTTCAGCCTTTCAAAAAAAGAAGAAGAATCAGGTTTAGAGAGAATCAGTGAGAAAACGATGAGAGTACCATTAGTGGTTTTGCACACTGGAGAAAGAAACAAAACAGCCATTTTAAGCAACATCAAAAAGCAGGAAAATTAAACAACAAAACAGTTTTTCTGATGCCTTGATCCTCAAGCAATGAGCTGTATTCGAGACTTCTGACCTTTTAAACTGTCAGACAATAGCTGTCTGCTTTAAGCTCCAGATGTGCCGGAAATTGTCAGAGCAGTAATGCATAAAAATGTATGTGTATGTGTCCTTGCTATATGTTTCCTCTGCATAGCTGGTGAGCTCCAAAAAGCAAGGTAACCCTTAGAGTCTCAGCTTCCAAAGGTGTGCAGCATCCTTCAGCCAATCATGAAGAAGGGAAGCCCACAGTACCCTACCATCCTACTGTTTTCATCCATTTAGGCTGCTAGAAAAAAACACAGAGGCTGAATTCTAAGATCAAGTTGTCAGGCTGTTGCATGTGTAGTAAACTTGGATCTTGCTTTGTACAATATGTGTTTGTTGTTGTTACGTCTTCATAAGGAGAAGGGAGCAAACTTCTCCAGACCATTGTCTTCTCTGGCCATGGAGTCTGAATACACAGAGCATGTTTTCCATGATCAGCAGTCTGCCATCCTCCAGGCTGCTGCTAGGTTTCAGTTATCATTACACGCTGTGTCTTGACCTAATGGGCTTCTGGCCCATGCTTTTCAAAGGCTTTGCAAAATGACGGATGATTTCTGTTGGTGCTCCATCACTCTTGGCATTTCTCAGCTTGTCTTGATTATCTTTGAGGATGTATGCCTTTCTCTATTGGCTGCCAAACCATCCTCCTATTGGACAACAGTTTCATGAGTCTTGAACTCGGCCTTTCTAGTCTAACTGCACTTAATCTGATTTCTCTTTCAGACTGACTTTGGAATTTTTTTTTTAAAGTTTAGCTCTCAAAGCTCTTCATATTTGTCATCAAAACATAGCAAGTATAGTAAGGACTTAATAGGTTGCTCTGAAGTATTTAAAAATACTGGCCTTTTTTTCCTAGAACACTAGAGGAGATTTCACATTAACTTTACACTTCAGGGGCTGCTGTGGAAGCTAGGAAAAGTAGGTGTCACCAAGTCCAATGTGTCTAAAAAGCCACACTGTTGGAGGAAAGAAAGGACTTCATGAGTTGTCATCTGAACTTTACGTCAATGCTTCTCTGCACAAATGCAAATTATAAACAAATTAATTAAAAACCAACAATATCTGCAATCATAACTAGCTTTCCAGACTATTTATAAATGTGTCTATTAAGTATTTTCACTTAAGAATATTTCTTTCATTGCTATCATGTTCAAATTATTTAAGTAAAAATTCAGATTGATACTTTACACTTTATGGAACCATGTAAGTCAATTTCCTTTTAATTTTCTTTTGAGTCTGTCGACATGAACATGTATGTTACCGTTTTTTAAGCACAGTAAGAATCAAACAAGGGAAAACATGTGAAGTGTGGGCCGTGTCACTAAGAAGGGAGAAGGAAAGCAATAAAATTTTATGTCTCGTCGTCCTAGACTACCATTTGCCTTCTTGAACAAATCTTCACAGAATATTTTCTCAGGTTCTGGAAGTTCCTCCCTAAAAGCTAAATTGGAGGACTCTTCAAAGCTGGCGAGAATATTGGCTTACCCTTTCAGCCAGTGTTTACCGGAACTGGCTAGGGGGGTAGGTGAAGCCCTCGATTTGCATCTGGATTTTAGGCAAAGGCTGGAAGGCAGACGTTCTCACAGGTGTTCCAGTTTATAATAATAGCTGTTAGCACACACCTGTGTTTTTCCGCAGACGGAAGATTTTTGGCTGCTCTACAAGCGTCCTTCTTACAGAGAAAACTGTTGAGGTTTACCAGGAACAGATACACTTGGCATTAATTATACTGCACCAGAGTACGACTATGTGCCAGCTAACGCTAGGGAAAAAAGGCCAATTTTGCAGAGGGCTGATGAATTATCTTTCCAAGGAATTTTAGAACCTGATTATAGAAGGAAGTGTTTTTACATAGTTGAACACCAAAACAAATCAATTTGAAACAGAACATGAGTACCTGTGAGCACTGACTGGAAAATGATGAAATGAATTCTCCCTCCTAAAGAGAGTTCTGCTTCTTTTAAGTATGCTGATGGAGAAGAAAGAGGGAGAGTGTATAGGGGAAAGAAACTGCACGGAGCTATGCCAGTTCTCAGATGTTTGACTATTGTACCAGTGGAAATTAGTCAGTAGGGTATGGCAAACTTCACTTCAGTCTCTCTCTCTCTCTCCCTTCTCTCTCTCTCTCTCTCTCTCTCTCTCTCTCTCTCTCTCTCTCTCTGTCTCTCTCTGTGTGTCTGTGTGTCTGTGTGCAAATTACAACACTGAATGCCAAGCTGCTTGGCTTGGGCAGTAGAGTGTGTGTGTGAAAGTGTGAGAATAATGTGTTGGAAGCATATCATAGGGAAAGGCAAACACTTCTAATACAACCACATTTATTTCCCACAGATTCTTGTCTTCTAGACAAGGAAGGTACTCATACTTCTGCTAAGCCTGATGGATACTTTCTTTAGAAATTATTTAAGGTGTAGGATGAACAAAAAGGACTCCTCCCTGGAAGAGCCAGGGGAACTGACAACTGTTGGATTCAAGTCACCTTCTTCCTTTTCTGGGTAACCATCTCTCTGGGCTTTTCTTTCTCGTTCTCTCTCTTTTCCCCTCTTCTCTTTCTTTATTCCATTGCTTATTTTTCCATAACCCCCCAAAACACCTTCTAGTATACCACATTAAAAACAAACATAAATAAGCACATTTATCTGAATTTCTGCTTTCCCCAAATCTGCCTTCTACTGTCACCTCGTCTGTGCCTTCTCTCGCAGAGTGCTTCTGCTCTGGGAGGTTGGGTAAGCCCACAGCCGTCTCATCTTCCGCTCACTCACTTAAACGTCCCCCTTTCTGCCTCCTGTCATTGTTCCACAGAAATGGCTCTAATTAATGTCAGTAACAATCTTTAGGTTGTCAAAGGCAGCCGACACTCTTCTGTCTTCATCTCATACAGTCTCTGTCTGCAGTACTTGGCAGTTTGCGACGCCAACTCCATTTAGTGGTACTCCCTGGTTAAGTGTTCTCCAAGGAATCGGGGCTTAACCTTGAATAATTCGAGATCCCTCCTCTCTGTCCTGTCCCTGAGAGTCGGAGATGATGCATAGCCTGGTCAAATAGTCAGCTTCGCTCATCTTCACATATGTCCTAGCTAAACCAACTTTGGAAAGACTTGCTCTGCCATTCAAGAATTTATCTATGGATTTTTATTGTGTGTGTGTGTGTGTGTGTGTGTGTGTGTGTGTGTGTGTGTGTGTGTTTATATGTGTATGAGCACACATATGTGAGGGCAGATGACAATTTTTGAAATAGATTCTTTCCTTCCTAGTTCTATGAGTTCTTGGAATTGAACTTACTTTTCCAAGCTTGTACAGCAAGAGTCTCTTCTCACAGAACCATCTGATTGACCCATATCTTCCAGCTTTTAAATTTGGAAAATTTCAAATCCACAGCAGTGTTCACAGAATAATATCATAAACTCAGAATATTAATTTAGATTTTTTTACTTACTATTAATTTATATCCATTAATATACTTTTTTGTTTTGGTTGATTTTTTTTCCTTTCATTTCTATGAGACGAGGTCTCCTATGCAGTAGTCTTGGCTGTCTTGGAACTCTCTATGTAGACAAAGCTGGCCAAATTCTAGACTTTTTATTTGGTGCTTTTATATGTTTTCATCCTTTTCAATTCAGAGCCTTTACCTCGTAAATCACATTTATTACATTTTCTCCTAATTTGTATTGCAGTTCCCTTGCTTCATTCTTATGCCCTGTAACAGCTTCTTTGAAGTGTCTGGCCACTGCAACTAGTATTTGGCCCCCTCGGTAGTTTTACTGATTAAAAAGAAATTCCCTCTAGTATTGTTTGTTTCTCTATTTCTTTGTATGCCTTGTAAATTTTGTTGGAAAATGGATTTTTTATAGGGTCTTGCTATCTAGTCCACCTGGCCTGGAACTTTTTATGTAGGCCATGTTAGCCTTGAATTATGATCCATTACTTCAGTGTTCCAATACTGGAATTATAGGAATGTTCTACCAAACCTGGCTTAAGGGTGACATTTTGTTGAAAAATCTCCTAAAGACTCTGGATTCTGGGTCTATTACTTCTCAGAGTGACAATAAAATAGTTTTGTTTCTTACTGTTATATTAAGTTACTAGGAGTCAACCTACAGATCATGCCTTTTTACAGTATGTGGGTAACAATATATCAGCTTAGTTATATCCATATTCTTCACTTTGGCTTTAACCTATACTCTTTGGAGAATACTCAGTGTAAGCATGTCTTAGCAGTTAGCTGCCTGGCCATGGGTGCAGCTCAAATCCATGAACGTGCCTTCTTCTAAGAATGAGCCCTTGTGTTTTTTTTTTGGGGGGGGGGTATTGGTCTGCCCCATCATAAGTACCTTTCATATGCATGCAAACTGACTCTTTGTCAGCAAGTGCTGTGCAGAAAGCCTAAGCCGTACAGGTCTCCTTTGCCTATGTACAATAGCTCTGTCAGTTAGGAATTTGTAGATAGCTTTTTAACAATGCTTCCATTTTCCGGACTGCCTCCTTAAACTCTTTCTATGTACTGGTATCCTACTGTTCCTAACTATGTCCCAGACCTCTGGTTTCTCAGGCTTACCCCCACTAACACTCCCCACACCTTATTTTTTAAAAAATGCTTTCCTTTACTGTCAAGGCCTGTGTAGTAAAATTTTCTCTCCATTTCATATGAATTCAACCCTGTGTAGTTTCCAAAGACAGAGTATCTTTGGTAGAACCAGACCGTCACCAGAGCCAGGGGGGACAGTAGTCCATCAGGCAGGATAGCCACAGCCTACCACTGTTCTCTCCGGAAACTTAACAACTTCGCAGAAACCAATTGTCTGAATTAATTGTTTGTTTTGGGCGCATTCTCAGATCTCTGAAACAGTTGGTTTGAAAAGAGAATCAAGTTTAATATAAAGCATTTTATGTGAAAGGTCTGCCAACTATTTGGCATGGCTAGAAATTCCACTCTTTTCCTTTTGATCTAGGATCCAATTAAACTTGCTTCTTCTTTTTAAGTCTCTTTACTCTTTTTTGATCTATGACAGTAGCCTCACCCTTCTCCACTTTTTATCTTCTATGACAATGATATTTTAAATAGAGTTTAACTTTGATCCTTCACTTTTTCTCATCACTTCATTCCTCATTGATCATTTTGATTATTTTTCTTCGAAACACTTTAATCTACTTCTATGTATTTCTACTGTCGGCATTGCTACCCAAATCAGCACTATTTCTTCATTACTGCAATGGTGTTTGACCCAGCTTCTTCCCATAGTGATGTGGGATTCCCCTCTGTAGGTTGTTGTAGGAAGAGAGAGCCACTTGTTGGTTCTCAGCCACTTAGCCCTGAAATAATCACACAGAAACTGTATTAATTAAATTACTGCTTGGCCCATTAGCTCTAACTTCTTATTGGCTAACTCTTATATATTAATTTACCCCATTTGAATTAATCTGTGTATTGCCATGAGGCTGTGCAGCTAAAGTTCTGGTGTCTATCTCTGGCAGGGCTCCATGGCATCTCTCTTACTCCTCCCTTCTTTCCCCCAGCATTCAGTTTACGTTTCCCCACCTAGCTCTGCTGTACCGTATCACAGGCTCAAGCCAGTTTTCTTTATTTATTAACCAATAAAAGCAATACATAAACAGAAGCACCTCCTGCACCATACTGTGAATAACATTAGTTAATAAACCAGCTGTCTTAGACCTGTGCAAGGCAGAATATAGGAAAAACTAAGCTGAATTCTGTGAGAAAGAAGGTAGAATCAGAGAGATGCCATTCTGCCAGAGAAGATACCAGATCTTTAACTGGTAAGCCACAGCTATGTGGTGATACACAGATTAATAGTTACAGGTTAAATTAAGATATAAGAGTTAGCCAGAAATATTCTTAATCTATTGGCCAAACAGTATTGCAGATAACATAGTTTCTGAGTGATTATTTTGGTGCTGAGCGCTGAGAACAAAAAAGGGGCCTTCTTCAACAAATTGGCACTCAATGTGGCCAGCTAAAATCCACTTAAAATCTGAGAGAGTTTGGGAAGGAATTCTATGCAAAAAGCAAAAGAGTTGAGAAGTTTTCATGATTCAGCTGTAGAAAAAAAAGCTGTGCAGTTTTGAAACTGCAGCTTTCTGGGCCAGGCTGCCAGCATGAACTCAGACTCTTTTAGGAGACTGAGAGCACGTAAATGGGGTTTGTGGGCAGCATACTGCAAGTTTCTTGGTGGCACCATGGACTTACTAGTTTTCAGTGTTGAGCTGATGATGACTGCTCCCACCTGGAAGTCTGAGAGGCAGTGAATGGACTTCCACCATGTTGGACTGGGTAGGGCAAGCAGGCAGGGCCTTATTTGCTTTAGCAATGCTGCTTCTTAGGATTTTAAGAAGCACTTAGCATTTAAGAAGTTGTCCTGGTCAGAAAAGCATTACAGATACACAATAAAGACAAATTCAGAGGGAAATACCTCTAAATGGATAACAGTGTTGGATAAATGTACGTAGGCTTGTGAGAGAAAGTAAAAAGAATATAGACAGACATAAAGAGAAGTAAATGTTTTTTTTTAAAAGGTAAAGTCTTTAAAGAGACTGAATACAGACAGCCATAGATTAAAGGAGTAAAGAAAAGTAACCATGCAAAGATGGAATATACACAGTCAGTCTAGATTATTTATATTATTGTGTTTTGTTTGAATTTTTTGACTGCAGTTAGACATTTTATTCTAGGGACTGCTAAGCTAAGCCAACATATATACTTTAAAGGTATCTTGATTTCAAAATATGGGTCTATGGATATGTTACTTTGGATAAACGTTCTTCTTTTGTTCCACAAAGGATGAGAAGCTATGTAATCCTTCCAGACTAATGTGATTTGATGGACCAAGAGTCCCCGAAAGGTTGCTGTGAACAAGCCCAAAATTTACTTCTCCCAACAAAAAGCCAGAAGCAGCTTGGAGTGAACTATGCTTATATTCACAAATATTGTTTATAAGTGCTTATTTACATTTAAAGGGGGATATACTATAAAGATGAATAATTTGCATTTGTATGAATCTTGGTTTATTAATATAAATTAAATGAGTTTTGTTAAATATATATTTCTTCTCTTGATTAAGGTATTATGTTTGTGCAGCTCATTTGAAAATGTAATGTATAATTAAGAAATATAGGTTAATAGATAATCATTTATAATAATCAAGTTTGTAGTCATGTTAGTTAGGTTTTCTAAATATATAGAGAGATATTTCAGTTAGATAGGGATTCTTCAAATCTTTCAGAGACCTGCAGAATATAGCATTTAAAATATTTTTAGAACTTAGGACTTTTCATGGCAATGAGACACATTTGCTTCTGGTAGAACCAATTACTTCAAGAGGAAGTTGGACATCAAAGAGGCTTCTTATGGAGTTGGTTAGTCATTTGGGTAAGAAACTGCCCTTGCCTGGACTGCTTGATGAACTGGACATGCAAGACCTGCAAAGAAATGACTGCTAAACTTGGCTACTAGTGAGACAATCCTTCGAGGTTCCTGCTTCATGAAAGAGTCTGCCAGACATTCTGCAGGACATGGAAAAAAGCAACTGTTAGATTTTGCTGTTACAAGGCAAAATAGATATTCAAATTTCCTGCTTCATGGAAAAGTTTGCTTATGGGCCTGTAGGCTGAAGAATGGATGCCCCAACATTACAGAAAAACTTTGGGTGACTGTCTAGGCAGTGAGATGTCTCTGTCAATTTTAGAGTTTTGGAAGTTTCTTACAATGCACCTCCTTTTTATTTAGGTAATATTATACCCTTCTGGAGTCTTTGGTGGAATTGAGGAACTTATTGCTATCGTTTTCCTTAGTTATGATAAAAGATAAAATAGTTACAAATATGTAACTGTAATTCTTGCTTGATACCTGTTTTGTTATATGTAATTTTACTATGTTAAAGTTAAACCTTTTTATTTAAACAGAAAAGGGGAGGTGATGTGGGATTCCCCTCTGTATGCTATTGGTTAATAAAGAAACTGTTGTAGGCCTGTGCAGGGCAGAATATAGGTAGGCTGGGAAAACTAAACTGAATTCTGGGAGAAAGAAGATAGAATCAGAGAGATGCAATGTAACCCCACCAGAGACAAAAGCTGGATGGAACTTTATCTACAGCCACATGGCATTACACAGACTAGTAGAGATTGGTTAAATTAAGATATAAGAGTTATCCAGAAATACTCCTAAGCTATTGGTTAAACAGTATTGCAAATAAAATGGTTTCCAAATGATTATTTTGGGGCTAAGCTACCAGGAACAAACAAGCAGCATCCTACAACAGTATAGTCTTTTATTTCAATAAGATGTTTATTATTATTGTTATTATTATTACTATTATTATTATTATTATTATTATTAAGGTTCAGTATTTCCTGTATTTAGGTAGAATTTCTGAGTAAACATATATTTATGTATAATTAAAAAAATAGTCTTATCCTTGTTAATGTTTACTATCAACTTGACACAGGCTGAGAAAGTAGCTCAAACAAAAATGACCTATGAGTAGGTCTACATAGGTTGCCTTGATTGTTAATTGATGTTGGTGGAGCCAGACCACTGAAGGCTACATCAATCCCTGTGCAGGTAGTTCTGCACTGCATACGAATCTACTTAAGTATGAACAAACAAGCCAGCAAGCAATAGTCCTGTATGGTTTCTGTTTGATTTCCTACCATGACTTCTCTCAATGGCAAACTTTGACCTCTAACATGAAATGAACGCTTTGTTCCCCTAAGCAGCTTTAGAACATGGTGTTTGCACAAAACCAGAAGGAAGCTATTGCCAATCCTAATCATTTCAAATGTACAGTGGACTGTCTTAAGTCTATTCCTATTCTCAAAGTGGCTCACAAATCACAAAGCTGGTAGTGTTCTTCTCCTTAATATTGTTTTATTTTCATTTACATTTTATAGGTTATTGTTTTACTTTTCCTCTTCTTAGAGTAAAACCTAAATACACAGTCATGACTTAGAAGGCCACATACTGTCTGCAATATACTCTTCAATTTCCTTTCCTCACCCCTCTTTTACTGAACACTTGCAAAACTAGTCTTTCATTTTGATGACTGTGTCCACCTTTGTCCCACCTAGAACCTTTGCACTTGCTCCCTCTAGTGCCCCTTTTACCTTCCCTTTGAATAAAACCAAGTCAGCTTCCCTGAGAGAATTTCTCTTACAGTCTCACCTGGTGCTCACATTCCTTAAATAGTTGCCCTCTGGTGTATTTCCCAGGTGATTTGCTTTATGATATGTATCATTACAGGTACTGTATGTTTATTTATCCAGTTAAGTTTTACAACCTTCTCTAAGCTATGAACTCATTGAAAACAAATTCTGCTTCCTCTTTGAAGATCAGGATCTTCATTATTTCTTATATGATCTAGCATAGAATCTCCTTACACTACTTTCCTGGTAAGAAGTTAAATGAAGAGGAAATACATATTGATTACAAATTGTATCATTGAGAAATATTAAATAAGGAACCCAAACATGCTTTCTGTTCAATTAACAGCTTGAATAAAGGTAAGCATCCTTCTCTTGAGATTATTTCCCTGTGTTTTAATCAATAAAGTGACATTAAGTGTTAATTTTGTACAAAGAAAACACTCAACTAGAAGGCATCCATAAGAACAACTTCAACTTAAGGAAGCAGCACATTGATTTGTTTTGTTCTTATTTAAAATAGATGTGTGACAATTTCAAGTTCAAATTGTCTGTTTAAAACCATGTAACACAGTAGTAGGAACACTACTGCGAACTCCTGAGACTCATGCAATGCATGTAAACCTGTTAAATTCACAAAGTGGGCGCATTTATGTCATGTGTGTGAAAAGAACTCACGACTAGTACTCCTCTTTTGGGTGCACAGCATCTCAGTGACAGCTTCCAGGTAAATCTAGAAACCCTGTGATTTGTTCATTTTCTTTCCTCAAGAAAGTTTAAGCATTTACATCAGATGTTTTTCTTGTCTCTTTAAAAACAAAAACAAAAAACAAACAAACAAACAAAAAACCTCTCCTCCCTTCATTTAAAAAAACAAAAAACAAAAAAACACCCTTGGTTTCTAAAGAGAAAAAAACATGAAGCTGCAACTTGGTGACGACTAATTCATTAAATCTATAAATCAGCAGGAGCAGAAAATCATACATATCATTTCTAGAGCTTACAACTTCCATAAATAAAAATTTCATTTTCTAGAACTGACAAGCTGAGTTGCTCCGACGGTCGTGAGCCCTCATCATGCCACTGGCTCTTTATGACTAAAGTAAATAGTAAAGCCCACGGACTTGATGGATCTGCCGCGGTCCTCTTCCCCTCTCAGCCCTCGAAATGAAATAAGAGTTCAATAAAATGGCTCACTACAAGTCTTTTGTTCAGATGCACACAGTATATCTTTGGATATGTACAGCATATTCATTTCTTCCAAATGTTTTATCGACCTTGGTGCTTGGGGATTAAAAAAAAGAGAGTAGCGGCAGAAGTGCTGACATATTTACAGGGGAAATTTAGAAAGCATAAACTTCATTGGATACTATTATCAAGAAAAGCATTTAATCTCATTGGTTTCTATGTTTCTTTTCTGCATTTTTCTGCATTGCAGCAACTAGGACTGATTAGGTCTGAGGACATTCAGGGGCATTTCACGAGGCAGCATAATTAAAGTCTAAGACACACTTAGGCTTGGGGATTTAATTCCATGCAATCCCCTTTCTAAAACGAGAGCTTGGATTCTATCCAGGCTTCTCCCTGTCTTAACGTTAAATCACCATTATATATTACAGTAGCAACCATGCAAATGAACACATTCCTACATGTTCAGGACACTCAACCAAATCTATGAGGATGAGAGAAAATGGCATAGACTTCTATCTGTCTCTTGTCTTACTTATATCTTATTTTGATTAAAGTTTTGATGCATGTTAAAAGGGTAGGAAAATATTGGTTCATATTATAGTAATGAAATGTAGGTATTCTTGGCAGAGTAAAACAGAAAATGAGAGTGAATTTTAGGAAAGGGGGAAGTGAACAGAGTGAACATCCATGTGTTATAGGGGCTCTTCCTGCTCCAGAATGAAGAGAAGCAAGAGGGCAAAGAACATGGAAAGTAGCTCACTGCTTCATCTGATCTGATTGTGGAGCAAATGACTGTCTTCAAACAAGCTTAGTTCTAGTGTCTAAAGCCATCTGAACATTGAACTGTTCTTAGAAACATTAGGGAGTTTATTGCTTTTCCCGACTCCGAAGGCTGGGAAGTACATGATCAAGATGCCATGAGATTTGGCATTTATTTGGTAAATGCCTATTCCTCATGGATGGCATCTTCCATGTACCTTCCATGGCAAAGGGTAAATATGTTTCCTTGAGTCTCTTTCATAAAAGTCCTGTGATGGTTACTCTTGGTCGTCAGCTGACTAGATCTGGAATCGAGGAAGAGACAAGCCACTGGGCGATCCTGTATGGGATTTTCTTGATCAGGCTGTTTGATGTATGAAGGCTCACTCTCCATGAGGTTGCATCTTCCAGTGGCTGTCCAGGAAGGATATCTGAGGACAAAAGCTTTGTTCCTTTGCCTTTGTGTTGCATTGGTAAATTCATTCATCCTGCTGGCAGTTCATATGTCCTATTGGTGATGACATCTACCCTCTTGCAGCTTTGGTTGCTGCACCACTCTCTCACTGATGTCAGAACGCTGCTTTTTCAGCTTCAAAACAAGGCTGTGATTCTCTAGGATTCCTAAGAAGCATGATTTAAAAAGCTCAGAGACAGATATTGGGGTTCAACCTGGAGACCAGAAAGGCAAAGAAGCCGGCTACTGACTCTTAGCTCGATCTCAGTCTAAAAATGGTGATCCCTGCCTCTAGTAAACCTCAGAATGAGGTTGAGACTGAGAGCTGTCTCCTCCCATTTTATATTTATCTCTAGTTCTGGGATTAAAGGTGTGCACCACTGTTGTCTGGTTTCTATGGCAAACTAGTATGGTTCCTGGAATTAAAGGTATGTCTTTGTGGTCTTTGTGGCTACTGGGATTAAAGGTGTATTTCACTGCTGGTCTGTAAGACTGGCCAGTGTGCCTATTTTACTTTTCTAATCTTTAGGCAAATTTTATTTATTAAAATACAAATGAAATGCCACTACACTTCTGTAGACACCTACTGTAGGAGGCCACTTTTTTGTTCCCGGCTGCTCAGCCCCAAAATAACCACACAGAAACAATACTAATTAAATCACTGCTTGGCCAATTAGCTCTAAGCTTATTGTTGGCTATCTCTTACATCTCAATTTTAACCCATCTTTATTAATCTTTGTATCACTGCGTGGCTGTGACTTAACAGAAAGGTTCTGTCTGGCATCTGTTGCCAGCGGCAATGACATGGCATTTTCTGACTCTGCCTTCTTCCTC
The DNA here is from genome assembly GCF_982192425.1 of Myodes glareolus. Lineage (NCBI taxonomy): Eukaryota > Metazoa > Chordata > Mammalia > Rodentia > Cricetidae > Myodes > Myodes glareolus. The sequence continues at coordinate 27,593,703 of NC_142027.1, read as the reverse complement.
CTAGCATTCAGTTTAGTTTTCCCTGCCTACCTCTGTTCTGCTCTGCTATAGGTCCAAAGCAGTTTCTTTATTAATCAATGGTAATCGCCACATACAGAGGGGAATCCCACATCAGACACCCAGCCCTTGCTTAGGACTATTGAGCCATCTAACTTCATGGATAGTCTCAGCCTGTACAGGATGAAGCCTATGTTCATCTACTCAGATCATATCATATAAGCCAACCTAATAATGACCCACCTTGACTATATTCATTTGATTGGATTTATTCCTACAGACTCCGAATAATATAATCATCAATCCCATCGATGACTTAAGTACCTTCCAAATACCTCAGGTCCTAAAACCACCACTTTAATATATTATATTTTTGGGAGACAAGCATCAAGAGACCAAACAAGATTATTTTCTTCTTGAGGGAACTCTTTGTTTGACCTCTCTTGTTCTTTAGGGGCTATGATTTGAATGCTGTGTTAGTCTCATTTCATGTCTTGAAATCTTAACCTCCAGTGTATGCATAATGAAGCAAGGGCTTTAGGAAGTGATTTGGTCCTGGAGGTGGAGTGTTTAGCTTAGCTCCTTCTGAGAAAGGACTGAGAAAAGTCTACACAAAGACCCATTATTATTCCTCTTCAAATGATGAAGAAGCCAGAGGACACAGTAGAAAAAAAAAAGTTCCTTAACAGACATGGAATCTGTTTTTATCTTGCACTTTTTAGCCTCTAGGATTGTGAATCATCTTGTATATGTTATTTCAATATATCAGCCCATCAGGCTGAAATAATTCATTTTTGCTGTTCCTTGCACTAGCTATATGGTGGATAAATTGGAGACCTTTAATACCTTCTATGATCCAGAGAGAGATTTGCCTTTAAACTGTCACAAACACCTACTGTCTGCCTCTCATGTGCCAGAACTCTCAGGATGATGATGCTTCACTGATAAGCATGGAAAACAAAACATATGGTCCAGATAGATGTAACTTTGTACCCCAGCCCCCTCCCCTTCCCTTCCTCTGGAAACTTGACTTCTGATTTGTGGTCAAATGATGTCTGAGTCCTTCCAATGAGGAGGTATTATTATTCATTGTGTATCTTGTACTTTTTCTGTTATAGCCACTGAGCTTTGAAGTTGGAAGGATTTGGGCCAAGAATACGGTGGTGTCTAAACTGAAAAAGGTAAGTAGCTCTCTGTTCAGTAAAACCCAATGAAGTCTTCTGGTCCACTCAACTCTCAGACATCGAAGTTTGTTTTTGTTTTAAGCAACTTGCTAGTATTAATCCATTACAGCAGCAACAGGAAACAGATTCACCTTCATTTTCTGTAATAATTTACATCTCCTATTTCTTCCTTGCGTTGTGCTTCTATATTTTACTTGTTCCTGTAATTAATGTTATTTCTTCCATGAAGATACAGGCTTATTGTAAACCTACCTTGCCCTTCCCACACTGGATTTTTCACTAGGGGAAGACAGCTCTCTCTCTCTCTCTCTCTCTCTCTCTCTCTCTCTCTCTCTCTCTCTCTGTGTGTGTGTCTCTTTCTTCCTTCCTCTATCTCTGCTTGTCTCTCTCTCACCTCTCTGATTCTCTTGACTGTTTTCTCTGTCTCTGTCTCTTTGTCTGTCTCTCTGTTTATGTGTGTGTGGGGGTCAGAGGTCAACCTCTGTTGTATTCCTGATGGAGCCATCTACCTTACTTCTAGAGATAGTCTCTTACTGGGTGCTAGGACTCACTGATATGATAGGCTAGCTAGCCAGAGAGCTCTATAGAGCGACTGCTCTCCACACCAGACTTTTCCTTGGGTGCTAGAAATAGAAACCAGGTTTGGCGCCTGTGTAACAAGTACTCTACCCACTGAGCAATCTTTCCAGGACTTAAGAGTTCTTAACAATATGTGCCCCATTTGGGTGGAATGTTACAATGCTTAATTCTGGTATCCTAAAAAGAAGTATCCACTTCTTTTTTTTAACACATAATTAGACACATCTCCAGCATGAATGCATTCTGCTCTGTGACTCTAAAGGTATCTTCTCGATTTTGCCTAACATTATTCACCTGGGAGCCAAACATTGAGGATTCAGTATGCACAAACTCTTGTAGTGCTACTGATAAATATCTTGTATGTATATGAAAGAGTGCCTAGATTGTAAAACTAAAGCCATCTTCCAGTAACATGAATTTAATTGATAAAAATCTAAGCATTGCTATATCTATTTTGAAGGTATTTGTTATTTGGCAGTTATGAAAAAAATAAAAGGATAGTGATTTTGTTTTTCCCTAATTTGGTGAGCTCCAAGGAAAATAAATTCATTTTGTTGCATTATTTGCAGAAACAAATATATCACCTTCTGGGTTATTCTGTTTTAAAAGAAAAAAATCAACACAAATACATAATTTCTGCCTTTTGCTGGCATCACAGGTCTCATAGAGTTTGCACATTGTAAAATCTCATCTTCTGCTTTCCTATCCACAACATAATATATTTATTGCTTCATTATAATTTCAGATATACATGTTGTTTTCTTGGAAGACAAACTCATCTCTGAGTACTCAAGCAGAAGGAAGATGTAGAAGGAATGTAGAATGTCCACTTGCTCCTAGCTCCCTTCTTCCCCTAAAAGCATTGCTTTAGGTTTAATTCAGCTTTAGTATAAAGCATTTGGTCCCTTCAGTGTTCCAAACACTTCTTCGGACAGCTTGAATTCATTAGAGAGAGAGTGATGGCAAACAATGGAACCTCAATGACCTTGCTCTAGTGAAACAATATACTACATTGGACAACTGAGTACCAGACAGGGGCGACACCACATCCAAGGTCAAAACCCACAATACCTCCATCTAGTTTTCCAAGGTTGTAGATATTATTAATTTACTGAGCTTCAACAGCAGTTCAATAGATGTGTGTGTGTGTGTGTGTGTGTGTGTGCGCGTGCGTGCGTGTGTGTGTGTGTGTGTGTGTGTGTGTGTGTGTGAGAGAGAGAGAGAGAGAGAGAGAGAGAGAGAGAGAGAGAAAGAGAGAGGATGAATTATAAATCCTGAAGCCAGACTATATCCCTTGTGGCTCAGGTAAATGAGAGCACATCTACAAAAGATGAAGATATGGAGCAATTTGATCATCTGGTGAGCCTTCTGCCTTTTGAGTCTTCCTTGTAATCAACTCCATTCAGGCTCTGAACTTTAAATTCCTGAATGGGGCTGATTGCAGCCCTAGCAGAGAACCTCTTTTCTCTCTTATTTAATTATCGACAAAAATGAATATTTCTTCTACAGATACTTCTTAATCACAACCATGGAACTAATGTCCTCTTTTGACAGATGTAATGAACTTTCTCCAATAATGACCCGTGCTTTGGTAAGAGGGGAAGCCATGTTCACATACATGGGCTCTAGTGTCAGGATGCCAGAGTTTATGAGACAGAAAACCAAGGTGAGACACACACGGCTGTGGGTTGTAAAAAATGCTAATTCTGGGACCCAACAATCAAAAAGGCCATCACTTGATCTTCCAGCAACCACCCAGAGAATTGGAAAAGATTACTGCAGCAGAAACAAAACAAAACAAAAATTTCACATGGCAGCCAAAGAAAGACTCACTCCTACTTGCTTTGAGGGCTAAAATAGCCCCTGGAACTTACACCAAGTTCTTGAGCTAGGTGCTTGCTGAGACTACTCTTACTGTGTAGAGCGCAGTGTGGTCTCACTCTCCATTTTATAATCCACACATTCACTACTGCCTCTCCAACAGTTCATTTCCGGGGTCACAAAGATCCGAGATATCGTAGTACAGGACATCCCGAGACTTCAGCATTAGTGCAGAACGTTTTCCAGTGGTTGTTCGGTATACAATCATTGCATGAATAAAGGAACGCCATGATACAGTATATCACAGACTCTGATTCAGACTCAAACTTTACGCTAATAGTTCAAAAGATGAACTGTTTTCAGTTGGGATGTAGAAGGCATATATTGTTTCTTTTTTCGTCCTGGGTCTCAGAGAAACAACATAGAGCTCTGGGGTAAATCTAGCAGCTTCTGTAGAAGAAATACCTGCGTGTCCTCCCTGCACTCATACAGCCTTTCTTGCTTTCTGAGACAAAACATCTGCTTCAAATTCGCCACTGTAGTGGCAGAGGTGTGTGCTGCACTGGGGAGGAGGGGAGGTAGAAGTACCAGGCCCGATAGTGAAATGTCATTGGAATGAATGTGCCTCGATTGTCCCATTCTCTGCATGGAGGGTTGCGTCCACACGAACATGCAACCCCTTCCACTGGACTTGGATATGTTTGTGTGGAATTCCTGGCATGCTGCAGTCACTGTCACAGTCTGGGGACCACCATGTATAAATCAGTAGCCCTAAGAGTTGTAAGACACTTTCAAGGGAAATGTTGTCACTTTTCTTACTTGTGCAAATTAAAAAGTGATTTAAAACCTTAAATATACAAATATTATTTAATTATATTAAATTAAAGCTGCTCCTTTTCTCCTTTTATTCTTCTTTCTCTCTTTTTCTTTCGTTCTTTCTTGCTTGCTTGTTTTCTTCCTTTTTGATAGCTTGGAAGAATGATCATTAATGATTTATACAATGAATTACTCAGGAAAAGCCTGTCAATCAACTTATATGGCTTCCTATCATTATTGGGTTTATGGTAAGAAGTTGTTGAGATAAATGCTATAACGCTTTATCTTCTATAGATATTTTCTTTTCTTGGTGGATGAATCAACCATAACTATTTCCTCCGGTGGGGGGGCAGAAAAGAAAAAAGAATATAGGGCAGAACAATGCAGAGTTTCACGTATGTATTTATTTATTGTTAGAAGTATAAGGTAGAGAGTGTTGTATTCTGAATTCCTCCATTGTGACAAAAGCACTTAAGCAAAACAATTCAAAGATTCACAGATTGAGAAAACTTAATCCTTGGTCAATTGGCTCTGGTCCTGTGTCTATGAAGAGTTGGTGCGTAATGGGGCAGAAAACTTGAGGGAGGAGGACAGCTGACTGCCTCATGGGAACTGGATAGGGGTTGGGTTGAGAGAGAGAGAAAGAGAGAGAGAGAGAGAGAGAGAGAGAGAGAGAGAGAGAGAGAGAGTCAAGAGATACCACACATACAGAGACAGAGAGAGAGACAGAGACAGACAAACAGAAAATGGGAACAGGGTGTACTGTATCCATTTGCTCCAGAGATCTGTCTCCTCAGCATAAACTCTAGCTCCTATAGTGCCTACCACCTTCTAGTAGTTCACTGAATGTGAACTCACCAAACTACTAACCCACTGACAAGACAGAGCCCTCATGATTCAACCAGTTTAAACTCTAGGGTCTCTTTTTCTTTTTTTTCTTCCTTCCTTCCTTCCTTCCTTCCTTCCTTCCTTCCTTCCTTCCTTCCTTCCTTCCTTCCTTCTTTTCTCCCTCCCTCCCTCCTTCCCCTCCCTGCCTCCCTCCCTTCCTCCTTCCCTCTCTCCCTCCCTTCCTTCCCTTCCTTTCTTTCTTTCTTTCTTTCTTTCTTTCTTTCTTTCTTTCTTTCTTTCTTTCTTTCTTTCTTTCTTTCTTTCTTATCTCCAATACTCCATTTAATGAATTTAGATTTGTAAATAAAGAGTATGAACTGGCATGGTAGCAAACACTTGCAATGCATGTGTGGGAGCCTTATGCAGGAAGAGCATGAATTTAAGGCCAGTTTGGGTTACAAAGCAGAGCACTGCTGAAGAAGAAGGCATATAAAATTAACATTTTGCTTTTATTTTTTTTTAATAATCATGGTAAGGTGCTTAAAGTAGGTTGTATAAAAGTTGTATGATTTTGTTATTTAACTGCTCTTGTAATATGTATGATATGTAAGTGCATGTCTGTAGAAAAAAATCAGTTATATCCGAATATTAATCCAAGTGACTTTTGCATGGTATGTCTGTTTATTTTTATTCTTAGAATAGCAAACGTGAACACACAAATTATAAGTAATTTTTTGAAGGTAAAACCATTAGAGTCATAGAAAAGGGCCATTTGGAAATGAATAGTGCATGATTTATAATACTCTAGCATCTGGAGGTTGATTTGCATAAGGGGTGAAACAATTTGCTTTTGAAAGGATTTGGAAACGACTGATATTCACACTCAAGGGCAATGTCTTTCAACCCTTCTAGGCCCTACATAGGAGGGGCAGAATTCCCTTCTCACAGCGTAAGCCTCCTTTCCAGGAACTTACTTACTTGGAGTAGTAAGCAGGTTGCTACTCCACTCTAATTTTGGGGAAACTTAGGAGAAGGTATTAAAATGCAAGAAAACAGCAGTGATTTAGGCTACAAAAATGACTTTCTTTTGTTTTTTGTTTGTTTGGTTGGTTGGTGGGTTGGATTTTTGAGACAAGGTTTCTTCTGTGGAGCTGGAGCCTATCCTTGTGATGTAGAACAGGCTGGCCTGGAGATTACAGAGATCCATCTGCCTCTGCCTCCTAAATGCTGGGATTAAAAGTGTGTGCCACAACTGCCCAACTGGAAATGACATTGTTTAAACTACATTTTCTCCTGACTATTTTCAAAATGTGATAATGTGTTATTAATAAGAATTTCTGTGTAGCCTTTGCAGAATTAGACATGGAAATTAAGAAATAAGCACCAACCAATATTTTTTTAGAAAGCCGTATGTTCCAAATTTCCTCCATGCCTTCTAAACTTCACATTCTGACTCAGTGGATCTGAAAGAAGTAAGCTATGAGAAGGAATCTGCATGTTTAACAAATTTCTGGAAATGTCAGGACTTCTCTGTGGATCATACACTTGTTTGCTTGCTTGTTTGTTTGTTTGTTTTTCCAAAACAGGGTTTCTCTGTGTAACCTTAACTGTCCTGGAACTCACTCTGTATAGACCAGGCTGACCTCCGACTCATAAGGATCCAGCTGCCTGCCTCTGTGTCCTGAATGTTGGGATTAAAGGCGGACCACTGCTCAGGGGAACACACATTTGTTAGCAAAAGGTTAAAGGAACTTGTCAGTCACAGTGCAGCAATGGTAAGCAAGGTACAATGTCTAGCACCTGCAGCAAGCATGCAAACATTGTTATCGGTGCATGCATCAGACTCCTGAAAGAAGTTTGAAATGTGGTTCAACGGACTTGAGCCCAGATACCCATCACTCATGTAAGGACTCTCGGCAGCACCTGCTTGGTGGAGAGGGGAGAAAGTGTTTAGATATACAGGTGATCTTGAAGCTCACGGACCACCCTGTCTAATCTAATCAGTGACTTCAAGGCTAGTTGCCACTAAAAGAAGAAGGAAAGAAAGAAAGAAAGAAAGAAAGAAAGAAAGAAAGAAAGAAAGAAAGAAAGAAAGAAAGAAAGAAAGCAAAGAACAGGAGCAGTGGTGGCACTGTCTTTAATCCCAGCACTTGGGAGGCAGAGGCCTGGTCTACAGAGAGAGTTCCACACCGCCGTGGCTATACAGAGAAACCCTTTCTCAAAACATCAAAACAAAACAAAACAGAAACAAAGTAGAAGGTGAACTTTGAGACTTCCACATGTTCATGTACATGAGTACAGTCACTTGCATTCATACACAAACATGCAGGAGAGAAAGATGTGGAGGGGGGCGGGGAAGGGAAGAGGCAGGGAAAGGGGAAGAAAGATAAAGGAGTGGGGAGGGAGACTGGAATATTGTAGAGGGAAACCCTTAGCTTTCATGTGCACTGTTGATTCATTTATCATTACAGTAGGTTTTCGGTGATGGAATCCTGCTAATATGGCACTTGTGTTTTGATCAAAGTCTCAAAACAAGTTGGTACTTTGCATGTGTCTGTGTGTGTATGTGTGTATGTATAAATGTGAATGAGTGTGTGTGTGTATAAGTGTGAATGAGTGTGTGTGTGTGTGTATAAGTGTGAATGAGTGGGTGTTTGGCATCCATGTGTCCCAGGAGTCTGAAATGTTTGGGTGGAGGTTTCCATCCCAAGTCCCCTTTCCTGGGAGTTGCCTCAGTCCAGACTCCACCTCTGAGAAAATCTGCCATTAGTGACCCCTCCCCAGAGAGGGTCAAGACCCCTCCCACAGGCTATTTTAATTGCCCCACAGAGAATGAACAAGTGGCTTATGGTCTTCTTTTCCCCTCTCTGTGGTCTTCCTGGTTCTCCTATCCCTTCTGTGTCTTGTCTGGAAGGTTACCCAGAAGTGCTGGCATCCGTTAAACCTGGGCTTTTTCTAATTCAGCTTGATTTAGTCTGATTTGGATTATTGTATTGGTGGAGAAGCTTATGGGGCATAAAACTTTTCGGTGGGAATGTGAGTGAGGGTGTGTGTGTGTGTGTGTGTGGGGGTCTGTAAAACTTAAGGGGAAGGAGTTAAAAATTGAACATTAGTTAGATTAATTCCTGACTGCATGAAAAAGAAAATAAACAAAATTTAGGCAAGAGTTAATTTTTGAAAATTTTCCATGGACTAACATTTCATTAAAATTTTATAGCCCCCTTACAGAGCAGAAAAGGATTTTGTCACTAGCCTTGGGTTGCAAAATAAGTCAAGGTCATAATTTAATGTGCCCTCAGGATTGTGTTTTAGATCTGGCTTCTTTTAAATCTCATCTCAGTTCCTCAAAAGAATCATTAAGATAGCCAGCCCTACAGGCCCCTGCTGGTAAGATTCTTCCATTTAAATGACCATAATAACCACAACAAAGAAGTGTGTGCTTAATACTGTTCCTATGCACTTCAGTTTGTCCCAACCCTATTAATGACTAATTCTGAGACTGGGCAATGGTCTCTGGAAAACATTTTCAAGGTGGTAAGGCAGACTTCAAAGCAAATCAAACCTCCACACTGCAGGCTCCACCCAGCGGGACAGAACAGCCTAGGGCAAAGACCCACACAGAGAGGGGATTTGCGTCCACATTGTGTGTATTTGTTTATAGCTGGAGAACTTGTTCCTTCAGACATTCAATAGCTATCCATGAAAGTTTTATAAAGGAAGATGAAAGTGACGTTGAGAGAAATAGATGGAGAGGAAAAACAACACTGGATCCCCAAGCTTTCCTAGATTCTAAGGGGAACACTTCGGTATCCCTGTGTAGAGGCTCCCATTTCTGTTAGTTTCAGGCTGTATTTTAATATTTTCTTCTGGGGCATTCTCTGTGATGAAATGCTCAGTAGTAACAAGTCTGGGTTCTATGGTTACCGAGTCAGCTGAGGTCTGGAAAGGGATGTCTTCCTTGGAATGACAGTCACAGGAGATGGGGACTGAGTGAAGAAGGAAGGGGGGACTTGTGACAAAGTGCTGTATATGGTAGCGATTTATTTATTATTTCTGGTGGAACTTTGTGTTCCATGGGTATTTGATTGGTGGCTTTTAGAGCTATCGTCTTATGAAAATACCTCAATATTTGTAATAAGCATGGAAACAGACTCCTCTGAATGAATAAATAAAAGGGAATCTGTACTGAAGATAGAGCAGGAAATTTATAGAATAAGAATAAATACAATTTGGTGTAATGTAAAAGCATTTCTTCTTGTGTGTGGTATGGAAAATTACTAAGGTGAAATATTAAGAGAACATTTGCCCGCTTGAAGGCTGCCACACCCATCTAGCCCTGCCAGATGGGGAGGCTGCACCCAGCAACCGTGGTAACGAAGTAATCTTGTCACACAAGAGAGACCCCCACCCTTCTGTGGCCAGTCGATACTGATAACCTAGGACACCTGGTTATCGGAAGGATCAAACGAGGGGCAGTTTCGAACTGACTTAAAAGAGAGGGCTGAAGCAGGATGGTCATCTCACTTCTCACAATGGCTCTGGCATCAGGCCTCCATGGAAAGAGAGATCCTCCAAGCCTGCCTCCTAAAAAGCAGAAATATTAAACGCCTTGCCTAAACATTTAATGCTCTGTCTCCCGAGTACAGAGCTTCATATCCCAAAAACAGACATTTAACACCTTGCAACCCGAATGAAATGCCTCATTTCCTAAGAGTGGACATTGAAGGTCTGTCTCCCAAGAACAGACAAGATACTCTGCCTTTCAGAATGTTTTGCCATCCCAAGAGCAAAGCTTGGTCTTCGAGAGTAGAGAATTAAAAGTCTTGTCTTCCGAGACTCGGTCACCCGAAAAGCTGAGTCCAAAGGCCCTGCATTCTGAGATAGACTAGCACCAGGCCATAGACTACAAGGTCAAGGATTGATCCAGCACCTGATACCAGCCTGGAACACGACATTGGAACCTTATCTCCCGAGCACAGACTATGGGGTCAAGAGTAGAGCCTCACTATCCAGCCCCCAGTGAGGTCAGGCGCCCTGCCTGAAGAAACTCAAAAAGCCCTTTTTAAGCCAGGGAATACCAGGTCGTATGATGCTATTTAATGCGTGTTAAGAGAAGAGCATAGACGTGTTAATACATATGTTTAGTGTGTGAAATGTTAAGAGATATCTTATGGATAATTGATAAGATTTGGAATTGTTTTATAGACATGTAATGGGTAAATTGTATTAAGGTTAAGAAGTGTTTTATGGATAAGTAGTAGATAAGTTGTATTAAGGTTACAAATTGGTTTTATGTATTAGGTTTAGTAGGATTAATAATTGTGATATTGAATTGCCTATGTGTTGCCCATTATCAATCCCCCATGCTTATTAAGATTGTAAACCCCATTGATATACTGGATAATGAAGTTGCTAGTAAAGAATCATTATAAAACAATTCTCTTACTTGGTATGGTCACTCATTGCTCTCTGGGGAGAAGGGCACAGAGTCCTCATAGATATTACTCAAAAAGAACCTGGAGCTGAAGTCCCCCAACTCGTAACAATACTTCAACTCTTTGTCAACACTTAAAAGAAATTTTGGTACAAGAAGATAAAAGAAGCAGAAAAAATATTCCTATGAGAAAATTTATTTATTTATTTATTTATTAAAAATTTCCACCTCCTCCCCGCCTCCTTTTTCCCTCCCCCTCCCCACTTCCCCCTCCCCACCTCTCCCTCCCTCTCTAATCTTAAGAGTAGTCAGGGTTCCCTGCCCCGTGGGAAGTCCAAGGTCCTCCCCCATTCATACAGGTCTTTAAAGGTGAACATCCAAACAAACCAGGCTCGCACAAAGTTAGTCCATGCAGTAGAATTAAATCCCAATGCCATTGTCCTTGACTTTTCAGTCAGCCTTAATTGCCAGCCACGTTCAGAGTGTCCATTTTGATCACATGCTCCATCGCTCCCAGTCCAGCTGGCCTTGGTGAGCTCCCATTAGATCAGTTCCACTGTCTCAGTGGGTGGACGCACCCCTTGTGATCCTGACTTTCTTGCTCACGTTCTTCCTCCTTCTGCTCCTCATTTGGATCTTGGGAGTTAAGTCCAGTGCTTCAATGTGGGACTCTGTCTCTATCTCCATCTGTCGCCAGATGAAGGTTCTATGGTGATATGCAAAATATTCATAAGTATGGTTATGGGATGAGACCAGTTCATGCACCCTCTCCTCTGCTGCCCAAGGAACAATCTGGGGAATCTCTCCTTGGACCTGGGATGCCCTCTAGAATCAAGTCTCTTACAAACCCTAAAATGGCTCCCTTAGTTGAGATATTTACTTCCCTGCTCTTATATCCATCCTTCCTCCATCCCACCCATCCCATTCCCGCAAACTATCCCGAATCCTCCCCTTCTCCCTTCTTTCTACCCAACTCCCCTTACATCCACCCCCCAGTCCCCCACCCCCCACCCCATCCCATTCACCCAAGTTTTGCCTGGCAATCTTGTCTACTTCCAATATCCAGGAGGAAAACTATATGATTTTCTTCAGGTTCACTTTCTTATTTAGCTTCTCTAGGATCACGAATTATAGACTCAAAGACCTTTAACTATGGCTAGAATCCACTTACGAGTGAGTACATACCATATTCCTCTTTTTGGGTCTGGGTTACCTCACTCAGTAAAGCGTTTTCTATGTCCATCCATTTGCATGCAAAATTCAAGATGTCATTGTTTCTTACCGCTGAGTAAAACTCTAATGTGTGTATGTTCCACAACTTCTTTAACCATTCTTCTATTGAGGGGCACCTAGGTTGTTTCCAGGTTCTGACTATTACAAATAGTGCAGCTATGAACATAGTTGAACAAATACTTTTGTAGTATGATAGGACATCTCTTTTGTGATTTTGTAGAGGGAACCTAAGAACGTTTGAGGAAGTAGATAACTGATCTCAAGATTTGAAGACTACAAACCAGTTTCTGGAAAAGAATTAAGGACCCCAGAAGGTGCTAGGAGTGGCACTTGCAGGAAATTAGTAAAATGCACACATGGGAAGAGTTCACTGTGATTGCTTTGCCTAAGTTTAGTTAGACATCTTAAAATCTTAGAGGCCTGTAACTTAACATTGTCTCAAAGACTCATACATGAGATTTATCCTCATGGACACCATGCTGTTAAAGGCAAGAAATGGAGCGAGGGGAAGGGTAGAGGGAGGGAGGTCTGCTCTGGATCACTTGCCAAGAATTAGACTAATTCAAATCACTTCCTTGTAATGAGTTCACAAAAAAGACACCATGCAGCAGCGTTGAGACCCAAACACTCCCCTTATCCCAAACTCCACATGCCAGAGACCTGCTCTGCGGTTCTGAAGCCACAGAGTTTCGTGCAGGGTTTTCCACCTACACTGTTAATTGCATCTCTATAACCAAATCCGCCATAGAAAGTGAAAGAAAAAAAGGAAAGAAGTTAAAACTCGGAAACAATTAGCTGTACAGCCTCTTGCATGACTCATGTGTGCTTAACATTTTGTCCTTACCATTTCCACCCTTCCTGGTTCTTCCTTCTAAATGTTGCTCTTCCTCTACATGTACACATATACTTGTTTGCATGTATATATACATACAAATATCATATGATGCTATGATATTTAGGAAGCAATGGATTTGAATAAAGCATAAACTTATCTAAATTTGACTGGCATGTCAAGGTATTAGAAAATCATACTCCCTTTTGTTGTATCAACAAATATGCCCAAAACTCAGTGGTAGAAAAAGAAAACTTCTGAGATGTCCCAAATTTATCCACAGCACATCCAAAGATGTAAGGAAGGAGACTCAATTATTAGCAAATGACTGGATAAAAGAAATTAGCTTTAAAATTGCTTTAATTAATACATTGATTTTGTATTAAACTTTTAACCAAAATTCTGTATCAGGCCTCTAGGTGGCGCCACATCTGCTTGTAAACTCTAATCCGGAGCTGTGGTTGCTTCTCCTTGTGGTCTACACCCTGGACCCAAAACTATACTCATTTGAAATAATTTCACCCTGTGTACCCGCAGGCAATATGCATTCAGTGTAAGTAAACTGTGCCTTCTTTCCTCCAAATGTCATAATAGAGGGTCCTGGTTTTTAGATGAGGGAGGCCGGGAGGGTACTTTCTCCATCTGAAATCAAGCCTTGCTGCTGGAGACAGAGCCTACTGATCCCATGAACATCATTTTCCCCTTTCTTTCTGGCTGACAGCTATCATGGCTCAATAAACTTTATTCCAGAGGTCTCTTGTCTCAAAAACTTGTGATTTAGCAATGGCATATAAAATATATTTATTTCTCCTCAAGTACCATGACGACAGTTGGTCATCTGTGACGCTGCTGTCTAGGCTCGGCTGGGTTCCAGCAGTCTTGACGACAGGGTAAAAACTCTTCCCAGACTATAGCAGCTGCCTCTGCTCAGCGTTCCTGTTTCCATCGTTTTTCCTTGACCCCCCCATATACCAACAAATACTAGTAAAAAAAAGTGCAGCTCTGTAAAGCAGGGAGTGCTTTGACCACTAAGCCCCCTCTCCAGCCCCATTTATTTACATACTTTTTCACATATAAGAGAATCAGTGAGTAAACAAAGTCAAGGAAAAGGGAGAATTCTAAATGTTAAGCAATAAGGAAGTGACGGTGTGTCAAACATGTCTACTGTCCAGAGGCTGGGGACAGACCAACAGACACTACCGAGTGTCCACCTGTGGGTCTGAAAGCCTTGTGAAGGAAAAGCAATCTGAAGTGCAGTAAAGGGAACAGAGATCAGAAAACAGGTGACTGGATGCACACAAAAATGATGTGGTGATGAAAAAAAATTTCTTTGCTGAGGATAATTTACACTTAGTGATAATGGAAGAAATGCCAAAGTGAAGTATTCCATACACAAAGGTTTGTGTACAAATACGCCCATAAGGGGAGGGTAATGTTCCTCCATCAAGAGTTTATTTGAGGTGATATTAGAAGATAATATTATTTAGACTATTCAAATGATCTTTCCCCCTGACTAGACCTCTTTATTACATAGGTTTATCCTGAGGCTTGCTCTCTTGTGGATTCAAGATAGCTCTGAGGCTTCTAAGTATCATATCTTTAACACAAGCTCCAAAGAACTCATTCTTCATCTTTACTGTAGAACTTGGACACAGTCTCATGTCTAACTAGCCAAATATCTGTCAAAAGTCCATACCTGAATGAATTATTAGAGTTGATAAAGAAACATCCTGATTGGTATCTATGTTATCTAATAAAGTTGCCTTTAATTATGTGTAACTTTCAATTTAACTAAAATTATATAAAATTAAAAATTCTGCCCATCATTTACTCTACCTAGATCTTAAATGCTTGTCAATCACTCATAGTCAGCGACTACAGGATTGATCAGGGCACGTTGTCAATGGTTTTTTATCATCTCAGGAAGTTTCCATGTACACTGTTGGCTTGGATAAATAATGACTCAAATTCTTATGCATAGGAAATCTCAAATTTACTGAAAGCATGTGGCTTTCTAATGGAAAGTAATCCTGGCTCCACTGGGAGGATAATGGGAGCAAATATCAGGATCAAATTGTGCTGCCGAAATGACTGTGGGTGGGAGATGACATTTGAGTTGACTTTGGGAGGCAGAAGAAATACATCTTAGGGACTGAAAGGGCGAGGTGGAAAAGCTGTAGTAACCTGGGTAGATGTTGGTCGTATTTAACAGTACCAGTAGCTCAGCAGGAGGGGTTATGATGCTGGATTCAGTTCTAGCTATCTGTGGGCAGAAGGGCAGATTTCCAGTATGCACTTGGCAGTTTACGGAAGCAGCTGTTTGGGCCATTGACTATGTGAAAGTCCTTGTGGCAGTGATTGGGCCAGTATCCTTCACCATCTCTACCGCAATTGTGGATGGCAGAAGTGTCGCTGGTGGTGACTTGAATTAAGGGTGGATCTTCTTGCCAATGTTAAGTATGAGGCAAAGAAAGTTGACTAGTAAAAGGTTCTTGTATGGTGACTATAAGAACATATTCATTTGCTTACTAAATGAGCATGACATCCTTAAACTTTCCTACTTGCTGGGGCAGCTATATTGAGAATATGAAAAGAAACATGGACATGCTTGCTGCGGGAACTCCTTCAGCCAATCGCCGCTGAGTTACCAGCCCATTGGGGCCGTGGTCTCTCTCTCTTTTAAAAAAAGCAGCGGTTGTCCTCCTCTCTCTCTCTGGCTTCCAGCACCGTCCCAGACAACAGGCCCTCCACGCAAACAGGAAAGGAGTCTAGAAGCCAGAAGCGGAGCCGGAAGCCAGAGAGAGAGAGGAGGACAACCGCTGCTTTTTTTAAAAGAGAGAGAGACCACGCCCCAATGGGCTGGTAACTCAGCGGAGATTGGCTGAAGGAGCGGAAGGAGCTCCGGCAGCACATGCTTATTCGAAGAATTGGCTGGTTAACAATCTCACCTGTCTTCCTAAGTTTGCCATGGAAATTGTCCTAAAATGTAAAAAGGGAGGATGGTGCATAAAAGTCTAGGTGTACTCTGTCTTCACCCATGAGAAAGAGTGTGGTGACCTCTACTCTGGAAAGGAGAGATGGAAAGGAAGGGAATCTTTCTGTAGATCTCCAATGTGTACCCTGCTTCATGGAAGAGAGGAGGTAGTGCAGGCATAAGGGACAGCCCCTTTTCTTCCTGTGGTCCTTCATTCTCTTCTCCCCTTCTTGATGCATTGCATGGGACATGCTTTTTGGGGATTGTGGGGGTCAATGCCTGGTTTTGCTTCATTTCTTGTTGTTTAAAATTGTTAATTGGTTCTTGTTATCTGGTGAATACAAACAGAAACATCCACAAAATATGTGTGCATATGACAGCAATTTATGGTAATGTATATATATTATGTATATATGCATATATTATATGTATTTGTGCATTTGAATATTCATATTCCTAGAGTGGTAAGTTGATTATTTGTGTATTTCTTGTTTCCCTCTTAAGCCTATAAGCACAGACCTTGTTCATATTAACATTGCAAAGTAAAGGAAGACAGTTGTTAGCTAAATATATTTAGAAAATCTTTCAAAATTATTTCCAGCTTGTTCTCCTTTTTATTTTTCTTGGCATCTCAAGTAATTTGTTTGAGAAAAGAATTGTTATTTCCTGTTCACTTTAGCCAAAGCATCATGTGACCTTCAGGTAGAAATTAAAACAGGAAGACACAAGATTGTAATGGGACAGCGCAACTGCAGTTTGTAGGGGAAGATGCCAAACACTATTCCCCAGCCTGAGAAAATCGCTCGTGTTAGACTAAGGGCTGTTTCACAATTCAGACTGCCCTACTAGGGAGTCATGTGAAGCAGAGCAAAGGTGTTTTCTGAAAGCTGCTGGGAGTTTAGGAAAATGATAGACCCCCTCCTGTTTCTTCACACAAGGTGAATATTTGATTCTAGGAAGAGCATTTCTTATTTTTACTTCTTATTCAATACATGAAAGCATGCCTCTGACAAAAAGATTTTATGATCTCTTTTATTTTTAAAGGCGAATGATAAAAAAACAGTATCATATAAGATAAAGCCAGTGTGAGAGATGACCTTGTACACTCCTGCTAAAGGAACTAAGCAGGCCTAAACAAACCAGTTCTGCTCCCCAAACAGCTTTTATATAAGTGAAAATTCATAGGGAAATAGGCTAGACATAATTCATGGGAATGCATAGTGTTTATAGGAAGCTAAGTAAACAATTGTGGGGTATAGAAATGTGGTAGTGAGTTTACCTTGTACATGACATGTCTTGAGTTAGATGCTTAGCACTGCAACTACAAACAGACAAACAAACAAACAAACAAACAAACTGCAGATGGAATTGGAAGAACTAAAATAATTGCAGACCGATACAGATACCTAGGTGGAGATTTCTGCTCCCACCTAGTCCAGTAGGTTTTAAAACAACCACTCAGAGGTTTAATATCAATTACAAACTTTTTGGCCTATTAACTCAGGCTTATTATTAACTGGCTCTTACAATTTAAATTAACCCATTTCTGTTAGTCTATATTTTACCAAGAGTCTCGTGATTTGTTACCTCACATCTTGCTTCTTCATGGGCTGCTGCCATCTCCTTGACTCCACCTTCCTTCTCCTTGTATCTGTTTGGATTTCCCACCTAGGTATATTCTGCCCTGCCATAGGCCAAAGCAGCTCCTTTATTAACATATTTAAAAACATATTTATATTAAAACATATTTAAAACATATTTTAAAACATATTAAGTATTATTAACATATTTAAAAACATATTTTCAGAGAGACACCACACATCACAAATATTTTTAAGGATTTTCCAAAAAATAAAACAACAACAACAAAATGCCAAGCCTCTAACATTATTAAATTTGTTATTAAGGGCTATGCACTCATATCTTCTTCAGAATTAGTTAGACTAACAACTTAATCATGAATATTTTGATTCATTTTGATTCAATGTATCCTCTTTTTTGTTTTCTTTCTATCTGCTTATTGTTCTAGACAATTTGAATTGAGGACATGATAAGAAGCTAAAAGTAAATGTTTTGTAACAAGTAAATACTATACTTCAACTTTACAAATTCACCAAGCCATTTGACAGGCATGTTTGTATGTATTTAGATATAAATGATGTATTTAATTAAAAGTGAGTTTGTAAAATAATCTTCATGATATCACTACAAACATGCTCATAAATAGGCATTTCTCCATAGGCCGGAGAGTTCTGTATGACTAGCATTGCAGCAGCTACAGACTGAGTAGGTGTCTGTGCAAGGGTCACATGGCATCTCAGAGACAGGATGTGCTTAACTGTTTATACAAAATGGAGATAAAGTATTTTCTTTAGTGCCCTAAGGCCAGTAGTATTTATGGGAAGCTCACTAGCTATACACATATATCTTAATTCTATAAAAAAATACAGTTTTCTCTTTTTGCCTACAATGTAGAAAGGAAATTTGGAAAAGCAGAATGGAGGTATCTTTTAGAGTAGCAAAATAACAATCAAAAGAAATCTGCTTTTTTATGTTCAAATGTAACAAAATGTTACAGGCTTCAATATAGTCTGAAACTATAAATTGTCTGAAACATAAGATATGATGTGTGTGTTATAATAACGTAGGTTCATTTATGTGGAGGTGCGTGTCTGCATACATTCAGGAACAGGCCTGAGGCTGACATCAGATGTCCTCATGGGTCTCTCTCATCTTACTTTTTGGGATAGAATTTCACACTGGGCTTGATGCTTAGCATTCAGTTAATCTGGCTGGGTAGTGGTTCCAGGAATCTGTCTGTCTGCCCCCTCCCCCTCCCCCACAGTGCTGGAAATATGGATGTGTGTGACACCATGCTTTCAAGTGAGTTTCTGAGCTCAGGTTCTGAAGGTTGTAGAATAATAACTTTAACTTTTGAGAATGTGCCTCATCCCCAAATACCCAATTTTTAATCACACACTGAAATTTTGACAAATCCTTGTTCTTACTTAATTTTGTGTGCGATGGTGAGATTTGAACATGTGAGGACTCGGAGACACTCTTATTAAGAACAGGAAGTTGGCAATGTGTGTAAACAGTGAGGAATTACTCCTACAAATATGTTAGTGGCTAAGTATATATATATATATATGTATATATATATATACATACACACACACTTATATACATATTCCCTAAAAAATCAGGGCAATGTAGTATTAACCTTCCTTGTCCCAGTCAAACTAGCCAGAGATAAATTAAAATAACTAACATTTTCAACAAGGGTTAATTGTGATAGCTATTTCAAAATGATTCTGGTAAAACTATAAATCTTAACCTGATGACTTTTACCTTCTTGTGTTTTTTTCAAATCAATAGTTTTGTATGTTTCACACATAGAATATATTTTTTCTAATACATTACAGCTTTGGATAGTAGGTATATATTGTGAGTGATGTTAGTGGTGTGCGTCTATATGTGTGTGCGGTTTGTGTATGCTTTTACATCTTTGCCTTTGGAAATTGAGCAGGTATGAGCTCGAAGGTAGATCTTTCAAAATATGAAAGTTTCTAAGTGAAAATCCTAGCTTTTCTCTCCTCTTAAACAATCTTCGTTTGCCTCTAAGCACCCATCTAGTTTCACTGATCCACCAGCAGAAATGAAATCACAGACCCTGGGATGATTTTTGGTAGCATATGTCTGTAAAGGTTTCTCCTGCACATGTCAAGACAACGCTCTTGAACATATGTGAGTTATTTATCATCAAACAGATTTCATAGTAACAGGTGCGTCCAGGGGACCCATGTGTATAAAAAAGACTAATTTCCTTGCTTCTCCTAAAAGACAGTGCCTGAAAGTGATAATGCCTGGGATACTTGACAACTAAAAACTTCCAGCAGATGTAGCTCTTGAAGCTTTTACTAAACACTGGAAGGTCTTAGGCAATCAACGCAGGCAAATGAGTCAGACGCCGGGAAGATATTAATAAACTTAGTCGTCTGTGTTGGAACAGTGGAATGTATGGACATGAAAGCTCCCTTAGAGGTGCTCCCATCCAACCACCTCGTTAATTGAGGCCAAGGAAGAATGCTTGATTTGCCTAAACTCAGGAGCTCTTCCTCCCGGGAATCAGGTGTTAAGAAGATTAACTCAGGCTCCATTTCTGCTCAGATCAGTCCAGACATCTTGTCTTTTGATCTCTTTACCGAGCAATTTCCCGTAGCATATCTTTCTCTCCCCACTATTCATGTGTATTCCTCTCCAGTTCCTTCCTCCTAATTTTTGAGATGTTCTTTGTGCTTGCATGAGAAAAAAAAGGTTAAGTGCACTACAAGGAATGATTTAAAAAGAATATTAGCAAGCAAGAAATGCAGTGTATAGCATGTCACACCTGCAGTGTGACAGTATTTTCCCCTGGCAGCATCCGGACGATCACTTGACCCAGAATTACAAATCAGCGGCTCCAAGAGAAGAGTGAAGCCCCCACCAGGCCCTCGTTGCTGGTGGCTGAGCTCAAGCGCGCTCACTTACAGGGAGAGCAGAGAAACCCGGCTCTGAACCTGGCCACTCCGCTGTGTTGTGTCACTTGCTCAGATCGTGCATGACAAATCCTCAAACGCGCCTGGTGACATTTAGAGAGCACTGCGGACTCTGCCAATATGCCAAGCAATCAGAGTGTGCATGACAAATTATGAAACACATACTGTGAAAATTATGGACTCTGTCACGATGCCAATCTGCTGCTGAAAACCTACCGCTGCTAGAAGTAATGTTGGCACAAATTTGTTGCTAAATTCGGTCGTATTTCTAATTCAGTAATGGATTGACCCTGAGGGTGAGTTGCTGTACCTGTTTAGGTTTCAAGCGAGGATGGTGGGGCCTAACAGCCTTACCTGCTCTCCTAAGGACTCTGAGGTGTCACATTTCTCTCACAGCTCTTGCCTTGCGATCCATATCACAGAGGTTTTAGATACAGCCCCTAAGTCTCGCCCTCCTCACAGCTCTTTTGAGCAGACCTGCAGAATGGAAACGCCATTTCTAACCTGCAATGAAACAGTCCAGGTATTTTATTCCTGACTGTGGCCTTCACCTCCAGACTTGCCTGGGGATGGTGAACTGGCGGAAGGACAACTGTAGAGAACGCCAGAGAAGTTCCTCTTAGAACCTGGATCAAGTTAATGCCCGACACTCACTGAGTCACCGTGCAAAGTCATCAAGTGAAAGACACTGGCGAGAGCTGCTTTACAAACACAATAGAGAATACCAAACAAAATTACAGCTGTTCAATGAAAGAATGAAACGGTCCCCAGGCACTGGGATGAGTAGTTCTGAAGAACAGGAGTTTGCAAGTCCGTATATTATCACGTGGTTGTTAAATGCAGCCTGTGTGTATCCACTGCCATACTTCAAATCATCTAGCTTACAGATAAGACTAAGTCCAGAGGAAATGCTATGCAAATCACTGCTTATTGTTTAGGGAATAATTACCACATGAAAATGCCTTTCTTTTAAAGTACAGGTTCAAATTTATTTTAGTTGGATGCTTTTAAATGGAAAGTGATTGACTCCTTTGAGGTACACATTTTAGAAGATTGACTGTATTCACACATATATATCCAAAGATAGTTCCAGAGTCTGGTAAGACTCAGAATGAGCCTAATAATTTGTCTTTAGTGGGTGCTCTTTCTGAAAACAGTCTCATGGTCATTTATACTTGGCCCCTTCACCCACAGTTTCTATATTGGTGGGTACAACCATCCCCAAAAAGAAAGTATTTGGGGAAGGCAGATTGCACTGCATTGAACAAGTCACACAATTGTTTTTCTTGTTGTTATTCCATAATGCAGCTATTTTGTTGCACTTACCATTAGGAACTAGCAGTAGTGTAGAGATAGTAAGTATTTAGGAGGATGTGGATTTGTATATGTGCGGATATTTTGCCTTTTATGCAATGGCCTTGAGCATTGAGGAATTTGAAAGTAATCCTCCAAGGCCACCAGGAGATGACTTTTTATGGAAATAATTTCCTTTTTTTGCATCTACATCATTGTGTTTAGCAGTTGTACTTGTTTCTAGAATTGATCAATTATTATTGATTAATTCTTAGGATTTAACTTTGGATTGTTGAAAAACTTGTGGTCAACATTTTTGTTTTGTTCTTTTGAATTCAATTTTGGGTGGCACTTTTCCCATAAATCAAGACCTATTAACTTTTTAGCTAACATCGGTACCAGACAATAGCATCAAAGTCTCTGTTGGGAAGAGATTTGGCAAAACCTCGTACCTCCTGAATTTTGTTCTGTCACCATATGGATATGGCATGTTGTGGATCTCATGAAAGGAGTCAACAGAAAAGAGAAATGGGAAAGGAAGCTCTTCCAGGCCTTTCCTATGGTGCACGCTGAGAGCAGCTACAGCGTCTGGCACTCCCAGAAGTCTTGAGACTGAAGCCAGGACATGCCCTCCCACTCGGTGTTCCTTTCCTCCGATGAAAAGAGAAGTTGACAAGGCAACTGTCACCCGAGCTCCTCTACATTTCAAAGAGTCTGCCTAACCTGTCAGGGTGAATGATTGGCAGTCGGCCACTCATCTTTCTAATGATATGGAAAGTGAATTCCAAAATACTGGGGGTAGTAGGAGCGAAGAGTTGGTAATAACGACCATCTTATATTTAGGAAATTATGATGGAGGCGATGAAGAGTGTGTGTTTAGTAATCTGCACATTAATTATCCTAAATGAGAATACATTGTTTTGGCCAAAAGAGAGTCCAGAAGTTTGATCAGTGCCAAATGAAAGAGTGGCAGCACGCCTCCATCTATGTCTCTGATTATAAAACAGCAGGAGAGATCGTTAGGGTAGCATCCACGCTCTGCTCTGGGGCATATGTCAGGTTCAATACTGTAAAAAGATTCAAGCTTTGCCAAGGATGCCAAGTACTTCTTCCTGTGACTTCTCCAACAATGCCGTGCTCAACTGAGGCTGCTGGCAGTTTTGCAGAGACTGTGGTGGTAAGTACCACAGATGGTGGTGAGAGGCTGACATTGCATATTATTTACCAATCAAAAAGTGACTCAGTTACTTTATGCACACAATTAGACAGGACCACCTGCACCAGTGTTTGCCTCCTGCTCATAGGCAACAGCAGGGAGAGGGCATATGTCAGCATGAGAGAGGAACTGTTTCACTCTTTGTTATGTGCGTTTATACATTCAACCCCAACTGGATTCTTCTTTAATTTGTAATGATTCGGGAATATTTCTTCTCCTGTTAGGGCTATGTTAGCATTATAGATCTAGATGGAATTCAGTTTAATTAAGGTTATTCTTCTTGGATTCCATTTTCCAGATTTAGAGCCTGAACTACCAAATGGCAAAAGTGATTTCCGTGTGCTGTTCTGAAGCATGCTACTCCAGAAACTTGGGTTATTGTTAGACTTACCGATGGTGTGGATAAGACTTCTAGGAAGCACCTTAGTTATTTGAAAACTCAATGAGGACACTAAGCTATATAATCTTGGCATTAAGAGTAAGGAATCTAGCATTTCTTGAACTCCTGCCACAAACACTTTGTAACTTCTTACTCATGCAATCCTACATTAACTCTTTGATGCAAGTAGCGTTATTCCAATGTATAGGTTAAGTATCAGAGACATAAATACATTTCCAAGTTCACACCATTACTATGTGTTGGGTGGAGGCTGCTTGTTGGTTTCTAGCTTCTCAGCTCTGAAATAACCACACAAAACTGTATTATTTAAAACACTGCTTGGCCCATTAGCTCTAGCTTCTTATTGGCTAACTCTTATATCTTATTTTAAGCCATTTCTAGTACTCTATGTATCACCATGTGGCAGTGGCTTACTGGACTATATGTTGAATTTGAGGCACTTAGGGCAATACAGTCAGACTCAGTCTCAGGAAAAAAGGAAACAAAAATAAAATATTTAAAATCATAATTATATCTGTGTAGTACAAAAATCTTCTCAGTAAAGAAATGTATGCAATTGACAATTCCCTTATGATGCTACCTACCCTCTTACTAATTATCTCCATGCACCTAACAAAAAAAAAAATTTCACAGGTAAGGCATAGAAGACTTGTGATCCATGGTCTCATGAATCTCATGAATGAGATTAGGAAATATATGTTACTCAAAAATGATTTACTAACATATTGGAAGTAGGCTAATTTAGCATTTTTTACTTCTTTTTTGCATCAATCTATTGTATCATTTGTTACTCAGGGACTACTTTAGTCGTCTTCCCTAAATAACCATTTTTGAAAGTAGGTTCTATTAAGATTTCATTGCTATTCTGCATGGTATTCGATGAACACTGATATAATTTTCTTTTAGTGTTTTCTATAACTTGTCAACATGGCTACGATTAACATAAAAATTCTATAGAAATTTATATTTTACATTTTCAGCAGCATCTAGAAGAGATCAGTTTTTCAGCATTGAAAATATGACAGAGGGGGTTATTCAGTCATCTTTTATTTACTTGTTTCAATTTTTGAGACTGAGTCTTACACTGTACCCCAAACTAGCCCCAGACTTACTTTAACTCCCCCATCTCCGCCGCCACAGTTCTGACATATCATCCTATATACAATTGAAAGCCTAGAACACAGCTGATTTTTTCCTATTTTTTTTTATTTTTCTTGACCATTCCTGTCTATCTTGGTGAACCACTTCTTTATAACTTTTGGACATTCGCAATTTTGCTCTATACTTTTTCTATGAGTTTATAAAAGAATTTTATACATTAAAATGGATTTTACTTTGTGTATTGTTTATATATTGAGATACTATGCAGAGCCACTAATATTGATAATAGGTTTTGAAATAGTCATGCCCTTTCTGTTTACTATTTAAAACCTTGAGCGGTGAATCAACCATGTTATAAACAAAGTTTTGCTAGTCTCAGATGCAAAGGAGAGCTCTGGGAAGCACGGCCACGCAGCCATTCCCTAACACACTCCCTTCTGCTTTGGCTGACCACTGTTATTCTTTGTATCACCACTGATTACTTGCTGTTTTCCACAGTTATATTTTGATTTAAAAATACAATTTCCAACTTACATTTTTTTCCATCTTACTATTGTACTGATTTTGAGATTCAGCCATCTTGTACATATAGTATTTCATTCATTCTCCTTACAGTGTTTGGATCATGCTGTTTAATCCCTTTTGGTGCTGTTGTGGACATGAATTGTTTCCAATTTAGGGATATTAAGTATCACCTTATTAGGAATAGAAGAACAACTTTTAAAAAGTTTTATTTAATACCATTCTCTACAGGGATGCAATTACTCTATTTCTGATACTGTTAATTCATGATTTCTGTCATTTTATAGTATAAAAAATGTATAGTAGAAGATTATGCATTTTATTAGTGATTTCAGAGAACCAACTTTTTTTTCTTTTTTGGTCCTCCTTTATGCTTCTCTGCCCTCTTCAAGCACATTTCTTTCCTTGCTATCTGTCTATCATCTATCTATCTATCTATCTATCTATCTATCTATCTATCTATCTATCTATCTATCTATCTACCTATCTATCATCTATCTATCTATCTATCTATCTATCTATCTATCTATCTATCTATCTATTTTTTGCAGAGCTGGGACTGGAATGCAGAGCTTCAGGATTCCTGGCCATGTGTTTTACCACTAACAGCTTGGACTTCACTGTTTCTCTCCATCTTTCATTTAACTACTTCTTGCACTAATGGTAATTTTCCTTTCTTCCTAACCTGTTTTTTTTTCTCTCTCTCTTTTAAAACAGGGTTTTTCTGTGTAGTCCTGGTTGTATACCTGGGTCACCATTAACTCAGAGATCTACCTGCCTCTGCTTCTGAAGTGCTGAGATTAAAATCATGCTCCATCATGCCCAGTTTGGTTTGCTTTCAGAAAAGATATGAATGTGCCTATGGTTCTCAGCTTAGGTGTGGTACTTCTCTGGATTGCCTCCCTTCTGTATTAACATGTTTATTGATATTGTCTTTGTTCGGGTCTTATTTAGGCAGCCATTTCTAGGAGATGCAAGCAGACTTCCTGGTCCTTTGGCCCTTAAAATTGCTCCCTCTTTTAAGATGTTTCCTGAGCTTTAGCTGCTTGAGTTGTGTTGAAGATGGAGCCACTGGCGCTGAGCTCACCATGACCCATTGATTCCCTGCATTGTGTCTAGTTTGGGTTGTTCAGTACTGGTCTCCATTTGCTGCATAGACTCACTTCACTGGTGAGATGGTGAGAGCTACATTTTCAGCTAAATATTTGGAGCTAGGAGCCACAGATGAGGGAGAACATGAGACATTTGTCTTCCTGAGCCTGAGTTACCTTACTCAATATAATATTTCAAGTTCCATTCATTTAGCTGTAAATTTCATTATTTGACTTTTATTTACATCTGAATAATATTCCATTGTGCATATGTACCACATTTTTATTATCCATTTATCTGCTGAAGGATGGTTAGGTTCTTTCTATTCCCACCATTGTGAATAGGGTAGCACTGAACTAAGCAAGAATCTGTGAATGTTGAATCCTTTGGACATAGGCCAAGGAGTGGTATAGAATCATTTGGTAAATTTATTTTTAGCTTTTTGAGGATTCTCTCTATACTGATTTGCAGAGTGGCAATCCCAGTTTCCTTTCCTACCAACAGTGAATGAGGTTTCCCTTCCCCCACACTCTAGCCAGCATTCACTGTCAACTGTTTTGTTAATTTCAGCCATTCTGACTGGGGTGAAGTGAACTCTCAAAGTGATTTTAATTTACATTTCCCTTATTGTGCAGGGCAATGAATGCTTTCTGAGGTATTTCTTAGTTATTTATATTGCTGAAAGAGGGGTATTACCCTCCTGCAAGAATGACCCGCCTACTTAGTAACCAATACAAAGTGGTCCACCCCTGAGTCATTCATACACCAAACACACACACACACACACACACACACACACACACACACACACACACACACATACACACACACACACACACACACACACACACACATGCACTCATGCACTCATACACACACTGGACTAAACATATTGTATTTCTCTTTTTGTGCGTCTCTCTTTCTGTTTAACAATAATAATCCAAGAAAAAGAGGTGATCAATTTGAGAGGATAATGGGAGCAAAGTGAGTGGTACATGGGACAGATTGGAGGGAGGGGATAGGAAGGAACCAGAAAAGGAATGTAATTGTATTTTAATTAAAATACAGTAAATAAAATTCCCTTTTAAAAGATTTTAGTGTGGAAGTTAAAGTCACTTATTTTTTGTGTAGTTTTTTTCTCTGTAAACCCTTTCTATCTACTGTTTCAGCAGCATCAAAAGATTCTGATTGATTTTTGTTCTATTTAATTCAGAATAATTTATCATCCATCCTATTTATTTATTTATTTATTTTAGACCATGGGCGATGTATGAATGTTTAATTTCAAAATGTTGAGATATTTTGAAGAAAATCTTTCTTTGATTTTTATTTATTTAAAACATTATTTGTTTATGTATTATGCATATGGGTGACATTTTTGGCGTGAATGTCTTCCCACCAGAAGAGGGCATCGTATGCCATTTGAGATGGTTGTGAGCCACCATGTGGTTCCTGGAAACTGTCCTCAGGACCTTTGGAAGATCAGTCAGTGCTCTTAGCTGATGAACCATCTCTCCAGTTACTCATTTTGATCTCTTGTTTAATTCAACTGTGGTGGTTCAACTTACATTATTTCAGTCATACTACGTTTAATGATACATTGCTTTTCACCCTGAATATAAGCTACATTGTTATTGTTTTGTATGCACTTGATCTCATAAGACCAGTTATTATATAAATGTCAGCTAGATAAATCTGACTGACAGTGTTCTGTCTCTACTGTCATTGTTAATTTTCTGTCATCTTATTTTGTCAATTACTTATAATAATATTAAAGCAACCAATCTTGATTATGGATGAATTTTTTTCAATACTCCATTCATTTTTGCTTCCCGTACTTTGAAGCTATTTTATCTGGTTATAATATGTTTTTTGAGACTATACTTCTAAGTTGCCAGAAGTTTTCTTTTTACTTAAAATTGTTGCCTCCTAATATTTTCATTTTCATCACATCCTTCTTTTTTGCCTGCATGTATAGCTTGTCTTTCTGTTTTGATGTATCTGTAATTTTTATCCCTATGACTAGTTTTGAATAATTTTATTATAATATGCCATGTGATTTTAATTTGTATTTTGTGTATTTGAGATTTTTGGACCTGTGGACTTATTATAGTTTTTGTGAAATTTGAATTTCTTCAAGTATTTTCTGTACTTCTTTTCTCTTTTTTATCAGCAGTTAATACATAATTAGGACATCAAAATGTTTGAAATTGGCATTGATTTGGGCATTTTTAAAATGAGATCTACCTATATAATGGAGTTTTAGTTCACCATACAGAAAAATGAAATTATTTTTCATTATGAATGAAATGTATTCATTTTCTGAAAAATGGATACAACTAGCGGCAACCATACTAAACAAATTAACTCAGACTTAGTAAGACAAATATCACATTTTCTCTAATGTGATGCATCCTAGATTATATATACATACATAAAATTATACATATATGTACACATGAACCACATAAAAGAAGACTGTCTATTAAAAGGGACCAGAGTAAATGACTGACTAGAAAAAGGAAGAATATAGCAATAATTAAGGTCAAAGTACCTGATACTCTTTTTTCTGTGTGTGACAGCGTTTCTCTGTGTAGCTGTGGCTGTTTGGAACGCCCTCTGTATACCAGACTGTCTTATAGAGATCTACCTGCCTCTACCTCCCAAGTGCTAGGATTAAAGGCATGTGCCACGCTACCTGGACAGTACTTCATAGCCTTAAATAAAATTGCCTTTATTAAACATGTAACTATGTGCAAAGAATGTATACATGCACACAAACGCACATACACACACAAATTAAAACAAGAAAATACAAAACGTCTTTGGATAAAATGTATACTATAATGCACTCTGTGAGTTTGTTCATGCATGCGTGTTTGTGTGTGTGTGTGCCTGTTTGTGTAGCTGTGGAAACTAGAGGTTGTCATTGAGTCTCTTTCTGTTACTCTCACTTTATTATTATTTTAGAATTAAACCATTATGTCTGTATTTGATTATTACACATATGTGTATGGGCACTCGGAGGTCAGAGGCCTCAGACTTGGCTGGATTGGGAGCTAGAGGCTGTTGTGAGCCCACTGATACAAGTGCTAGGAACCGGATTCTGATCCTTTGCAAGAACAGTACCTGCCCTTAATTGTTGATCCATGTCTCTAGCCCTCCATCTTATTTTTGTAGACAGGATCTTCCATGCAACATAAATACCATCAGTTTGGCAAGACCCATGGAAACCTGCCTATCTCCACCTGTCCCACCATCTCCAGAAACACTGACCCTACAGAGTCTCCTCTAGGTTAGGAATCTAAACTCGGGAGCAGAACTCATGCTTGAACAATGGCACTTTACCAATCCAGCCACTTTCCCAGCTCCACACTTTTTGATGAATAAAACTTCTGACATAAAAAACAATTGTTCCTATGTTTCCTTTTGAGTGCTTCCTATTACCATGTCTTCAAGCTAGTCAATCTCATGGCTCGTCTGCATTTCACACTGATATTTTTACCAGTGCATTTTTCATATCTGGCTTTGTTGTATTCATTGCTACACGTATGAAGTAATTATTGTTTATATCCTCTAAGTCTCTATCTAGCTTTTAAATCATGTGATACATAGTTATAGTAACTCCTAATTTTCCTGTCTCTTTATTCTTACACGGAGGACACTTCTGGCTCAGATTCAATTAATTTGTTATTTTCATTATGAGCTGCTTCCCTGCATCTGGGTATGCCTAATAATACTTGATTACCTGCCAGAAATTACAAGTTTTGTAAGACCCTACATCTTTTTGAATTCCTTACAGGGTTCGTAATCCACATAGCTCAAGCTATGTTGTGGAATTCAACTCTGTTTCTGGGAATGTGAAGAACTCTTTCAAGTCATGTTCTTAAGCTTTGGGGGCAGTTTTTGAAAAGGGCATTGGCTCACTGATGCCAATGTACACCACAAAACCTTTTGACTGCTCTCTTCTCCTGAATCATGAGTTCTTCAACCCTGTCGGTGCACTGAACACTCTGTGTTGTTTCTGATCATGATGTCCTCCAAGTCTTTCTGGTTGCTGTCTCTTTAGCTTTGAATAATGTTGTCACAAGCATACACTAATGCATACTAGCCTGGTTACTCAGAGGGGGTTCTCTCTGTATAATTCTTTTTTTTTTTTTTTGAGTACTTTGTCTTGATAGGTGTAGACGTCCTGATCTCATTGAATGCACAGCGACATCTCACCTAAAGAAATCTGCTTCCAACTTGTTTTTTCTTTTCCTTACTGTAGGTAGAAATACCTGCCTAGGAAGAAGACTAGGGTGGTAAATGGCGTCTAGAGCCTCATCCTGATCAAGGATCATTGTCCTTCATTGTCTTCAAACTAAGACAGACATTAGTTTCTGTCTTTGTAATAGAATTCTAAAGTTTTCACTTAAAAAGGAAGGTTAGCTTAGAGTAATTTCCTTTTCAGCCCACTTTTGCCTGAAAATAAAACCTATGCTCCCAATGTGGATGGAAACTCGTGTAATTTAGGCCCTGCCTGCTTTACAGCTTCATTTCCCATTCTTCCAGAAATAAGTGTGTGTAACATGGCTGAAGCCTTTTTTTTCCTATCTCATTTAACAGCAGAAATATAATCAAACCAAATAAAGTCAGCTCGTCTTTGTTAAATTGACTAATGTATCCTGATTCAATTTACGTATCAGAGCATAGAAAGTTACCCTTTGTAATGTATTTTATTTTGAGAAAGAGAACACAATTAATTAAATGATTGTGTCTTAGTGTCAATCAAAGGGAGTAAAGTAGAAAATGCCTTCTCATTGAAG
Organism: Myodes glareolus; assembly: GCF_982192425.1. NCBI lineage: Eukaryota > Metazoa > Chordata > Mammalia > Rodentia > Cricetidae > Myodes > Myodes glareolus. The sequence goes on along the minus strand of NC_142027.1, from coordinate 27,563,035 downwards.
TAGAAAATGCTTTTCATTTCAAAGTCCTGCGTAGAACTCCAGTACTCTATTTTAATTTGTGTATCAGTAGATTTGCTTATTTCTAAAAACAGTGCACAAAAGAGCTTTCACCTTTGGAAATTCCTCTCAAGACCCTGTGCACCAGCGTTGACCCTGGCACCTCTGCTGCTGTAACTCAGAGAGAGTCATAGACTGCCACGTCGCTCATGGCTACCATTCATCTGCTCAGCATCACTATTCTTTTCCCCAAGGACCATTATATAAACAGAATCATATCTTCATAAATTCAAAACATTATTTTTGCCACAATCTTATTTTTCTTTCTTCTGTTTATTTTGGGTTTATTTTCCTCTCCTGCTAGTTTCTTGAGGTTGAAACTTAGGTTATTCAATTGAGACAATCTTTTTTTTTCTTTTCTAAAAGGAGTCTTTGGTTGTGTGTGTTTTTCTTTAAGTTCTGCTTCAGTTGTACCACACAAAGTGTGATGTGTTCTATTTTCAGTATTTTTTAAACATTTTTTAAAAAATTACATACATTTATTTTATATGCATTGGTGTTTTGCCATGGTGTCCAGTCCCTTGGAACTGAAGTTACTGAAAGTTGTGAGCTGCCATGTAGGTGTGGAGAATTGAACCTGGGTCCTCTGCTCTTAACCTCTGAGCCATCTTTTCAGCCCCCTCAGCATTTTTTCAGTTTAGTTGTTTTCAAATCTCTGTCAGACTTCTTTGAGCAATGGGGTATTTTAATATTTTTAATTCCCAATTTTTTTTCTGGATTTTGTGCTTGATTTCAAGTTTGAAACTATAATAATTTAGGAGTGTAGTTTGTATCTGATTATTTATTTTTCCAAATTATATTTATTCATTTAGTTGATGTGGGATTCCCCACTGTATTCTGGAAATACCATTGGTTAATAAAGAAGCTGTCTTGGCTTGTGATAGGGCAAAAGAATAAAGCTAGGCGGGGAAAACTAAACTGAATGCTGGGAGAAGGAAGGCAGAGTTATAAGAAGGCATGTAGCCCTGCTGGAGACAGACGCTGGAACTTTACCCAGTAAGTCTCAGCCTCATGGCAATAGGATATGTTGCTTTGGAAAAGATGTTCTTATTTTGTTTCAACAGAGGATGAGAACCTGTGAAATCCTTCCAGACTAATGTAGTTTGATGGACAAAGATCCCCTGAAAGATCACTGTGAATACCCTCAAAAATTACTTCACCCAGTAAAAAGCAGAAAGCAGTTTGGAGAGAACTATGCCTGAATTCCGTAAATGATTTATAAATATTTGTTTATATTTAAAGGGGGATATGATATAGAAATAAATACTTTGTGTTGATACTAATCTTGGTTTATTGATACAAATTTAAGGTTAATTTTGTTATACTATGTATATGTATTTCTTATCTTGATTAAGATATTGTGTTTGTCCAGATTATTTAAAAATGTGATGTATAATTAAGAAATATAGGTTAATAGACAATCATCTGTAATAGTCAAGTTTGTAGTCATGTTAGTTAGATTTTCTAATATATAGAGATATATTTCAATTATATAGGTATTCTTCAACTCTTTCAGCGACCTTCAAAATATGGCATTTAAAACGTTTTAAGAACTTAGGACTTTCTATGACAATGAGACACATCTGCTCCTGCCAATACCAATACACCTCAGAAGGATGATGGCTATTGAAGAGGCTTCTCATGGAGTTTGTTAGCGATTTGGACAAGAAACTGCTCTTGCCTGGACTGCCTGATGTTATGCTGTGTGAATTGGACATGCAAGACCCACAGAAAAATGACTGCTGAACTTGCCTAAAGGTGCAAAGATCCTTCAGAATTTCTGCTTCATGAAAGAGCCTGCCAGACATTCTACAGGACACAGAAGAAAGTGACTGAAAATTACCAATACTGGTGGAAATGTCTTTGAATTTTCCTGCTTCATAGAAAAGTCTGCTGGATACTATAGGCCTGTGGGTTGAAGATTTGGTGGCCCAACATTACAGAATAATTTTGGGTGACTGTCCAGGCAACGAGATGTCTCTGTCAATTCTGGAGTTTTGGAAGTTGTTTACAATGTACTTCCTGTTTACTTAGGTAATATTATATCCTTCTGGATTCTTGATGGAGTTGAAGACTAGATATAGCTTTCCTAAGTCATGATAAAAGATAAAATAGATATAAATATTGTAACTATAATTCTTGCTTGATAACTGTTTTGTTATATGTAACTGTACTATGTTAAAATTAAAACTTTTCTTTTAATTTAAACAGAAAAAGGGAGGTGATGTAGGATTCCTCTTTGTATGCTGTGAATACCGTTGATTAATAAAGAAACTGTCTTGTCCTTTGATAGGGCAAAAGAGTAGTGCTAGATGGGGAAAACTAAACTGAATGCTGGTGTCCCACTCGAGTCTGCGCCTCCCACTCCCAGTACGGCTTGTGCACCTTCCGTACCTCCCTCACGAGCTTGGGCGAAGGCCTGAGGATTAAACAGAGACACACACACAAAGAAATCTGGGTCATTCGCCAAAAGCCGAATGCCAAGTTTATTTAGCTTCTGCCAGGTTAATATACATTTCCCCAGAAAAGGAGATTCCCCTCCCAGCGAGACAGGGAAGCCAGGCAATAACAGCCTGGTGCTGTGTAAGAAATTCCTCCTATGCAGGGGGTGGTGGATGGAGGGCAGTGACAGACAGTTGAGAGAGGCCTTGGTGCCCTGTGATTCTCCTGGGCAGGTGGGAAATTACCATTCCAAAGGTTTAACAAAGCCTAGCTGAATCAGCAGGCTAAAGGTGGAACTAGCACAGGAATTAGCAGGAAGCTTGGCTGGCTAACTTAAACAGTCCTTGCATTTTGCGCCTCTAGGAGCAGGGGAGACCTGGGATCCTACATGCTGGGAAAAGGAAGGTGGAGTGAGAGGAAGCCAAATAGTCCTGCCAGAGACAGATGCTGGATCTTTGCCTGGTAATACACAGCCTCATGGTTGTAACATGAAGGTCAGGCTTGTTGGGGTTAATGTCCCGCCTGGTACCCCACAGCAGGCAAGCCCCAAAGAAAATCACACAGAGGTCTCGATAAGATTATAAACTGATTGGCCCATTAGCTCTGGCTACTTATTAACTCTTGTTGCTTATATTAAACCATTATTCTTATCTATGTTAGCCACATGGCTCGGTACCTTTCTCAGTGGGGCAGCTCATGTTACTTCTTCCGTGATCTGGGCAGAACTGATGGAGGAAGCTTCCTGCTTCCCAGAATACTCCTGTTCTCATCGTCCCACCTCTGCTTCCTGTCTGGTTGACCCACCTATACTTCTTGCCTGGCTAATCAGCATTTATTTAAAACATGATTGACAGAATACAGACAATTCTCCTGCACCACATGGTGATACACAGATAAATAGAAATGGGTCAAATTAATATGTAAGAGTTAGCCAATAAGAAGCTAGAGCTAATGTACCAAGAGACAAACTTCGCCAACTCCTCTCTCCCTTCACTGAAGAGGCAGACTAGTCTTTGCCTCCATACACACACACACACACACACACACACACACACATACACACACACACATCTTTCCCTTCTCTTTTCTTTCCCTTCCCTCACTCCCTTTCCTTTCTCCAAAGAAACTCCCCATGTAAGCTCTTTCTGTCTGTGTGGTGAATCTATCTCTCACTCCCACCCTCCACCCCACATGGCCCCTAAACCTGTCAAGGCCCCTCTGTGCCATATCATAACACCTGCTGCATCCATTTCCTCTCAATTGTACAGCCACAAGCAACAGGAAAACATATGTAGAGATGTGAACCCTCTTATAGGGACTATTATGAGCTCATCTCTATTTTTGGTTTCACAACTTTCAAGATCACTCACATTTTCTTTTAGGTAAAAGCTTTGTAAAAAATGACTGTCTTTAAAAGGTTAACTTAGAACGACTGTGTAATGTTTCCGTCTTAAGCACCGAGGATGTATCAATGAATGAACATTATAAAGGGTCCGGTGCACATTGAGTTCATGTTCCAGTGGGAGCAAAGAGCAATGTGACAACTGAAAAAAGACCATGTGTTAAAAAATCAGTAATAGGGAAATGAAGGGTAATCCAGGAAAGCAAGCTGGAAACAGGTGGTATTACATGTTATTGAAAATGTACTTCAGTTTTCAAAATACCTGCGAGGAAAATGATCGAGAAAGGAACACTGGGAAGTCCAAAGAAAGAGCATCATGTACATGGATTGCAGTCACCATCTTTAAAACTGGAATTGACAGTTGAAGCTAAGCAAATTACATATATTATAGACACTTATCTTTTCTACTCAATGTTGTTCTCTCAGTCCTGGCACATCATATTTTGCGTAACTAAAACACCAGTAAGCACATGAAATTCAAAGACTATGAAATAGGTCATTAAACCATTCAAATTATGTGTTTGATAAATTTTAAGATGAGACAAGAGTATCTTTGACAAAACGTAAACCAGGAATGAGCTTCCCATAGTTGTGTGTGTGGTAAGAGGTCATGCCTGTTGAATTAGGAGATTTCTGTGATTTGTCATGGACAAAGCATTTTTGTCCTCCATCTAAATTCAAGACTTTTCACTTATATTTAGAAATCATTTATGTAATTTACTCTAAGCAGCAAAACTCATAAGTAATATTTCTGCTCTTTAAATGCTGAACACCTCTCATATCAATCCTAAGCGGGTCTTTGCTTCTTCGAATGAATGCGCTGCCTTTCCTCAGGAGGGCTAAAAACAACACAAGTCACCCTAACCCGGGGAAAATGCCCTCTCCAGATGTTGCTCTGTCTAAGGCTGCTATGTGATTCTAATTGACTCCCAGGGGAATTTCAGGGAGAGCTGCTGAGGGGTGAACTGTGCTGTGAGTTGAGAGTGAGGAACTGTTAACAGGGGTTGACCGGGTGTTTGCTTATGTTGAAGTGTTGAGAGCTGGAGGTAATGCTCAATCCTACAGCCCTATTTCCAAGGCCCAGTGGAACGTAGGCTTTGGTCATCAGTTTTTATATTTACCACACAAGTACAAGTTTTGAAATATGAGCACAGATGAAATTTACCAGCCGACATAATTTCCTTGAAAAAATAATGACTAGGTGTAGTTTTGCATATGTATTTGAAAACAAATATCTGAAAATAGATAAGATATATTTTGAAAAGAAGGGGAGCTTGTTTGGTTGGAAAATAACAGATGCCTATATTTCACGTCCTATAATTTATGTATTATTTGTAAATATTTTAATTAGATGAGAAGGACTCAACACTTTCTGAAAGGTTCTCTAAATAAACAAAAAAGTTGATGTTATCATTCAAACTATTTTCATTGTTAGCTTGACTACATTTGGAGCCATCTAAAGTCAGCTGGAGTAGCCTTTGGGAGAATATCGTGAAAGACGATTAACTGAGAAGGGAAGTCTCACCCGAAACCCGCCTCAAGCTCCATGTCTTCCTACCAAGATGTTCTGTACCTCCAAATGGTGAGCCCAAATTCATACAATACCCCTTAAGTTGCTTCTGGTCTAATATTTAGCCACAGCAACAAGAAAGTAACATATACCCCTCATTTCCTTACACGAATTAATTATGGTTTTTAAAAATAACTTTCTGTATTTGTGTAAACTTATTCTTTCTTTCTTCCTTTTTTTTTCTTCCTTTCAACTAAACAAGCTTCCACTTAAGATCTGTGTGTCATGGTGACTATTTAGTGTTGTTAAAGATAATTCATCCAGCTATATATTTTTCAGACTTGGAGGTTCTCAACACTGAACATGTCTAATCAACTGCATTACATGGACAGCTCTTCATGGATGGAGTTAGCACTGACTGGATTCTAACTCAGATCTAACTAAAGTGAGGAGTATTAAAAATGGGAAGGCCAGATTAAAATGAACTCAGTATTTCAGTGCTCAAGTTTTTTTTATGAAAAAAAAAGAAAAGAAAATTATTGTTGTTGATGCTGAAAGTCAATAGAATAGTTTAGGAAAAATTTGCCAATGAGTTGAAATACAGTATTTCACATTGTACACAATCTCATGTAAAACTGACACATAATTCTATCTAATGACAAGCATATGTTCCTGTGTTGAGTTTATAAACAATCACAAAAATTTAGAAATTGTTGAATCATTTATTATATTTTTTCAACTGTAGTATTTCCTACCTTGAGTATTCATTGGTTTTCTTCAAATTTTTATTTTAAAGTTTATAAATTTACTTTACAGAATTCTTTTGATGTTTATCAGCTTACACATTGAAATTCATTAAATTTGAATAGGAAAATGTTGCACTAAATAATGCTTTCTCTTGTTTTTTTATTTATAATATCTTTTCATACAACAACTTATGATTGTGTTTTCTCCCTTCCTCCCTTCTCCCAGGTCCTCCTAACTTTCTATCCACCTAACTTCATTTTTGTTTTTTCTCTCTCTCTTGCCAAACAACAGTAACGATTAAAAAATCCCCAAATAAAACAAAAGACCAAAGTCAAAGCAAAAAAAAAAAAAATCTGTAAGACAAAAAAATTTCAAAAAAACCCAAAGGAAACCTTTTATTCTTATTCTAAGTGTAGACTCCATGAAAATACTTTAGAAATGGATCAGGTTTCAATAGAATATAAATTTTATAATCTGAAAATTCTTCTGAAATATGACCAAAACATCATGGGGCCATGCAGGAATAATATATATATATATACAGTAGGATACACATTTCCATTCTTCTCCATTTCATTTGCCTAAATCAGCTGTGCTAAAAACAATTTTGGAGAACTCCAGAAAAAAAACCTTATAGTTTTCAACTGGACATTTTTTAAAGGAGTGTGATAGAATCTTATTTACACCCTCCCTGTCTTTTCCAGAACATGAGTTTCATTGTCTAGTGTTTTCCCTCCTTATGGCTTACACACCCATCAGTAAGTCACTGAGTAACAGTCTGTGGTCAGATTGACTATGGCAGCATCATAGTCCCTGCCTTCAGGAAAACCATGTCTCCATTAGCAATAATCCCAAAGCCCAAGGGTGGTGATGTGTACATATTCTGATGCGTAAAAGTGATGATACAAAGTATTCTGTTTTTTAAGTAATAAGATGAACTCTGTTGATTTAATAAATAGGGAAATTGTATGTGGAAGTTGATGAGTTCTGCAATAAGGTTTTCAAATCTTCTACCTGTGAAATATTTTTAAAAAAGGAAAAGCAAATTTAAACTAGCTTTATTGTCAAACTCTAAATCAAAAGTAATGGTCTCGATGCATAAATATTTAGTAACATTAATAAAGCATACACACACACACACACACACACACACACACACACACACACACTGAGCAAAACCATGTTGGGTATTTTACTTGTCTACACTGCTTGTTGTCTACATTGCTTGAGCTTTCTGATGTTTACTGAGGGTCAGGGAATGCATCCCATGAGTAGAAGATGCTGTTGTTCTGGAAGGGCTTTTGAATGTCTACTGAGGATCAGGGAACGCATCTCCATGTACAAGAGAGGCTGCTATAAGCTCTCACTATATGCATAAAAGGCTAGCTTACTATATTTTATCTATGCTTGAGAGTACATAAAATAAGCATGCTCACGTGGTCCACTTTCAGCATGCAAGCAGGGTTTCATTGGTACCTGATGAATGACTTATAAGGGTGGCAAATGAAGTGTTAGGTTTAACCATTCTACTGTCAGAGATCTATGTATCAATTGTTGAAAAACAACCTCCAGAGAAGGTGTTTGCTATTACTTAATTAGCATTGGAATATTAGGAGTACATGATTTCATTTCATAACTGTATTTCAAATGAATTAGGAAAGTGCACAGAAGTCAAAGGTGTAATGTTGGCTGTAGATACTGAGAAATTAAGATGGGTTTAGCCATATATAACAGCAGCAAGCAGTCTTCACTCTTAACACCACCAGGTTTGTGGAAACTTGAAAAATGGTCAGGAGCACAGAGTGACCTATAGTATGGATTTACTCATAAAAAGCATACACCTCATACGAAAACAAAGAGACTTCTGGATAGGAGGAGATGTGAAAATGAACTTGAAGGAGTAGAGAGTAGAGAGACCATAATTAGGACATTTTATATGAAATCTATTTTTTCAATAAATGGAAAAATATTTAATTTGCATTGTCTCAACTCAAAGAATAAATCCAAGCTATTGTTCTTTCTTTCTTTCTTTCTTTCTTTCTTTCTTTCTTTCTTTCTTTCTTTCTTTCTTCCTTTTTTCTTTCTTTCAATTGGGGGTTTTGAGACAAGGATTCTGTGTGTATCTTTGGAGCCTGTCCTGGCACTTGCTCTGTAGACCAAGCTGGCCTCAAACTCACAGAGATCCGCTTGTCTCTGCTTCCCAATTCTGGGATTAAGAGTGTGTACCACCACTGCCTGGCCTGCTGATCTTTTCCTTTATATATTAAAAAAAGCCTTGTACCTAAAATGGAAGAAATCTTTGATAATTTCTCAGAGAATTTGATGATGTTAACTCAGACTTTTGTTTTTTAGATTAAAATAAACTGACCAATATGATTTTCAAATATTTAATACTGCAGTCATTGTGGTGGGATTCATTGGAGCCATGATTACAAATTAAACATTTTGCTTTGGGTCAGTCTTATTCACCATTACCCAGACTATACCCCAATAAGCAAAAAGTATAAGTAGAAGCAACAAGTACCTGGGAAAACTAATAGCACATCTACAGGCTTGTACTGGACACACACATGTGCACACATAAACACACACATCCATTCATGCAGGCACACACAAACACACAACACACACACAAACACATGCAGAGGCAGCATAGAGTCTACCCTGTTATACTAGTTCCTTTTTGTAACCATTTATATTAACTCCTATAAGTTTCTTATGAAAGACAAGACCATCTAGAGAGTTACTGGCAAGTCTACAGATAGAGATTTATAACCAGACACAAGATTGGTTCATACTCAATGTAAAAGTGACTGCATATTTTCATTTTCTTATGCTCTGTCTTGCAACATCTTTTCACAACATACATCTCGTTTCTGTAGCAACCTTTGCTATGTTTCACCTAGATATTAATTTCTTCACCAAAGGACATCTCTTTGGGTTTCAATCGCAGCCCTTCCCCTCTTGGCTTAGCCCCTTTTTTCACAGTCTTGGGCCAACTCTCTTTAATTTAGAACCATACTGATGTAGGTGTATCTAATAGGTCTATTTTCAGTTAGCTGGGAGGGAGGCTCTTAAATATAACTGGGTTACACTCAAGAATTCTTAAATATGGTATCTTGACCATAGAATCCCAGTATGGAAAGAGACTATTTTAAATTTTGCCATTTCAATTCCATGTGGTCCTATTCTTGCTGCCGCACTAGGGTTACTAATGGATTCTAAGACAGGGGCAGACATTGTCCTCAGCTGTTTGCTTACTGATTGAGCACACCATGCTTCAACTGACACTTCAGATCTGTGGTTACACAGATGGCCTTGGTTAAACTCAGTAAGTCACAAAGCAGAACATAAGATATGAAGTATTAAGGACACTTGTAGAATTCAGGCAACTTTTATAGATTTCCTAAGAGCTGAAATCTTTCTGTGAGGCTCTTGAATAATACTTATGGTTGGTTTCCAACCTTTGGAATTAAAGACATTTGTACAGCTCCAGGCACAGCTTACATGCATGCATAGGACAATGAAACTGAAGACTGAAAATAAAAAGCCCAAATGTTTTTTTTTCCTTAAAGAAAAGGGGAAAGTTTTCCAAATTTGTTGCTAGACGTCCAGTTGCCCTCATGAAACTGTGTTAATGGATACCAAAGAAATCAGGAAATCTTCTTTGCTAGACTCCTTGTCACTTCATAAAGAAAAGAGAAAGGAGAAAAAAGAGAAGAGAAAAGAAGTGCTATTATAGAAGAAGGGGGTTGATTCAAGTCTTTCTTCATTTACAGTGATGTTGGCTGCGAGGTTGTTACATGTAGCCTTTGGTATGTTGAAGTGCATTCCCTCTAGTTCTACTCTTTCTAGCTCTCTAGGACTTTTATTACAAAAACATGTTGGATTTTGTCAAAGACTCTTTCTGCATCTATTGACATGATCATGTGTTATAGGAGGCTACTTGTTCTTTCCTGGCTACCCAGACTCAAAATAATCACACAGAAATCTGTATCAGTTGCAAAACTGTTTGGTCAATAACTTAAGCATATTTCTGGCTAACTCTTATATCTTAAATTAACCCATTTCTATTAATCTGTGTATTGCCACGTAGCTGTGACTTACTGGGTAATGTTCTGTCGGGCATCTGTCTCTGGCAGGGTTAAGTGGCTTCTCTTTGACTCTGCCTTCTCTCTCCCAGAATTCAGTTTAGTCCCCCCCATACCTGTCTAGTTCTGTTCTGCCCTGTTTTCTCAGTGAAAATACTTATTTGTGAGCACAGAGGCCTCTGTACCACCTCAGACTTGTGCATATTGAACCATGGACGTGTTGAACCTGTATCACCAATATAAAGCTAACTTGATTTTGGTGGATGATCTTTTTGATGTATTCAGCTTTATACTTTGTTGAAGAATTTTGCATCTATATTCATCAGGGATATTTGCCTGTAATTTTCTTTCTTTTTGTAGTGTCTTTAGCTGGTTTTGGTAGTAGGGTGCTACTGATTTCATAGCAGGGTTTTGGAAGTTTACAAGGAAACTTCTCCTTTGTAACAATAGGACACTAGCAGTGTTGGCAATCAAGGTATTTGAAATTTAAAACTATATCTGAAAAATAGAAATTTAGAAGTATTAGGAAAATATCCCAGGCAGTAGATTCAAAACATGTAGAAAGCAATGACCTATAATAACATCAAGCAAAATCCATATATCTCACTCAAGGGTCTTCTCTATTTTTACTGGGTAACAACTACTGTCATGACATAGACACTCTGAAAACTGGAGGCTGTATATGCACCATTCTGTAGACCTGACCGTTGCATAATATGATCATAGAAAGGGACATCAATGTAGAATAAAATAAGTGTGGTTGGCATGTGGCATTAGTTTTTATGCTGTATACTGGCCCTTCCCTCAAAGGACAAAAAAAAATGGATACAAAGTTAAATTCATGAATTTTTAAGACTGTGGGACTCCTGAGATTAATTTTATTTCTCAAATTGAACTTGTGTTTGTTTTTATAAAGTTTTCATTTAGATGCATTAAGCAAAATACGACTTGATGTGAAATTCCCTTGAGGCTTCCTTTTAATTTTATTTCTCTAATATTGTATCCTTTTCCAGAAAACCATGTCTTTGCAACAGATGCTTTAATACATTTCTTTCTTTTGTTTCTGTACTCATTAGATATAAGAGCAGAAAGGCTACAATGTGGGTAGAAACTAATGGGATGTGTCAATTATGAGACAGAATTTTATATTACAGTTGTCAAATCAATGAAACAATGTTTATATATCAACTTTTATAGTCTTTTTAAAATTGTAGTTTGACAATATTATTTATATTGATCTAGAATTGCTTTATAATACTTCAATATATAAGCCACACTCTAAGAAAGAGTACAAAAATAGACTCAAAAGAGGCTTTAATTACATTTTTAAAATAATGTGATTTTTACTTGTATAAAATGTATTTGTTCGCTCTTTATGCAGAGATGTTATTTCCCAGACTTTCATTGGAACAGTGATTATAATTACTTCAATAAGAAGTTATTATTATTAATTATAACTTGACTGGAAGGATTGATATGGCAGAGGTGACTAATTTTCACCTCAAAATTGGATTCCAAGCAGAAGTACACTGGAAAGGACAGTGTTTTGTCCTTCTTGCTCTAATCAATTGGTATTTCCGAACCTTTAGAGAATTAAGTGCCTTCCTTTAAAGTTCAAGTGTCCATTGAATCGTTCTAAAGCAACCCTAAAGAGCTCATTTGAAGGTTAAATCTGAGTCATGCATTGCTAACTACTTTTGATTTTTAATTTATTATAGGAAACCCAGACACAGTGAAGGAAACAGTCTTTAAAGAGAAGTCACTAGGTCTTCAGAATGCAATGCTGGGCTTGAGCCTGGATGTGTCACACTGCCAGAGTCTACCTGGATGTAATCACTGTAGAGGGAAACAGCTTCTAAAACCACTGCAGCTTTGGGACAGAAGATAGGTGTTTTTTAATTTCTTATGAATTTCTTTTATGTCTCAAATCTTAAAGTGACATAGTAACTGACAGGCTATATATAAAGTAGATCTCAGGGAATTTGCCTTACTTTTCAAGTTCTAGGCTGTCCCCTGGAACTATAGGGTGAGAGTGGGCCACGAAAGACTTCATGCACATGGTTTGTAAGAAGCAGGGAACTGACCTGAAGACTTCCTCCATGCTGGCTATCATTCAGACCAGAGGGGGCTGCTGAGAGGCCACCATGGGAGAAAGGCCCAATGTTCTTACCCAGCTGTGACCTCTCTGAAATAGAACTTGAATCTGCTGGATAAGATTTGCCAACATGCACAAAGGTGACTTGACGATTTTTGGGGAATCAACTGTCTTCCGCATTTGAGGCCTATTGCACTGAGTGAGGGAAGAACTCAGGTTGGCACTGTGAACTCTGGTTAACGACTCAGGTCGGTGAAGGTCAGGTCTAGGTGGAAAAACTCACGACTGATGTTCAGCGGAAAGGACAAAGCAATAAACTGCCTTCTAAATATCTATACTTATATCTGTAGATAAAGGTTGATCCCAGCCTTAAACAGACAAGCCTCCTCCCACGAAGCAGAATGTCATAATGGTGTTCATTACTTTGTATGTTAATCTTCAAATTAACTGACCTTGTAAACAGTTTGTAATGTACATGCCTGTACATTAAACTATGTTTGAGTTATTCTGTAATGTTTTGTTGGGTTCACAAGGGTCATGCAAAGATGTGGACAGACTGCCAAAGTCTAAGAAACCAAACTTTATCCCAGAAAAAAACAATAAAAATAAAAAAAATAAATCTTCATGGGGCACAAAAAGCTTATCAGCTAGCTGAGATCACAGCCAGAGTTGGACATGTAAGGTTGTGACAAAGACCGGTTTTTGAACTCCTCTTTTATACAAGCATTAGGCAATAGCAAAAGAATTTTTACAATCTTAAGGTAAAACTCAGATACAAATTGCCTTTCTTTGCAATTTACATTAACAGAGTTTTTCAGTTAAACTAGTGTTTGTATTCAGTCCATTGTTTTCCCCTGGCCTTTTTTGATAGCATTTACCAAGGCTTTGTACCTCCCCTGACACTGTCAGTTTCACATAGCAGGGGAGAGTATGGGACAATATAAAACCTTTTGCATTTTTGATTTTCTTAATTGGGATCTTCTGTCTCCATCTTTCAGTTCATTTGAAAAAGAGTTGGCCGATGTTATTGATTTTTACAAAGAACCAACTCTTTGTTTCTTTGATTTGTTCTCTGTTTCTATCTTATTGATTTCAGCCCTGAGTTTGATTATCTTTTTGCCATCTACTCTTTTTGGGTATGACTTCTTCATTTTGTTCTAAAGATTTCAAACATGCTGTTAAGTTCCTCGTATGATGAAGCCCAATTCATAAAAGCTTAGAGACAGAAATTTGGGTTCAACCTGGAGGCCAGAAAGCAAGCAGCCAGCCATTGACTCTTAACCTCAACCTCAGTTTGAAAATGGTCATCCTGCCTCCATGAAACTCCAAAATGAGACTGAGGCTGAGAGCTGTCTCCTTCCATTTTATAATCCTCTCTAGTTCTGGGATTAAGGGTATGCACCACTACCACCTGCTTCCTATGGCAAACTAGTGCAGCTCCTGGGATTAAAGGTGTGTGTCATTGCCACCTGGTCTGTAAGGCTGGCCAGTGTCACTGTTTCACTTTTCTGATCCTCAGGAAGTTTATTTATTAAAATACAAATGACCTGCCACTGCAGTATGCGATATCTCCAATTATTTTACTAGGCACATAGTAGTATGAATGTGCCTCTTAGAAGTACCTTCCTTGTGTAACTTCGGGTGTGATATGGCTCTGAAGGAGCAGGAGAGGTATGGATCTGGTCAGCCTACTTTTTGTCCTGGCAGAAGCGGCCCCTCCCATCTGTCCTCTCAAAGGACTCCCATTCCTAGGCTGGAAAGCTTGCTCAGCTACAGAAATGCTTGCTTTGCAAGCATGGTGATTTGAGTTCAGGTCTCAGAACACATGTGATTCGAAGTCAGGAAGGAGATGTATAGGGAAGTCCTGGCATAAACAGGAGAAAGGAAGTTGCAGGAGGAGGTGATCAAGACATACTGTATGTGTGCATGTATGTAGGAAAATCTAAAGAATGAATTTTAAAAAAACTCATTTTTAAAACAGCCAGGATTGGCGCTGATTGTTTATCTTAGTACTGGGGAACAGGAAACAGGTGGAGGACTGGGGCTCTCTGGCCAGGTAGTTGAGTCAAATGAGCCAGTGCGAGGTCTGTGAGCCAGTACTAGGTTAAAGTGAGAAACGCTTTCTCAGAAAACACCTAAAGAGTCATACTTGGAACTTCAGTTTGACCTTGGGTCTCCACACACCTGGAAGCACACAGGTCCACCCAATCCCATAAAAACACACATGGGAGCTTACATGTATGATATCTTTTTAAAAATTTCTAAATTGATAAAAGTCATACATATTTATGATATGCAATGTTATGTTTTCATATATATTTGATTTGGCTAGTTGAGTTTTGTCAATTTGAGATAGACATATCTTAACTGATAAAATGTCTCCATAAAATTGTCTGTGTCTTAGGGTTTTTGCTGCTTTGAAGAGACACGATGACCACAGCAACTCTTATAAAGAAAACATGTAATTGAGGGGGGCTCCCTTACAATTTCAGAGGTTCAGTCCGTTATCATCATGACAGAGAGCATGGTGGGATGCAGGCGGACTTTGTGCTGGAGGAGTAACTAAGACTTCTACATCTTGCAGTCAATATGAAGCCAACTGAGTCACTGAGCAGTATCCTGAGCATAGGAAGTCTCAAAGTCTGGCCCACAATTGACACAGTTCCTCCACCAAGTCCATAGTGATTCCAACAAAGCCTCACCTCCCAATATGCCACTCTCTATGAGATTATGGGGGCCAGTTACATCCAGAATGCCACTGTACTGCAGACACATCTTGGGGAGGGCATTGTCTTGAGAGATGATTGGTGTGGGGGCTCCCAACTCACTGGGAGTGTTGCCACCCCTAAGGAGATGGTCATGGGTTATGAAAGAAAACAAACTGAGTAATCCACGAGGAGCAAGAAATAAAATTCTGCCATGTTCTCTGCTCCAATTTTTGAATCTAAACTTCAATCCTAGTTCTTGCCCTGACTTCCCCTCAGTGATGGGGTGCAGCCTGAGATTTGGAAGATGATATAAACCCTTCCTCTCCAAGGTGCTTTGGTTACAACACCTATGCAAGGTGCAATGAATAAATCATGCTAACTAGCAGATTTTCCTTTTACATACTTATGTCAATGGTGAACATATGCAAAATCAACTGTGTTCTCCTGAGACAGACACTATGGTGCTTATCTTTAATTTGTTTGGCTAAGTTGCATTGCGTCGCTTTGAGATTTTTGTGCTCACGTCTTAGATTTTTATTATTTTTCTCTTCCTCCAGAACACATCAATATTCTCTTTCTGTGTGTCTTTCTCTTTTAATACAAGTGAAAACAGCTGCTCTAGGCCACAGAAAAGTGAGCACTTTGCAAAGTACTTCAGATCAAAATCATTTTCTCAATAATAGCAGAAGGTCATTTTGTAAAAATGAGGTTTTCAGTGGAGGAGTGACAGAAAATCCATTCTTTTTTGTTAACTTCTAACAACAAACATTAAATAGGAAAAAACCCCTATTTTTATTTGAATGGTATTTCCTGAGGATGAAAAGATAAAATAAATGATGGCCATTTAATAAATTTGATTTGATATATTGCTCAGAAAATTGTTCTAGGACAGCACTAGATGAGCGCTGAAAAAGTTGGAACAATAAAACTGAGGTTTATTGACAGCATGGTTTCTTATAGTCTAAAATTGTTTAATCATAACTCTTTTTAGAAATGCCATTGCTCCTGGATGTCTGCTCACATCTTCTCCTAGAGAACCTATAAAAGAGATGATCAGCGATGCCTCAGAGCCACAAGTAGACATTATGGAAAAAAGATGAATTGGGAAAGGAGTGTTGCATGCATTTAATCTGTTTTTCATCTCCTTTCAGTTCGTAGATAAAGTGTGCTTTTGACTAAACAATGATGAAAATGATGCATTCTGTTTACAAAGAAAAATTTTATTGTTGTGACATATGATATTCATGTCTGAATAGACAAGAGTCGGGTGAGTGATTGTGAAACAAAGAAGGAAGTAAAACTCTTCCTTCTTGTTATGTCTTAGAATCTCAGTAAAGAATATGATCCAGCTCAGGATAGCTTTTCTCATTGGCACTCCTCACTGCCCCCAGGGTCCTACTCTGATCTATCAAACTTTCACATTTTAACTTGAAAAGGATCCCTTCACAAACCCAGTTATGACCTAAATCCCTAGTATATCCCAACAATTATCTGTTAATTTCTACATTTCTTTAAAGACTTTTACAACTAATGCAACTTCAAAGCCTCCAGCTCATGTTAAATTGAATATACTCCTTCACTTGTCCTACAATTTGAATGTTTGAAGAATGCATTGGAATTTGTAGAAGGAAGTTTCTGTCCAGCCTGGTCCCACAGCCATTCGGTCCCACAGAACACACAGAGGCTTATATTAATTATAAACTCTTTGGTCTATTAGCTAAGACTTATCATTAACTAGCTCTTGCAACTTAAATTAACCCATAGTTTTTGTCTATGTTTAGTGACGTGGTTTGATACCTTTTCTCAGTGAGGCATTTTCATCTTGCTTCCTTTGCATCTGGCTGGTGACTACATCTCTGCCTTCCATCTTCCCAGAATTCTCCTAATCTGGTTGCCCAACTGTTTTTCCTGTCTGACTACTGGCCAATCATCATTTTATTAAATCAATATGAGAAGCAGATCTTGACAGTGTACAAGAGCATTATCCCACAACAGGAACTTTATTCTTAATTACTATTAAATACTGAATGGGATACTAAATACCAATGCTATGCATTTGCATTATTTAATATTCAATATTAATAATGCATTCAATATTAAATATTATATTCAATATTAAAGGATATAAATTCCTGATGGAGGAGGGTTATCTGTCTATTGTGTTATTTTCATTGGTCAATAAAGAGACTGCCTTGGCCCTTTGATAGGACAGAAAATTAGGTAGGCGGAGTAAACAGAACAGAATGCTGGGAAGAGGGCTATGAGGCAGACGCCATGGAGCCAGCCACCAGGTCAGACATGCTAAATCTCTCCCGGTAAGCCACGACCTCGTGATGCTACACAGATGGTTAGAAATGGGTTAATCAAGATGTGAGAGTTAGCCAGTAACTAACTCTCTAGAGATAATGGGCCAGGCAGTGCTTAAATGAATACAATTTGTGTGTTGTTATTTCCAGGGCTAAGCTAGCCGTGCAAAAGCCGGGTGAGGCAAAAAGCAGGCCTGCCCACAGCTCCTCACTACAAATTCCTTACTTCAAGGAGCTATTTAACTGGAGAAAATACTTATTGATGCATAATTACCAAGCAGCACCATAACAGGAAAACATACTCAGTTTTATGGAAGTATTTTGTTACTACCTGACAAAAGTTTGGTCTACAGTAAACAGGTATCACAGACAAGGAAGATGATTGTAGTAAGTCATACCTATTGTATTAATATTCACTAAGATATAAACAGCAGAGACATTTCATATAAAGAGAGAAGTGGGAATAACATTTGAGAAAGAACAATCCTTTGTATAGAAATGTCAATGTACAATTCCAAGTCAAAAAAAAGAATAAAAATAAAGTTGTTTATTATAGGAACTTTATTATCTTGGGAACACAGATTTAAATTAACCTAAACCACGTTCTCAAGTAAGAGATTAGTGGGAACTTTTATAGTCAAAATCAGAAGAAGATCACTTTAAGTGAGCATGAGTGTTACAGCTCTGAAGCTGCAAAGACACCTGACGTATTGGAAATAAGTCCTAGAGCCACAATGGACAGCTATGTAAGCTGGAGCCACAATGGGACAGTTCAGTGCTGGAGGGAGAGTATCCTGACTTGTCAGGAAGTCAGGCAATACCTGAAGCTGGGGTGTGGTAAGGAATGGTCTCCTCATAGAATATAGCAATCCTGCTTCTCTCCTAGAGAGTCATTACAGCTGACTAAGGGAACATCTTAGCAGAGTTATTCCCTTCTTCCTGTGGCCCTATATGTTACTTCTGCTACATTCCACTAAAAGAAAAGCTTCTGCAGATATGTAGGGATCTCCTCTGACTCTGGGGAAACTTTGGGTTTTTTTCTGCTCAACCTTGCTCAGTCCCCCTAATGGAATGTCTCAGCAAGATTCTTCTGTTAGTCTGTTCTGCTAAACCATGCTCAGCCCCTTCCCAGACCCAAGGGAACATTTCAGCAAGGTTTTTCTGCTCAGTCGTCTAAGGGATGTCTCAGCAAGGTTCTTCTGTTTTTCTTCCCCAGTGAATGAAGATCTTCATCCAAGATTCTTTTGAGAGAGAAATATACCTGGGAAGGAGGAGTCCAGGAGAGTGGCTGCCTCTGCCAGGGTGGAAAAGGACATGCATAGGTTTTCTTAGGGGTGGTGTTTTCTCAGGGAGAAGATTTTCTGCTCAGGGATTGGTTAATTTTCCTACGCAGGGTTTAGTTAGTTAGTTAATTAGTTTAATTGATAGAGGGCAGAGCTGGTTCTGGTTTCGGGACCAAACTGTGTTTCTTCCACTGGCATTTTTTTTTTTCAATTTTCTGGCTCTAGTTTTGTGGCCAGGGCGCATTTCTTTCACTGGCTCTGGTTCCAGGGCCAAAGTGTGTTTCTTTGGCTCTAGTTTCAGAGTCAGGTTGTGTTTTTTTAGGGTCTGGCTTCAGAACTAAAAGTGTTTCTTTCACTGGCTCAGGTTTCAGATCCTGGGTGTGCTTCTTTCACTGACTCTGAGTTCAGAGCCAGAGTGGGTTTCATTGGATGGACCTTTTGTCCTACAGTCATAAATCAGTACATTCAACAAAGCTTTTGCTGGGGCCTAGGAAAACAGACTACAGCATAGTGGGAGAGTCTTTTCTACAGGTTACATATATGCCTAGCTTTAGGGTTTGTGGAAGCTTGTCATCTGCTAAGCTTAAAAATACATGTCAAAAGATTTAGCAATTAAGTCAGATGGAAATTTGGTAAAACACATAAGTTAAAAGAAAATAATATTCTTAGAAAAGTCTTCAGCCAAGCATAGAAAATTTTGGTCCCTGACATTGTTTTTTTCTTTACTGTGACAAAATATCTGAAATAAACTGATAGGGGAGTTCAGCCAATCACATTCTGTTTTTGGGGCGTGCCACCCTCAGGCTAAAGCCTGCTTATAAACCTAACAAGCGTGCTCCACTAGCTCTCTCTTTCGCCTGGCTCCTGCGCCTGGACAAATCGTTTGAATTCTGGTGTAAGCTGTTGTAAGTCTTACTTCTGTTTATTAAAGCTATATATTTTGTATTAAGATAGTCTGAGGATTTTTCATTACCAATCGCCCTGCATCATCTGGCGCCCAACGTGGGACCTTTTTCCCCTCGTGACGCGGGCCTAGCGGTCTGAGCGCACACTGCACCTGGGGTCTAGCCAGTTCCTAGCCGCATTTGCAGGGCCGCGCAACTAACTTCCTTGGCTTTTGCTACCCCCATTGGGCACTGTCTTCCCCCAGCGCTCAATCTGTGAATTTAACCTCTGGATTTGAGAGTATATATTTTAGAATTTCCTTTCCAGGTTGGCGTCATTGCCACGTGGATTCAGGTGTGCCCCCACCGCTTACTGGCAGGCAAGGGTCATTACAGGTAAGATTTTTCTTTTCAGTTGAAAACAAATAAATAAATACAATTTCTTTTGATTGAACATGTCAGAAAATATTACTATCCAAAAGTTCAATGGCCTTTTTAATTGCACCATGGAGGATATCCTCCGTGAGGTTTCTGATATTCCTCTTACTTGGTTATTTCTGGGACTTGTCGCTTTTCTGGTGTTTGGATATTTTATAAGGATGATTCAGTCCTTACAGATTAAATATACAATGCTGAGGACAGAGATTAAAACCTTAAGGACAATTCAGACTGACACCAACCTCCTCAAAAAAGAGTTTGGAGTTTTCAAAGAGGAGACTAGATCAGAGTTTGGAGTTCTCAAAGAGGGGACAACCAAAATGACTCGTAACCTCCAGTCCGTGACTGTAAGTGTTGAAGCATTAGCTGAGAGGATTAAAACCATTGAATGTGAAAATTGGACTTTATCAAAAGGGTATGATAGATTAATTGACAGGATTTCCATACAAGAAGGCACAGTACATGCCATGAGGATTATGTCCAAGGAGGATATGGTATCTCTAACAGACAAGCTCCATGCCTTAGAATTATCAATGAAGGCGATAGTGTCCAGGGAGGAAATGGTGTCTCTGACGGACAAGCTCCATGCCTTAGAATCGTTAATGAAGGCTTTGGAGCATAATACTGGACAGGAGATTCAGGACTTACAGAAGGCAATGGTGAACAGATTTAATAAGATTGAGGAAATCATAGATTCTGATGAACAGGAGAAAAAGGTAGAAAGGCAACATTTACCTCTGAAAACTCTGAGTCTACACAGAGTTATACCTGCCTTTCCAGTAATAACACCAGAAAAGATAACTGGCTCCAAAAACCCTAAAATCATTAAAGAACATACATGGGAGCCTATATGTATGAATGATCTGAAAGAATTTAAACAAGCAATTGTGAATTATGGACTACATTCATCCTTTGTTAGAGAGATGTTAAAATCCTGGGCGCTCAGCAGCAGGGCCACCCCTCATGATTGGAACCAGCTCATGTCAGCTGTCCTTGAGAACGGACCTTTATGGCATTTCAAATGCCTATTCAAGCAAGAGGCCAGACTTTTACAACAACAAGAATCAGTGAAAGGAATTGAGCTTTCTCTAGATCAAATTCTAGGTGAAGGACTTTACTCTGATCCTCAGGAACAAGCTCTTTATGATGAAAACATTTTATCCATATGTGCCACAGCAGCTCTAAGGGCCTGGGACAGGGTTCAAGACTCAGGTCAGAGAGTAGAATCATACATCAGGGTAAAACAGGGTCAGAGAGAACCCTTTAGTGACTTTTTTACAAAGACTAACTAAGGCTGTACAAATAGGGATACCTGATCCAGAAGCAAGAAATATAGTAATTGAGTCTTTGGCTTATGAGAATGCCAACGTAGAATGCAAAAGGATCCTGGGGCCTTTAAAGATCAGATCAGCGCCTTTGGATGAATGGGTTTTATATTCAATGAATGTTGATACATTTGATTATGGCAATGAAACATGGGTGCAAGAAGCAATTTCCAAAGGTAAAAGGAGACATCAGATTACAAAATGCTTTCATTGTGGCAAAATGGGACACATGAAAAGGGACTGCAGACAATGGAATTCCAGGAATAATGCCTCTTCTAGGAATAGCAGGAATAGGAGGACACAGCCTTCAGGTTTATATAGGAGATGTGGAAAGGGCAGGCATTGGACGAATGAGTGTAGGTCAACAAGAGATAAACAGGGCAACCCGTTGCCATTGGGAAATTCAATAGGGGGCCTCTTGAAGGCCCCCATGGCAAATGTGGTCCAGTCATTTTCAATCACTGCAGAGAACATGCCTCTTCAGAGAAATTAGAATGCCCCATGCCTGCTGTTAAAAGCAATAACGGTCTGAAACATGACTTAAATGTGGTGAATGAATCAAGAAATCTAAGAGTACAAAGTAAATGGATATTCTGGCAGACTTATATAAATGAACAAAGACCAAAGCTAAGAGTGTGTGTAAATGGCAAATTTATTACTGGCTTACTGGACACAGGTGCGGATGTAAGTATCATTACTCCAGAATCTTGGCATCCGCATTGGCCTCTTCAGGAGGTAGATATTCAGTTCCTAGGAATTGGAACTCTATCTCGAGTAAGACAAAGCACGAGATGGGTCAATTGTATAGGTCCAGATGGACAAATAGGAAAACTAAGGCCATATGTAGCCAATATTGCAGTGAATTTATGGGGCCGTGACCTATTGCAGCAATGGAATACCCAAATTAACATTCCTGCTGCTTCTAGAGCCTATATTCCTGAGGAAAATATTACAAGATATTACAGATGGCAGAAACCGGCCATTAGAACTATACAAGAACACAACACAATTGATGGCCCTTCAGAGGTACCAACAGCCATGCCTCTAAAATGATTGACTGAGAAACCAATATGGACCAAACAATGGCCTTTAGCTGAGGAAAAGTTACAGGCTTTAGAACAGCTGGTACAAGAGCAATAAGATGCTCGACATATAGAAGAATCTCCCAGCCCTTGGAATTCTCCTGTATTTGTTGTTAAGAGAAAATCTGGTAGATGGAGAATGGTGACAGATATTAGAGCTATCAACAAGGTTATTCAACCAATGGGCCCTCTGCAATCTGGAATTCCTCTGCCCTCCCTGTTACCAAAGGGATGGCCTCTTATAGTTATTGATCTGAAAGATTGTTTTTTCACTATACCTTTACAAGAAAAAGATGGAGAAAAGTTTGCCTTCACAGTGCCTACTTATAATATCTCTCAGCCTTCAAGGAGGTACCAGTGAACCGTCCTCCCACAGGGAATGCTATACTCTCCCACCCTGTGTCAATATTTTGTAAGCCAACCATTAAAAATTATACGCAAACAATTTCCTAAGTTCATAATATTCCATTATATGGATGATATCCTGATCTCTGATCAAAACAATGATGCCTTAGAAAGGCTGTTTGAAGAAGTAAAAATAGTGTTACCTAAATGGGGATTGCAAATTGCTCCTGAAAAAATTCAGAGGGGAGATTCTGTTAATTATTTAGGTTATAAAATAGGTTTACAAAGAATTAAGACGCAAAAGGCACAAATCAGGAGAGACCGGTTACAAACTCTTAATGACTTTCAAAGATTATTAGGAGACATCTCCAGCCTACGACCGGCTGTTGGGATAACACCTGATCTAATAATTCATTTAAACAAAACATTGGATGGTGATAAAGACTTAAACACTCCCAGAGAATTAACAGCTGAAGCAGAAAAAGAACTGACAATGGTTGAAGAAAAATCACAGGAGGCTCATGTGGACAGGGTAAATCCAAAGCTTAGTTGTATTCTCGTTATATTGCCTTCCAGAATTTCTCCTACAGGAATCTTGATGCAAAGAGATGATATTATCTTGGAATGGATCTTTTTGCCACACAAACCAAGTAAAAAATTAAAAACTTATGTGGAAAAAGTCTCTGAATTGATTATAAAAGGAAAATTGAGACTTCGTCAATTAGTAGGTATAGACCCAGCAGAAATTATAGTGCCTTTCACTGCTGATGAGATAAAAAAGTTGTGGGAAGACAATGAACCATGGCAAAGAGCTTGTGCTAACTTTTTGGGAGAAATCAATAACAATTACCCAAAAAGCAAGAGACTTAATTTTATAAAGAGAACTTCTTGGATCATTCCTCAAATTGTCAGCGATGCTCCAATAACCGGAGCCCATACATTTTATTCTGATGCTAGTATATCAGGGAAAGCAGGTTACAAATCAGAAAAATTGAGTAAAGTGGAACAAAGTCCTTATGATTCTGTCTAGAAGGCAGAATTATATGCCATTTTTATGGTGCTTAGGGATTTTAAAGAACCTCTTAAAATAATTACTGATTCACAATATGCAGAAAGAGTTATCTTGCATATTGAAACTGCTGAATTTATACCTGATGATACAGAACTGACCTCATTGTTTATCCAGGTAGAAGACATGATCAGGAATAGGCTTTGCCCTATGTATATAACACATCCGATCCCATACGGGTCGGCCAGGTCCTCTAGCACAAGGTAATGCAGATATTGATCAATTATTAATTGGTAGTGTGCTGCAGGCATCTGAATTTCATAAGAAACATCATGTCAATATCAAAGGCTTGAAAAAAGAGTTTTCTATTACATGGCAACAAGCTAAGGAGATTGTAAAGAAATACCCTACTTGCTCTTTTTATAACCAAACACCATTGCTGCAGGGACTAATCCAAAGGGTATTAAAAGGAATGAAATTTGGCAGATGGATGTGTTTCACTTTCCAGAATTCGGCAAATTAAAATATGTACATCACACCATCGACACGTACTCAGGTTTCCAATGGGCAACTGCTTTATGCTCAGAAAAAGCTGATTCAGTAATCACTCATTTATTAGAAGTTATGGCCATCATGGGTATACCTACACAGATAAAGACGGATAATGATCCAGCTTATGTTTCTAGGAAAATGACACGATTTTTTGCTTATTATAATATTAAGCATGTTACAGGTATACCATACAATCCTACAGGTCATGCAGTTATAGAAAGATCAAATAGAACTACAAAAGATATGTTGAACAAACAAAAGAGGGTGGAAAATGCCCCCAGGAATAGGTTACATAATGCTTTATTAACCTTGAATTTTCTCAGTGCTATTGAGAAGGGGACAACGGCTGCAGAAAGACATTGGATATTGGAATGGTCTGCTGAATCAAATCAACCAATTTATTTCAAGGATGTGCTGACCTCACAGTGGAAGCCAGGAGATGTGCTACATTGGGGAAGGGGTTTTGCTCTTGTTTCCACAGGAGAGGAAAAATTGTGGATACCATCAAAATTAATAAAGGTTTGGTTTGAAGAGGAGAAGCCTCTTGGAAGAGATAAAGGATATCTCACTTACAAGGATAATAATCACACCAAAGGTAAGAGAAATATAAAGGTTGGGGGGCAGGGTTCTCTTCTTGTCTCTACAGGAGAAGAATCATTTTCAAAGGATCCAAGGGACCCTGGATAATTGAATATAGAAACCACCTACATCCAAAAGAGGATCAACAATGAATCCAAATAGTTTAGGTAAGTATTACTATTTTTTTAATATGTACTAATGTGCATTTATTTATAAATACGTAGAGCTGGTTTTGGAGTTGGACAATGGCTTAGTCCCTCTTCATTTCCAAGCCTGTTGATAAGAGATATCACAGAGTTTCTGTCTCATGTCAAGAGCCAAAATACGGGACAGAATAACTATAATTGATAAATTTTCTTTGCCTTTCCCCACATCTGTTTCTATCTTTATTAATATATATATATGTCTGTATATGTCTACGTAGATAATGTTTAACTTTCCCATGACAAACAATAAATTTTCCTGCAGTAATCTTTAAAACTTCTAGGATGAAGATGGGGCCCCACAACATCAACTCCACCTGGTTACTATGACATCATAATGTTTATAGCGCTATTTTTTTAGACCTGTTTTTTGGTACCAGCTACACAAAACAGTTACGGCTGATGCACAATATTGGACAACACTCTGGCCAGACCTCCTCAACTTATTCAGAGACTATTCACAACTCTCTCACACCAAATGTTTATATGGGAATTTTACCATCAATTATTTTCACAGGACCCCCTAAGAGAAACGTCGCCCCCATGACAGCTGGAAGCAATTTCAGAGGACGATGTCCCCTCTCCCAGTAGAATTTGCCCTCAGGTTTAGGGACACCATTTAGGGATTGTTTATAGTTGATATAGGGATGAGGGAATGGAGGAGGTATTTTGTACGCTCAGGGGTGTTTATCAAAAAAGGGGGGGGATTGATTGGTGATGGGATAATAATATATTGGTATTTGTGGTTTATTGTTTTTAGAAAATTGTATTGGTGTTGATTTTTGTACATTGATATATTGAATATTGTATGCGAGTATGCTTCTACCTCTATTTGTATTAATATATATATATGTATACATATATTTACATTCCTACTTCTGATTAAGATATTTATGTACATTGTTTACATTTGGAGGTCATTGTCCTCACTCATTGCACAGCTGTTCTTTCTCTTAGTCTTCAAGTTAGATAGATAGAAATCCATAGTCATATATGTTTATTATATTTATATTTAGGCTAATCATGTTATTTAGATGCATAGAGATCATACTTAGTATAGATAGTATAATCTTCAACCTCTTCTAAGAGCTGTGGAAAATGCCCTTTAATCTAACTCATAGTTCTATAGTAGTGAGACACAATCGCTCCTGGCATCACGGCTCTAGCTCTACTCCCGAGAGAACGTTGAGCACCAAAGACACTCCACGTGGAGCTTGTCTTCTTCCTGGCAGAACTGGCCTTTGGGCAAAGAAAAAGCCCATACCTCAACCACTGACAGAATTACAGAATATCCTAAATGGATAAAAGCAGGATTGTCTTATCTTGCCAAGACAGGGTGAGAGAGTCCTAAAAGCCTTTGAAAAATGGCATGTCAGTTATATCAGGCCTTAGCCAAAGTTGGTTAACTCAACATTGCAAATGAGACTTTAGGTGATTGCCCAGGTATTCAGTTGTCTCTTCCATTCGTTGCACATTTCGGAAGTTTCCTGCTTGTACTTCCAGGCTGCTTGAGTAAAATTATTTTCCTTCTCAGATCTTTGATGGAATTGAAGATTAGATAGTTGTAGTTACCATCTTCATTATTTAGACTCCCTGAGATAGAATGTTTAGCAGAACTTTTGTTATATGTTTCTTGCTTAACATTGTTTGTTGTTTGTAACTTTATATTTATTATTTGTTTCTATTGTATATATTTGTATTTGGTTTGGTTCTGTCTTATTTTAGAAAAAAGGGGGAGATGATAGGGGAGTTCAGCCAATCACATTCTGTTTTGGGGGCGTGCCGCCCTCAGGCTAAAGCCTGCCTATAAACCTAGCAAGTGCACTCTGCTAGTTCTCTCTTTCGCCTGGCTCCTGTGCCTGGACGGATCGTTTGAATTCTGGTGTAAGCTGTTGAAAGTCTTACTTCTGTTTATTAAAGCTATATATTTTGTATTAAGATAGTCTGGGGATTTTTCATTACCAATCACCCTGCGGCATCAATAAACCAAGAAACAAACAAGGACAGAAGGTTTTGTTTGACACATAGTTTGAGTGTAGAGTTCATCATGAGGCAGATGCAGAAGCAGACACATGAGGAAGCCACCACATTGCATGCGCAGTCAGCAGCTCAGAGGTGGATGTTGGTACTCACTCCCTTCTCCGCCTCACAAGATGAAGCCATGCTTGAGTCTTTCCACCTCACTGAAACATCTCCATGAACACCTCACAGACATACCCAGATGTCTGTCTGTCTCTTGGATGATTCCTTATTCGGCTAAGTTGTCAATCAAGATTAAGCAAACAAAATATATTGTCAGTAAGATCACCGAGACCTTGATAAAGTACACAGAGCCATTTTTTTCTTTTATCATCTCACTATCTCCATTGTTTCACTTACATGTATCATAAGCATTTTGTAAACCTCTCAAGTTCTGACCACCATCAGTTCCTCAGAGTCACGTAACTCGGCAAAGGCAGTCCAGGTAACACTATGGAAGTCGGCAGTCCTCAGGAAAGCCACCCAGGGTGTCAATGCTGATGTATTATATATAAACCAGAAACACATTTAAAAAGATAATCCCAGCACTCAGGAGATAGAGGCAGGCAGATCTCTATGTGTTCAAGGCCAGCTGACCTACAAGAGCTAGTTCCATGACAGGCGCCAAAGTTATAGAGAAGACCTGTCTCAAAACACTCCCTCTCATTTAAAAAAAAAAGGCAATCTATTCCATAAGGAGTCTAAATTTTGAAATGTTCTTCTTAATAAAAGTAACTGGAAATATTTTCTTTATTGATCTTTTTTAATCAATAAGAACTTCTGGAATATTACACTTCATAAAAATAATACCAAACTGAAGAAGGTACCATCTACGACCAGTGAAGTAACACAGGGAAACAGCAAATCTGCCAGCTGCCTTTCATCAGGAATAAATTATGTAGGGGGCTGGAGAGATGGCTCAGAGGTTAAGAGCATTGACTGCTCTTTTAGAGGTCATGAGTTCAATTCCCAACATCCACAGAACTCATGGCTTCTGCCATTGTGGATATAAATCCACACTAATCCTTGGTTTCCAAGTCTGAATACTGTTGGGTTGCCCTCTTGCAATGTCTCAATGAGCAATGAAAATAAAATTAGTGAAAAAGAGCCCTTTCTGATGATTACAAGAACATTTGCAATTCTAACGTTGACACTACTTCTCTTTATCAAATGTGTAAGGTAGCCCTTAAATAACAGTTTAACATGCAAAGATGTGACTTGGGCCCAACCAGACAACTCATTAGGTGGAGAGCCTGCTGCTAAGCCTGCTGACTTTAGCGTGGTCCTTGGAACACAAAAGATAGAGGGAAAGGACTGACTCCCTCCTCCATGCAGACTGGTCTCTGCCCTCCACATAGGTACCATGATAATCTGATCATTTTCTCAAATATGTAAATGTTAAAAAAGGTGATTTGTTTGTTATTGCTCTTCATTCATTGATCCATCCAAATGGTCCTTGCAGGTAAATCTACTAAACTTGAACAATACTTTTTTCCAAATTTTCAGTTTTTGCCAATACATTAACAATAAGTTGAAAGGAGCAAAGAAAAACAGTTATTTCTTCTCTAGAATAAACACTTTATTTGAATTTTAAATAAATATAAATATGAATATTGTATAAATATGTCTTAGAATGTGTTTGCATATATAAATAAATATTTCTAAATGAAATTATGAAAGCATAAATGCAGAAAGTCATAATTTAAACCAAATTCTGCAGATTCTTCAAATTACTGTGAAGTGAGCAGTTTCAGCTTTTCCTTGAATACATTCACACTTAAGTTATATTTAATATTATATGAAAATTAAGTCTATTTTAAAAATGTTTTCTCATATGAATAGTCAACAGAAATGTGAAAAGTGAATAGCATAATTGACAGCAATCTGTGATTGTTTGTGTAAAAGCTCTGTTTAATGAATTGTTTGATACACATTGAGCTGCCTGTCAGATCAAAGTTTCATAACGCAAATATACTTTTAATATATATCATCTACAAGTTTATCATGTTAACTCTAAGAAATGTAAAAAAAAAATGCAGTTTTTGATCACAGTCCAGACAACTTCAGATAGTGCTTCAGATCTGAAAGAAACAAGTTGTCAGTCCCCTCTGAATTTTGAAAAATCAGATTAAAGTGAAAATGATTTAAGTCAATGAAAAACAACCAAGTGGGATGAAAAGAGTGGAAGGTAAACTCGTGGCCATGTGTTTTTGTGAAGGAAAGTGTGGGGAGACTAAGGCATGAAGGGATGAGACAATGAGCAAAGGGAATCTGCCACAGAAATGGTTGAGTGAGGAAGGGCCAGCCTGACACTTCAAGATGACCACATCTCTCTCCCACAGCATCTGGAAGTCACGTGTGTCCCTGACGCAGGCATTACCTCAGGGAGAAGCTGAGCATGCCATGTGGGGGTTTTAATCCCAAAGAAATACAGACGTCCTCCGTGGAAACAACGTTCCTTGAATGGAGCAGTTAGACAATAATTGTGCTTCTCCCGAAGTAATTTATCCAGTGTAGAAAGACTGTATGCTAGACACAGCTTCAGCACATGCCAAATGTTTCTCTGTGTCAAATGCATTTTTCTGAAGGGAAGACAGATATGAGATTAATGGTGTTTGCCAATGGATAGAAATATAGGATCGGAAATAACATTTACAGTTATAATTGGAACCTGGTCTAATTCCATTCTTTTTTAGTTCTATTGTTCCTGAGAACCAAATTTCCTTGTATTTAAAGTGGGAAAAAGAAAACTTACAACAAAAGATCACATAACACAGACTTAAGTCCTGTGTTTTTTTTTAAGTTATTAAGTTAATTTAAGTTATTCTGCAAATTAATTTGCCTGCCTTTTATCCTGATACATGGGCTACTATTTTTCCATTGGTAAGATGTCCCTGTCTTTCCTGTAGTCTACTAAATGTAGGATGCTACAATCTGATCTGCAATGGTGTCTATATTTCTAAGTATTGGAAATAAAGATTAATTACAGTAATAATAGAAGTGTATCAGTACCTGATGAGAATATAGAAGAAAAAAATTGAAAATCTTTCTTCAATACATTCCTTTGTGATGAGCTTCTGCCATCTTTCAGTATCCAGGTGTGCCTCAAGAATTTAAAACTGGATTGATAACACCATAATCCATCAAAAGTTCTTCACACCATTTAAAAATAGCTTCATGGAAAAATCATAGTCAGAATATATTATATGAAAAAAAAATCTACTTCCAATAAAAGAGAGAAAACAATGAGGAAACCATTAAAGCAGCTTCTCTCTCTTTTGTAAAGAACAGCCTTAGAAACTGCATTTTGCAGTCTTTACTTGGACAAAGGTGTACCAATGCTATGAAAGAGAGCCAAGCAGAGAAGAAATGTGGACACCGCCTCCTTGAGATGTTGATGGATGGATGGCAGGGGATGCTGGGATCAGCTGTAATATTAATCACCTACCATAATGTGACTGATTGTTATTACTTCATCCTCTAGGAGGCTAGGACTGCAGCCAGTTCAATAAAATCATTTTAACTTCCTTTTCATGGTGATCATTTTTCTTGTGTCTCCTTTCCTCCTTTGGTGTTCTTCAATTAAGGAAGAAAAGGCCTTCCTTCCTTTCATTTAGCTCTATGTGACTCATGATCCACAGTGGATTACTAAATGACTATACCTCAAAGAATTTCTCCTCCTATGGCTGAGAGGACTCTGCAGAGCTGGCTGCAAACCTGGGAGAGAACCAAGTAAGGGAAGCCACTGCTGCCAGAATGCAACAGTGTTCTACAGACCTACCTATTGGTAAGGGGTAAAGCAATTCTATCCAGCTATTTTTATACATTTGCAGTGTGGAGAAATGTCTCTAGAAGTGAAAAAAGAGAAGGCCTAGACATGGAGCAGATCCTCCGGCTTGCTGTTTGCAGTAATCCCATTTAAATTCTTCAGGAAATGTAGCTCAACAATCAAAATGTGGTCTGAAGTGTTAAATGTTCTGAACAAAAGCCGTTTAAAAGGCCGAGTATGACTTTCAAGAATCCCAAGAATTCCGGACTACAGGGGTTATTATTTTGCTTGAACTTAACTCACTGGATGATCATTAAAAACAATTCAGGTGAAATGGCCATTGTTTGACTGAAGTAGAGAGACATAAATGAAACCATCCATTTATCTAGGATGTAGGGCCATCAAGGGATGGCTGAGTGATTTTGAATGGTGTTAAGCCAACTCACAGTCAATGCTAGAATTTGATTGTACAACATATTTGTTGAGATATACTTTCCACAATTTGAATTATATTTGATATACACACGAATAGAAACCACTCAATGTATTTCATAAAACTATGGCAAAGGGAAGGACAGGAATGTGTTCATACTGTGACAGTACACTCGATCATCAATAGATGTTTTGGGAAATGAAGTTAAGCTAAAAGGGCTTTTCTGTCCCACTTAGAGCTGCTGTAAATCTAGAATTTGAGATAGTTTAAAATGGACTGTCATACTGTATTGTCCATTATCATATGTCAGTAAAGAATAATCCCTTCGATTACAACATTTTCCAGGCACTGACAGTGGGAGATTAACTAAAATAATATTTTATTCCCTGCTGTAATTGTGAGTACATAGCATTAAATATATTATTAATCCAACAAAGTATTTTTACACTAAGCCATTTGGATCCATCAGTAGCCCCCTCATAATTGATGGATTACGGCATTAACATTTAATTTCGTTTTGTTTTAAAGGCAGAACACTTACTATCATTTTAGTTAATTGTGTAGCCAAATAAGGATAGAAATTGCTCCAGGAAAATGAATAATGTAGAAAAGAATTCCTGTTGTTAAGAGGATTATTATAAATCTGATACTCCCAACATGCACCTTGAGTGTGATGGGGAGAGCTGAGAAGAAAAATCCCACCATTTGCACTATGAGAGGTGTACCTCTGCCCTAAAATTGTCACTGGTACTACATGATGTCTGTTTTCAGTCTTTTTTCTCCTCAGAGAAAGTTTTAACAGACAATACTAACCCTGTTCAGAAGACTTGCTGGAAATCAATCAAAAGTACATTTGTGTTATATAAAATTGAAACTTCCCCCTCCCCGGTTCTGTCAAATTATAACTCACTCAAATGATTTGCCGAAGATCTGTGCCATAGGAGCAGTCATGGAAGTGAATACTGCTTATGTGCCTGTATACCTTTTTGTTTTTTAAGAAAAATGACAGAAAATTCCATTCAAGTTCCATGTAGCAATTGCACTTAAACCTAACAGTTTTATTTCAGGAAGAAATTGAATGAAAAATCACTTAAATTTGAAGCAAAATTCATACTGAAATGTTATTAACTCTGAGAGGTGTCTTATAAATAAAAAAATTTAAAAATTATTAGTTTAAGACATTTAAAGTTTAGAGAGTGGGGAAGAGTGTTCAGAGGCTACTTATATATGTTAGATTCACTGGCTTTTGTTCCTAACCCTTTAGGTTAGCATGTATTTGCCGCAGGCACTGACTAAATATTGATATTTTATTAAGTTCCATACCTGTTCATATTTCTAGTTTACCGCTCACATCCCTCTCTTTCCCACCTGCTTCTGTCACCCTGCACTATAGAGAGGACTCATGCCTCTTGGGGCCTGTTGCTTACCCAGGCTTCTCTTGTGCTTGATGGCATTGGCATTTTCACACAGCACTGGCAGGCATTCCTGAACTGAGATATTGGAATTTGCCTGAAATCTGTCTTTTCTTCCTTCCTTCCTTCCTTTTCTCCCTCCCTCCCTCCCTTCTTTCCTTTCTTTTCTTTGTATTTATATACATATTCACATATGAATTTATTTATTTAGGTATAATTTTGAGACAGAGTCTCACTGTGTAGTTCTGACTGTTCTGGAACTCACTTTGTAGACCAGACTGGCCTTGAATTAACTCACAGCAATATGCCTGACTTTGTTTCCCAAGTATTGGGGTTAAAAGCGTGTTCTAACATTCTCAGCAATGTTTTTTTCTTATTTTGGTTTGCACTTACTTACTTTCTAGAGTTATGTTTTTTACATATCTTGTCCTTTCTAGACTTGGGTATTTTCCTGTGTATCTTCATCTCTTTTCTTGGCAATGATATTGGAAACCAAGGTGTCTATGAGGAGGATACACACTGAGTCTTTTATTGTTAAAAATATTTTTATTCTGTGTGCATCTTTGTTAAAGAACTTTAGTTGGAAGATAAGACATGGTTTCCTGGTGTAGGAGGTTCTTCTGTCTATGTGATGCTTTCATTGGTTGAATAAAGAAACTGCCTTGGCCTTTTGTTGGGGCAGCACTTAAGTAGGTAGAATAGACAGAATGGGATGCTGGGAAGAAGAGTAGAGTCAGGCAGATGCCATAAATTTCCTGCCTGAGACAGATATAGGTTAGAATCTTGCCAGTAAGCCACAGTCACGTAGTGATACACAGATTTAATAGAAATGGGTTAATCAAGATGTGAGAGTTAGCCAATAAGAGGCTAGAGCTAATGGGCCAGGCAGTGTTTAAATTAATACAGTTTCTGTGTGGTTATTTCATGTGTAAGCTAGCTGGGTGCCAGGATGAAAAAAAAGGGCCCCACTACCTTCAACAATTGGTGCCCAATGTGGTAAACTCACTCCACGTAAAATCTGAGAGAGCTTCAAAAAGAATACAGAGTTTAACACAGTTTCTTGTTGTTTGCTGGCAACTTGCCACAGCTGTATTAAGAGAGATTTTCCTGATTCAGCTGTAGCAGGAGTGGAGGAGGGAGCTGCACAGTTCCCTTGGGTCAGCAATGAGCATGGACACTTCTATGCTGCAAACTAAGATTTAGAATGAAGCTTAACCATTAATCACCTGCCTAACATATGCAAGACCCTGAAATAGATTGCAGTTGAAAATAACAGGTACACAAAACAATTTATACATAAAATATATGACTTTTTTCCACGTGTGGGAATTTTGTGCCAGTCTTGACATTCTGTCATTATTTGATGTGATGGTTGGTTGAGATTATACAGTCTGTCTGATCTTTTCTAGCTGCTGTGATCTTGGTTTTTATTAGAGATGCAGTTGATGGACAGTAAGAGAGTAATATTGTGTCACTGTGGATAAGGGGTGTAGGGAAGACCTTTCCAATTTGGAACTGGGTATTGCAGAGAACACCAAAGTTAGAAAGACAACAAGGAAAGCTCTTTAAAAATCTAAGTGAGCATGCATTCCTAATTTATATAATGGCTGTTTGAATGACCACATAGAGCTGATCCTTAGGAAAATAAATTGGAAAAGGATTCAGTACCATATTGGTATCAATGACTATGAAGATTGACTGACTTTTAATGAGGTCATAGGATTACAACAATTATGATTAATGTCCAATTCTTAACACTTTGTGTACCAATAATATAATGTTAGATATCCAATATATACCAAACACTAAAATTAGGTTTTGGATATAATGTGAATTTAACATGTGGCTCACATGGAAAACTAATGGGAGAATAACTTAACAAGTCACAGATACGGTAAAAACAGAAAGTTGGATTTTAATATAACACATTCTGAAATGTTCTTAATTGCTAGTTTATAGCACTCCACCGAAAATTCTATTTTGGAAATTTTGAAAGTGAGAACTCATTTGATTGTATGATAAAAAAGCTTGCTTATTTTGTAATAAGATCTGTAGCAGATTACTATTAAAGTTATCTGTATTTTCATTTATTATATGTTTATACACATACATATGTGGGGAGAGAGCAAGATTACAATTTAAGCTTCTATTAAACAAGTAACTTGACATACAGGTTTTGGAAACTTTACTAATTCTGGTATGGATTTCATGAGAGCATATTTTCACTTTAGTTAATGTGAATGTCCTTCATCACTGTTCAAGTCTCAGAGAGAGATAAAATGAATGAAGACAGACTAATGTAGATGAGAAATTACCTACGTTGCAGAAGCATTGCTCATTTGCTTCTGGCATAAATTGAGGGAAGAGACTATATATTTATGTCACAACATAATGGCACACTGTAGGCTGCTTCTATATGCATTCTTATTCCAGACTAATTTGTCAGTTGTCGGTAAATTCAGCATCTTGCACATCCAGATAAATATAGATTTGTTTCTCAGTTGACGGTAAATACATTGCAGCTGCTCTCTGGCAGGATGGAGATAGATGGAGGCGTCTAGGCGACCTTTTCCCAGTGTGCTGTAGCGAAGTCAGGCCCTCCAAAGACTATGGATTGGGATACATTAGAAAAAGAGACCAGAGTCTAGAGGCTCCTCAGTGTCAGTTCCATGATTCTTTTCTTGGCTACTGTGGTTTCTTCAGTCACCGTTAAACAATTAGGAACAAGGTGACTGAGTCCCAAAAAAGAGACTGAAGAAAATCTTATCTTCGGTCAGCTTTGGGTTGATTTACAGCAGTTTTCCTTCATCTGTGGCTTTCTTTTATCCACAGTTGCAGTTATGTATGGTCAACTGGCAAGCAAACATATTAAGTAGAAAGTTCAGAAACTTAGTAAGCATTAGAGTCTATGTTATTTTGAGAAATATGATCAAATCTTGCACCAACTTTCATCTCCTGCCTAGGACATGAACCTATCCACACATCCTTGCTTCTAAGTGCCCCCTGTTCACTCGTCACTCAGAAGCTTTATTTGTAATGCTCTGCCTTGCACCGCGGGTTCTTAAAATACTAGAGATATATTAACACATTGAGACCTGTGGAACTGTGAGGCAAGTTGCATATTTTTCTCATACATTCTGGTCTCTGGTATTTTGCTGTGGAAGCAGAGAATGAATAATTTTGCCTTTACATTCCTTAATCTCATATATTATTCTTGCTTTTTGAAATTATTTCTGGGTATCTGAGATATGGCTCCGTGCTCACGGGCGTGTGCTGCTGTAAGTACAGTTTTCAGAGCCTGCTTTGGGTAGCTCACGACTTCAGTTGGATCTGAAAACTCCATGCCTTATGGGCACCTTCACTCAAGTGGATACAGCTACACACAGACACATATGTGGCACAAAATTAATAATAAAAATTAACCTTTTTTTAAATAAAGAATGGCCTTTCTTCATTTCTTGTTCATAGTCTTCCCTGGCACCCTATTCATTGCTTCCTGCTCCATTTTTTTAATTATTTATATTTTATTTCATGAAGATGTCAGAACCCCTGGAACTGGAGTTACAGAAAGTTGTGGAGCAGCCAGAGTTCTTAACCATTGAACCATCTCTCTGATCTCTGCCCTGCTCCATTTAATGTAAACACTCTACCACATTAGACATAGCTAAGTAAGTTGACAATATTTACATTCTCTGTTTTGGTATAGTTATATGAGGGTGGGAAGTCGACTTTTAAATATAGACCTATGACCAGTCCCGCCATGTCAAATACAGAACTGTAAGAAGGGAAATGGGGAAGCTCCTGTAACTTCCCTCCTTCCAGATTAACATTAGTGGCGGTGTAATGTGCATCTTTATAGAGTTCACCATAAATATACATATACTATTTATTAATTGCCATCCTGGTTTCTCCTATTCTGCAAAAATAAACTTGTTTGGTATTTATTATTTACACTTTATATTCTCCACCCAACCTGTGACCCAAGGGCATGTACAGTCACCCCTAGATAGCTGTAAATATCCAAGACAAATTGTAAGCCTACTTAAAACATTTTCAGACTTGTGGGTAGATTTTTCTTGGTAGCATGACCAGGCAGTTCTCTAGTATGAACTTTGCAGATGACAATGGCATGTTGCAGTGTCAAAGCTGGACATGCCTGTGGGGCCACTTATTAATGATACAAAATTATGAACTTTCTTCTGACATGAAAATGACTCAAGTGATTTGTCCCTTTAGAACAAACTCTATGATAGTTTCTGGTGGATTCTATGTGTGTTTGAGAATTTTGCCATGCATCCAGTTTTCTATCACAGATTGCAGAAATACTGAATTAATCAAATCTCTTTGATGAAGTGGTGCTGTGAACATATGGGTTTTTACTTTGAGCTGACATGCAATAACTTTTATAAAATAGTTCCTAAAAGATTTATCAATTTGTCTTCCTGGGTTTGCTCACTCATAAGTGGCTTTTTAACAAAACAAAGAAAAACCAGCCTACAGTCCACAACCCCAGAGGCTAAGAAGATCCTAAGAGAGACATACATGATTCTACATAGGAAGGAGGAAAAGACAAGATCTCCTGAGTAAATTGGGAGCATGGGAGTCACAGGAGTGGGTAGAAGGGGAGAGAAGAGGTAGGGAGGGAAGTGGAAAAAATATATAGCTCTATAAAAAAATAACAAAATAACAGAAAGAGTTGTTAATTCATTTTATGAATACATTTTGCCTGCATATATGTAGATGAACCATGAGCATGCCTTGTGCCCATGGAATTCAGAAGAAGGTATTGGATCCCCTGGACCTGGAGTAATGAGCAGTTGTGGGCCATAATACTGGGAACTGATAATGTTGTTCCTTTTCTCCAGTTTAGTGATAGATATCTTTAACAGTGTCATTTTTTTATCTCTTACCATTAAATACTTTTGCGTTTATAGTACAATTTATTTTTTATGTATTGTTATCTTTTGTGTATACTGAAATTCTTTGTTTATTTTATCTAACTTACATTTTCTTTATTTTTTATAATTCAACTATGATTATGCCTTAATTTCCTCTTAAAAATTATAATAGCTAGCAAGAGACATTTTTGATAAACATTTCATAAGTGATTAAGTAGATGCTAGTACCTAATATTACTATTGGTTTATAACTCTAGTAAAATAAAGTATGATTAATCACATTTATCTAGTTTTTCCCTCTGTGTCTATGTTCATTCATTTGTGTCTATCCAGCCACTCATTTGTTCAGCAAATACTTGCTAGAAGCCTATGACATGTTCAATCCTCTGCTATTTATTTGTGATGCGGTAATAATTGAAAACCAATGCAGACTCAGTTTCTATGACAACTCTCTTCTCTCTAGAACCTGTGTCCCAGAAAGAGCTTACTGTCCGAGACAAATCTGTGCTTTTGTGTTTGTGGTAATCTCTTTGGAGCTGGGAGCTGTATTTGTTCACATAGAAAGTCACAATTCAAGAATGATACTAAAAATACATACACAAATACATTTCTAAGATGCCAAATTTGCATACAATATTTTAATGCTATCTTCCTGCTGTATTCAATGTCTTATTGCTATTAAAGAACAATGCTCAATTTCAGGCTCCTCTAGGAGTGTAATGAACTCTGTGTAGGACTCATTGGAGAACCACATAAATGAAAGGCCTGGAAATTGCACTCGTGAGGGGAAATTAAAGATATTGAAATGATTCTGCCTTCAAACTGGGAGACTGAGAACAGTTTCAGAATAATCCTTCAGGACTCATTCAAAAACTAGAACAGCTCTTTTAAAGTATCCATATAAGATGCAATGCCAACAAAGGAGTTTTCAGTTCATCAATGTCTTTTATTTACTGCACCCAGATTATAAAAAAGTATTGATATTTGAGAGACTAACTTTGGAATATGCTACAAAGAGAAAATATAAAACTGGATATTAATATTTATGTAATAGATATGTAATAACAGTTATATATCTTGAGTTAGGGTGGCATCTGATACATACAAAATGGCTGGAAGTTTTTCTAAACCAATAGTAGCATGTGCAAGTATTAATAAATATTATAGAGTGTGTAATGTATCTGTTTTTTGAGTATTATCTGGATATTTTTTGATTTTATAATGTGGTCACTCTGCATTTCGTGTAGTTCCTCATGTTTATAATCCTAGGATTTTGAAGGAGGAGGCAGGAGGATTACAGCAAGACTGAGAGAAGGTTCAGCCACAGGATGCATACAGGCCTAGCCTGGATGGAGAATGAAATCCTGTTTCAAAACCAACGATCTTAGTATTTATTAGTAAGATGACCGTATATCCTGGGTTAATTTGAACAGTCTGCATTTATGCTTGTTTTGCTAGAGTAATTACTATAAGCGTTACCATTTACAAAAATGTCCCTTCAGAAAGTAAATTAGGCAATTACCCTGGCTAATATCTGTTTTCAACATGAATCTAAGCATAGAGAGGTTAAATCATTTGCTGGGGTCACTTAGGTAGTAATTGGAAATCTGCGAATTCATGATAAAGTAGCTGCATATTCATGATGTGCATTGAGAGCTGTGAAAGCAAAGAGCAGACACAATACCTACCCTCCTGGAATTTCTTAATTAAATCACACTGTATCTGTGCATGGGATTAACACATATAGTTCTAGGCACAAATGGTGAGCAATGAGCAACTCAGCAAGGAAATGAGGTAATCTTAAATTGCAGAGAAATGGCATTTCATGCATTAGCGTCTATCTGTGAAGATTTCAACGATCTCCATCCTCCAAGGACACACTCTTTCAGCTTGAAATTGAAGCTTAAAAATGGACCTTTGACACTAGGAAGGATTGTAAGAAGGGTGACCTTGTAACACCCGGGCACAGGATGAACACTAGTAAAGGCAGAATCTGCAGGAAAACGTGAAGGACATTATCAGTGGGAACTGGAGGAAGTTAGAGAGAGCATGGAATTAAGATGTAGCTTCCTTCAAGCATCTTGAAATCATCCTCCTCTTATCTAAGGCCAGGAAAAGCTGCATCTACAGCTGAAGTAGACTTAAGAGCTTTCATTTATTTGCTCATTTATTTCTTTATTTTTGTGTTTGTTTCTTTGTTTGTTTATAAATCTAAGGGCCAGTTGCCATTACAGCCTTACTCCTCCTGCAAACCTATCCTGGAGATCTTTCCATGCTGCATCTGCCTCCTGGGCTCTCCTCTGTATAACACTCGCCTTTCTGTCACTTTAAGAAAACACATAGAGCTACTTTTAACATTTATCTTTGTTAGGAAGGTCTCATATAACTGAGGCAAGCCTTGAACTCATTTTATAGGCAAAACTGCCCTTGAGATCCTGATATTCCTGTTTCTCCCTCCCAAGAGCTGAAGTTATAGATTCCTGTGACCTTTAAGTGGCTGCTTTATTCATTGTGTGCATTAATTTTTTTCCTACAGAAGATCGCATTTACTGCAGAAGGGACCATAGTTTCTTTCATTAATATAGTCCAAACACCTAAAAAGCTATCTGCCAAAGATCAAGCTTCAAGAAATACATAGATGAATGAATGCCTATCAACTACACAAAAATACAAGTTTGCTTCAACATTATAAAACTGGGCAAACATGTATCTTTAAAAAGAACATGTTTGAAATTAATAAGAAACTAATTAGATTCCAGAACTTCTATTACTGGGACTCAGGGGAGTTTGGCAGAAGAAAACTTTACTTGCCAGAAAGTATTAGCTATTTTCAATTAAACATCCTATACTGCTAATATTTAAATAGAATCCTGTAGGAAGCCAGAGTATTTCTCTTAATTTATATTTGGAACATATGTAGTAGGTTACATGTTAGTGTAGAAGTAGTTCAGTTCATGGAATTTAAAGACACAGCTCCCTCTGTCTCCAGAATGTTCACTGAGTGAGGGAAATAAATGTTACAGTTTTCATCTTAAGGATACTACTGGGTACATCATTACCAAGACCAAAGTCTCCATTACAGGATTGACTGATTAACTTTCCTAGTTGGTTTTCGGGTTCCTTAGTCTCTTTTCTTTCAAACAATTATGTCATTACTGCTTATTTCTATTGGCCTCTCAAATCTTTTAACATGTACTCCTGAGCTTCCCTTCTGACCTCTCTGAGTGGTTAAATTCGTTAATGAAATTAATTTCTCAGTTGTCTCCAATACCTTCAGTGCGACTTGACTTGTCTATGCCACGTGTTCCTAGCTTTGTCCCATCCCTTCAGACTCTGTGTTTCATGGTTCTGCAGTGTCTCTTGCTCCTCCTGTGGTCACTATGACTCTTTTCTATGCTAGTTTTTCTTTCTCAGTACCTTTAGCCCATGTTCCAAACCTGGTTTTGTTTTCTTTTGTTTTTTTGACTCATTGAATGTAGTATGTAGGTATGTATGTATGTATGTATTGAGGCTATAAACACTAGAATCCCATCTGTAATCTTTCTACTGTGTGCTTCTGATAAATTTCTAATCCCCTTAGATAACTGTTCTATTTCCCCATACCTCAGAAGATAACTATGCCTTCAAAAGAAACTCATGGTGTATAGGAAAAAGAGAGAGGTAATAATGGGCCCACCAAGTATGGCCCCCCTCCCCAAGGATGCTTCACCAGCGACACATCCTACAGTTAGGTCCTATGTACCAAAGTTTCCAGGGCCTTCTAAAATAGAACCACCAGACACAATTTCTTTAACACATTTTCCCATTTAGAAGAATGCTTCTTGCTCAAACTGTAATAATTAGCATGGGGATGACAACAATGTTTGGACGCTTTGGGTCCAGAGCCTGTATAGAGCAGAACCAGTGCACGTGGAAATTCTGTCGGCATTCTCCTCTGTCAACAATTTGTGTATCTGAAGTCAGGAGGCAGCGTGTTGCATATGAGCAGTCAATTCTTGGCATAACTCACTAATGACAGCCGGGGGCAGCATTTTGAAGTCTTTGGCTATCTAGTCAGCTGCATGGATGTGGATCTATCACTGTTTGTAAGCTCACTGACCTGCACTCAACGTCCCATTTTCCTGTGCTTATCTACCTTCTTCAGCAGACTACGGGGTTTTCCAAGGCATGTACAAAGGGACACTTACCTCCGAGTTTCTGAGGCCAGCAGACCTTAGGCCTTACATGATTTCATCAGTGCTAGGAAAGGGTGAAAAAAGATGAGTTTAACATTTAAATAACACAGGTGACATGGACTCCCTCCAGATTGAAATTATCAGACTGACTATTGCTATTATCATTAGAGCTATTACTTTTAGTTCTGATCCAACTCACCAGCGTGTGGGATTTAACACTTGAAAAGATCTGAAAATTGGCCTACATCAACTTGTATGGAGGAGTATTTGGATATATTTTTCTAAATGAGGCATTGTATGTTACACTGACTTTGTAAAATAGGCATCTTATATTTTCAAGGTACTGTGGGCTGCTAATGAGTCAGGAGGAAATTGTGATTAGATGTTTAAAACTTCCAGCAAGGAATACAAATTGGCTAGTATCACAGTGAAGAAAATCATTTCACAGTAACATATGAAATTGTATAGAAATTTAGCATAATTCAATTCATAAGGTCATGAATATTTTTATTAGGAAAAAAGTGTGCATTTAGGATTCAGTGACCTGCCCTGCTTCTTACTATGATATGATCAAATCCTCTTGAGAGATAACCAATTCTTTGTGATATTACTCAAAAATTCTATGCACATTACCATTATAAAATCTCTGAGGTTCACGTTCCCAGTCATAGAAATATCCTGGCTGTATGATACCCACTAGCCACATGTAGCTGTTGAGTATATGAAATGTAGCTTGTCCAACTGAATAATCAAATGAATCAGTTTAAGATCCAAGTTAAATACACATGTGTGTCTGATATCTACTAAACCGAACCGTGCAGCAATGTAGTTTAAATTCTCTTTAATATTCCTAACTACTTATTTACTTTTACATAAAATTTAAGTCGTGGCCTTAATAATGCCTTTGCAAATGAATAAGGAAAAAAATCAATTCTAACTGAGCATAAAGGTTCTCACCACTCATAAGACATGTGCAAGGAGAAGTATCTCAATTTCCTAACTTCTAGATTACTTCTAGGGTAATTTATGCTTCTAAGACAGCTCCAGCTACGGGAAGTTTGTGATGGCAAACGCCAGCAACTTATGAAAGGCAGACAAGAGAAACAGGATGATTGCAGGGGGTTGGTTTATAATGACAGTCAATTTGAAGTCATGAGAAATTAGAAGGGTGATGTCTGCCCGGGCATGCTGGCAAGTGTTTGGCATCTGGAAGTCAATCATTAAGGACTGGGAGACAGTGCAAGGGGAAGTTATTGCTAAAGTGCTTAAAGGACTGAGGAAGTAAGAACAACGAGAGTGGAGTAGACCAAGGCCTTCTTGTAGACACCAGGCACACGATTTGAACTACATCAGCCGTCTCACTGATGTGCTGTAGCAATAGGCTGGCTTATGGTTCCCAACAGTTTCTTGTCTAGTAAAGTTTTGTGGGGGTAGAGAGATGGCTCAACAGTTAAGAGCATTGCTGTTCTTCCAGAGGACCCCAATTCTGTTCCTAGTACCTATGTTGGGTAGCTCACTGTCAACTAAACCTCTGACTCTATGGGAATCCCAAGCCCTTTCTCGGCTTCTTTGGATACCACTATACACACCATTCACTCCACTGACACATACAAATGAATGAAAGCATTAAAGTAAACCTCCAAAACTAAATAAATGGAATAAAAATAGGTTTTGCTATGAAGGTGTGCCCTTGGGGGGGGGCTGAAAAGAATGAACTGGTCCCAGCTGTGTGTAGGGAGGGAGGGAGGGAAGCAGAAGCAAGGTTTTGGCTGAACTTGATGTATCATGAGCTCTTTCCTAAACTCTCAGTGTCTTTTATTATGTGTCTGTGAAACTTTGTACTAGGTTTCTCCAAAATTTACTTATAAAAAATTAATAGAACTTTTAAACTAACTTCATTGCCTGAGTTCTTCAAATTTGAGGATCTTCTGTAATGATAATAATGTAGTTATGAATAAAGAGATTGCATCTGTTTTCAGCCATGTAAACCCTGTTTGTATCATTTTCTTAGTCACCATCTTTATGAACTACTGTTAATTAGAATGCCAGAATGTTCCTCCATTTTGACTTGTTTGATGGAACTCATGATATGCATATTGCTCCTTTGTTGTTTCGTTATTTTTTGTACTCTTTTAAAGACAAAAGTTCTCACTATGCAGTCCAGGTTGGACTCCATCTTGTGATCTTTTTGCTTTAACCTCCTGAGGGCTGAGAATAAAGCCATCACCTCCTTGTTGCACGTCTATTATGTCCCTTTTGGCAATGAAGCCAAAAAGAGTGATGTTTAATACATCCAATTGCTTTTTATCTTGGTGATACATATTGCTGTCTCGTCATCATTGTGCGAATTCTTATAAGAAAATGTGTAACGTTAAAGATGTGTTACATCCTTTAATGCTGTGAAATATTTGA
Source organism: Myodes glareolus (assembly GCF_982192425.1). NCBI lineage: Eukaryota > Metazoa > Chordata > Mammalia > Rodentia > Cricetidae > Myodes > Myodes glareolus. The sequence goes on along the minus strand of NC_142027.1, from coordinate 27,518,859 downwards.
TTAATGATGGAAAAATTTGTTGCATTCTTTTATGTTGCATTTCTTTAACTATATGAAGATGCATTACTTTGTCTGCCTAAAATATCTGATTGATGTAATGTAATTAGCTGAATGGCTAATAGCTAGGCAGGAGAAGGATAGGCGGGGCTGCCAGGCAGGGAATAAATAGGAGGAAACATCTAGGCTTGAAAAAACAGTGAGGAGTGATGAAAAGAGGAGAGGAAGATGCCAGGGGCTGGCTGCCGAACCACCCAGGCCCCCAGCCGGCCAAAAAGTAAGAAGAAAAGAAAGACATATAGAATAAAAGAAGGTAAAAAGCCCAGAGGCAAAACACAGAAGAGTTGTAAGAGCTAGTAAGTAATAAGTCTGAGCAATAGACCAAACAGTTTGTTATTAATGCTAAGCCTCTGAGTGATTGTTTTAGTAGCAGCTGCAGAACTAGGTTGGACAGAAAAGCCTGCTTTTGCAGATTTCTATTACTATATTAAGCATATTTAATGTGTTTTGATATCTATTTGTTAACTCTCAAACTATTAAAGCTCAAGATTACTTAAATGAAAGACCAATATAAACAGTACTGAAATGTTTCCCCAAAGGCCATGTTCAATAGGGCCATAAATTTATGTCAAATGTAGTGTACAAAGATCTTACAGCTTACCAACTAGACTGACTAGGGATGTATCATGTTTTCAGTGGTTTTTCTATACACAATTTTTCAATGAGTTCTTGATGACTTATAACTCAGGAGTGTTAGAGTAAAACAAACTTGAAAGCCATGGGAAAGGGTTATCAATAACTGAGTCTTTTAAAATGAACCTATTGCTTATGTGAGCATTGGCGAGGCTATGTTTCACTTGCTTTTAAAGAATCTTTTTTCAGCCATTGTTTCTGACTTGAGCTGACTTGCAGTTGTACTTTTAGCAACTTTACATAAATTATTCAAATTCTAAATTTTGAGCTATTTTTGAGACAGGGTTTTTCTGTAGCTTTGGAGGCTGTCCTGGAACTAGCTCTTGTAGACCAGGTTGGCCCTGAAATCACAGAGATCTGCCTGCCTCTGCCTCCTTAGTGCTTCGAATAAAGGCGAGCACTACCACGGCCCAGCTGAGCCTTTCTTTTACCATTTGAAATGATAACATGGGGTTGTTTTAGATGCATGCCACACTGTCCATGTGTGTGTGTGTGTATGTGTGTGTGTGTGTGTGATGTATGTGATGTTTGTGTGTGTGTGTGTGTGCACACACTATTAGCTTTTGTTTTGAACACTAAGGATTTTGTTAAATCCTAAGGATTATCTGTTAGTACTATTTTTTTATAGGAGAAGATATTTAAACACCCAAATATAAGAAAATTATACTAATAACCCTGTATGCTTTTGAAAATTAAATGCTCTTAGCTTTGTACTAAACTTACTCTAATGATACTCATTTTTTTCATGTCACACCGTAGTCCACTTAACAGATGACACAAATGAAATATTTTTCAAAGCGATCGCTGCCTTAGCAAATGAGTCATATATAGCAGCAATTGGAATGCTGCTATTAAACCAGTGACCCTTCAGAGAGCATCTGGATGACTCATTTTTCAGTGTGAATATCTTCTACTTTTCCTGGGGATATACTTCCTTATTCAACTGCATATAGTATATTTGTGTGTGTGCATGCATATGTGTGTGTGTGTGTGTGTGTGTGTGTGTGTGTATGGAAAATTAGTGCATTTCTTTGACTTTATTCCTAAACAAAAGAAAAGACATATCCAGGATTTAAGGGTATTCTGTCATCTTGCCTGTATTTCCAGAACATAGTGTTTTATCCCTACAACTCTCCTCTGTGCCTCTAATTACTGTATTTATGTAAGTGCTCCACAGTAGATGGAAGTAACAATTTTCCAAGTTCTGGTGTGTTTCATCTTGTTTTCACATAATTTTGCACCTGGTCTTGATCTTTCTGTTCAACCTTCAGTTGGATAATTTTTTTGGGTGGTCTCATTTCTGAACTTGAATTTTTATAAGCTATGCCTCAATCCCACCCCGCTCTAAGCTTTAACACCCACAGGTGTGTTCTCACCTCCTTTTTGTGCTCAACCTCAGCTCTCCTGACATATCTGTCACAACTGAAGAGCTTGTAGTTCTTTAAGACTGCGCTTTTCGTCTGGTTGTCTCCTCCAGTGACTGCATATCACTGCTACCTAACTGGGCTGTCTGCAACACTAGTTTCTGTCCTGGGCCACAGAGAAAAAGTATTGCTTAGCTGAGACCACTTTGTAGGAGATAGTCTTTATTTTAGTTTGAAAAGTTTGTAAATCTTTGGGAGAATCTTTGGACCAAGTTTTATTTAATGTTCTCTATTGAAGTTATACAAGTTTTCCATGGCGCTATATATATATATATATATACTCATTATATATATATTATATATAATATAATATATATACTCATATTATATATATATGAGTCAAGTTTCCTCCTTAAAAAAAATGATTCTGTTTTCACTTTAACTATGCCTACACATTTCACCCATCTTAAGAAGTTTGTAAGCACAGTTGTTTAGGGCTTTCGTCACCACAGTTCATTGCCCCTTATTCCAAAGAATCCTCGTCAAATTGTTACCTGCTTTGAAGTGGTATTAACAATGAAGCAAAGACATTGTTTCCTTGATAGTTCTAATGTGGGCTTATAGGAAGCCCAAATCGCATGCATCCTCTTTATGTCCAGATTGCATCAACAAGTAAAATGATGGATCAAGCTTAATGCTTCGTGCTTCTTCATTCAGAAAACCATGGTCAGCCAGCCAACAACATGGCCACAGCTGACCTGGGTTATAAGCATTAGTACAAATGGACAACAGTATGCGAGAGAGAGAGAGAGAGAGAGAGAGAGAGAGAGAGAGAGAGAGAGAGAGAGAATGAAGTTTTTGAAGATGTATTTTGTAAAGTCAGTTGGAAGAAAAGAGAATGGAAAATTCATGGTATATGTAACTGGAAAATACCAGAGTCACAAGAAATGCAGGTGCAGTGGAATCTGTGTCAGAATTTGGTTGCTCTTGCTCACAAGCTGTGTAGCATCAGCTGAATTAGTTCACTGTGAGTTGAACCTGCATTTTTCCAAGTTAAGTAAAAACTGTGCTTTGTTGGCTGGTATTTTATTCTGTTCTTAACATGAGAATGGAAGATGTTGGGAGGTGAGGAGCTGAGTGGATAGTTTGACTCGTTTACTTTAGAACTAAAAACAATGCCTTATCTAAATGCATGGGTTTGAATTTGAATCACATCAGTTTCCAAAGATGTCAGTTCCTAATTCCAGTCAGAGTGTGACAGAAGCTCGTTGCATGAACAGTTGGCATCTAGAAACAGGAAAAATTGTCAACGGCCTGATGGGAGTGACCCCTTGACTATATCTATAGCACTTTAGTTCAAGTTTAATGTTGGCTATTTCCCCTGCCTAGAAGTCTCTTAGTAAAGTATTTTTTTTATTTTTATGGCAATATTTATTTTAGGAAAAATTCAATTTGATATTCTATGATTTTGTTTGGCCGCATTCACAAAACAGAACTGGTATGGAGGAATATCACATAGTTATATGACTTTAGGTAAAATAGTGAATGAAGAGAAATTCTGTACTTTGAATTTCTGTACTTTGTGAGCTAAAAATAAATAACTTCAAGGAAAATAATTAAAATTCAGTTTTTAAAAGTGTATGTTGAAATATAATCAGTCTAACCCTTTTTACATCTTTGAGGACTGTAGTGGTCTTGCCAGTTACTAACTCTATACACTCATATTTTTTTTTTTAATTTTTTTGAGACAGGGTTTCTCTGTAGCTTTGGAGCCTGTCCTGGAACTAGCTCTTGTAGACCAGCTGGCCTCGAACTCACAGAGATTCACCTGCGTCTGCCTCCCAAATGCTGGGATTAAAGGTCTGCACCACCACTGCCTGGCTGTATACACTCATTATATAGCAAATGCTTGTGAAGTTCGAAGCTAGATGCTACTTGGCATACAGTGTATAAAATATAATCTTTCCTCTCTGGACTTTAACAAATTAATTGTGTTTTCAGTGTTGTCAAGGAACTGACCAGAAAGAAAATCAGATGATGTTCAAAAGTGATCTTTGATAAATTTTAGGGTTTCTTCATATGAGCTAATTTAATGTTCATGAACATGAAAAACTAGTATAAAATCAACAGACTTGTGTGTTCTATTTAGAGTATCCAGACTATATGAAAAAAAAAATCTCACAACCTTAATGCCAGAGAAAATTGCCCAGGCATGAGACTGTATAGGAAGCTTAAGTGTGAGATAGAATAAGATTTCGGGAAGACGAACAATTAGCCTTCTGACTCACAGTTGATTTCAATTCAGAACCTTCAGTCTCCAAAGTGAGAAAGCTAATGGTTAAATCACGTTCTTCCATTTCAAGACTTTTGGGATCTTCATTCAATTTTGAAATTTCCATAATGAGCAAGGTGTGTCAGTCAAAAGTTGACTTGATCCCTAAAATTTTTATGTTCATATAATTTCTAAAGTCTTCAGTATTCCAGGTGCTTCTTGTGGTTACCCCTTCTGGTCACACCTTCTTCATACACAGCCACAAATTTAAAGAGCAGTCCTGCGTATGTGTGTATCTTTTATTATCTTGGGGATATGAGGAAGTTTTAGATTCTTGTCTAGTAAAATCTCTTTATTGGTGATCCATTTATTCTCCATTTTGACTTTAGCATTATTTCTGTTTTCCCTTACATTAAGTTTTATGTTATGAGAGTGTCATTTTTAACTTTCTATCAGTATAATTAAAATTGGGTTGACATCGTGTTTTGATCTGATATCACTTTAGCAATTCGTGTTTTTCTGATATTGACCGATTTCTGTGTAAACCATGCAGCTATTAGGGCAGCGTTCTCACTACCACACCGAGCCCTTCTACACCTGAACCTGGACTCGCAGCGGTGGTCGCCCTGATCCCATGTTCGCATTCGTCTGGTGTATCTCTGGGACAGGAACACTGTTGTGGTGCAGTTTGCTATTGTGCGCTAAAAATCAACTAGCTTGTTGAGTATTCAGTCCAACACTATGGATCCAAATGCTGAAGCTGCTCCTGGGGGCGGCAACAGCCCTGCGTTTCCCTCCAAACTCTTCTCTCTCAGCCACGTCACACACGTCTTAGTCAAGCTACCGGCTTCTTCCCACTTGAGGACACCAGGACAGATTGTCCCCTGATCTGATAGAAAGATGAGAGTGAAAACCAAACCACAATACTTTGAAAATATTAAAACGCTTTCAAATGATTGTTAAAACCATTTTCCATTTCTTTACATCTTTATCTCTTTGTCTTTTTCACACGTTTTTCTCAAGTGGGGAAAATCCCATGAGGCCCCCAGCAAAATTGGTGGGCAAATTTTGTTTGCAGGATTTAAAAAATTATTTTTAACTTTAAAACATTTTTATGTGTATAGGTATGTGTATACTGTGTGTGTGTGTGTGTGTGTGTGTGTGTGTGTGTGTGTGTGTGTGCGTGTGTGTGTGTGTTACGAGGAGACCAGAAGAAGGTGCCGGGTCTGGAGCTGAGTTACATTAATCGGGAGTTATCAGATGTGGGTCCTGGGAACCAAACTTGGAACCCTATGGAAGAGCTGCAAGTGTACTTAACTGCCATTCTATCTCCAACCCGCCCTTGTTCCCGGCATTTTATTAAAACTTAGGAAACATGAGATTTAATTCATACTGAGGAAGGCATTGCCTTAGTCTTCCAGGTTCAAGGGGAAAAAAAGAGGCAAGGCTTACAATAAAAATGGATTTGTTCCACATGAGTAGAGCAAGATAATGGTAGATTCTGCTTCGCAATCTAGTTCCTTCAATTCCCAGGTCAGCTTTCCAATAATCTCTAGATTTTATCACATTTTACAACCTGTTTCTGTGGCTGATTCTATTTAGGACACCAACCGCGGCGCACCTTCTCTACGTCAGGAGCGCCTGTGTTTCTGCGAATCTTCTAGTGCCTGCTCACGCAGCAGGAAAACGCTTCCTTTGACTTTTATCCAATCCATCCTAGATTAAAATAAATTGTTTGATCGTCAGAAGCAGAGCCCTGCCAATCACTACCCACGGTCTTCAAAAGTCAGGGATGAGAATCGGAACGCAGCTATTATGTTTGTCGCCATGGCGGCAGCTAATAACACACCTCTGAGTTTTAGAGTCATTGCAGGCGTGTGCACTGAAGCTTCGCACGGCAATCAGCTAGTAAGAATCTACCATAGGCACAACGAGTTTTTATCAAGGTCAGTGAAGATTCTGTCTTTAACTTCATAGTTGTTTGTCATGGTGGATGCCCGTGTGCTGACAACAGTTTGCTTTAGCAGCAGCGGGCACTGCCAAGGATGTTGCAAAGAAAACCAGATAAGTAGCTAGCGTGGGTATATCTGAAAATGACCTCCTGCAAACATCTTTCCAATAATTCAGTTTTTAAAAAGTATGTGTATGTACGTTGTGTTGGGTATGTGGCCATGAGCGTGAGTGCCAGCTGACTCCAGGGGCACCAGCTCCTCTGGAGCTGAAGCTACAGGGCAGTCGTGAGCCACCTGAGATGGGTGTTGGGAACCAAACTTGGGTCTTCTGCAGGAGCAGTATGCGCGATTAACTTCTGAGCCATCTTTTAGCCACTTCAGTTTCGTTTTAGTGGGAGATATACTAGTGCTTTATGTAAGCACTTTTCAAAACCCTCGAAAAAACTGATTCTTCTTTGTCTTTTCATTGCTTTTTTTCCCCCCAGTGTTTTTTAAGACAGAAATTCTTAAAGATGTTTTAAGTTTTCAGCAAAATTGAACAGATGTAGAGGTGTCTTCAGGCTGCCTCAGGCCCTCAGTCACACATGATCTTTCAATTATTAATAGACCTTCACCTGATTGGAACATGTGTTACAAAATATTTTCTTCCTTCCTTCCTTCCTTCCTTCCTTCCTTCCTTCCTTCCTTCCTTCCTTCCTTCCTTCCTTCCTTCCTCCCTCCCTCCCTCCCTCCCTCCCTCCCTCCCTTCCTCCCTCCCTTCCTCCCTCCCTTCCTTCCTCCCTTTCTTCCTTTGCATTTTCTTTCTTTCAGAGGTAACTTTCTCACTCATAGCTAAGCATTACAGTTCCACCCTGACCACAGTCTACACAGTTTAAACCTTTTCTGTGTGTCCAACACAAATCAAACACTACATTAACAAACCGAGTATGATGCTGAGTGGAGTCCAGCTCAGGAATTCAAGGAAAGACTGAAGCAGAATAAACGCCAGGAAAGAGAAATTATGTTTGCTGATTTCCTTCCCTAAATTCATTAAGTAATCTGTGCTAAACATTTCCTGTTTTCTGAAGTTCAACGATGACTAGAACACAGACCCCAGCCTCCTATCATAAAGAGAGAAACAGAGAAATCAGCACCATGTGGTAGAACCATGTGTAAGAATAGGCATAAGGAAGCAGTGGATCTCAGAGGACAAAAGCCTAAGGTGGGGGATTTTCTAAATGAACTGGTGCCCATGTGGTAGAACATGGTAATGGAACAGTTGCAGTGAGATCCAATGTGGTGCACTAGGTAGGGTCTGATAGCCACTGTAGTAGGTGTTCTCTGCTAGCCATACAATGAGTACACAAAACACAGGCAACTTTAAAAAGTGAAGAAAGGTTAGATTTTCAGGGACTTCAATGTCAGGCCAGATTGACATTCAACTTTTAGTCTAAAAAGACTCATATATTTTTTTGAACCGATGAATATTACAACTGTGCTTGTGTTTTGATATGCCGTCTGCCAGTAAGTTAGTGTCTGAATTTATAGGTTACAAGGCAAAGAGCTGAATCCTAAGGCTGATATATTAAGGCAGTTCTGGGCACATCTAGAGTGCCAGGAGCCGTGAATAAAAGGTTAAGAAATCATGAAGACATGGCAAGAGTTTGTGATGAATTGCCAATGAAAGAGGAAAATAAGGAAAGGAAAGTCGTTTCATGTTAAAGGAAAGAAAATTTTATGGAGAAACAGATTTATAGAAAAAGGTGATGAGTTCAATTTAGGTACTATAATTTCCAGGAAGGCCAGAAGAAATCCATTTTGTTAATAACACAAGCTTAATGAACAGCACGGTTCATGGTGTATTGCAGGCTCTTACGTATGTATGCATGCATATATGCACACAGACAGGTCATACATGTATATACATTTATATTTATATGTATACATGTATATATTTTACATACATATTAATGCCTACAATAAAATGAGATATCACAGTGTATTTGCAACATCCATTTAAGACATTTAAATGTTATATGTGCACATTATGTACATATAAATATAAGGCTTGGAAAGAGGCACATTGTTTGATATGTGAGCATAAAGTTTAAAGAAAAGTTGGACTAGCTTTGGACTGTCTGGTAAATGACAACACTAGAAGGGATGAATTGAGTCATAAGCCTGAGCAAATTGACTTCAGTGGGCTAGATAGACTTAAAGGCTTTCGGATATTACAACATTTAAGTGTGTGAACAGGAGAGAGGGAGGGGGAAGGGAAGGAGAGAGAGAGAGAGAGAGAGAGAGAGAGAGAGAGAGAGAGAGAGAGAGAGAGAGAGAATATCAGCTAGTCAGGAGAAACAAATGGGGGATCTCCCTGTTCTTACAAAAAGAAAGTACCAAGTATGAAGCAGTGTTTAATAATATCAAACAAGACTTTAACTACTTTAAAATGTAGTTTGAATTTGACAGTTGGGGAAAGAATCAGTAAATTGAAACTGAACAGAAACGCAGGCTGAAAAGTCAGTACTAGACAGTTAAAAGCAGGTCCAAAAACATTGTCATCAACAAAATGTATGTTGTTCTATTACAAAACAATGGAAATGGGAGGGGGAACTGTGGTTGGTATGTAAAATGAATAAAATAAATTTTTTAAAAATAGAAATGAACTGGGTGGGTGGCAGTTCAGGGTAAGGGTGTAAATGTGACAAAAATGTCGCATTTACAAATACATAGGAGGGAAGCAAGGAAGGACAGAAGAAAGCACCGAGCCCCAGCGGAACCCTGAAACTGCAGCAGTTTGTGCTGGAATGTCAGAGGGCAGCGCTTTCAGAGACCGGGAAACAGGTGAATGCATCCTATGTGGAGGGTAGCCTGGAGAAAGAAAAGATGAGGCGAGTTTCCCGGAGGAGTTGGAGGCTGACTAGAGAATTTGGACCGAAGTGTGAGATCGTGTTACTAGACATTTTTCCGGAAGAGTTACAATGAGAATGAATGCAGGCCGCTAGGTAGCTATGCAGTGCGCCTGTGGCTGAATGAATGCAGCCCCATTGGTTTGCTCTGCAGTGCGCCTGTGACTGAAGGGGAGCCATTTGCTGAAGCCTCAGTGTGGTGTATTTCCCTCCAAATAACTCAGCTACTCCAGAGCCAAGAAACTGAACAGTAATTTTAGCCAATGTGACATATAATGACTTAACTTGGGTAAGTACCTTTCAACATAAAAAGAAAAGAAATTTAAGATGTGCTGAGGAGAGGAGTTTAATATTCATAGGGTTTAGGTTAAAGCAGAGCAGATGCTTTGAAATCCGAGATCAAAAGATTACAAATTATAATGTTGAAAATGAGCGATGCCATGATTATGAAATAAGGGCTGGAGAAAGCAGTGAGGTTTCGTCAGCATGAAGCGGAGCTAACAGATTTAAGACAAGACTGTGGCACGGAAAACAAGGCAGCAAGTTATGGGCATGGGAGCAGATGGTTTGAGGTGGTCAGCAAGCAGTCCGTGAACTCACAGACTTGGATAACATTATCCATGTGGAATTTGAAGTCTCCTAATGATAAATGTGATAGTTTTTCCCTATATAAAATACTACTATTAGTATAAATTTTTAGATTCCACTGCCAGAACTCAACGACACATATAACATTAGAACCTGATAAAAACAATGTCTCTATATACCTTAAATCAAGAATACCATATTTATAATTGGACTTTAAACATCGTGTGTTGCATTATATTAGTAAAAGATAAATGAACTGGGACTTTATACTTCATTGGTATTTAAGAAAAAATTCATCAAAATCTTGGGGTGAGAAATACATAGAATGGTGAATACCATGAGGAAGATTGTTCATGTGTTAATACGTCAGGGCAGCTATGGAGAGCTAGCCATGGATGGAAATATAAAGTGTACAATATTGCACCAAATAAATGACAAAATTGAACCATCATATACGTAGACAGGAGAGGAAAAAATATCTATTACATTATTTTTTTTATGATTGAATCACACTTACTTATACACATTCATATATATCATAGTTTTGGTTGATACTGATATACTGCGTTCTTCATCTTTTTTCTAACCAGCTTTGGATAATGGTTTTCCCCTACACCCTGCCTGTTTCTTCCAGGAGCTTATGCATTCTGTAGCCCTTTTCCCCTTTAGGCCCACTGAGATTTTCATTTTCAACTGTCTTTGTTCTGTCTGTCTGTCTGTCTTTCTCTCTGCTTCCCAGAATGCCCTTTCCTGTGTAGAGTCTTGGTGCTAGATGTTTCCTGTGCTGACTATGCCACCTCTTCAAAGCCCCACGTGCTGGCTCTCCTTCCTCTTTAGATCTCAGTTCTTAGATTGCTTCCTTCACAAACAGCATGTGGTTGGGCATAATGATACATGCCTGTAATCTCTGCTGCACTCAGAGGCAGAGACAGGAGGATCAGGAGTTCGAGGAGACCCTCAGCTCCTGGCCTGAGTTACATGGGATCCAGTCTCAGAAACAAAAACACAACAACAAAACAGAACAAACAAAAAAATCACCAGTAAATGGCAGACAAAGGTGGTTGCTTCACACCGTGTTGATTCTTTAAAAAAATGAATTTGTCATGAACTCTTTCTTGGAGTGAAGTAGGGACTTGAACAGATCCTGGTAAGCAAAAGGACAATGACGATGCAAGGTTTGGGTGACCCAATTATTGGCAGGGAACAACTGACAGGTTTTGATCGTGAGAGTGGTGTGATTAAATTATCTTGAGCCTTTTCTCTCCCTTTCCCTATGTTATTGCCTCATAGGGTGAAACAATAAATTCTAGTGTAGCATCAGGTATGTGCATACCAGGCATGTATTGGATTAATAAAACAGCCTTAAATATTATCAATGTAAGTTTCAAAAGGGCTTTTATGCTTGATTTCAGGTATCATACAGAGAAAATTTTAGCAAATCCTAATGCTCTATAAATTAGTAAGTTAAAGACAAATATCAGCCATAATTTTATAGAACATATTTTGTTCTGGCAGTAGAATTAACAACGTATACTAACAGTAATACTATACTATAATGTCATTGCTACTTTTTTTGCTTTTTGAGACAGTGTCATATGTATGTATGTATGTATGTATGTATGTATGTAGCTCAGGATGCCTTCACCATATCACTGCCTCCTCTTCTGGGATCCTGGAGTTGAAGAGATAACTGCTCCTTCTCAATTATGTGATATTAGAAAATTTATGATTAGAAAAGTAAGATTTAGAAGACTTGATAGAACAGAGTATAAAATGATATGACAATAAATTACCTACTAAGAATGGTGCGTGAGCTTTCAGCTCTTATTTACCAGGATGGCTGCATTTTTCTAAAACTCGTGTGGCACTGGGAGCATCAGCACTTCTTTCTTCAGGCAGCTTGATGCTGTTTTCAGAAAAACGGATGGACATAAAAGGGTCATTGGTGACACGGCGCATAGCTGTCTTGGCCTCAAAAGAAATGACAGCAGCTGAGGAGAACCTGTAGTGTCACAAGTTCAAGATGGATTTGACAAAGGAGCTGCTCTGGAGAAATATAACTTGTGGAGTATTGACCTTGTAGTAGGAAAAAAATCAACATTTGAGGGGCAAGTAGAAAAGAATGAAGTACTAGGATCTGGCACTTGTGTAAGTGTGGTTATATCTGCAGAGAAGAGTGAAGATGTTAAAAATAAGACCAGAAATTTCCATATAGTTATAGCTGCTTAAATGTCCTCAATACCATAACATTTATACTTGAAATGAAAATATGCCATAATAGCTAGAGGAAAAAAATTTATAGTGTGCCTGGACCTGTTCAACAAATGCCAAAGCTTCACAGTGCACTTCATCAGAAAATACTTCCTCACTATCCCTAATGCCACTGTGTACCCACTGCAAGCTTTGTGAGAGACTTCACTATACAGGTCAAAGTTCTTACTGTTCAGAAGTTTCAAAGAGAAGGCAGGAGTAGAGTAACAGGGCCGAAACTCAGACCAAATAGGACAAGAAAGAATGAATAAAATTGAGTTTTGCCTATGGACATGATAACAGATAGCGTTGTGTCAAAAGACAGCAGATTATGTCAGGCATGGTGATTTCAAATCAAACTGAGAAAAAGACTTCATCTTCCTAAGTGTTGACATCTTTGAGGCAATTTTCCTAACGCAAAATAGTATGCAGTCCATGTGATGAAAGGTTTGAAGGATTAAGGATGTTGTGAGGTGTCAGGTGTGATTAGCTCCACAAGGTAGTGAAGCTGTATTGTAGACCAAAAAAAAAAAAAAGGATAGCAAGTGGAGGGATAAGGATTAAAGCTGCATTTAGCAATTCTGAAAGATCAGGTTAAACTAATGTTTGCATTGCAGGGGCTGTAGAGTTTGTGAATACCGGTAATCAAGCCTTGGAGGTGTTATAGCATTTTCACTACAGGAAGTGAAACGAGGCTTGCAGACATTCATGTAAATTAATCCAAAACATAGGCTTACCTCAGTTACCTGTTTTCAGCCAACTGCTTCAGGCTCCTGTAATTCCTATCAGGCCCAGTCATTCTCTACCTATCTTTACATTCACGAACAGCCTGGCAGTCCCAGGACTTTTGGGTTGCATCTTGACATTCTGTCGCCGAGTTGTGCTCTGGGCAACCTGAAATTTCAAGATTCTAGAGCATTACAGTGTGTGCAAGTTGCATGTCAATTGCACTCGGCAGGAAGCGAAGGGGTAGCGAAAGGATTAGGGGAGGGCAGGGCAAATTGCTTAGCTGGTCTTTTCGATTATTGATGAGAAGGCAGAATAATCCAGAAAGGGACTGCCTACCTCCCACAGCAATGTATTTGCTGATTAACTCGAGGAAACTGAGAGCGGAGTGTGCTGAAATTCAATGGATTGCACCAGAAAATTCTGCGAGCGTATTATCTTATTAGCAGAGCGGGAGCGTATAAGAAAGACCGATGGCGCAATAACAAGGCATACAAGACACAGCCTCCAACGCTGTGGCCCTAATGAAAATATGAAAATAAAACCCATGTGCAGCCATGACTAAAGATGTAATATTGCTGTTAAGGCAAGTGCTTGACAAAAAGTAGGAACAAATAAAACAGTGGAATGTATGGTGGCGAAAACTCGAAACTGACAGCATGTATTTTTGCAGCAACGAATTTGTTGACCTATATTTGGAAACAAATTAAGAACTGTAAAGATCACGGATAGATTCCTGGCTATTGCTTTGGAGTAGGTCACCAGGGCCTTAACAAAAGCTGTGAGGAACTGTTTTGATAAGCTGGCAAAAGCGGCAGCAAGGCACGTACTCTGATCTTGGCAGGATTTTAATTGCTTTGCACTTGATTGGCATGCAACCATGTTCAAATGAAAGAAGAGAACATATTCCGGAGCTATTTCAAGGATTGCTTTCTGATACACTTCATTGAACAGCTTAGGTGGTTAGAGGCTATTTTGGACGATAGCCTAGAAAAGGCTCTGGGTAAGATAAATAAGGCTGAAATAGAAGAAACTTGCTATCTTACACTGTAATCACAATAACCTTCATTTAAAAACACTCCAGAGATGTCAAGAAAGAAATAAGTACATTCCAGGGGAAGAAAGAATACAAAATCCTAATTGACAAAATCTAGGAAATGCTTGGGTAAATTTTGATTGTTCTCCTTGCACAAATGAATAGCAACAGTAGAAATGCATTTTCCTTTGTTTGGGGGTGTGAGGTACTTGTATGCTTCTGTGAGAGTGGGGTGCATGTAAACATCCACACAGAAGATTCAAGAGATAAAGTGAAGAAAAGGTTTCTGTGGGCTGCTTTGTTCATGGTCTCCCTTCCTAAGACATAAACTAAGATGTGGCATGTCAGGACGGGAGCAATAACCAGATCCTTGTGCGTTCTTGACAAGATGCCTGGTGTCCTGTTATTTTCCCTGAGGATTCATGGCCTGACCATACACGTCTGGGACAAAGGAGTATTTAAGACCCTAGATAGAGCATTCATAAAACATCTGTGTTTTTTCTTTATGATTGTATCGGAAGCTGAGAGTTCACTGGGACAGCAAATCAATAAAACGTCTACCCCAAGTATCCTGAAGGACTTTTAAAAACTTGTACCCATGAGCACTGTAGTTCTCTATGAAATTTGTTATAAAGTTTGCCCCTTTTAAAATTCATATTCACCTACGGAACTACACAATTTTCTGAAGTCCAAGCTTATGAATTCATGTGTTCTCTTCATGTGTGTGCATGCTCAAGTACACAGGGGCATATGTGTGTATGGATTTGCATGTATATGTGTACATATGTTTGGGTAGATGCCAATGCACAACCTAGGTATGTTTTGCCTCTAACGCAACCCCATTGGTTTTGGAGACACTGAGCATTTCAATGAGGTTCTGTGAGCTGAGTGCTACAACTTGCTTAATAGCAACTTAGACCCTCTGTATGCCTAAAAATGGGGCAATGTACATGGCTCTCAGAGGCAGTGAGCATGCCTCAGCCGTGTTGAACTGGGAAGAGCAAGCAGGCAGGCTGTATTTGTTCTGGCAATGCTGCAGCTTAGGTTTTTAAGAAGCACTTAGCATTTTTAAAAGCAGTCCTGGTCAGAAAATAATTATAAATACACAATAAAGACAAATTCAGATGGAATAGACCTCTAAATGTATCACAGTGTTGGATAAGTGAACAGAAGCTTGGGAGAGAGAAGAAGAAGAACACAGACAGTTATAAAAGGAAGTAAATGGTCTTAAAAAATGATAGTCTTTAAAGTGTCAGAGTACAGACAGTCATAGATTAAAAGGAGTAAAGAAAGTATAAGCCATGTAAAGATGAAATATGCGCAGAGAGTCTGGATTATATATATTATTGTGTTTTCTTTGAAATTTTTGACTGTGAAGGAGCTAAGTACAGAGAGATATTTTATTGTATGGACTGCTAAGCTAAATCAGCATATATACTCTAAAGGTATCTTGACTTCAACATTTGGGTGTAAGGATATATTGCTTTGGAAAAGAGGTTCACCTTTTGTTTCCACAGAGGATGAGAACCTATGGAATCCTTCCAGACTTATGTGGTTTGATGAACTAAGACCCCCTGAAAGGTCCTCTTGAATACCCCTCAAAAATTACTTCACTCAATTAACAGAAGGAAGCAGTTTGGAAAGAAATATGCCCATATTTCCAAATATTGTTTATAAATGTTTGTTTACATTTAAAGGGGGATATGCATTTTATGGATATTGCTCTATTGATACAAGATTTATGTCAATTTTGTTATATGTATGTTTTTGATCTTGATTAAGGTATTGTGTTTGTCCAGGTCATTTAAAAACATAATGTATAATTAAGAAATATAGGTTAATAGATAATCATCTATAATGGTCAAGCTTGTAGTCATGTTAGGTTCTCTAGATGGACCGATATGTATTTCAGATGGATAGGCATTCTTGAAACTTTTCAAAGACTATGGAATATGGCATTTAAAATGTCTTAATAACTTAGGACTTTTCATGACATGAGACACATTTGCTCCTGGCAGCATCAATTATTTCAAGAGGAAGATGAGCATTGAAGAGGCTTCTTAAGGAGCTTACTAGCCATTTGGGCAAGAAACTGCTCTTGCCTAGACTGCTTGATGAACTGGATATTCAGGACCCACAAAAAAATGACTACTGAACTTGTCTATATGTGAGAAGGGGTCTTTGGGTTTCCTGCTTCATGAAAGATTTTGCCAGACACAGGACACAGAAGAAAGTGACTGACCGACAAACTGCCAATATAGGCAGAATTGTCTTTGAAAAAAATCGGCTAGATATTATCGACCTCTAGGCTAAAGATGGATGCTCCAATGTTACAGAAAAACCTTGGGTGAATTTCAGGTAGTGAGATGTCTCTGTCAATTCTTGAGTTTTGGTAGTTGCTTACAATGCACTTCCTGTTTACTTAGGTAATATTATATCATTCTGGAGTCTTATATGGAGTTGAAGAATTTATAGTGATAGTTATAATTTTCCTTAGTTATGATAAAAGATAAAACAGATATAAGTATTGTAACTGTAATTCATGCTTGATACTTGTTTTGTTATATGTAATTTTTCTATGTTAAAGTTAAAACCTTCCTTTTATTTAAACAGAAAAGGGGAGTTGATGTGGAAGTCACAGATTACTAGAAAGGGGAAATAAACAAGCAGCCTCCTACAACAGACAAATGTCACACATGAGGTCCTGTTGTACTGTTCATGGTGACCAGTGTTCACTAAAAGAAAATCTTACCAAGGTGAGACCAGAGAGGCCTGACTGCTGTAGTGGTGACCTTGTCAGCATGACAGAATCAAGGTGATGAGCTCCAGGTGCTGCTGTGAGACAATGTCTTCTATAGCTTAGCTGGGGTGAGATGATCTACTCTAAAAGTGGGCAATACCTTTCTGCTTGGTTCAGGACAGCAAGGAAAGGGGGGAAGGGTGCTAACTGTGACAGAATGCAGGTGGTATGAAAAGAACCAAGAACCATGCTTTTTTAGTTTAATTCTTTTTGGGTTTTGGTTGCTGCCCCTGCCCATTTCTTTCATACAATTCTTTTTGTCCATCTGTACTTTATCAGTTAATGTTCCCTTGGTTGTGTTCTTGTCAATTTTTATTTCTTAGCTGTCCATTTCCTCTGACTTTAATCACTGTTTGCATCCTCGAGGATCTCAAATCTGTGCTCTAAATCAGTGCTCCATGTGCAACTCAGAAGTATTTCAAACTCACTGTGCCCCAATGGAATCTTCTTTCTTCTCTATCTCCATTTTCCCTTCCCAGAGGGCTATGCTGGAATGATGGCAGCCATACATACTTTCCTTCACTGTCTTCACTTAAGCATTCGTTCCTCAGCCTGTTAAATCAGCACCTTAAATCCCTCTCTTAAGCAGGCTTGCTCTCAATTGCCACTCCTGCAGTCTCCTAAATGGTCCACTGCCTCCATTCTAACTCCCTTGGCCAATTTGTCTTCTATGTTGTGGCTAAAATGAAGACTTAATCATACAAATTCCTGTCTTCCAACTGCTAAATTTCTCCTCAGAGCTTTCAGGGCAAAGATAAATACCCAATCTGAGGGTTTTATATCCTGGCTACTTCTATTGTTTCTGTGATGTACATACTGGTAAATTGTCGTGTACTGTTGGTACTCACTGAGACACTGTCTCTGGAAGTTTGGTTGAAGCATGTTTTTCTCACCGTGTCCTTCAAGGCCCTTGTCTGAGGAATGGAATGCTCCAGACTCCCCCTAACAAGGAAGACAGCCCAAGCATAAAATCTTTGAAAATAGATAGAGGATAAACCATTTCCAATAGAAGTTGTTATTGTTTATCCCATGATATCAACATGCCAACTGTGGAGAAAGATCAGCCATCAGCAAGTGTTTAGCCAAAGAAAGTTCAGTTGGGAAGTTTAGCTGAATGCTCAACCTTCCTGTACTGTTTCTGCAGCTTGTTTTGTGCTCTCCATTTGATATTTTAGTTTTTTATGCTTCTCTCAACCTGCTGATGACTATTCATTCTGACTTTTGCTTTCTACACTAATAGATAAATGTGCTGATTCAAATTTGAAAGCATATACTAACCAGGGAAGTAGATAGACTAATTGCAGGTCTTTACCTCTCCCTCCACTCCTCCACTCCCCCTATTTCACCCCCACCTCCATAGCAGTTCACTCTCTCTTCCTACCCACCCCAATCCCTCATGCAGCTCTAGTGGATCACATAGTTCTTCTCATCCAAACTTCCTTCCCCAATTTATTACTTTATCCGAGGCCCTGACTCTATCAGGCATACCCTATGAATCCACAGGCCACTGATCTAGAGAAACAGGTAGGATAACTTCAGATACTCCTCCCTTCTCTCCTCCAAATCCAGTCCCCTAGTCTCATCCCCAGCTCTGTATCAGAACAACTGTTGTGGCCTGCCTGCCTCCTTGCCCTTATCTCCAAAGGTTCACAGCAATATTCTTCTCCACACTTCCTTCATCTCACTTATCCCCATCACCAACTACAGTGGGTATTCCCTGGGAGCCCAAAGGTCACTCCAGCAAGGAAAGCAGGTAGTCTATCTATGGATCTTCACCTCCCTCTCCTGTCCCCAATCCAATCTTTCAGTCACATGCTCTCCTCTGTTGCAGACAACCTGCTGTGGCTTCTTTCCATAGAATAATCCTCTTGTACATTGTAAATATTTGTCACTTCAATTGGTTTAATAAAACACTGATTGGCCAGTAGCCAGGAAGGAAGTATAGGTGGGGTGACCGAACAAAAAAATGATGGGAAGGAGAAGGGTAGAGTCAGGAGTCACCAGCCAGACACAGAGGGAACAGGAGATGAACGTGCCATGCTAATGACACTAAAGGCTAAAGTGCTAAAGGCACTGCCATGTGTCAGAGTGTAAATGAAAGAAATATGGATTAATTTAAAATGTAAGAGCTAGTTAGTAATAAACCTGAGCTATCAACTGTGCATTTATACTTAATATAAGCCTCTGTGTGGTAATTTGAGAAGTGGCTGCCAGGTATTTTGGAACAGGTAGTCAGAACAGAGAAGCAGCCTTTCTACTCTGCCCATTTCTTGATCACACAGAAGATTTGCTCTTTCAAATTTTC
This sequence comes from Myodes glareolus, assembly GCF_982192425.1. NCBI lineage: Eukaryota > Metazoa > Chordata > Mammalia > Rodentia > Cricetidae > Myodes > Myodes glareolus. The sequence goes on along the minus strand of NC_142027.1, from coordinate 27,499,988 downwards.
TCGACACGCATTCTGTTATCCCAGCCTCCCCAACCTCTACTTCAACAAGCATTCTCTGGGATCCCATCAGGCAAGTTTGCCAGAGAAGCAAGTAGGCCAATGAAAGAGTCTAGTGAGCTTCACATATTTGCTGTCCTTCTTCTCTTCCAAATCCAATCCCACATTTTCATCCCAAGCTCTGTAACAAAGTACCTTGCTTGTCAATGGGCTTGTCACTGCCCATTCCCAGAGGACTACGTTGAACCTGGTAGAATATCCTGATTTCCTCCCATCTGTGGTCCTCCCTGCCCTGCCTCCTCCTAGCCCATTCCCATTCCAAAGTGTCAGCTCCTAAACCTAGAAACACAGTTTACCTGAAACACCCAGTAGCCACATCTGTCAGGGTTCCAGAAGAATTACCTACCACGTAACAAATAGCCACCACACTCTCCTAAGTACCAGAAAGAGCAACAGAAATGAAGGAACCTAACCTTGTTAACCTTGTTAAGTACCAGCCTAACAAGGACAAGGTCAAATATCAGCACTTAGATTTACATCTCTCCAAACCCAGAGAGCTAGATGTCAGTGTAAAAATAAAATCAGTAATAGGTAGAGCAATATGTCTCCACTGGAGCCCAGCAACCCTACTCCAGTAGACCCTGATTATTTTAACATAGCTGAAACATAAGACAAAGACCTTAAAATAAACTTTATGATTATGATAGAGATTCTTAAAGAGGAAACAAATAAATCCCTTAAAGAAATCTATGAAAACACAACTAGTGGAAAGAAATGAGGACCTGAAAGTAGAAATGGAATCTATAAAGAAAACTCAAACTGAAAACTTAGGAACTAAAATAGGAACCTAAGAATCAAGACTCACCAACAGAATACAGCAATAGAAGAGAATCTTAGGCATTGAAGATATGATAGAAGAAAGGAGTATCACAACCAAAGAAAATGTTAAATCTGAAAACCTCTAGGCACAAAACATCCAAGAAACCTGGAACACTATGAAAAGATCAAAATAAGAGTAATAGGAAGAGAGGGAGGAGAATAAACCCAGGGCAAAGACACGGGAAATAGTTTCAGTACAATCATAGAAAATCCCCCTAAAGAAAGCTGCCTATAATGAGCCAGAAAATGAAAGTACCCTCAGAACATAATAATCAAAACAATTATGCAGAACACTGAAGGAACATTAAAAGCTGTAAGGGGAAAAAGACCAAGTAACATATAAAGGCAGACCTGTTAGAATTACTAACTTCTCAATGGAGAAGCCATAAGAGCTTTGACAAATGTTCTACAAATTCCAAACCATATATGACAGCACAAACTATTATATCTAATAAATCTTTTCATCACAATAGATGGGAAGAAGGCATTCCATGATAAAACCAAATTTAAGCATATGTTTCTACAAATCTAGCTTTACAGAAGGACTAGAAAGATAACTCTTACCTAAAGCAGTTAACCACACTTAAGAAACCACAAGAAATAAATAATCCTATACCAGCATATATCGAGAGGGTAAAGAAACCGACACACAGCATGTGCATGCGCGCGCGCGCGCACACACACACACACACACACACACACACCAAATAAAAAATAACAAGAATCCAGAAACATTGCTCACTGAGATCTCTCAACATCAGTGGTCTCAATTCCCCAATAAAAAGACAAAGCCTAACAGAATGGATGAGAAAACAGGATGCATCCTCCTGATGCATCTAAAAAAACACACCTTAACATGAAGAATAGACATCACCTCAGGGTAGAAGGATAGCAATTCCAAGAAAATGAACTGAAGAACCAAACTGGTGCGGCCATTTCAATAACTAACAAAATAGACTTCAAACTAAAACTAATCAAAGGAGATAGTAAATGATGCTACATGCTCATCAAATGAAGTATAATCAAGAGGACATTACAGTTCTTAACAACTGTGCACCAAACATGAGTACTCAAGGTCATAAAAAAAGCACTGCTATAGTCTAAATTGTATGTTGACCCTTATATACACGATACTAGGAGACTACAATATCCAACTGTTGCCAATATACAAATCATCCTAATAAAAACTAACAGGGAAATGCAGGAGCTAACTAAAACCATAAACAGATCTAACAGATACTTATAGATTGTTTTACGCAAACACAAAAGAATATACTTTCTTCTCAGCACCTCTTAGAACTTTCTCCAAAAGAATGCAGAATATTTGATTTTCCCCACATTATTATCAGTGCTTGTCATTTTGATTTTTTAAAATAAAGACTAATTTAACTGGAGTAAAGATGGCAATTCAATATAATTTTGGTTTTCATTTCTTATTAACTAATGATATTAAGCATCTTAAATATACTTGTTAGCTATTTGTAATTCCTAGTAATTTAAGAATTTTCATTTAGATAATTTCCCCATATATAAATTGATTTGGATTTTTATTTCTTTGCTCTTGGTTGATATTACAATAGTTCATACTGGCTATCTTAATTACTTTTATATTTCTGTGAAGAGAAAACATATCAAGGCAACTATTAAAATAAAGCATTTAAATTACTGGGAGTTGCTTACAGTTTCTGAGGGTGAGTCCATGACCCTCATGGAGGGGGACATAGTTTAGGCAAGCAGGCAGGCATGGGGCTTGGGCAATAACTGAGAGTTTACATCTAATCCAAAACCAAGAGGCAGAGACAGGGAGAGACAGAGAGAAAGAAAAACTGAGAGAGACTTTCTTTGACTTGGACTACTGAAACTTCAAAGCCCACTTCTAGTGACATATCTCTTCCAAGAAGGACATACCTCCTAATCCTTCTCTAATAGTTCCACCAAGTAGAAATCTAACATTCAAATATATGAGCCTATGGAGTCACTCTGATTCAAACTACCACACTGGCTTCAACTTTTACATCCTCTTGTCATGGCGTCCTGTTTAATTATGCAATCACCCCCAGCTGTTTCTTACTTTTTAAATTCCTGACACACCCTTGATATTAACCTTCCATTGGAGAAATGATTTGGAAACATTCAATTGTTTTGCTCTATTGATAGTTTATTTTGCTATTTAGCTTTTAAGTTTGGTAAGATCCCATTTGTTGTCCTTTTTGTTTGTTTGTTTCATATGTTTTTGGGCTCTTTTTAGAAAACTATTATTGTCCTACCAATGTCTTAAATTTTTTTTCCAAGGATTCCAAGAGGATTTAGTGGGGGAAGGATGGTTTCTTTAATAAAGAACAGTTAAAAAATAAAATAAAACTGGATAGTTGTGTGCATGATTGAAACTTGAAACTTGATCTTTACCTTTCACTCTGCGCAAAACTTTGCATAAACTTCCTCAAAGACATTTATGCAAGGCCTGAAATCCTAAAGCTTGCATGGGGTATAAGAATAAGCTAATACTGTGTTTCCCAACATTGTCACAAGGAGAGTTGAGTTATTTAGACATTATATGTTAAATATTTGTAAAGACATAAGAAAGCTCACAGTATATATGTTAAGTGAAAAAGTTAAAAATTCTAATCTCAAATTAGAAAAGCTATGGATATAGCTTTTTGAATTATAAAAAAATTAAAGAAGTATTATTTTTCTTCATAATTGTGAAAACTACTTTTAAGATTTGATTATTTTCCTGATGAAATGCGTAGGAATATTCTATATAAATAAGAATTGGAGAGGTTGCTAGTAATACTTGAAAGATGACTTTAGTGTTTGGGTGATGAGTAGTTTTAAGTTTCTGCTGCTTAGCAGTCTGAACTAATTATATCTCCTCCATCCTGCTTTTGAATTGTTAGTTTGACCATTGTCAAGAGCATCTATTTCATGTTGACAATCCTAAAACCTGTTTGATATTATTTCCTGACAATGGAGACTTAACTCAGAAATAGCAACAGGGAGTGATGCTGCTTTTGAATAGAGTCGGCCACAAAATGAACAGCTGCCGGGGACTGATTGGATCACTTTTATTTAGCGCTTTTGAGCTTAATCTTTGACATTTTCATTAGGGAACAGAAAGAACACATTAACACAGTTCTCAGGTGACCCTAAGAGGAAAGAGCTGAACATAGCAGAGACACTAGCTCTCACCCAGATACGTAGAAAACGCAGCTATGTGTGATTTCATAGGCTGCGGCAATTCAGAAACCAAGCAGTGCTTCCTGATTTTTTTTTACTTTTGCCCAGTCTTTAATATAGCATAACATATTTGTGAAAATAAATAATCTATAACATAATTGGTAGGAGTTTATTGGAATTGTGATTGCATTATTTATATAATCATAAAATTTTGTAATATGCTTTTGTTGCTACTTTTTCTACTTATTAGGAAAGTATATAGATCGAAAAAAAAAAATCTATCCAGTACCAGCACCAATTACTGAAAGCCTAATGATAAGAAAAAGAAGAATTAACAAGATAAATCGTATTTGAGCATATATAAAAAGATAGTACGTTGTTGAGACTTCCTCAGGTGATGCCCTTGGAACTTTGACTAACAAGTGCCTACCATTTGGATTCTTGAATATTCTTAGTGAACGTCTGTGGGCTGGAGATGTAGCCTTCTTGTGAAGACTTCTCCTTTCACTTGAGAGGCTCTGGGTTTTTACCAACCCCATCATTACCAAGAATGGAAGAGAACATTAGAGGACAACATCTAGAATGTACAGTTAGGTAGAAAAGTGTGCACTCCTGTTATCAAAGCCACTGTTTAAATAACATGTTGAGAACTATCTTCCCTTGCTGTTGAAGCCATGTTCCAGTTACATCCCTGTGCCTTGGTCATTAATTGGTTAAAACTCACATAATAAAGGCAGAGGTAAGCACTGAAAACTGCATGTTTTCTCACTTTCTCCCTGTAATCAGCCATTGATTCTGCAATAATATGCAAGCTAAAATATTTGCCAGTTATTTCAGAGGATTAAGTTTGGTGCCTCATTGTGATTACTGGAAATGAAACAGCTTTGAAATCATATTGTTCTAACATTATTTCCTTTGTTTATAAAATGTAAGGGTTGTGAGTGCAAAGCCAACTCAGGAAGGAAGGAGAGGATTAAGCACATGTAGTAAGTAAGGGAAACACAGAAATCAATGCTTTCTCTGAACAAAGAAAGTCTGGGGGTTGGCATCCAAAAGCCCCCACATATTTCATAGAGGAAAACACTTGGATGGACTCACTCCCCAGTGTCATCAGAAGTAGAGGTGCAATCCTGCGCACCCTTGATGTAAGATCATCTTTAAAGAACAAAAGATGGCAGACACAGTCTTGGGGTTGTTTAATCTAAGGTTACAGTACACATATTTGAAAGATTAAAATAGCAGATGGGGCCCCTTTTAGCCACTCTTGACTTGCATCATAGAAAAAGCAGACAAGAACACTTTTGAAAATGCTTTGACTCTTTTTCCCTAAAAGGCTTTAAGCAACAGCTAAAGGCCAGACTGCTTTGAAGGTGCATTAATGTAGGAGCTGGCCTGCAAGCGTACTGACCATGATCAGATGCAAAAAACTCTCGGTTCTGAAGTGGGCAGAGTATATGTGCTGATCAACCAAAGCACGAGAAGATATGGAGAGATTTAGGGATCAAACTTTATAGATTCAGTTTTTGCCAAGAAACATTCCTTTCTGGGTGATCTTGGCAAGCTACTCCTCATTTATCACTGAGAGTTAGCTCCTTAACGCTGTAACTGGAGGACTAAACTGTGACTTTAGCTAAAGATTTCATTGGCGCAAGACTGGAAAGGCACAAGCTATAGTTTTCAGCCAGTTTATTCTTTTCCCCTTTCTGTTTTGACAATATGGAAAAATAGCTTAACACAAGCAATTTCAACATTCGCCTGTAACGTTCGCAAGACTCATATTGCATGTGTGTGTGTGTGCACATATGTGAAGAAGGCAAATTTAATGTGCTTATTTCAAATGGGATAGTCATGTTACGGTGACAAGAAAACGGATTTAAAGGTGAGAGGACAAAAGTCGCTGAAGCCATCACTCCTCCATACTGTGAGATTGAAAAGACAAACAGGTTAGAGGGCTTCATCAACTGAGAAATTGAAATACAATATAAATCTGATTCAATGCCATCTCTCTAAATTCCAGACACATCTCAGCTAGAACACTCTATTCAATATCAGGAAGATTATGCATGATGGTTCACTGTTAAAGATTGGGAATGTATTCTGGTAGACACTTAAGCAGGCAGAAAAAGATGAGGCTGGTAATATAGTGTGCAGTAATCATTCCAAACAAATCAGTTATTTTCATGTATTGATGTTTATAAATTAAGATAATACGGCTCACTGACAGAAATTTTTTCAATTTGTTAAAAAACTCAATAATGTGTCCTCAGCATTTCAGACAAAGGATAATTGGTTTCAGGGGCAATCCTATCAACTTTTAATTAATTCCTTGGAAGTCTTGAAACAGAAGAGAGAACATAAAGTAATGCTATAAATGGATCAAGAAAGTCCATGCCTGTAATGCTTCTAAATTTCAGCTAAAATAGCTCTAACCACTAAAAATTCTCAAAGCTGCAATAGCGAAAGAAATATGTCTGTTCCTTGTCATTGAACTGCTTTGAGAATAAAAATTTCAAATATCATAATGCATTAATCAAATCCCTCTTTCCAAGAAAACTTCTATCTTGGAAAAATAGTGAGAAAAGTGATGATTCAATCGTTTTGAAAAAGGATAATGAATATTTAACTAAAATTGATAATTGCACATAACAATTTTTCATATAAAACAGCAAAAGTTCTGTCTCTAAAACAGTGCTTTTGTGCACACGCAATTATGTCCACTGGCTCAGTGATATGCTTTAGATTACAGAAAACAGTGGAGTCTGGAACTAGAGAAATGGCTTAGCAACTAAGAGTGCCTACTGGGCAATCATGAGAACCAGGGATTGAATCCCACCTCTCCTGTGACTATCTGGGTGTCCTGTGCATTCTTGTCATCCTAGCTCTGAGATGGATAGAGACAGGAGAATCACACAGACATAATGGTTTCCCACTTAGCAGAGAAAAATGCAAGCTCTGAAGTCAGGGAGACACCCTGCCTTAAAGGAATGCACAGAAGTTGAAAAAGGAAAACATCTGATAACCCTCTTCTGACTTTTACATGCATTCTGGTGGGGGGGGGGGAGACAGACAGAGACAGATGATAGATAGGTAGAAAGAGGTACAGACAGACACACAGACAGACAGATAGGTGACACATAGATAGATAGTTAGATAGGTAGATAGATAGTTAGATAGGTAGATAGATAGATAGATAGATAGATAGATAGATAGATAGATAGATAGATGATAGATAGGTAGAGACTGAGACAGACAGAGTCAGATGGATGCATGTACAGCAAACAGACAGATGATAGATAGATGAATAGATAGATAGATCCATATACTTAGAGTCACCTTCTCTCAGATTTTGATATAGAATTTTTGAGATCTGAAGAGAACTGGCTTCCTTTTTAGTAATAACAACATGTTTACTTGATTAATACACACACACACACACACACACACACACACACACACACATATATATATACCTTTTTAACTGTATTGTTTTCAATAAATTTGTCACTGATACTTTTGACAACTCCTCCATCCTATGAAGGAACAAGGTTCGAAGGACAAAGGATTCTTTACTTCAGTGAGGTGGTTTCAGGCAGTTCCAAGACATGTGCAGATGAAGTCCAATAGCTTTGCCATAAGGTCTGAGTATTACCCAGGTAGTAAAGGTGCCATTTGTCCTTACTCAGGAAAAGCCTTGGTGGCTGCAGATCACTAAACAGCGTGGCATTTCCACTCATTTAGGTGAGCAGCTGCTACTTTTAGAAAACATTGATTGGATTCAGACTTGCAAGTATAATTTAACATTTCTTCCTCACCTATATTACAGATCTAGACCCTAGATTTTATTTTTCTATTTCTAAAGGAAATGACATTCAAATTATAAATGAGGCCAATTTATGCTGTTAGAAATCATTATAATCCATGTTAGTTAAAAAAAAAAGTATTGACTATTGACAATACTTCAAGAAGGGATCTCTTGAACTCAACACTGACCTTTGAAGGATGCATAGGATATAAATGGGTGGAAAAGTTATCATTAACGTTTTAAGTTGAAGGCATGCCTGGAAACCCACAGCACATACATATTACTCTCTCGTGAAGAAACCAATCACTGTAATCCTATATTGTTAATGACTTGAACACTGAAGTCGCATATTAAGTAAGCAAATTACATGATTATGATGCAGCTACATACAAATAAGGCATCCATTGTTTCATAGCACAGGAAAAATTCTGAAACTATGACATGGTCATAGCTGTTTTGCTTCAGCTTGGCATAACCGTAGCCATTTTGAGTATCGACCACTGTGGTTGCCCCTCAGTTGCCCTGGTTGTTTTTCCCCAGGGAGTTTCCCAGCATTGGCGTAAATGAAGAATCCCATTTGAGTAGCATGCTGAGCTTTACCAGTAGAATTAGGTGTCAGGAATACGAGCAGGTCTGATACTAGCTTGGGATAAGACAGGGACATTGGGTTTGAGTGAAGTCACTTTTGTCCTGATTGCTCTGTTACTCCCATCTTCTGCCCTAAGGCAGGGGCATCTGTGACTAGTGGCCTGGAGCACATTTCTGTCAGCGTATTCACAGTAATCCTGTTTTCTGGGGAGTCCTGCACATATCTGCCTCTTCTGCCCTTGGCACCTTAGGGCCTGCGCAGCTCACAAAATGGGATTGGGATTCCAGAAACATAGGCAAATGTGCAATATCTTTAAAAAACACTTCTGTTTCAAAATCATCAATGTAGAAAATTATTCCAATTAACCAACTAATATCACGAAACTCTGTAAGTAAATTATTAGATTTTATTCATGTTTGCTTACAAGTTTCTAACAAGCTTTTTAGACACCTTAGGATTTATTTTTGTATATTGTGAAGACATTGTTTTCAGCTTTCACAAAATAAATCTAATTCTCATTTGATAATCAAGAAATAAATCTTGGTTTGTACAACTGATTCTCTTTCCCCAAAACCCTTCTCTTATAGGCAAAGCGAATAAAAAGAAAAGCAAGGTTGTAAAACCATGCCTGCCATTCATCGTGTCTCCAGGTTGACTGGCTTCTGTAATGAATAACTCAGAGACAGTCCTCATGCAATTGAAAGTGATTTCAAGCTGCCATCTTCACGCTGGAGGAATAATACATTTGTTTGTCCTATGAATGTGTACCCATATTCGCATAAAAGATAAAATTACTTTTACAAGACATTAATTTTATCTTGGCAGCTGAAGTATTATTTTCCCTAATGCCATACATTTGCATAGCACTTTAGATTTCATAGAATATTATGGAATTTTTTTTTACCATATTGAGCTCATCATAGACCATGAGTTATATTAAATTAATTTCTACTTTAGTACCTTTGTGTTTCCTTTAAATGCCGGGATGCATTTAAAATATGGTTTTTGGTATCATTATGCTAAATGGTATAGATGCACACACAGCCGTGTATTTTTAATTTTCTAAGGTCAGGTTGCTCACCCTTTCCTGCAATGCTACAGCTATGATGTGAGTTCCTAGAAGAAAAAAAAAGCAAACCGAGATGCCTCTGCGATGACTGTTTGAACACTCCGAATCTCCCTGAATTTTATTTTCTGCCTTATTGCATGCAATTTGCTGCTTCTCCTATGTATTTTTTTCACATCATTACTCCTTTTCAAGTTTAATCCATTAAGTGTTTCCTAGAATTTTCCTTCAGAGTAATAGCCCGACACATTTAGAATATAAATCGCATACACACCCTTTTCCTTACCTCCCGCTGTACTTCTAAAAGTTGTGTTGTGTTTGGAGATGAGACAGGTATATTGGCTTGCCTAATTTGATTTTCAAGAACCCGAAATTAATGTCTTTCTTTCTAATTAGGATAGAGCTGTGCCAGTTCCTGTGCAGGGAAGGAATCATGATTTTGGCCACTTTGATTCTGGACATTGTTATATGTTTACGCACAATGAGAAGATGTGGTTTTGGAGACCAGAGCATCCCTTTTGCTCTGGGCAGTATCCAGATGACATCTCTGGACCCTCAGGCCACAGTTCAAAAGGAAATGTTATACAGTCTCTACTTTACAGAGTTATTTGTTTGTTGTATGTACTCATGTTCTGTTGTATGTCATCTGTGGTACATGTGTGTGTGGTATTTGCATGCGTGTATGTGGGAGCATGTGTCTGTGCACATAGGCAGAGGCCACGGCAGGACGGAGGGTGTCTTTCTCTACCCCTCTCTTTTTTATTGCCCTAAAAGAGGGTCTCTCACTGAGCCAGAATTCGCTATTTCAACTGTGTTGGCTGGCCCACAAGTTCTGGCGGTCTGCCTGTTTCAACTGCAAGAGCTGTGATGCAAGCTCTGGGCCATGTCTGTGTTTTAAGTAAGTCCTGGGGATTTGAACCTGGGTCCTCATACTAACAGAAAAATCACTCTTACTCAATGAGGCTCTCTCAACTCCAACAGAATTTGATTTCTGTTTTCTTGTTTGTTTCTCCTTCCATTATTTACGTATGATTTTGACACAGCGTCTCGTGTTGATCAGACTTGCTTCTGAAAGACCCCCGAGGGACGTCTTCCTTCGGAAGAGACCTCGGGCCCAAGGATCAGTTGAGACCACTTGTACGGATGCAAACAGCAAGAGGTTTTATTCGGATACACAGGTACCTGGGGCAACAAAGTCTCTCAGTGGACTTGCGCGCCGCCAGGCTGGGGCGAGGGGTTTTTATAGGAGAGCAAAAGCGCGGGTACAGAAGCGAGATGCATGGTTATGGGGATTCATTCCATTGGTCAATTCAAATAAGGCTAGGAGCCCATGCTAAGTGGCAAATTCTTGGCCTTTCACCTAAATAGCAAGGAGGGGGGTTGCTCAGGGGTTTTCTGTTCCTCTTATCTCTTCCTCCTTCCCTAGCTGGAGACCAGATGGCCAGCTGTAAATACCCTGACTCATATCCTGTCACAGGACAAAAGGCCTCTGATGAGGGAGAATTGTCTGTATTCTGTCAATCATATTTTAATAAAACGCTGATTGGCCAGGCAGGCAGTATAGGTGGGAAAACCAGACAGGAAGTAGAGGTGATGCAATGAGAACAGGAGAATTCTGGGAAGCAAGGAAGTTCCTCAGCCACTCCTGTGCAGACCACCGAAGAGGCAGCATGTAACATGCCCAGTTGAGAAAGGTACGGAGCCATTATGGCTAACATAGATGAGAATAATGGGTTAACATAAGTTATAAGAGTTAACAAGAAGCCTGACCTAATGCACCAATCAGTTTATAACCTTATGGAGTCCTGTGTGTGATTTTTCCTTGGGACTTGCTGGCTTGTTGGGGTACTGGGCGGGACAGAAACCCCAACAAGCTGGCCCACATGCTACAGGCCTCCTTTCCCTATCTTACAGAAAAGGCCTGACTTGTTTGTTTCTAAGGCCCTGCATTCCGGCATCAAGGGTGGTATTCCTTTCTTTTTCTTCTTCACTTCAAACTCCCTATGCAGCTGAGCATGAACTTGGACCTCTGCTGCTCCTATTTCCACCCCTTGAGTGCAAGAATCACAGGTGCACTACCATGCCAGGCTTACTCCACTCCCACTCTGCAAGCCTGTTACCGACTGTGCTGCCCCACCCCCACCCCAGTTCCCTTTCAGAACACTGCTTGCAGACTACTGGCCCACCTGAATGCTCCCACTTTGCAATTTTATCAGAATTGCAGTCCTAATAATGAATTCTTAGCATTTTTCACTAGACAATTCTAACCTTATTATCTTAAATTTTGTACTAATTTAGTGCTATAAGGAGGTAGATCCAGCATACAGTATGTTTCACACTTTAGTAATCTGCAGAAGCTTTGCGCAAATTACATTTCACATTAACCATCCTAAAGCCATGAAAAAGAAAGGATGCTCCAGGGTATTTGGTTAATTGTGCTAAAAATATATTCACGCCATTTGTGTAGAACATAAATGTGCCCAATGTACTTCTTTAAATAAAATACGGGTGGTTTACAGTAGTTTAATTCCTTTGCTTTCCCATTCTTTTAAGATGTGAACAATAATGACTATTTTGATCTTTTACAAACCTAATAGGTTATACTTACATTCCTTTTATTGTTTTCCAAGTGCTAAATGAGATCAGTAAAATGGCCTGTAAGTTTGTTCAAGATCTTTGTTGCCATCGCTTTAGAACAAAATGTATCTATTCATCGAAAATAATATATTTTAGAATTATAAAAGTACTGAGGGGGGGAAACAAGCTTCTCATTGTTTTCAAATTCTTGTTGTGTTACACTTTGAGATTCAGGGTCAATATATCATATTCTTAGGAATTACCAGAACTTTCACAATTAAGATTATCTTGAATGTACTTCTAATGATTGTGACACTCTATTATTTGAAGGGCCTGAATTTCTTTTCTAAAGACTAAAATAGACTAAGTTTAGCAGTACTTAGAAAGAACAGCAGCTTACAGAAACATTTTTTTTTTTTTTTTGAAAAACAAAATTTAACATTCCATGTCTCACAGCTGGTCATGGAAAAGCAGAGGGACATTGCCCACTTAAGGACGTATTCAGCTCTGAAAATGCTATAGCTTGTGAAAGCACTCAAAAGACTTGCAAGAAGCATCCTATATGTGTGAAGTTGTTAGTATACATTTTCTCTTATTTTCAAATTACATCTGTTGTCTTTTTAAAAAGGTTATACTATACCCAAACATACATTTGTTTTATTATTTGTATGTATGCATTATAAGCTACGATCCACATATGAAGGAGAATATGTATTTTTTTTTCTTTTCTGAGCTTGGGTGACCTTGCTTAATATTATACATTCTAAATCTATCAATTTTCTCCATAAAATTTGTGATTTCATTTTCCTCTAGAGCTGAATAATATTCCATTTTATACATGTACCAGGTTTTTATTATCTCTTCATTTGTTGATGGACAGCTATGCTGAATAGAGCCGAAATAAGCATGAGGGTGCAAATATTTCTGTCATAGAGTGACGAGTTCTCTGGGTGCATGCTCCGGAATGGAATAGCTGGGTCGTAAGGTAGTTCTATTTTTTATTTTGTTTTGCTGAACCTTCAAATTGATTTCCATAATGGTTGTATTAATTTGCACTCTAACCAGCAGTGAATAGGGATTTTTTTTCTCTCCACAGTCTCTCCAACATTTGTTGTCAGATTCCTTAATAACAGCCATTCACTGGGGTGGGATCTCAAGAGCAGTTCCAATTTGAATTTCCCTGGTGGGTTAGGGATGTTGACTATTTCTAAAAATAACTGTTCATCATTTATATTTCTTTTTATTTTTAAACGCTCTGTTCAGTTTATCAGCCCACTTGTCAACTAGCAGTTTTATTTCCTTGGTATTTAATTTTTGTAGTTTTTTTGTAAATTCTGGGTGTGAATTTTTGTTGCTTTCTTAGTATAGACATAGACTCACAAAAGAAAAAAATGATCAAGGCAATAATATGTGGAAGAGTTATTTAATCTATTTAATTGCTGGTCACTGAAAACATGAAGCCTGAAGCCCTGACTTGCTCTGCATGGAATGATTTTAAACAGTACTGTTCTGGTTTTTGTTATTAGTGGATGCATGTTTCTTTAAGGAATTGTATTGGGCTTTGCAAATGCACTATATGTCTCAAAAATGTCACCACCGTCACTGCAACGTTTTCAGCTACTCCAGAAGGCTTGAAGGGGATTCTAAAGTGATTATCATTAGCAAGCTTGATATGGAATAATTGTCAACTCTTCCATCACATTGCAGGTGATTTCTTGAAACACTCTAAAATGTCCATCAACCAAATATGCTATGTTTATTTTGTTTTACCTTGCTTGAATTTTATTAACACTTATATTGAAAAAAGTGGCTGAAGACATATATCTTTAACCTGAAAAGCAGCATATTCCACCCTTCAATACTGTTTGGCATTCTATACAATATGCATTATTTTTCTTGCTTCTTGCATTTGTGGATAGCCCATTAGCCATGATAGTTTGCCCTCTTCACTTCTTTATTCCATTTTAGACTTCACGCCGTCTGAGACATGGATGATGGTGCTTCTCTTTTACACTCTCTATCTTAGCTGTTTAAGATTTGAATTGTTAATGTATCTTGATTATTACAAGCTCTGACTCATTGGATTCCATTTTGAAGGCTGGAAATAGGCAACTTGGTGAAAGGGAAATCACTAGTCCATTTGAATGCTAATTGCTATACAAGCCCCGTATACTGTTTCAGAGCTTAGCATAAACATGGTCATCAGGGGAGGCAGGAAAAACCATTAACATGCTCCCCAGGAGACTGAGCTCATTAGAACCTTCACCGATATCCCACAAAGACGGAAAGGAATCACTTAGCTAGATGGCTTGCTCTTCTGAATGTGCAATTCCTATACTTTCTGAGTTATGAGGCTTTATCTTGCCTTATTTTGTTAATCTTCTTCATGCTAACTAGAAAGGGCATGAAGATTGCTAAGCCTCTTAAACTGCAAAAGCAGTAGCTAAGACAAAAAAGTGACCAACGGAATAGGAAGAATTCTACCCTAGAATGTAGTGCAGAGGTCAGAGACGGCTGTGGAAAATTCTTTTTCTTTTTGTGAAAATGAGAGCTGTCATTCTAACTTAGTGAAGAATTTTCTAAATTCTCAAAGTTGTTTATTCATGAGCCATATAGGCTGTCTCATGTCCATAATGTTCTTAATCATCAGTAATTGTTCTGGTCCCTTCTGGACTGCACCACGCCCTTCAACCAAGAGATGATTTTGGACATTCATCTAGTACTATCTCCAGAAAGTTACAAAGTTATAAGCATTTTAGCAGCCACATAACCAAATCCTGATACCAGGGAAAAGAAAGGGCCTGACAGTGGGCAGAAACAGATCTGAAAGAAACATTTTTACAAGACCACTCTTCTTGGCTCTTACATGGGTTTTCAATTTCTTCCCATGGCAATTTAAATAAAATAAACTCTTTCAGATGGAATTAGATTTGTATCAGTTTATCTGCCATAAACTTTGTTGTTACTTTGTTGTTACTATCTTTGTTGTTACTATCAGTTCATTTTTAATTCTCCATGAGTCAGATAATCTGGACTGATGGGAAACCCAGAATCCTGGGACCTGCACCTCTAAAAACCTGGTGATCCTACTAGAGATATGGGCATGCACTTCAAAGAGGTGTGCTAATTAGGCAGTACTACATCTGTACATTCTCAGTGAACACAATTTGTCGGGTTCCCTGGAAGATGGTAATAAAGCTGTGCAAGCGGCGTGTCTTTTGAAAAGAAGCAAACCAAAAGAGCATCACTGTGTAATGTTTGAAGAGCTGCAGATCAAATGACCTTGTCTTCTCAAATTAATTAGTGTTTGCCTGGCTTTAAATTTCTAATGTAGAATGCTATGTGTTTTGTTTTGACATCAGACTACTCAAATTGTTTTCTCTCAAGTTTCTGTGTTTAAAGTGACATGAAAAACTATGTACAGTTCAGCACTCAGGATGCTGAGCAGAAGGATCATGAGTTCAAGGTCAGCCTGAGCTATATAGTAAGAACCTGTCTTAAACAAAAAAAGGACAGAATGCTGACAAGCTGAGTGTCACAGTCTCCTACTAAAATGGTGCCATAGGATGAGTGTGTTGATAAGTTCCATTCCTAAAGAATTATTTATTTCTCAGCTTCTGTAGTTAGGGAAGCTCAAAACTAAGGCAGCGGTGGGTAGGTTTGGTGTCTGCGGAAGGACCTGGTCTCTGCTTTCAAGATGGTAGCTGGAATGCTGCAGCAACCTCACATGATAGAGAGAATGAAAGAGCAAAAATGGCAAAGCCTCTTCCGTGTCTCTTCTATGAGGTAACAAATCTCCTTCAGGAAGGTTCTTAGTCCCTCCTCAAGGCCTCACCTCTCAATGCTATCACATTGGAGGTCAAGGTTCAACTCATGACTTCTCAGGGACATTCAAACCATAGCACAGGGTCCTCTTGTCTAAGTCAAGTTTAGCAGGTAATGCTCCCTTCACAAATGTATTTTGAGGGCCTTAATGAAAGTATTCCAGATAATGTGCTCAGTACAGTTATTCAAAGAGCTTGTTCTAGGGGAAAGTGGGTATTTTGTTATTTTATTTCATTTTTACAAGTTAGCCCCACCGTGATAAGTAAATGTGCATTCCTAGAAACTAACAGCCTAAGAATATTTATAAAGGTTTTTAACCTGAGCGCAATTGAAACAACAATTGAAATTTATATGCCCACAAGTCCTCAAGAAGGTTTCTTTGCATCCCAGTAGAAAAGGAAAATGTAATCTGTTGGGAACAAAGTCAATATTTTAGAAAAAGGAAAGCCAGCTTAAGAGTAAAGGCCATTCATGCATTTATGTTGGCATCAACCATTCACCGATTAACAAATACTTTCATGGTGGTCGTCACTACATGAACCTAGGCTTTGCCTCCTATCAGACTCACGCGTGTTCAGGCATAATTTGAAGGGCTGGTGGGGAGCAGGCGGGAATGAGTGTTTACATGGAGGATCAGAAAACCTCCTTGAAAAATAAAAATTCATCCTAGAGGGAGACAAAGGTCAAGAAGGGTGAGTTTGATTGAAGGGTTGCTGGCAAATACTAAACACAGAGGAAAGAAAGGGTTCAGAGCATAGTGGGTGCCTCTGAAATATGACATAATCCAAATCTCATTATCTCACAAGATTAAAGTTGTGGGATGTCAGGGCTGAATCATAAACGAACATGTGCCAGGCAGAAGAGCTGCTGCGGTGAGTCGAGAAGAGCAGGAGACAATGGCAGCATTGGTGCTGATCCTGCCTGCACCACCAGTGGGGCATTGCACTGGCAGAGATCATGGTGAAAATGCCAGTGACAGTGTTGGCAGCTGCCCTGGGTGGCCAATGCCCTGGGAAACATGACCTTGGCAATGTCAATGCAATGGCTAGCTTCTTTATCTGGTCCTTACATTTCAGGATGACACTATATAATAAAAAAAAGGGCCAAACCCAATTTCATTGTTTCTTTTCTAGATGATTATGCTATTTTCTAAAGCAACAAAATCTTGGATAAGAAGCAACTAAAAGGGAAACATAATTTAATCTCTATGCATATTTAACTGGAGCTTTTTATTTTTCATGGAAATTGGATCTGTTTGTGTGTTATTCAAAAAGAGGAGTCTTATTTCTACTTTGAAAGTTGTCAGTGTTCAAAGATATGCGAAGTTGCTGACATCACTCCAGGAAAAATAATATAATGTTAAAAGAACAGAAAAGGATTTAAAACAGGATTTTGAAGTGCTGCTATTCATTGATTCAGTAAAGCTAAGCTGAAGTTAAGGGATAAAAGTGATTCGCATATGCACTGGTGATAAATGATGAAGTACAACCCAGGCAAAAGGCAGAGACCATTAAGAAATCAGAAATGAATGAACAAATTAATGAATGAAAAAGTGAATGAATGAATGACCACAAGGCATTTAAGAAATGAAAGGAGCAAGTATAGTGGAACACGCCTTTAATTCCAGCACTTGGGAGACAAAAACAGGTGAATCTTTGTGAATTTGAGGCCAACCTCGTCTACAAAGTGAGGTCCAGGACAGCCAAAGCTACACAGTAAGACCCTGTTTCAAAAAAAAAAAAAAGGTAAAAGGAATAAAAAGAAGTTTAGTAAAATGACTGATCAAACACTAGTATTTCAAATGGGAGCAAGAACAGAGGGCACTGTGTATGCATTTAAGAAGTGATCTGCTTATCATGTAGTGTATTTCGGTCCAGGACTCAGGATCCAAGTGAGATCTGACCTGAAAGTCTCCCCACCAGAAGCACCATATGCGTTTACTAAGTAGAAAAGGAAACTGTAGTTCTACCTAACTTTGTTGTCTATGAACCACAACTATTACCAGCATGGAACAATAGCTGGATGAGTGCAATACAGGTACTCATAGTTTTGTGCTAATCATTAACTTTCTAATTGAACTTTAGGTCTGTTCAACAAGAGGAAAGTTATGTCTTGTCCTAGAAATCAAGCCAACTTCCTCTGGGGCTAGTGAAGCCATGGAACTTGGAGGAGAACCTACAATTACCACTTTACTAAATCAGCATAATTACTAGTTACATTCTAAATATTTATTCTTATACCCACAGATAAGTGTAGTTCTCACCAATCATCAAGAAACTTCTCTTTATAACAAATGGAGACTGTCATAGAAAGCCAAAACTATGTTCAGTCAAAATACAGAATCATGGATCTCAGTCCCAGGAGATCCATCTACAGCACAACTCCTGAGCAAAAGGCTCAGGAATTATTTCAGAAGAGAGAGCAGAACAAACATTGTTGTGGGATAGATTTTTTTCACACTGTAAAGATTTGTCACTTGTATTGGTTTAATAAAACACTGATTGGCCAGGAGACAGGCAGGAAGTCTAGGTGGGGCAACCAGATTAAGAGAATTTTGGGAAGAGGAAAGGCAGAGATGCAATCACCATCTAGATGCAGAGGAAGCAAGATGAGAATGACTCACTGAGAAAAGGTACCATATCACATGGCTAAACATAGACAAAAATTATGGATTAAGTTGTAAGCTTCTGTGTGTTTCTTTGAGATTGATCAGCTGTGGGACTGGGCAGGACAGAAACTTCTGTCTACTAATGGCACCCACATAAAGCCTGAAAAAGCTTTCTTTCTTTTTTTTTTTAAAAAAAAGGATTCTGGACAGACAAGGACAGAGTCAAGCATAGTTTCTTGGTGACCATATTTTCTCAGGTAGACTATCTTTTCTGGCTGCAACCAGAGGTGCAAATCCTTTAAGGAAGGATCCTAACTCAGCATTAGTAGCAAAAACTATGTGTCTCCTTTAAGAGATAGCTTCCTGGTTGATGATGGTGGTACAAAAGACTCTGGCTCTTACAGAGCACTTAAGTGGGATTTGTGAGCAGAGTACTACAATTTATTTAATGATGGCGTAGACCTTCTTTGTCCCTGGAGCAGGGGTGATGAGCATGGCTGGCAGAGCTGGTGGTAAAGATACCTCCACCGTGTTAGATGGTGCAGAGCCAAAAGGCAAGGCTGCAGTGTTAGTCCTAGCCACACCACTTAACATTTTAAAAAGTGCTCCTAATCAAAAAAGAATTACAGATACATGGTAATGACAAATTCAGACAAAAAAGGTCTCTAAGTGGACCATCGTAAGTTTAATAAATGTGCATGGACTTATAGACACAGTCCTAGATTAAAAAGTAATTAAAGAATACTAAACTGAGGTTCTTAAAACATAAAATTAAAAAAATCAAAAGGGAACATAAGAAGATAAAAATACACAGTCTGGATTATTTATAATACTGTATTTTCTTTCTTTTTCTTTTTTTAACTGTAGAGAGATATTTAAGTCTAGAAGCTCCTAAGCTAAACTAACATGTATACTTTACATGTATCTAAATTTCAAAACTTGAGTTTAAGGATATGTTGCTTTGGAAAAGAAATTATGCTTTTGCTTCCAGAGAAGATGAGAACCTGTGAATTCCTTCTAGGCTGACGCAGTTTAATTAAACAAGACCCTCCCTGAAACAAAAAGTCTCCATAAACCCTAAAAACACTTTGCCCAACAAAGAACAGGAAGCAATTTGAAGAAAACAATGCCCAAATTCCCAAAATGATTATCTATAAATTTTACTTTCATTTAAAAGAGGTTTGGTATAGATGATTAATTATCATAGTCAATCTTGTTCTAAAAAATGTAGAGGTATGATATAGAAATGACTACTTTACATTGGTATGGAATTTGGTTTATTGATACAAATTTAAGTTCAATTTTGTTATATGTATATTTCTACTCTTGTTTACGGTATTATGTTTATACAGCTCATTAAAAATATAATGCACGACCGCGGGCTGGGGCAGGCAGTGAGTGCAAAGGGACGGGAGTCTTTTTGTTCTGATAGCTGGCCTGCAGCAAGCTAAGACCGCAGGCAGGGAGTCTTCTGACCAGCGAGGGGCTCTGATCCTGTGGAGGGGTAAGTGTGTTGACCGCCATACTAGTCCGCTTAGGTACACACAATATTCCCGCCATCCTTATCTCCCTGGCTACTCCAAAGGGGCAGCTTCCCCCAGCTAATCCCTCTCTCCTGCTACGCCATCCCAGCTTTCAGCCTCGAACCCCTCCCCTTCTCTCTCCCTTTTTCGGGGCTTAAATTCCTCCATCTCAGCAGGGGTGGGCACCGCGGGTCAGGACAGGTGGTGAGTGCAAAGGGAAGGGAGTCCCTTTGTTCTAATAGCCTGCCTGCAGCAAGCTAAGGCTGCAGGCAAAGTGATTCCTGGATAGCAAGGGGCACTAATCCAGTAGAAGAAGACCCAGCGGAGGGAAGAGTCATTGGAGAGCATCTGAAGGAAGAGATGGGCAGGGGCCAAGGCAAGAATTCCTCCAACAATCTGAAAAACAACATGAAAACACCAGATCCCAGCGATCTTACGACAGAAGGACTTGAACGCCCTATTCCGGAAGAAGTGGAAAACAGTGTCATTATGAAAGCAATAGAGTCTCTTAAACAGGTTATGAATAACTCTCTTAAAGAAATAGAAGAGAAATTTACCAAAAAGATGGAAGAAATGAGTAAAGAAATGGAAGACAAATACAACAAAAAGTTTGAAGAAATGAGTAAATTCGTAAATGATACCCTGGGAAACCAAGAAAAAGCAATCAAACAGGTAATGGAATCAGTTCAAGAATTGAAAACTGAAATGGAGGCAGTGAAGAAAACACAAACCGAGGGCCGGCTGGATATGGAAAATCTAGGTAAACGAACGGAGACTACAGAATCAAGCTTAACCAATAGAATACAAGAGATAGAAGAATGAATCTCAGATTATGAAGACACCATAGAGAAAATAAACGCCCTGATGAAAGAAAACAGCAAATCCAACAAATTCTCATCACAAAACATTCAGGAAATATGGGACATAATAAAAAAACCAAATCTAAGAATAATAGGAGTAGAAGAAGGAGAAGAATTGCAGATCAAAGGTCCAGAAGATATATTCAACAAAATTATAGAAGAAAACTTTCCCATCCTAAAGAGAGATATTCCTATGAAGGTGCAAGAATCATACAGAACACCGAATAGATTGGATCAGAAAAAAACATCCCCTCGCCATATAATAATCAAAACACAAAGCAGTCAGATTAAAGAAAGGATATTAAGAGCTGCAAAGGAAAAAGGTCAAGTAACCTATAAAGGTAAACCTATCAGACTTACACCAGACTTCTCTATAGAAACCATGAAAGCCAGAAGGTCCTGGATAGAGGTACTGCAGAAATTAAGGGACCATGGATACAAGCCCAGACTACTTTACCCAGCCAAGCTTTCGTTCACTATCAACGGAGAAAACAAAATATTCCAGGATAAAAACAAATTTAAACAATATGTAACTACTAATCCAGCCTTACAGAGAATACTAGAAGGAAAATTACATCCCAAGGAATCCAACATTACCAACACTGACTACAATAATTCAGACACCTAGCGACCCTTCACTAGCACAATTCAAAGAAGGAAAACACATACACTCTATTATTCCCCCCCCCCAAAATGACTGGAGTCAACAACCACTGGTCATTAATATCTCTTAATATCAATGGACTCAATTCACCTATAAAGAGGCACAGACTTAGAGATTGGATACGAAAACAGGATCCAACATTCTGCTGTTTACAAGAAACACACCTCAAACACAAAGACAGACACCTACTCAGAGTAAAGGGTTGGGAAAAGGTTTTCCAAGCAAATGGACCTAAGAAACAAGCGGGTGTGGCCATTCTAATATCTAACAAAATCGACTTCAAACTAAAATCAATCAGAAGAGATGGAGATGGACATTTCATAATCATAACAGGAACAACTCATCAGGAAGAAGTCTCAATCCTGAATATCTATGCCCCTAATGTAAAGGCACCCACATATGTAAAAGAAACTCTTCTAGAACTCAAGGCAGTCATCAAACCACACACGCTAATAGTAGGAGACTTCAACACTCCTCTCTCACCAATGGACAGGTCAATCAGACAGAAACCAAACAGAGAATTAAGAGATTTATTGGAGGTATTGAATCAAATGGACTTAACAGACATCTATAGAACACTCCACCCAAATAGAAAAGAATATACCTTCTTCTCTGCAGTTCATGGAACCTTCTGGAAGATTGACCACATACTCGGTAACAAAGCAAACTCCCACAGATACAAAAAAATATCAGTAACCACTTGTGTCTTGTCAGATCACCATGGATTAAAATTAGAATTCAACAACAATGCTACCCCCAGGAAGTCAACAAACTCATGGAAGTTAACAGTCAACTACTAAATCACCCCTGGGTCAAGGAAGAAATAAAGAAAGAAATTAAAGTCTTCCTTGAATTTAATGAAAACAAAGACACAACATACTCAAACCTATGGGACACTATGAAAGCAGTGCTAAGAGGAAAGTTCATAGCAATAGGTGCCCAAATAAAGAAAACGGAGAAAGCACATATTGGAGACCTAACTGCACACTTGAAAGCTCTAGAAAAAAAAGAAGCTGATTCACCCAGGAGGAGTAGAAGACTGGAAATAATCAAACTGAGGGCTGAAATCAACAAAATAGAAACAGAGAAAACAATCCAAAGAATCAATGAATCAAAAAGCTGGTTCTTGGAGAAAATCAACAAGATTGACAAACCCCTATCCAAACTAATCAAACGGCAGAGAGAGCACATGCAAATTAATAGGATCAGAAATGAAAAGGGGGATATAACCACAGACACAGAGGAAATTCAGAGAATCATTAGATCTTACTACGAAAGTTTATATGCCACAAAGTTGGAAAATGTAAAAGAAATGGACATTTTTTTAGATAAGTACCATATACCAAAGTTGAACCAAGAACAGGTGAGCAATCTAAATAGACCTGTTAGTCGTGAAAAATTAGAAGCTGTTATCAGAAATCTCCCTGCCAAAAAAAGCCCAGGACCAGATGGTTTAAATGCAGAATTCTACCAGAACTTCCAGGAAGAGCTAATTCCTATACTCCTTAATGTATTCCATAATATAGAAACAGAAGAGTCATTGCCAAACTCCTTTTATGAAGCTACAGTTACCTTAATACCAAAACCACATAAAG
Source organism: Myodes glareolus (assembly GCF_982192425.1). Classification (NCBI taxonomy): domain Eukaryota; kingdom Metazoa; phylum Chordata; class Mammalia; order Rodentia; family Cricetidae; genus Myodes; species Myodes glareolus. Next base: position 27,476,826 of record NC_142027.1, on the reverse strand, counting down.
ACACAACCAAGAAAGAGAATTACAGGCCAATCTCACTCTTGAACATCGACGCGAAAATTCTCAATAAAATCCTGGCAAACCGAATCCAGGAACACATTAGAAAAATTATCCATTATGATCAAGTAGGCTTCATCCCAGAGATGCAGGGCTGGTTCAACATACGCAAATCTATCAATGCAACCCATCATATAAATAAACTGAAAGAAAAAAACCATATGATCATTTCATTGGATGCTCAAAAAGCATTTGACAAAATTCAACACCCATTTATGATAAAGGTGTTGGAGAGACTGGGGATACAAGGATCATACCTAAATATAATAAAAGCAAGATACAGCAAGCCGACAGCTAACATCAAATTGAATGGAGAGAAACTCAAAGCCTTTCCACTAAAATCAGGAACACGACAAGGCTGTCCACTCTCTCCATACCTCTTCAATATAGTGCTTGAAGTTCTAGCAATAGCAATAAGACAACATAAGGAGATCAAGGGGATTCGAATTGGAAAGGATGAAGTTAAACTTTCATTATTTGCTGACGATATGATAGTGTACATAAGTGACCCCAAAAACTCTACCAAAGAATTCCTACAGCTGATAAACACCTTTAGTAACGTGGCAGGATACAAGATCAACTCCAAAAAATCAGTGGCCCTCCTATACACAAATGATAAAGAAGCTGAGAGGGAAATCAGAGAAACATCACCTTTCACGATAGCCACAAAAAGCATAAAATATCTTGGGGTTACTCTAACCAAGGAAGTGAAAGACCTATTTGACAAGAACTTTAAGTCTTTGAAGAAAGAAAATGAGGAGGATACCAGAAAATGGAAAGATCTCCCTTGTTCTTGGATTGGGAGGATCAACATAGTAAAAATGGCAATTCTACCAAAAGCAATCTATAGATTCAATGCAATCCCCATCAAAATCCCATCAAACTTCTTCACAGACCTTGAGAAAACAATAATCAAGTTTATATGGAAAAACAAAAAACCCAGGATAGCCAAAACAATCTTATACAATAAAGGAACTTCAGGAGGCATTACCATCCCTGACTTCAAACTCTATTACAGAGCTACAGTATTGAAAACAGCTTGGTATTGGCATAAGAACAGAGAAATCGACCTTTGGAATCGAATAGAAGACCCGGATATTAACCCACAAACCTATGAGCACCTAATTTTTGACAAGGGAGCTAAGGGTATACAATGGAAGAAGGAAAGCATCTTTAACAAATGGTGCTGGCATAACTGGATGTCAACCTGTAGAAGGATGAAAGTAGATCCATACCTATCACCATGCACAAAACTCAGGTCCAAATGAATTAAAGACATTAACATTAATCCGTCCACTTTGAACCTGATAGAAGAGAAAGTGGGAAGTAGTCTACAAGATATAGGCACAGGAGGCCTCTTCCTAAGTAGGACCCCAGCAGCACAGACAATAAGAGAAACAATGAATAAATGGGATCTACTGAAACTGAGAAGCTTCTGTAAAGCAAAGGACACTGTCAGTAGGACAAAAAGGCTGCCTTCTGACTGGGAGAAGATCTTCACCAACCCCTCATCAGACAAAGGTCTGATCTCCAAAATATACAAAGAACTCAAGAAACTAGGCACTAAAACTCTAACTAACCCAATTAAAAAATGGGGTACTGAACTGAACAGAGAATTCACAACAGATGAACTTCGAATGGCCAGAAGACACTTAAGGTCATGCTCAACCTCCTTAGCGATCAGGGAAATGCAAATCAAAACCACTTTGAGATACCATCTTACATCTGTCAGAATAGCTAAAGTCAAAAACACCAATGATAGCCTATGCTGGAGAGGATGTGGGGTGAGGGGAACACTCATCCATTGTTGGTGGGAATGCAAACTTGTGCAGCCACTGTGGAAATCAGTGTGGCGGTTTCTCAGGAAACTGGGAGTCAACCTCCCACAGGACCCAGCAATTCCACTCTTGGGAATATACCCTAGAGATTCCCTAGCATACTACAAAAGCATTTGTTCTACTATGTTCATAGCAGCACTATTTGTAATAGCCAGAACCTGGAAACAGCCTAGGTGCCCCTCAATAGAAGAATGGTTAAAAAAGTTGTGGAACATATACACATTAGAGTTTTACTCAGCGGTAAAAAATAATGACATCTTGAATTTTGCATGCAAATGGATGGACATAGAAAACGCTTTACTGAGTGAGGTAAGCCAGACCCAAAAAGAGGAACACGGTATGTATTCACTCATAAGTGGATTCTAACCATAATTTAAAGGTCTTTGAGCCTATTATTCGTGATCCTAGAGAAGCTAAGTAAGAAGACGAACCTGATGAAGATTATTTAGCTATCCGCCAGGAGGTAGGAAATAGTCAAGAGTCCCAGGTAACCTTGGATGCATGGGGGTGGGTGGGAGGGTTGTTGGAAGGGGAGAGGGTTAGAGAGAAGGGAGTAGGGGAGGAATGGAGAAAGCTCGGTTGACCGAGATGGGGGGAAGGGAGGAAGGATGAATGTGGGATCAGGGAAGAATATATTTCAACTAAGGGAGTCATTTTAGGGTTTATAGGAAACTTGATTATATATGGGATCCTAGGTCCAAGGAGCGATCCCCAGATTGTTCTCTGGACAGAGGAGAGGGTGCCTGAACCGGCCTTGGCCCATAACCATACTGATGAATATTTTGCTTATCACCATAGATCCTTCATCTGGCGATGGATGGCGATACAGATGGAGATCCACATTGGAGCACCGGACTGAGCCCCCCAAGGTCCAAATGAGGAGCAGAAGGATGAAGAAAATGACAAAGGCCTGCGAGGGATGCTATCACCCACTGATACAAGGGGTCGGATCTAATGAGAGTTTACCAAGGCCAGTTGGACTGCGACTGAACGAGCACGTGATCCAACCAGATTCTCTGAATGTGGCCAGATTCTCTGAATGTGGCTGACCCGGAGTCTTTCTGAGAAGCCATGGACAATGACACTGGGACTAGTTTCCTCTGCATATACTGGATTTTTGGGATCCAGTCTGTTTGGATACTCACCTTCCTGGACCTGGAGGGAGGGGGGACGAACTTGAACTTCCCACAGGGCTGGAAACCCTGACTGCCCTTAGGGACAAAGAGGGAGGAGGAGAGGGAGGGGGGGAGTGGGAGGGTGTTGGGAAGAGGGGCGTAAATGGAAACTTTTATAATTTAATAAAATTACTTTCAAAGAAAATATAATGCACAACTAAGAAATACAGACTAATAGCCATCTATAATACCAAACTTATAGTCATGTTAGTTAGGTTTTCTAAATATACAAAGATATATTTCAGTTAGATAGATAACCTTCAAAGTCCTACAGAGTATGGCATTTAAAATGTTTTAAGAACTTAGACTTTCCTCGACAGTGAGATATGTCTGCTTCAGGTGACACCAACCTACTTTAAGAGGATGATGAGCATTGAAAAGTCTCCTTATAAAGATTGCTAGCCATTTGGGCAAGAAACTACTCTTGCCTTGATTGCTTGAGTTCATATGGTATGCTGTGGGACGCTGCTCGCCTCCCCTACATGGCTCCCCAAGCGTGCCTTAAAGATGGCGCTGGTTCTTAGCCTTTCTAATGGCCACCTTGGAATAAATAACTCCTTATTTGGCATCGGACCAACAGCTCCTCTGTGGAGTAACTCTGTGTCATACTCTGACGAGCGTCTGCAGTTGCCAGGGAGCCTATGAGCTATGCCCACGTGGCTAACAATTATTGGAGAACAGAGGCTTATAAACTGCTTACACAGAGGGTTCGGGGAAGAAGACGCCATTACCCCTAAGCTGTAACTGAAATCCTACATTAAAGCTGCTTGCTGGAAGACTCTTGGTGTTGCGTCAGTCCTTGCTGGTCGAGGTCGGGCGTGACAGTATGCTATATGAACTGGACATGCAGGACCCAAAGAAAAGTGGCTGCTAAACTTATCAAAAGATGGAATGTTCCTTCAAGGTTCCTGTTCCAGCAAAGAAACTGCCATATATTCTGCAGGACACAGAAAATAACTAACAAACTTTGCCACTACAAGGCAGAACAGATCTTCAAATTTCCTGCTTCACTGAAAAGTCTGCCAAATACTCTGGGCCTGTAGGTTGAGGGTGTTACAAAAGAACTTTGGGTGACTGTCCAGGCAGCAAGAAGTGTCTGTTAATTCTAGACTTTTGGAAGTTGCTTACAATGCACTTTCTGTTTACTTAGGTAATATTAGATATTGCTGAATCTTTGATAGAATTGAAGACAGGTAGTTATAGCTATAATTTTCCTTAGTTATAATTAAAGATAAATTAGGTATAAAACTTTAGACTCACAAAGATAAGATAGATGATGGTATATTTCCTTTAATTTTTGCCTAATATAAATAGACTAAATACTGTGACTATAATTCTTGCTTGATAGTTGCTTTGTTATCTGTAATTTTACTATGCTAAAGTTAAAACATTCCTTTTTATTTAGACGGAAAGGGCAAGATGATGTGGAATGTCCTTCTGTATATGTGTTGCTTTTATTGGTTGAAGAAAAAAGCTGTTTCAGTCAATGGCTTAGCAGAGTAAAACTAGACAGGAAGTTCAGAGACAGAAAGAGAGTTTGGCTATAGCCGCGGAGATGTCATGTAACCACCAAAGGAGTAGTATGCTGAACTGATGAGCCACAGCCTTGTGACAATACACAAATTGTTAGAAATGGGTTATTTTAAGGTGGAAGAGTTAGCTAGAATATGCCCGAACCATTGACCAAACAGTATTGCAATTAAGAGTTTCTGTGTGATTATTGAGATCTGGGCAGCTAGAAAATGAAAGCACAGTCTCTGTCTACAGAGGATCATGTAGACTGTGAGATTTTCTTCTAAAAGTAAGAAGATGCACCCAAGAAACCTTACCAGCATGACTGCCTAAACATGACCTGAACAAGGATGACACCAATAAACACACTGATGTGAAATGATAATGCTGCTCAAAAGGCCTCAACCCTAGACAAAGAACTACAGGCAACTAAGGAATGCTTCAAGTGACAGAAACAGATAGTAATAGATAGTCCTACCAAGGTAAGAACCCCCAGATTGGTTATCCAATTCCAAGTGGTCAGCCCTGAAATCATGTGCATATGGACAGAGCATGTTGTATCTATATATTTAAGAGTGTTTGTAAGTATTTTCATAGCCAGGAGAATGTTGATACTTTTCTTAAAGGTTGTAAAAAAGACAAACAATGGGAGGGAGCCAATGAGGACTCAAAAGGAAAGAAGGGATTTCCATGATACTGTTTCTATTTTTTCATTTAAATGGGACAAAATGTGACATTTTGTTTATCATTCACACACACACACACACACACACACACACACACACACACATCAGAGAGAGAGAGGGAGAGAGAGAGAGAGAGAGAGAGAGAGAGAGAGAGAGAATAGCTATAAGGCTATTTTAATAGCCAGGATAACATTAAAAACAATATGAAGATGATAAGGAAAGATAACAACTGAAGAGAGATGACCAGAGAGATGACTCAGAAATGAGAAAAGGGGTTTCATAACACTCTTCTTGCTCTTGTCTTGATTTATAAATATGACATAGTGTTCATTATTTTTTATTTTGATAAACGTCAAATACTATTTATCTCATAAATAAATGAAATGAGATGTGTCTATTGAGAATGTAGCTACTTCTGTCTTGAGTAAACTAGTTTACCCTAAAATAGAAACCTACAAGAAAAAGGTGTTTAGCAAGTGAGGAATCAAGAATAGAAACTGTTCAGATAGCAGTTGGCTGGAAACATTGTTTCCCCTTAGCATCTGGAAGTAGTAAAACAGGCTGCATCTCTAAGGTGAAGGTGTATAAAGAATGGACTGTAAGCAACTTAAATGTGTTTCTGTTACACAACGTATAAATCTGATTTGAGTTAGACTAGAAGTATCTGAGTTTTTCTTAAGAGAAACCAGTGAAGGGTGAGTCTGAACCACAGACATCATTAAACATAGAGTACTTGTAACTCTCTCTGTGTGTCTATATCCTTCCCGATACCCCTCTCCTTTCTCCTCTTGTTTTTTTCCTTTCTCCTTTCTCTCCTTTCTGTCTTTGTTATTTACTTCACTTTCTACCATTTTATTCCATTGTCCTGGTTCATATGATGATAATGATGGGGCATTTAAAATTTTTGTTTTTATTTTTTAATTGGCATATAGCATATTAGATATTATGGAGGCACTTTCAAATGAAGTTTTTTGAATAGATGGTCTTCCCTTTCATCTTTTCCTCCTGTCTGCTACTCCTTTGTAATAGCTCCTCCCAGTCTCCTGTCTGCTTTCATGTCACAAGCATCCTTCTACCCTTCCTGGCTACTGTTGTATTTGTTACTTATTTATTTTTATTTATTTATTCATTTGCCTTCTTCCAATATCCCACCCCCTTTCTTTTGTCTTTTCTGTACCACATTTACAAGCATGTATATACATATATGTGTGCCATATAAGCTAGAATGAGGTAGAAAATGGGAGTTTTGTCTGTCTGAGATGGAGTCACCTTGCTTGTTATTAACTCTCCAGATTCATCCATTTTTCTATAAATTTCATTTCTGTGTACAGCTGAATAAATTTACATTTTATAAATGCCCCACATTTTTATCATCTTTTTTTTTTGTGTTGATGAACATCTAGGCTGGCTCCAATTTCTTCTTTCTGTGAACATGATATGTGAGTCACAGGATATGAGGCCCTTTGGGTATGTACCCAGGGGTGTCATAGCTACATCATATGTAAGGAACTTCTATTTTTCACTTTTAAGGAAATGACTCCTCATACTGATTTTCATAATACAATAGTTCTCATTTTCCTGGGGCACTTTTATAGTTCAGTTCCCGTTCTAAAATTTAGGAGATGATACTGGCTAGCCTAATGCTATTAGCTCCACTCTGTTGAAATATTTTCACATAGCAATATAAAATGGTATTGGATAAAATATATAACTTGCTCAATGGTGGAATTCACTGTGTCTTTTCCCCTAGTGGTAAAGATATTTTATATCACTTATACCTAGGTTTCTTGCATGCTTACCCTCACATACTTGATATATCACAAATCTGTTGGAGATGATAGAACAATAACAGCAGTAGAAAAATATTCAATCAAACAAGGTTTCAGTGAAACTCATTGTGTATTTTTAATACTCCTCTCCTCTATAAACCGTACTACACTCATTTATTTGTGTTGGGTTTGCACACACATGTGTACCACACTGTGTGCTTTTGCATCAGAGAACAGCTTGAAGGAGTTGGTTCTTTCCTTCCACTATATGGTTCCCATGAATCAAAGTCAGCTTGCCAGTCTGGGCAAGGCAGGCATCAGTAGCTGAGTCATCTTTTCACCCCCCACCTCTCCTCTCCAGAAGGTAAGCTCTGACTCAGCTTCTGGTGCATGTGAAGTAGGACTTATGGCCTTTCTTCCACCCTTTATTTCATTATTCACATTTGTAGACTTCATACATGTTGCTAACATTACTAGTAAATAAATTATTACCCCTTCCCCTACCAATAACAATAAATTACTGTTACTGGGTGACACCGATTTAAGCTGCGCTCTCCACAATTACCAAGCTTTTTCACAAATAAGAAGTGTCTTTAAAAAAATATTTATTTATTTATTTATTTATTAAAAATTTCCACCTCCTCCCATCCTCCCACTTCCTTCCCACTTCCCCCACTCCCCCTCCCCCTCTCTCTCTCCAGTACTAAGAGAAGTAAGGGTGCCCTGCCCTGTGGGAAGTACAAGGCCTCCCTCTATCCAGGTCTAGGAAGGTGTGCATCCAAACAGATTAGGCTCCCAAAAAGCCAGTACATGCAGTAGAATCAAAATCTGGTGTCATCATTGGCTTCTCAGTCCGCCCTCATTATCAGCCACATTCAGAGAGTCCAGTTTGATCACATGCTCATTCAGTCCCATTCCAGCTCTCCTTGGTGAGCTCCCATTAGATCAGTCCCAGCATCTCCATGGGTGGGCACATCCCTCGCGCTTATGACTTCCTTGCTCATGGTCTCCCTCCTTCTGCTCTTCATCTGGGCCTTGGGAGCTCAGTCCAGTGTGCCAATGTGTGTCTCTCTCTCTATCTCCATCCATTGCCAGATGACATGAACCTTTTATTCTTTTCCCCACCTTCCATCAAACTCCTTTTTGCTAACAAATCCCCATCCCATTTTCATGTCTCTTTTTGCCACTGAAATTTAATTTGTTGGGGCATTTCCTTGAGTGAGAGCAGTTTACTAGTGTCTACACTCTGAGTATGACAGAGTCTCCCTTCATCACATCCAATAACTGTCTCTAGCTCCTCAGAGGTGTTGGACTTTGGAGGCCCTCCCCATCAATGATGGAAAGTTGGTATGTCCAGTCTGGTGTGGGAATACTGTTGCTGTGAGTTCATGCATGCACCAGATATGTAGAGTCCACAAGAAGGTGTTCTGTGGTGTAGGTTCTGACTAATCAGCTCTTGCATGCCTTCCACTCCCCTTTCTGTGATGTTTCCTAAGACATGAGAGTGTGATGTAGATGTCCTGTTTAGGGCTGAAACCCTAATAGTCACTTACTGTCCCTAGTAATTTGCATATATTGCCAACTTATTTAACTTTTACTATAATATTAAAAGTAAGGTTTTTTCATGCCTATTTTAGAGATGAGGAATCTCTAATCCAGGAAATTTATATAATTAACTTAAGATCATGCTTGCAAATCTTAGCTCTGATTTGGTGTCATACCCAGATTGATTCTGATATAACATGTATCCTTTTACACCATGATATGTCACCTAGATTAAGCAGTTAGGAAAGCCTAGTGACTTATTAACTCACTAAGCTACATATGCATCTGTGTAGGATTTCCTCTTCTATATTATGAACTATTGACATATTCCAATTAAATATTCATAAATCTTCAAAATGGTTAAGAATTATAAATAGCTCGAAATGTCAGACCACCCATGTTGAAAATGAAGGAGAGCCTCAGTTGTGCAGAGATGCGTCATACAAAATTATACCAAAAGCAGCTAAGTGACATGTCCACATGCATGTGAGAAATTGTCTATCTATAAATGTCAGGCCACCTATCACTGAGACATGAATATTCTCCAGCTTGTATTCCACTGAGATTTCTGAATACCTTTTTCACAATTTCTTCTCTATATAGAATCTCTCCACATTTTAAACTGAAACTCTTTTGTTAACATTAATCTCAAATAACATTATTCATTCCATAATCAATAAATATTATACTATCACTGGACATACCAATATAACAGGATCTCTTTGCAGATTTCTATTATAATATTTAGATTATTTCATACTTTCCACCTATAATATTTAATTCTGTATGTATAGATATACAGTTTATAAAACTAAAGCTTCCTTCTCAGGAAGCTATCTAATTAGAGAAGTCTATCTAATTAGGTAAAAATGTCGACTAGTATTCATTGGTATTAACATTTTTATCAAGTGAGTGAACATGATAGAAGAGGCAGAATTTTCTAATACTGCATACCTTGGGGAAATGTTTATATCAAGCTCCAGAAGAAGACTGTCAGCTACACAGCTTTGAAAGATATTCTGATTGTAAATGAGAATGCAGTGGCTAACACGTCTACTCACTGCTGAGACCTTTTGCTAGCTGGCATTCCATCGTTGGGTTTGTGTTGTCAAACAAACATACACTGTTTTCGACCTTGCAAAATCTTTTTGAGCCTCACTGAGTTTTAAAGCCTTAAATCAAGATCCTGCCAGGATGAGCTGATTCTTGCAAGAATGATAACCTGCAGATAAGGCAAAATGAAATTTAGTTGGATGTTGAAATGACTCGGCCTAACTCTGGCAATGGAAATGTCAATCAAATATTCTCAAGTCAAAGATAAATATAAACTTTTCTTTGAGTCCTAAGACTGGATACCTTGGTTATTATTGCTTTTGTTATACTTATACAACCTTGAACTCCAAATTTAAAACCAGCTTGTAGTAAACAAATACCGAGGGCTGGTATATTGGTAATTTAATTTGAAGTAAGAAAAATGTTGGTTCCAAATCCCAAGCATTTGTACCTTGCAAATCGAGTCTGGCATTCTAGACTCTAGCAACTGCTCTGTACTTTCCTGTTGTTATTTCCTTGTGAAACTGGGGTTAGAGATGACATGATATGGGACAGCTTTGTACAGCCACCAAGGAGAAACAACAAACAATATTCATGTGGTCGTGTTTTTGTAATACAACATTATTACTGGACATTAAATTAGACACATTTTCAGCTTATAAAAGTATCAAAAGTGCATTGGAGCTACTATATTACAGTGGCAGATGAAAGTGTGAAAGGAACAGGAAATTTTCTGTCAGTGCCCTCTACTAGTGGTGTGAATTATACTTAGTACACATAATGGCCTGAACAAGTAATTTTTTTATGAACATAGCTTTCTAAATAATATAAGATATGGAGCTAACTTTATTTTGTTTAAGAATGTTATTGTTGTAAACTAAGGGTTCTGGCTTTCACTTATTAACAAAAAAATCACCAACCAATTCCTATCCCTGGAGTAACAGCAACTGCTCATTGTTCCTCGCAAACTATCTTCTCAATACTTGAGCTAACAGATTCTTTTGACCTGTAAGTCGATATAGAAGTGGTAAGCTGTATTATTTTCTGCTCAGAAACTTGTAAGGCAAGTGCAGTCTAAGTAACATATATGTTTTTCTTTGTTGTTTACCCCTAAAGGATTCACGATCAATCCTTTAGTATTTCATTCTCAGAACGATGGCATGATTCATTTCCTTCAGTGTAAATGGAGACTCCTTTTTTGTTCTGGATGCCCAGACCCTAATAATTTCATAGAAACTATATTAATAAAAACACTGTTTGATCAATGTCTCAGGCATATTTCTAGCTAGTTTTTGCATCTTAAATAAACCCATTTCTATTATTTTATATTTTACCCTGAGGCTCGTGATTTGTTACCTCTTCCTCCTTTGGCAGCTACATCATGGCATCACCTTGACTCTGTGTTCTCTCTCTCTCTCTCTCTCTCTCTCTCTCTCTCTATATATATATATATATATATATATATATATATATATATATATATTCCAGCCTGGCTATATTCTGTCCTGCCATAGGCCAAAGTACCTTTATTTATTAACAAATAAGAGCAGCACATATACAGAAGGTCTTTCCACATTACTTCAGGAGAAATCAGGGCGAAAGGTAGGAAAGATTTCATTGGAGTCAGCATCTGTGTATGAGTGTCTACTGTCCCCCCCTACCCCGTGTGCATATGCTTGACTATGGGGTAGTGTGCTAACTCATGTGGAGCCTCTATTGTCCCCTTGGATGGTTCGCCTCCTTAGGTTTTGAACAAGGTCTCTTGCTGACCAGGCTAGCTGAATGACCAGTGAGGCCCTCACTTCTAGTGATTGGTTTATACTGTGAGCTGTCACACATGACTTTCTCATGGTTACTGGAGATCTAAACTCAGGTCCCCATGCTTGTTTGGCAAGCAATTTGTCTACTGTGGCATCTCCCTAGACCTCTTTCAGACATTTTCCATTGACTTTGAAAGTTGTAGCCATTCAATATGCAGGGCAATGGTTGTTGGATAGATTGGGGGGCCTATAGTGCTGTGAACTCAGTTTATTTAGCCATGGTATTGGGGTGACTAGCAGTATGGGTGTGGCCTGCTCTGGATAGTGGCTGGATAAGAACTGAAGACAAGGTCATGAGCTCTCTTGGTCCTTGCTAGGTGAACTGGTTCAGAGCTTTCCCCATCCTTCCTGGTATATGAAAAACAGAGGTTATCTCATTCTGTCTTTGTGAGTGTGTTGTTTCCATAGAAGTCTCTCACTCAGAAACTTATATTAATTATAAATGTCTGACTGATGGCTCAGGAATATTACTAGCTAGCTCTTACAGTGGGAAAGAATGAGCTGAAGAAAACCTTAAATATTAAATTCTGTGTTATCACATGCCAGTGTCAAGTGAAGCTTCAACATTGTGTTCAGGTTTGTAAGAGGAGGCAATGCTCGGAAGGGAATCTAAGAGTTGGTTCTGCCAATCCTGAATTTCTGGAAGGGGAAGCTAGAAGTGAGTGAATTGAGACGTCTGTTTCTATCTACATCATTTATAGAAAAGCAATGTCAGGTCAAAAGTTTAGCTCTATCGAAGTTCATCTTGCTAAACCAAGGTTTATTGGGGTCACTTGAGAGTGAAGAGGTGGCTGAATAACTGAGAAGGCCACTTCAACATGGGTGAAGTGGCCTTATCATTGGAGTCCCTTGTGTGATTTGCAGGCAGCTATATCACCAAGAGATCTCCTCCTCCTACAGCAGTTGTTTAGGGCATCTACATAAACTCAAGAAGCTGGCTTATGAATCATATTTACTTCAAGAGTCTCAAAATCTATTTTCTGACTTTTGGGAACCTTGTGAGGCTCCCCTTTGTTACTCAAAAGAATATTTTAATGTAGGAGAAACAGACATGTACACACACACACAAACATGCATTCACATGACTTTGGTAACCCTCAGCAATTACAAGTCATTTCTTTATATCAGTTACTAACTTAACACAATTTAAAAAATATTTTAACATCTTCATCTTCTCTCTGTTACAGGAAACAGCAATGGGAATGTAACACAGCTATAGAGTGATATAAACAGCATTCCTGAATTCAATTTCTAGTACCTTCCACACATAGAGAACAGTTTTCTTTCATAATATATTCAAGCATCATGCATTATAGCTATATCGTAGGATGTCCCAGAGTCTGTAAATTGCTTTATCAATTTAATTGTGCACACCCTCCATCCTTCTAGCTAAGTATTCTTTTTTCTATATATCCTCACTTTATGAACCTGATGTGAGATTCTCCTCTGTATGTTTTAAATATTTTTAAAACCATTAGTTAATAAAGAAGTTGCTTTGGGCTTATAGAAGAACACAATATAGACAGGTAGGAAATCTGATAATAGAGAGAGTAGGTGGAGTCAGGGAGATGCCATGTAGCTGCTGGAAGAGAAAGATGCCCAGGTGCTGGTACCGGTAAATCATGAGACTCATGGTAAAATATAAAATAATAGAAATGGGTTACTTTAAGATATAAAGAGCTAGCTAGCAATACAGTTAAGTGACTGGCCAAGCAGTGTAATTAACACAGTTTCTATGTGATTATTTTGGGTCTGGGATGCCAGGAACAAATGAGCAGTCTCTGCCTAAAATTGGCATGCCTGAGAGAACTTGAAAAGGAATTCTAGACACAAATGAACAGAGTTAAGCATGGCTTTTTGGTAGCAACATCTTCTTGGGTAGGCTCTGTTTGCTAGAAGCAAGCAGAGATGCAATTATTTTAAGAGAAGGCTTCCTGACTCAGTAATAGCAGCAAAAAATGTATAGCTCCTTTAAGAAGGCTTCCTTGTTTGCACTAATTGCAGGAACAACTTTGGCTCTTTCAGGAGATCAAACATTTAAATGGGGTTTATGAGCAAATTGATGGCTAAGTGGACCCACTACCTCCTAGGAGCTGGGACAGAGAGAATGGCTCACAGAATTAGCAGGAAACAGATCTCTCCCATTTTTGACTGCATGGAGTCAAAAGGCAAAACAGCCTTCATTTTAATCATGCCACTTTTTTTTTTTAAAGAAGTGGTCCTGGTTTAAAAAAAAGGATTACAGTTGTACAATAAAGACAAATTCAGATAAAAAAGACTTTTAAATGGGTGATAGTGTTGGATAAAAGTATATAGGCTTGAGAAATAGAAAAAAAGAATTAGAAAAAGTAGAGCAAGGTCTTTAAAGAGACTGAGTACAGACAGTCATAGATTAAAGGAATAAAGAAAAATAAGCCACATAAAGATGGAATATACCCAGAGAGTCTGTATTATGCATATTATTGTGCTTTCTCTGAATTTTTTGGCTTCAGAGAGACATTTGATTCTAGGACTGTTCCGCGCTAGCTCTCGCCTGCAAGAACCACGCGGGACACAGGATTCTTCTGCAGAAAAGCTTTAATGCCTCTTGGGAGCTAGAGCATAAGCCACATGGCGGAGACCCAGATATGAAGGAAGCCATCCCTTATATATGAAACAGACCCTGCTTCGGACGTGTCACTCTTGGATTGGTCAACTGTCCATTATCTCAGACGACGCCTCGGGAGTAGGCGGGGACAGCAGTGTGGAAAGTTACCAACACGTGTGCGCTTTCTTGCTCACCTGGCGGTGTAGCGCCATCTTATGGTGGAGAGTGTGGTTGCGGCCCTCTACATAGGACTGCAAACCTAAACCAACATATGTATTTTAAAGCTGTCTTGACTTCAAAATTTTGGTCTAAGAATATGTAGCTCTGAAAAAGAGGTTCTGCTTTTATTTTCACATTGAATAGGAAACTGTGGATTCCTTCCAGACTGATGTGGTTTGATGGAATAAGACCCCCTGAAAGGTCTCCATAAATCTCCAAAATACTTCAAGAAGAAAATGAACATCAACTTCTTAAGGAGTTTGCTAGCCATTTGAGCAAGAAACTGCTCTTGCCTGGACTGCTTGATGTTATGCTGTATGAACTGGATATGCAGGACTCACAGAAAAATGACTGCTGAACTTGTCTAAAGGTGAGATGGTCCTTTGGTGTTCCTGCTTCATGAAAGTCTGCCAGACATTCTGCAGGACCCAGAAGAAAGTGACTGACAAACTGCCAATAGGTGGAATTGTCTTTGAAATTTTGTGCTTCATGGAAAAGTTTGCCGGATACTATGAGCTTGCAGGCTGAATATGGATACCCCAATAGTATAAAAGAACTTTGAGTGACTGTCCAGGCAGCAAGGTGTTTCTGTCAATTCTAGAGTTTTGGAAGTTGCTTCAAGGAACTTTCTGTTTACTTAGGTAATATTATATCCTTCTAGAGTCTTTGATGGATTTAAAGAATAGATAGTTATAGTTTTCCTTAGTTATGATAAAAGATAAAGTAGATATAAATATTGTAAATGTAATTCTTGCTTGATACATGTTTTGTTATATGTGATTTTACTGTGTTAAAATTAAAGTGCTACTTTTCATTCAGACAGAAAAGGGGAGGTGATGTGGGATTCCCCTCTGTATGTTTTGAATATGTTTTATAACAATTAATAAAGAAGGGGTTTGGGGCCTAAGCAGGGCACAATATAGCTATGGGGGAAAACTGATATATAGAGACAGTAGGTAGAGTCAGGGAGACACCATGTAGCCACCAGAGGAGAAAGATGTCCATGCACCAGTACCAGTAAACCACGAGACTAGTGGTAACATATGAAATAATAGAAATGAGTTAATTTAAGATATAAGAGATAGCTAGCAACAAGCTTAATTGATTGGCAAGCAGTGCTATAATTAATACAGTTTATGTGTGAATATTCTGGGACTGGAAGGCCTGGGAACAAACAAACAGTCACCACCTATATCAATCATTAATTTATCCACACTCTTCTATGCTAGAAAGTTCTTCAATTTAAATTGTTAGTGCTTCTCAGAAACTACAAAGAAAATTAGTTATCTTTCTACGTATTGCAGCAAATATGCTGTAGAGAAATTCTCTACTTTCAGTACTGAAGAGACTGGAGAATTAAAAACTTTGCCTCCAAGTTCCTGAAAATTTGTTTTCATCAGTTGTAAATATCTGCCTGAGCCTAGAAAAGGCCTCATGGGGTTCTTGGGACATCTATTGTGTTGAGAAGTAGGTACACAGTGTGGTCATCATCCACATAGTATTTTATCTCTGATGTCTTTGTTTGTGTTTTCCATGTTACATTTGAAGGTGAGAACAAGGATTGGAGAAATGGCTCAATAGGTTATGTACTTGCTGTACATGCCTGCAAGTCTGACTTTGTAACCACAGAACCCCACAGAAGTTGGGCACAGCAACACACCTGTAATTCCAGTACTCCAGGTGGAACAGGTAGGGACAAGGAAATCCCAGGGTCTTGCTGATGAGCCAAGTCTAATCAAAATGGTGAGCTTCAGGTTCTGTGAGAGACCCTGTCTCCCAAAGAGAAAGTAATAGGTCTCGGAGTTTAGTTCAGTGATAGAGTGCTTGTGTGCCACGTAGGAGGCATGGATTCAGTCCCCTGCATTGCAAAAGGAAAACAAATGAAACAGAAAGAACAAGACAAATCAGCAAATAAGGGAAGACATCTACTTGTGTGAAAACAGCTGCCTCCCTGTCATAAACATGAAGAATTTTTTCAAAAGACAGCTAGGTTTTTATTTTGTTGTTGTTCTTGTTGTTGGGATGCCACCGAGTCCATGAATGTTGAGATACACTTAGAGTGACCCCAATGGTGGCTTTCTACTCCTGCCTAATCCATGCTGATGTGTCATGGGCACATTTGTGGAACCAGCACTCCAATTCCAATTCCATTTTATTTTGTGTGTTCTTAAATCAATTGTGAACATGTTTTTGAATTTTGTGTGTTGTGTTTTCTTTCTACACAGCATTCTTGATTTCTTCAAATGAAAAGGACATTTTAGAGATTATTCCCAACCTTCTGTTTTGTCCTGTTTTCTCCTCTTGCCACTGCTTCCTTCTTCCTCTTCTGCCACTATATGGTGTGGCCTTTTGCCATCTTCAGTTGTGTGTGTGTGTGTGTGTGTGTGTACATTTATGTGTGTTATACATGTGTATATGTGTCTATATGTAAATATGTATATGAATAATATCCATTCCAGCTTGTCTCAGATATGTCTGTTCCCTTTTGCAAATAAAATCTTTCCAGATCATTGAAAATAAATTAATTGCTTTCTCCTCTGTAATTCAACAGCAGCTCCTATATGTATTTCTTTTAAGCTTGCCCCATGACACTGAGTTTTGGATTGTTAGTTTAAACACCAGCTTCACCTGGATCTGAGCTCCCAGCAAGCAAGAAAATGTTGTCATTCATCTGCTCCTTCCATGCTAGGCCTTAGATCTACAAAATTTGATCTAATTTCTGATGTTTTTAAAGGTCTGTTGTGTGTCACAAATCCCTGTGGTAGCTTTACCATTTAATGGAGCCACAATGCTGTTTACATTTTTTTGTCATGACTCTATCTGCAAAGGCATTAATATTATAACCAGAGGAAAAAATAAGATACCCATTGACCCATTGAGGCATTGCGAATGTATAGACTCACAATAATAAAGCCTAAGTTTTATTGCATTAAAACCAATTCCCAGAATGTTGGCTTATATCCAGTTTTGTAGAGTCTATCTCATTATTTCTTCCAGGCATTACTAGATAACTAATAATAGCCAGTGTTGATATATCATTTCAAATGTTTGTCACCCATGATTTCATGCTGACAACAACCTTAGAATTTGCTGATAAACCAACTTGTACTCCTTTTCAGGACAGAGAATATATCTCATTATCATTCATAAGAATACTTACCCACAGTGAGACAGGCAGGCACTCTGTGTGAGAAAGTAGAGTGCAGACTAAGCAAGTCGCTGCCTGCCATCGGGGCACTTGATTCCAGATGGGAGAAAAACACAGACACTTGAGCCAAATAATGGAAGACTCAGTAAGTCATATAAAAATAATGTTAGCGAGCTATGCCTATCGCAGAGTGATAAGGATGGGGTGAGGAACAAGCAAAGCTGGGGGAGATGAAAGCCAGCACATTGGTAGAGAATTACATTTTTGACAGCAGCAAGGACTCCCCACCATAACAAAAGGGAGAGCGAAAGAAGGAAAAAAGACTTGGGGTTATGATAGAGGTGTGAGGGAGTTCACGTTATATATATGTGTATATATATATATACATAACTTACAAATGCAAACTATATAGCTTCATGTGTAAACTCAGGAGCAAAATGTTTCTCTGTAGCTTTGGCTATGTATCCATATGTTTTTTTTTTTTTCCTGTTTAAATAAACTCATTTCACAATCTGTTTCTCAGGATCTCGGAACTAAATTATCACCCCATCTATTCTGAGCACAGCTTTGTCCAATAATATGGGGAAAATCACAAAAGTTACTAACAGCATTCTTGTTACTCAGATTTAATAGCCATTCACATATTCGGCATTGTGCCGTGGAGAGAGATGGGTGGTCTTTGATGGCCGTTTATACCTATACAAGTAACTCAACTGTGACTGTCCCAAACTGAAATCTCTTCCAAGGCTTTGTGCATTCATACAAAGCATGGGCTTTGTTTGCTGTGAGTTAATAGCTTTAGCAAACATGTAGCCCAGATGGGTTTTGAATGAAAGGTGACCCTGGAAATCAAGTCACCTTGCTGGATGTATTAGAAAGGAAATAACTAATTACCGGAGAACAACTGTTGTTGGTTTTTACACCAGGTATATCAATCCCTGGAAAGATAATTCTTCTTGATTGAAGCTTTGATAAACGTAATGACTTCTATTTTCATAATGACTTCTATTTTCTGCTGTCTCTGAAGATCGTTGAGGGATTTTCTACATACGCCCAGACGGCTGCCCGTTAAACTTTAGCTGCAACAGAGTAAAGAACGACTTTTCATAAAAGTGGCCTCAAAATGAAAAAAAAAATATGACCTTTTATAAGGGCAATTAGAGGGCTAATCAGTGCTCTATGGAAAGACCGAGGAAAAGTGTTTTATTCCATCTGGACTGTATTATGTCATCTCCGGGATGTCTAGTCCCAGCTAAAGTTGTTTTGTAGTCCAGTTTATTTTGCTGGTAGTGCTGCCAGTAAGGGAATTCCTTGAAAAGATGAGGAGAGTTATGCAAGTTTTGAGTGTCTGTGAGCATGTGATAGTATGATATGTGTGATGTGTATGTGCATGTATTGAGTGTATGGTATGTGTTTATGGTGTATGTGTATATCGTGTACAACATTCTATATGTATATGTATTTTATATGTGACATGTGCACAGTGTTTGTGTATGTTATAGGGTGTGTGTGTTTGTGTGTGTGTGTGTGTGTGTGTGTGGTTTTGTGCATGCATGCATGTTTCTTAAGGGTGGATATTTTCTTATTTTCTCCAAGTAAGATGTTCTAGAAATACAAAACAAGCTTTTATTACACTACTCACTGATATTTTTCCATTGCTGTATTTTTGAAAAACTGATTTTCAAACTTAAAACTATATATCAAATCAGTTTAATTAAAAGTATGCAGTCAGAGCCTGGAGAGATGACTCAGCAGTTAAGAGCACTGATTACTCTTTCAGAGGTCCTCAGTTCATTTCCCAGCAACCAGATAGTGGCTCACAACCATTTATAACGGGATCTGATATCCTCTTCTTGCATGCACACACTCATGCAGATAGAACACTCATACATACACAAATAAAAAATTTAAAAGACATTACACACACACACACACACACACACACACACACATACACACACACACACACATACACACACACACACATACACACACACACATACACACACACACACACACATACACATACACACACACACACACACATACACACACACACACAGACACACACACACACACATACACACACACACACACATACACACACACACACACACATACACACACACACACACATACACACACACACACACACACACACAGTATTTTTTCTATCTGGTGCTTGCAACTTGCACATCTGTGCATGCTGGCTCACTGTGTGCCTTCCTAACTTCACTTAAAAGACATGAGCAGTTGGGAGGGCATGGATACGGACCATCATCCAGCAGAAAGACAAGCTGCCTGCTTTTGCCACATTGGGTCAACCTTCCCTTTCATCGTGAATTATTTTTGTATTTCATAAAATACAACCCACACAGGCCAGCTTCTCTTGAATATTTTATCTTAGTTCATATGTACAATTAAAAATGTACAAATGAAGCTTGTCATTAAGAAATGAGAAGATTTTTATTGCAGTCAACTGACATTATTAGTTAGCCCTTAGTTAACAGGACAGTCAACCTAAGTGATGGTGACACCATGGTAGGTGTAGCCAGGTTATCAGACAGCTCACTCCCCAGAAAAGATTATCCAAGTGAATTAGATCTCTTCCTTACACTTTCGTTTCTTGGGATTTCTCTACATTTGTTCTCACAAAACACATTGAATCTATTTATATTCAAAGTTTTTTTAATGACTCTTAGGTAGACCTGGGACCTTCAAAGTAAAAAAGTAATCCTCCCTAGATTCTGAATTGAAGGACTCCAGTCTAACCTTCCTGTTCTAAACGATGGAGGTAGGAGTACTTGGGCTGCAACTAGCCTACATTTGTTTGTTCTTTGAAAGACAATAGAAGGAAGCAGGACATTGAGAAAATGAATAGTTCATCTTTATCCTTTTGATCATCCTGAAAATATTTGTGAAATTTCCATTCTCTGTCAGAGATTGTGCCAGGTACTTGATATATGACAATAAAGAAAAGAGACAAAAACTCTCTTCCCACGAACTTCAAAGAGGTATTCAGTTAGCAAACATGCAAGCTTACAAATCAAATTTTGCAGAGGAAGGATGAGTAGGATGAGTTCATGCAACACAGTTCTTGCTCATGTGTCTTGTCTTGGAATGCAGTCTGCACTTTACCACATAGAGGCAATTCATTGTCTGCTGTTTGCAGCCCCTGAGTCTTCTAGCTCCCTTGGAGTTTGCCCTGCTTTTGTTGTCTGTGAAAGTATCGGATACACAAAAGTGTCTGTCTAGAGCAGCTCAAGCTAAGAATAAATGAAAGAGTATGTTGGTGATGTTTTCATGAAACGTAGTCAAAATTGATATGCAAATAATTCTGATGAGATAAAATGAGGGTCCAAGGAAATGCTAATAAAGAGAGAGCAAGGAGAGTGTGCATGAGAGAGAGAGAGAGAGAGAGAGAGAGAGAGAGAGAGAGAGAGAGCTTTTTTAAGATTTCAAGTTTTTTGAAATTTCAAAGATTTTTTTCAACCTAAAAATAAATTCTTTCACCTTTGGTGTCGGTTGTCTCTTGTTTTATCTTCAACCTTGTCTTTTAAAACTAACACAGTACTCAATTTAATGTGTCCATTTGAATGGCTGTGGGAATATCACCAAATATCATTTGTCCAAATATTACTTTGTACATGTGAGTGAGGAAGACCCCACATGAACTATTCATTTGAAAGTTTAGATCTGAATAAGGCAGACTGCCCTCACTGGTGATGGGGGAATGGCCTTATCCAACCAAGTGAATGCTTGAATAGAAGAGGCAGACTATAGAAGAGGAAACTTCTACTGCCTAGCAACAAGCATTAAAACACTAGTTTTTCTGGAACTTTGGACACGAAAGGTAAATGAAGCAGTGGGTGATCTTTCTACAGACTGAGATGGCCTGCTTCGGGGTGGAAGCTGTTTCTCTCCTAGTTCTCAGGGTTTTGCATAGATCAGAATTGCTCACTGATTCTCATGTCCTGTAGCTCTTAGATCTGAATGTGGCCTCATAATCACAGGAGTCAGTCTTGAGCAATAGATGAATCTTCCATTGATTGTTTCTTTAAAACACTGAGTGTGTTTAATCCACACTTGACATTTGATAGCATAATGACTTGTAGAATTGAAATGACATTCTCATTTATTACCAAGGCATTGACTGCTATTGCTGCTAGGATTTTTACCTGCTTTATTTCAAACAAATATTAACACATATCTCTATGTTCAGTTTTTCCTAGTATAATTTATTTAAGAATAAATTAAATTAACTCATTGAATGTAGAATGGTAGTCAAATACTGATCAACATTTCCCCATGTCTTGGATGGCTTGGCCTGCAGTGAAGGAGTTCCCCAGATGGTGCAGCTCACGAACAGAATGAATCTTTCCATTACAGTTTTGGAAGCTGGAGGTTGAGATAGCGTGCCAACGTGGTCAGGTTCTAGTGACGGCCCCCTCCTGGGTTCTAGACTATTGGCATCTCATTGCATTTTCAGATGGGAGAGAGAATGTGAGAACTCTCTTAGAGCCCATATACATGAACACTAATCTCATTCATAAGAGCACTGAACTGAATCATTTCAGAACTCAATTACCTGCCAAACCATAAGCCCTAATACAGTCACACTGAGAGTTAAGTTTTCAATGTAGGATTCTTGGGAGGACACAGATATTTGGCGCTGACAGCCAGCACTGATCAAATATCTGATAGCTATTTTCTCTGTAACAGAGGTAGAAGTAACAGTCAAGTGGTACAAACACGCACAGACACAAACTATGTCCCAGAATTCCATTGGCAGGATCACAACACTCAGTAAAACAAAGAGGAGGAAATACTGTATGCAAAATTATTATTTTTAAAGCAGAGTAGTATAAGAGAATGGGAAATTACAAAGTGTGAAATGTCTGACTGTGCAGTAAGGCAAACAAAGAATCAAAGCCTTTGGATCCCATATGGTAAGCAAACAGTGAAAAAGCCATTTCAACATGGAATTAAAAGAAACATAACATATTAGAAGCAAAGCAACATAAGAAAAAATGCATATGTTTTGGTTACAGCTGATAACAGAAATGACCCTTGGAATTAATCACTTCTCTGAGAAACAATTAATACTTTTATTGATAAATTTTCATATATGATAAGTTTAATGCATTTTATAAATATTAAAAATATATAGTATTGGCATCAGTAATCAAATAGGAGATTTCACATATGTTGATTAATAAGATACAGTTGTGTCTGCCATTAGTAGCAGACTGGGCATATGGGCACATGCATAAAAGATGTATGCATGTTTAGGAAAATATATATTACATACTTTACGGAATAAATATAAATTAGTCATAGTTTTAGTTTCAAGAGAGAAGTTTTACTTCCAATGAAAACTGAAAATTTACTATTTTTGACCAGTGAAAGTTTGCTAAACTTTTTTTTTTTTTAATACCTTATCTAGATGATTCACTTTCAAGGTTTGGTGCAGAAGTCTCTCACTATGAAAAGTTCTTGTAATTAAAACTTAAAACTATTTAAAAAAACACTGGGCTGTGGAAAGACAGCCCAGTCATTAAAGAGCTTGCTGGGTACACACGAGGACCGAAGTTGGATCATCAGCACACACATAAGAAGTCAAACATGTGGCTGCATCTGTAGTTCCAGTATTGAAAAGGCAGAGATAGTCAGATCCCCAGAGCTCCCAGGACAGCCAGCATCATGCACTCAGCCCCTGGTCCCAGTGAGAGTCACAGGCTCCAAAACCATGTTAGACAGCTATTAAAGAATGAAGTCCATAGTTGACCTCTGGCTTTCCACATGTACATGCATGTGCACAGATGTACACTTATCAGGAAAAAAAAACATGCACTCATATCAACACACACACATAATGGAAAAAAAAGAAAGAAAGAATGCAGAAAGAAAGGAAGGAAGTAAAGTGGGCTGGTAGGCAGGGCGGCCTTCATTGAGGAACTCAGAAGTTATGGATGTCTATGAAGGGAGGATATAGAGACATTAATTGCAAGACAATGTTCTTTGAAGACCCTTAAACATTCTTCAGATTTATTAGATACAGTTGGGAGAACCTATGCCGACAGGTGAGAATGAGAAGGATCATAGGACCTTCTCTTACTTACTTAGCAAATTACAGGGGAAAAAACCTTTAGAAATAAAGATTTGAAATGAGGGATAATAGAAGATAAAAAACAAAACACGTTTGAAAAGCAAAAAAATAGTATATCAAGATGTTGCTACTGTCCGGTATATTTCTTATTGTTAACCAGTTATTTGTGGAAATTTGTGTATCTACTTTTACATTAAAAGTGTACTTATTAGCATCTTTTAAATCATTTAAAGTTAGAGTAATTATTTTTCAATGCTTTTAGGAGATTTGTCAAACTACAATATACAATACTTTAAATACATCGTACTTTCACCATGGAAAAGTTAACGCTATAAATATAATGTTGATGGAGTTCAAGATATATTCCCCCTGAACGTGACAGCTCGGTTTGTGAGATGACAGTAGAATAGTGTTACTGACACCCCCATCCCCGTTTTCTCTGAAGGTGTCCTCTCACCCTACATGGTAGGGGAAGATGCCCTTATCTGAGAATTCAAGAGCTCATGGAACTCCACAGAAGCAAGTCTCACCAATTCTACCTCACCGTTAACATTAGAGCATATTCCCTTTGTGCAATCATACTCCGCTACCTTTTATGTCTTCATTTAATTCAGAATAAAAAAAATATATCTTTATCTTGAAAGGCACTGTTGTCACATAACCCTTCTAGAAGTGAATACATGTACACGATGTCCTCTTTTGACTTCCTTGTTTGTACATCATGTCTCAGCTATGAACCTTGATCTTGGTGAAAAGCAAGCATTTTTTTTTCTCCTTTGTGTTAGACAGAATTTCAACTAAAATATTAATGAGGTCACTCTTGGGCATTGATGATATTACTAAAAGTTGTTTTCAGGTTTTCTTTCAGTAGGATTGGCTTAATAGACTCTTAATGTAGTTTTAAATTTATTTCCCGACAGCAAAAACCCAACTGAACTCATTGCTTTCTATTTCTCATCTTATAACCTGTAATATACCCATAAAATCTTCGAGTTGGGAAAGCTCTGTAAGTGCAAGGTGACTTTGAGGAGCAAATCAACAGAATTAGTAAACTCTTCTTCTTTCTCACCTTTCAGATTTTTCTCTTAAAACTAAGAGGGGAGAGGGAAGCCGTATTCTTACTGCTTGGAGTTAAGTTTAAAATAGACTGTTTTAGTTTTGTTTTCGTTGTTTTGGTTCAAAAACTGACAAAAACAAAAACAAAAACACCAAGCTCAGGGAGAAAGAGTTGATTTCAGCTTACAGCTTACATTCTGACTTCTTGGCAAACCAAAGCAGAAACTCAAGGGAGGACCCAGAGGATAAGAACTAAACCTGGGGAGTAGGGCTTCCTGCCTGCTTCCAGGCTCACAGTTAACTTTCCCTTTCAGACCATGCTTACTTGGCTAGCTAGGTACAGCACTGCCCATAATTTCCTGAGCCCTTCTGTATCAATTAGCAACCAAGGGAATATCCTCAAGACATTCCCACAGGCCAGTCCAAAGGAGGCAATTCTTTGTGTCAAGGTGACAACTGAAGCCATGACACAGGCCAAAATGCACCTCATTTTAAGCAAGATTTCTTTCGAAATTAAAATATGTTTACATGGAAACTCTTTTCTCTCCTCCCTCTAGCCCCCATGCAATCTCTCCCTTGCTTTATCTCAAATTTATAGTATCCGTTTCTTGAATTATTCTTATATGTGTATATATTCCTAAGTGTATCAATACAACTTGTCCAGTCTGTATAATGTTACTCGTAGGCGTGTTTTCGGCACTGACTACTTGGTATTGAATACCGATTTGTGTACTCTTCCCTGGCAAAGGCTACTTCTACCACTCAGCATTCGCTGCCTGTAGTTATTTGTCTAGGGTTGAGGCCTCATGAACATTCTTCTTCCATACTAGCATGTCTACTTTTTAGTTGTATTCCTTGTTCAGGTCATGTTTAGGTATTCATGTTAGCAAGACTTCATGAGCGTCTGACACTTTTAGAAGTTCTAATCTTACAGCAGATTGTTTACTTCTGTTTATTATGTTTATAATTCTTCTCCCCTACCAAGTCTGCAGTGACCCCCAAGCCTTAGGTCTAGGTATTATGCAGTAGATATACTGGTGGTGGCTAAGGACCACTTCTCTAAGGTCACTTCTCTACATTTTGATCAGTTGTGGTTTTCTGTAATGATTTCCACCTATTGTAAGGAGTTTATTTGATGAGGGATGAAAATCTATCAAACACATCTTTTAAAGAAAAAATTTCATTATTGACACATTATAACTATTGTACATATTAATCTATTGCACATACTAAATGATTATGCTGCGATAATCACAGCATCGGTAATGATAAATTGATGAGATGCAGTGACTTTTAGTAAAAGACTTGTTAGCAATTAAAGAGTAGTGCAGAATTTGTGCTTATGAAGATAGAATTAGAAAACAGTTGAATCTTTTCTATAAGATCTACGTGGTAAATTACTGGTGTGTGTGTGTGTGTGTGTGTGTATTCATGAGCTTGTTGAACACTTTAGCTCTAGATGATAATGTGGCATAAGAGAGCACTAGGAATTGTGTATAAATCAGTTATCTACAATTCTGTTTAATGGTCAAGAAGTTCTAGTAAACAAATTTTATCATGTAATTAATTCTAGAGGTGGTGAGGACAAACAGCAGTGAAGAAAATTAAGCAAAATAATTTTTGCCCTTTAGAAAAGGAAACAATTGTGAGAACCATGCAATAACCAGTCAAATATTAGGACAATTACTCTCTGTCATTGGGAGTCCTATATATACCTGTGGTTGGGCGAGATTAGGTTTCCCGCAGGGAAGTCATTTGTCCACTTACACACAAACTGGTCTTCCAGCAAGTGATGGAGGTCCTTTGAAATAAAGTACAATTTCAATGAATTGGCACAACCTGAAATCAATACCTTAACATGAGCAATCAACAGTGCAAAGGCCTGAGGCCTGATTGAAGCTGCCAGCTACTCAAGCAAGGAAGAGGAGGAGAAATAAGACTTTCTATGATCAGAAGGGCACAACTGAGAGTTTCAGTTTTAAGGATTCTACTTTGATAAAAGAAATAACCCTGTCATAGTAAATAATCCACGGTAAAGGGCTTGGGCAGTGGTGCCCATTCTTTCCATAGCAGGTGTGTGCCAACTTGCACATCCAAGTGGCTAGATGCGACTAAAAGTGGTCCCATGTCTCTAAACGACAGCTCTCTCAGGCACAACTCAATGATTGGACTGATACCTCTTGGCATGATGTTATCTAACCCAGTTGAATAGGAGTTCTCTTCCCACTGGGAGAAGTAAGATCTGGCTTATCATTTCATTTGTCCCAACACATCTCACTCTGTGAATTCAAAATGCAAAAAGTCTGTTCTTTATCAAATGACACTAAAGATGTATTCTCCTAGCTTAGATTGATGCCAAGCTCAAGATCTAGGCAGAACCACTCCATATTTATTTTTCAGATTTAAAGGTGAGTTTCTGGCACATTAGGTAATTTTTAGAAACTGCAATTTAGGTTTTTGAATCTCCTTGAAGCTTTGCTGATCCTCGATACTATCAAATGATGACATCATTTTACAGAAAAGCATCAACCATCATATCATTATTCTTAAAAATAATTAAACAATTCCTAATTTTCATATCATTTTCTCTTTTTAAAAAAATTAATAAGGGTTTAGAAGAAGTACTGCTTTTTGA
The DNA here is from genome assembly GCF_982192425.1 of Myodes glareolus. Lineage (NCBI taxonomy): Eukaryota > Metazoa > Chordata > Mammalia > Rodentia > Cricetidae > Myodes > Myodes glareolus. The sequence goes on along the minus strand of NC_142027.1, from coordinate 27,449,620 downwards.
ATGTTAGGAATAGGGAATTTTGAACCCAAAATATTAGATAATTCAATAAGAATTTACAGAAATTTGACTTTCTCTTCTTCTTTAGCATAGCAATGCTATATTTTAGGATGCTATCAGTTGAAATAATTCTCATATCAGATATTGTATGTTTTGATAAGTGAAGAAAATATGACTCAAGTTGTTTTCTTGTTTTAATTTCTCAAGAATATCACCAAATGACTAAAGATGGATATTGGATTGTGTCTTTTTATTTATGAACATATTGTCTTTGTGAGAGCAAGTTACCAACATATTGTTTAGCTGCTTTTCAGCTTGATGTTTAGTAATACACATTAAAGAGACAAAATATTTTTATATTCAAGTACCTCTCTATCAAAATGGTCACTTGGTCACTGAGCTCATTTCATCTCCATCTCTTGTGTCTCTTCTACTTGAGAGCATCTTGGCAATTGCGTGCATTTGTAGAGGTTATGATGTTTCTTCTGGATTTTTGCTAGTACCAGGAAACCACTTATATTTTATGAAAATAGATGTACAGCGTCTACACAGCTTTCTAACAGTACTTGCCTTTGCTCATTTTCAGTGGAATGTTCTTCTTGAAAATGCATAGTCCCTGATTGTGCACAGTATCTAACTAAATGAATCTTTAGCATTCTGTGTAAGTATAGCTATACAAGTGTATATAAAAATTCCCAATTCCTCATAGATATCACAGCAGCACATGGCTGTCACAGACCTCTGATTTTTCTACTGCATATTAAAGTACATGAATGTGATTCCAATCATTTTGGGGAAGTTTCAAGGATACTTTCTAAGACTAGAGTTTGGTGCTGTCATTCTCGGGTCTGTGCATATAGGGACATAAAAAAAGTCCCTCTTTAGCTCACCCAGTGTATGAAGAAATTGTCATCATGAAAACTTCATTAATATGTAAATTGCAACATTTTGATTAGCACTTGCAGACCCCTTTTGTTAAGAAAAAAGACTACGGAAGGAGCTAACCAGATTGCAATAATTTACATAATAAAAACTCAGTGGAGGCAATGCCACTGAGTAAAGGACCTAAAGAAAGCTAAAATGTCTTCTTAAACAGCTTAATAAAATACAAGGATCACAAAATACAAAAGGAGAGAAAATATTTTTCTTTCAACTGACAAACTCTCCTGGAGTGGGAAATCGTGAGGAACTGTGGGTTACATGAAAATGATGGGGTTGAACACAGACACAACAATATCATCATCTCCATATTGTTCAAACTTAGAAGTATATGTTTATATCACAGATATGTAAGACATATGAAAGAAAATATATTCCTCACTGTAACGACCTAACTATTGATAAAATATAAATTTAGGACCCATTTTTGTTGTGGAAATAACGCATAACTCAGTGAAGTGATCCAAAGGCATATTTCATAGGGTAATAAAATTGTAAAACAATGCAAAAGACAAAGAATATAATAGAAAAAAATTATTTCATGATTAATTTTAATATATAATTTTGTTGAGTTTTAGCTCAAAATAGAATTTTTGATTAGGTGATCTTAAAAGGGAAAACCAGCAGGCTAGAGAGATGGCTCAGCAGTTAAGAGCACTGGTTGCTCTTCCAGAGGTCCTGAATTCAATTTCCTACAACCACATGGCAGTTTGCAACCATCTACAATAGGATGCCTCTAATGCCCTCTTCTGGCAGGCAGGTATATATGTAGAGCACTCATACATAAAATAAATAAATGAAAATTCTAAAAGAGAGAGAAAACTAACCCCAAAACTGAAAACAATAAACGTTCAATTTAAATGGGTGATTTTCTTGAAAATATGTAGACGGCATAAATGTGACTTTGATTTTTCAGATAGTTATCTTTTTTTCTCATTTCACTTCTTATTTGTTAGCTAACTCTACACAGTCCTTTGATGTTAGGTTCCTGATCTATTAAGCAAAAATGAGATTATTGAATATGGGGAGGTACAGTACTATATGGAAAGGAAACATAGAAATCAAATTAAAATCTTTCAAAGGATATTCTTTCTGAAAAATATTCAGTGGCACACACTTCAGAGGAGGCAGAGAACAGTGCATGAGGATTTCCTACGAATGTCTTCGAGCTGATTCTAGCCAGACAAAACCATTCTTGGCATCATTTGTTTGTTACTCAAAGGAGTCCCGGAATTGCTTTAACGGCTGATTGCCACCTAGAAGGGGGGTAGTTTGGGTCTCAATGCTTTATCTTTCGTAACATTCTTGTCTTTAGTGTCATAGCAATTAGGTTAGTTCTGGAGAAACCTATTAATCATTTCAGTTAGTGTTAAATTGCCTAAGTGTGTCGATTTGGATTCTGGAGAAGAAAATGGAAGATTAATGAGCTGCCCCTAGTTCAATGTGATAATCCAAAACTCTATGTCTGCTACCCTACTTGTTTTACAGAGTTGACGATGTAAGTTTTACAGTTGCTAAGCTCTGCCTTAATAAGACAAGGGAAATCTGCGTTATGGTTCAGAAGCAGGAAAACCAAAGATTAAAGGAACACTATTCCAAAGCTGGGATCCAGATCACGATGCCGTAAACTACTTGAACCAAAGGCTACAGAAAGGTCTGAGACGAGAAGCAGCGACCCATCTTCTCCATGTTCTGTCTGTAGACACTTTTCTAACCATGACCGGCCCTGAGAACAGAGCATTAAAATCTATAGTATTTCTTTCTTCCTTTCGTCGGTCTTCTTTGCATTTTCATTTTGTGGAGCTCCTGTTCCATCCCTCAAAGAAGAAACACTACATAAAGAATCTGTAAATCTGGACGAATCCCTGAGTCCTCCTGCCCCAGGGTGTTAGTGTTGGATTTTTCCTTTTGTCCAATCAAACTGAAACAGAAAAATGATGTTCCTTAACTCTTAAACTTTGAGGTTATATGATTCCCATTCAAGAAATGCACTATGCTTTTCTCCTATCAACTATTTTCCATTACAAATGCCTTAGTCATGATTATCAGGACAGGTTTTTAAAAAGGTACCCTGGGGGCTGGAGCGGTTAAGAGCGTTGCCTGCTCTTCCAAAGGTCCTGAGTTCAATTCCCAGCAACCACATGGTGACTCACAACCACCTGTAATGAGGTCTGGTGTCCTCTTCTGGCCTGCAGGCATACACACAGAAAAAATATTGTATACAAAATAAATAAATAAATAAATAATTTTTTTTTTAAAGATACCCTGCCCTTTTGCCCTTTTACCAAGCAAGATAAAATCAAGGCAGGCATACACACACACACACACACACACACACACACACACACACTTTTACACAATGACTCACACATAGAGAGACACCTAGGCAGACACACATATACACTGATACCAGCACAGACACACAAACACACATATGCACACACATATACAAAGATATACAGACAGACAGACACACACACACACAAACAAGCACACACACCACACACTTTTACTTTTCTCCTTTCTGGGGCCAATTTACCTGGTAAGAAGTCAGTTTAAGGGAGGAAGAATTCATCTTGGCTTATAGTTTCAGAGGAATACAGTCCCTTCTCTGGGGAGGGCATGACAGCCGGAGCAGGAGACCATGGCACATGCACATCTAAGAAGCAGAGAAAGCAGACAAATGGGAAATGTGACCAGATAAAACACAATAAGGCTTGAGAGGGACCCAGTATCTACAGTGAAGGTGCACTTCTTAAAATTTCTACAGCATTTGACCCAGCTACTGGGACAAGAGTTCAAGTGCGTGGCCTATTGTTGATACCTTACAAATCAAACTATGTACAATAGATATCAGCAATCTGGCTGCACATGCTGTAAAAGTTATCAATGTCTTCTTCCATGCTCACTGAGGAAGTGGATAAGGATTGCAAAGATCGCTTCTTCATGACTCTTCACCTCGCAAGGCAACCTACAAGTCACTTGGGTTCTGAGTCTCTCAGCCCTACTTAGGAACAATCTTAAGCGTGCAACATAGATGATCCTGACTTATTCCATGCTGTAATTCTGTAACTACCCAAGGTTTCTCAGTGCTAATGCCTACATTGGAGTTAATATATTTGCTGGTATTATAATTTCTGATCACTTAGGAGAGTATTCAAAATAGAAGCTGATAAAAGAACAATATTTAGTAGAAGACAGAAATTAGAAAATTATTGAAAAGAATTGCTCAGATTATCTTAAGTGTTTCTATCCTGAAACGTATAGAAATTTTCAAAAGCATGTAGATTTGGAGGGATTTTCTCACACACATTGGAAAGGCTTTGTCCTTGGTTAGCTTCTGCTAAAGAAGTTGTGCCATAACCAAGCCAAAGATGCAATGTCTAAAAATAGCAACTTTTTTTTTTTAATTTCCTAGTCCTGTCACATTCTCTTGAAAAAAAAAATGTGAACTAGTGCACCCATGGGGAAGACATAGTATAGACTGAGAAAAGAAAGAAAAATCCCTGCAGAAAGGTGGCTGGTCAATGAAACTCTCACACTCCTCACCTTTCCTACTGATTTTGACATCTTAGCTGTAACTGAACTCTGAGAGACCTTTTGTCAAGAGGAAATTATTAATGAATTTTTTAAAATTAAGGAACAGCAAATAAAGAAATAATTAAGAAGACTTACCTATCCAAACGTCCTAAGATATTAAGACTTTGTACGTAGATCAGTCGCTAATCTTGCAACCAAATGGAATACATGTAAAAATAATCATTTACTTTCAGAAATTTGATTGGTCAGCTTAGGTGTTTTCTTTCCACTTTTCTCTTTTATTAATTATTTTAAGTACATTTTAAAAACATATTACTTTTATTTCATGTGCATTGGTATCTTGCCTGCATATCTATGTGAGAGTGTAGGTTCCCCTGGAGCTGGAGTTACAGTTGTAAACTGCCATTTGGGTGCTGGGAACTGAGCCTCTTCCTCTGGAAGGACAGTCAGTGCTCTTAACTACTAAGCCATCTATACAGTCCCCCTTTATATTTTTCCATCTACTCAAAAAAAAAAAAGTTCAATGGAAGTACTTACAACAGCTAACCATGACCCAAACGAAACAATGGACACATTCTTTTCTCTGGATGCTGAAATAGTTCCCTGAAGTAATGTGCGGTTACGATGCAGTTAACACGATGCATGTTGCTGTTCTCATATTCAGCTTGCACATATGAACTCAATTCATGGCGTTTAGGATGATCACATATACAGTGAGGATTTGAAAAGCAGTGCCAGTTTTCTTCTCTGCATCTGTTCTCAGAAACCCATGTGTTCTATTGAGAACACAGGTTCTTGAGAGACTGAAAGGATCAAGTTATGATTTTAAATCATATATTATTAGAATATCATGGCAAGAAGACAAAATAGAAGAACTGGATCATCCTGTCAAATTTAATGACTAATTTACAAATATGTGAACAGAACATATAACAAAAAATTTTATACAAAATAAATAGGCAAAACCAATAAATTATAGGAAACAAGAAAAAAATCCTGTTGCAAATATAGAAACTATTTTAATAAAATTTAATGGATAATTTGTGAAGACCAAGTTATACATTATTATACTTTAAACAATTTGTAAGATTTTTCTATTATACTAAAATTAGGTATTAGCTAAAATTTGGGGAAAAAAATGACCATAAATACTTTTGGTATTTGTGCTGGTTAATTTTATGTTAACTTGAAACAAGCTAGAGTCATCTGAGAGGAGGGAATCACAATTGAGAAGGTGTCTCCATAAGATCAGTGTAGGCAAGCCTGTAGAGCATTTTCTTAATTAATAATTGATGTGGGAGGGCCCAGCTCATTGTGGGTGGTGCCTCCTCTGAGTGGGTCGTTCTAAGAAAGCAGACTGAACAAGTCAAGGCAGCAAGGCTGTAAGTAGTACTCCTCCATGGCCTCTGTATCAGCGCCTGCCTTCAGATTCCTGCCCTGTTTTAGGTACATTGACTAGAGCATTGTAAATTCGATTTTACCAAAGGTAATAAAAATAGAAAAGAAAGAAAAGAAAAATTAGAAGTCTGTTAGCAGGTTCATCACGAACACATGGAGTCTCCCAGTGTGTTGGTAGAATTTGAACTAATACCTCATTTGAGCAAATACAGTTTCCCAGAGAAGCAGCAAGACAAAAGGGCTTCTATGGCAGCATTGAAAAGAGACTGGTGGAGCTGAAGGCTGTTTAGTTTGTCCTTTGATAGAGCATCCTCTGCTGTTTTCATGGGACCAATAAGAGGTCAGATTTATATTCTCTGGTTCAAAGTTACTGCCTTTTCCAGAAGGTAGTAAAAGCCCAGAGACTACTCTTATCTCTGGTTTTTGTTTTTTAACTTGCTGTTGCTCAGCACACCCCTTCTTCCAGAAAGGCTTATTTGTCACTGGCACACTGTGAGTCTGTTCAACTCTTCCTAAGGCAGGACAGAAAAACAGGGCCGCTCATAAGGACATTGAAGAAAAGGAATCTCCTCACATCTGGACTATGGCTAAGAACTCTCCCCAGCTTTGAGTCAAGAATTCCATCACAGTTAGCAGTGTTTGCTGGGAAGGTTGCTGACATAGAAGCCATATTTGTTTTGCACAGATATACTTTCAAATAAGAATGTTAAATAGCAACCTACCAGGTTTGAGGGCTGTGTGCCTATGACCTTCAGCGTGGCCTTAATCCTCTCTTTGATAGTGTCTGTGAATTCTACACACACAACTATTAATTTTGTTTTCAGTAATGTCCTGCATTCCTTGCCATTTACCTTGACTGAAACCCCAAACAGAACATCTTGGGACTACTCTGAGCTCACTAAAGATGGTAACTTCTGAATGCACTGGAGCAGTATATATGGCTACAGTAAGGGGGAGAAAGTGTACAATTTTAAGTTGAATCCTCACATTTGTGCTTTTCTGGGTACATTACTCTTTAGAGGAGCATCTCTCTCTTCATTCCTGTGCTTAAATCAACATAGCCCTCTAATAAACTCTAGCTCTGCTTCCAATTAGCTGATGCTTTTTTTTTCTTTCTTTTTTTTTTTTTTAGCTAAGTCAAGGATTGACTTTACCTGAACTGCTCAACTGCTCATGCTGCTGGTGGGAGTTCTGGGCTTTACCTCTTCTCACAGTGCCCTGGTCATACCAGACCCTTGTTTTCTTCCTGAGTTCTTAAATTTGTGGATCTAATGAGAGGAAATTATTTTGTAAGGTATTTCAAAGAATTTTTTAATTTACAAGTATATTGATTTCTAGGTTAATTCAGTCATTGACAATTATATATTATAGGTTCCTAGAGAGTAGTTTGACAATGACACTGTTTGTCCTCTAGAGACATTACTCTGGAAAAGAATTCTGACAAAATGAAACTATGGCAATTTATTAAAATTTACATTACGCATGTCATGCTAGAAGAAAGAAACACAATGTGTACTTAAAATTTAGCAAGTAGAAAGCAATGGAATAGGAAAATGCATGAGTAGATGTTGTTGGAAGGCTGCTTGTTTGCTTTCCAGCTTCCCAGACTCTCAAAATAATCACATAAAAACTATATTATTTAAATCATTGCTTGGCCAGTCACTTAAGTGTATTGCTAGCTAGCTCTTATATCTTTGGTTAATCCATTACTATTAAGCCACGTGACTGTGGCTGACTGGCAAGGTTCTGGCATATCTGTCTCCAGCAGTGGCTCCATGGCTTCACGCAGACTCTGCCTACTTTCTCCCAGCATTCAGTGTAGTTTTCCCACCTAGCTCTATTCTGCTCTACTACAGGCCAAAGCAGTTTCTTTATTCATCAACCAATAAAAGCAACACATGTATAGAAGGACTTCCCACACCAAGTTGAAATATTAATGGCATGCATGAGTTGATGCAATTTGCAGACTTCCCAGGGAATGAATGTAGAATGATTTCTGCAGAACACTTTGCCATTGACTAAAGCCTAGATGAAGGTACACAGCATCATTGTAGAGTAGGTTCAGTAATACTGGTAGTAGCAGGACATGTTGAGGGGGAAGGAGCACATTTTGGAATTGAGTGTATGATAGAATTTGTTCAAACTGGTCTAAGAAAATGAAATTACTAAATTTCACTGCACTGTGAATACTGGAGGAGTCATGGACAGTTTCTAGCATATCAGTAATAATATTCCTGGAACATCATTGGGCGTATTATGATGGGAAAAGGCTGTCAGCTAAATAAGCATAACAGTTCATAACTCCAAATCTACCTCCAGAATAAAGGTTGCTGTAAATCAATTATTGATCTTGAAATGCATGCATATAATTGAACACTGAGCCCGGCGAACTAGCTCAGTGGGTGAAATTCCTTATGGGAATGCTCAAGCACTTGAGTTCAAATCCTCTGTAACTAAGTAAAATCTGGGTGTGGCAGCCTACATCTGTGATTTCTAGAGCTATGGAGTTCAGAGATAGACGGATTCCCAGAGCAATTTGGCTAGCCTATCTAGATGAATTAGTGAACACCAGGTTCAGTGAAATGCGCCATTTCAAAAACTAAGGTGGAGAGGGATTGAGGGCTGTTTTTGTCCTCCAACCTCCATATGCATGCATGTGTGCATGCACAAACACAATTACAAACACACACACACACACACACACACACACACACACACTGGATGCAATCCTAACCTTTTGGTAACAGCCTATTATCATAAAGGCCATTGTAGAAGCCTCATCCACCCCAAGTATCATGGTCAATATTTTTATAACTGAAGACAAGTTAACAAAAGAAAAGTAAAGCACACATTTTTATTAACTTATATATTCAAGAGCTTAAGAAAATTCTAAAGGAAGAGAAGGAGATTGTGTTTATTATGCGTTTGCTATAACATATTTTACCTTATATCAATGAGTCATTCCATCAAAGTGAGTCATAAACTAAATTATAATTGATTTAAGTTAAAACATTTTTCTGAGGAAGATAAAACATAACATGGAATGTTAATTTGTTTATAAAGTTAGTGACCACATGACATGACACCTCTGAGGTTTTGGGACTCAGAGGCAGAAAACAGACCCTCCTTAAAAGGCAAAAGGAACTCAGTGAATGCTTTTAAACACATCATTTCCATCTATAGGGAAGTAAAACACAAAGAACAGCGATGTGAATCTGTCTTATGATTTTGATGGATGAACTTGGACAAAGGACCATTTAATTTGGAACTGACTATAATACATATATTCATCATCATTCTTGGCACAGTCAAAATTTGTGGGATCTTTGCTAACAATTTTCCTTCACTTCTTTTTCCTCCTGTATGTGTATGCATGTCTGTGTATGCATGTCTGTGTATGCATGTCTGTGTGTGTGTATAGGTGTACATAAGTGGGGAAGACCAAGAACAAACTTGTGTGTTGCTCCTGAGGCATTGTTCATCTTCTGTGGCTTTTCTAGGTAATATTACTTTCAAAATTTAACCCATCATTCACCTCGTCCTCTTTCCTCCCTCCAAATTCTCCTAGGAAGTTCCTTGCTTACTCCCTTCCAAATCCTGGCTTCTTTTTCTTTGATTGGTACTGTTATACAAATGCATACATGCCTAAGGATATTAATATAAAGTGCGGAGTCCATTTGTTTTTTCTTGTATGTATATGAGTTCAGGGCTGACCACTGTGTATTGAATAAGCCATTAGAGGATTCATTCCTGCGAGAGAATAACTCTCCCTCTCTCAGCAATCATTGTCTGCCTGTAGTTTTTGTCTAGGAGTAGAATTAGGGATTTCCCCTTCCATGTGTACAACTATCTACTGGTGTTGTTACTGTTCAGGGGGAGTCAACAAAGTCTGGCATACCAAGCTGAGGCAGGACCAAGCCCATCACCTCTGCAACAAGGCTAAACAAGGTATCCCACAATAGGGAAAGGGCTCCAAAAAGTCAATTCATACACCTAGGATAAGTCTTGGTCCTACCACCAGTGGTTCCCCAAACAGATCAAGGTGCCATATAACTGTCACCCACAATCAGCTGGCCTAGTTCGGTCCCTGTAGGTTTCCCAGCTGAGAATCCAGAGTCCATGAGCTTCCACTAGCTAGGGTCCCAGCTGTGGTCTTTTGTAACATGGCTGGCCTTCTTTGGTTTCAAGAAGAAGCTTCTTTAATGAAGGATGAGAACTACACTTACCTGTGGGCATAAAGATAGGTATGTAGAATTCAGTCAGGAATTATATTGTTCAGTAAAGTTGAGATAATATGTTGTTGTCTAAGATCCATGCACTGACTAATCTTGAGTAGTTGACTGGGTTACAGTTCTAGGCATGATTTCCCTGTTCTCAAGGAGCCTTATGTATAATTAGAGAGCTTCTGGTTACCATCAAGTTATGTGTGCCACTAATGCACCATAAGGAATATGTTGCTGTGGTTCATAAGGGCTGTAACTGGATAAGACTTTTGATTGCTTTCCTCCCTTGAAAGTTTACATAGCAACTTCCAGTACAATAACAGTTAGTACTTGGGGTGGAGGCTTTCAGAAAAGATTCAGCTTATATTTTCCTAGTTTTGAATCTGAAGTACATGGTATCTTCAACAATAGAGACTATTTTTTTTTGAGACATAATTTCTCACTGGCTTTGTACAAGGCTGACAAGTGAGCCCTAGGGATGCCCCCTGATTCCATCTCTTCAGTTCAGAAATAACAAGTTTGTGCCAACAAGTCTGGCTTTTTTATGTGGATTCTGAGGATCAAACTTAGGTCTTCATGTTTGCCTAACAAGGACTTTACCAAATGAGCTGTCTCCCCAGACTGTAGCTCTCTCCTTATGGTCAAACTAAGAGTTTAATCTAGGATATTTTCAGTTTTACTCTGCTCGTGAAAAAAAATGAAGCATATTTACATGAAGCCTGGTTATCTCAGTTTCTGTCATTCTAGGCGTTCAACATTGAATATTTGTCGTCATCTTTGTTGTACCACAGTTGTGATGACCTTCAGTTACCGTGCACTTCTGGTCATATTTAAAACCTAGCAAGCTTGGTTATTATTAATTCTAGCTTTAAGAACAAAGCATTTCTATCCTGTTACTTCCTGCTAGAACATTTGAACAATACTCAGATGTCAGATGAGCTAGTTTGATTTTCATGAAGTTCTGGGCTCAGTTTCCACATGCACACACGTTGCAGGGTTTTGTTCTCTCCCCTGCTAAGCTCTCAGGCAGGGAGCTGGCTGCTCAGGCATTATTCATGCATGACACGGGAAGTTGGTAGCTCCATTTAGTGATTTACTGGCTTGGGTGCTCTTTGTTGAAGCCTGAATAAAATGACAGGATTTTTTCCCCCTCTAGATGGTTCTTGGCATAGCAAATGCAAGATATTCAGTGCAAATAGATGCCCGTGAGAGTCATAAATGCCATTAAGGAGTTGGATTCAAAGGGAATGCTTAAGTTTGGCTTGAATAAAGGAAAAAAAAACAATCAGGATTTCATTGTCACAATGCATCAGCTTGGCAGATATAATTGCTTTCTCACATGCATGCTCTTTACTAGCAGTTGGTTGTCAGCACTGCAAAGGAGCCAAGGGTCTGTAAGTCTCTATCCCCTACCCCTGACCATCTAGCAAAAAGAAAAGCCTAAATAACGAAATTCCACAGATCGTCCTGGGCGCTCTGGCTCTACGTCCTGGCTCCTGGGTCATCCATCTTTATCTTCCACTTGTTTGTCCCCTCTGCTGCCCTCTCCCTTCCTGGTAGTAAGTTGGCAGAGTAGAGTTTACTCTGTAATTATTCACTAGTTTCTTGTCTTTTTCCTGTGCTTAAAAAAAAAGGAAAGAAAAGAAAATGAAACACAATATTATTCCCTAGAAGGTGGTGACAGATTTTGCACAAGGCAATGATCAATGTGACAAGATAGGAAAGTGTTTTTTCCCCCAGTTTTCTTTTTTTTCCTCTCTTTTTGTCTTAGGGCTGTAGAATCAAGACTTTGGGCTTTTGTGCATATATTAGGTTGGCTGGCAGAACAATCTATCAAGGGCGCCAAACCAGTGTAAAGACTCAGTCCATAACCTCTAATCTGCAGACATGAACTCTATTATTTCCCATTAAAATTAGAGGTTTCCAAATTGTAACAGATGTCCTTAATAGACATGTCTTCTTACAGGGGAACATTAGGTAAATGAAAACTGAACCTAGTGTTTTAACTTGCAGTTCATCATAATACAAAGCTCCATGGCTGGATCTGGCATGTTGAGCTCAAATTACAGAAGAAAGACTTTACATGATTTGCATTAATTGGTTCATCAGCAATGTTTCTAAATTACAGCAAGTAAGAAATAGTGGGAATTAGAAAAAAAGAGTCAGAGCGCATTTATTCCAAGAACACTACAATATTTGACAATCTCATAATTCATAGGGATTCTATCGTGTGTTTGAATGTCAAAAATAGTTCAATTAATTGCTGAGAGAAAAGAGACAAGAGCAGAAATCTTCCAGTAATGAATCCAGTAATGAAAACAACCTGAGGATAAACAACTTGACATAAAAGAGTTTTATGAGTATGTGTTATTGCAGGTGTCTGAATATTTTAAAGCAAAGATGATGACCATGTGGAGAACAATTAAGTTACAAACACAAAAGTGGACAAAACCCAAAGGACTATTGTGTTTTTGATGAAGCCACTGAAACTGAATACCTGATCTTATGAAGCTTCTTGCATTGAAACACTCAATGAAATTTAAGCACATTCATATTCTTTTTTTTGAAAGTAATTTTATTAAATTATAAAAGTTTCCATTTACGTCCCTCTTCCCAACACCCTCCCACTCCCCCCACTCTCTCTCCTCCTCCCTCTTCGTCCCTAAGGGCAGTCAGTCAGGGTTTCCTGCCTTGTGGGAAGTTCAAGTTCCTCCCCCCTCCCTCCAGGTCCAGGAAGGTGAGTATCCAAACAGACTGGATCCCCAAAATCCAGTATATGCAGAGGAAACAAGTTCCAGTGTCATTGTCAATGGCTTTTCAGAAAGACTCCGGGCCAGCCACATTCAGAGAATCCGGCCACATTCAGAGAATCTGGTTGGATCACTTCCTCGTTCAGTCCCAGTCCAACTGGCTTTGGTGAACTCTCATTAGATCCGTCCCCTTGTATGAGTGGGTGATAGCATCCCTCGCAGTCCTTATTTCCTTTTTCATTTTCTTCCTCCTTCTGCTACTCATTTGGACCTTGGGGGGGCTCAGTCCGGTGCTCCAATGTGGGTCTCCGTCTGTATTGCCATCCATCGCCAGATGAAGGATCTATGATGATAAACAAATATGGTTATGGGCCAAGGCCGGTTCAGGCACCCTCTCCTCTGTCCAGAGAACAATCTGGGGATCTCTCCTTGGACCTGGGATCACATATATAATCAAGTCTCCTGTAAACCCTAAAATGACTCCCTTTAGGCCCTCCTATACACAAAGGATAAAGAAGCAGAGAGGGAAACCAGAGAAACATCACCTTTCACAATAGCCACAAATAGCATAAAATATCTTGGGGTTACTCTAACCAAGGAAGTGAAAGACCTATTTGACAAGAACTTTAAGTCTTTGAAGAAAGAAACTGAGGAGGATACCAGAAAATGAAAAGACCTCCCCTGCTCTTGGATTGGGAGAATCAACATAGTAAAAATGGCAATTCTACCAAAAGCAATCTATAGATTCAATGCAATCCCCATCAAAATCCCATCAAACTTCTTCACAGACCTTGAGAGAACAATAATCCAGTTTATATGGCAAAACAAAAAACCCACGATGGCCAAAACAATCTTATACAATAAAGGAACTTCAGGAGGCATTACCATCCCTGACTTCATATTCTTTATTAACTGGATAAGATTCTGTTTGTCTCTAGTGCCATGTTAACCACAGCCGGTGTTCTCTATTTAATAGACTGCTTTCCAAAGTCACTGTAACTAGAATTGGTTGCTGTGGAATGCATAGGCAGATTATGCCTTTAAACAGATGGACAGGATTTAGAACCTAGGAACAAAGTAAAGGGTTTTAAATTTATTACTTCACTCTCTTGTTGACAGCTGGAAGACAATCAGATGCAGATTTGTTGTGTTTTCTCATTTTTTGATCAGTCCCAGCATTCCTTGCTATTTAATATGAACAGAAAAACAATCAGGTTTAGATGAGTTTTTGTGCTGATTCTTGAAGAGGCACTGGCAATGCCAAGTCACCCATGAGGAGGTGACTGGTGTCTGTGGGGGGGACCACAGTGAAACAGCCCAGGGGCTTAACATTTGGCACTTACAGAACCTGGGAACCTTAGCTGTAACATAAGCTGGCTGAACAACCTGAAAAACCAATCACTGTTTCTAAATTTCTCCAATTATAGGGTCAACTACTTGCCCTCACAATTAGAGGGACAGGCATGAAGCCATGCATTAAAGTCTCCATAGAAATCAAGTCTCAGGAAAGACCAAAACTAGAATCAGTGAACTTCTATGCCTCAGTGTGGGCAAGTGTGACTCTGACACAGTCCTGGGACTCAGTCTAGAAATAACACATGACTCAATTTACGTTTAAGGGTGCAGCCAGTTTCTAATGATCATATGAGTGAGAACACACCCCATGTTAGGGAAGGGGAAAAGAAACAACTTTGAGAGATACCAGAATGTTCTGTTTCCCCTATCAGTGCTTGTCAGAGAAAGCAACTATTTTATCAGAGTTCTATTGTCTGAGGTTTTATCAAATCTATCCTATCCAGTGATGAACAGAAAGTTCAAATAAAAAGGAAGGTTTTTAACTTTAACATAGTAAAATTACATATAACAAAACAGATATCAAGCAAGAATTATGGTTGCAATATTTATATCTTTTCTATCTTTTATCACAACTAAAGAAAACTATAATTATAACTATCTGTTCTTCAACTTCAAAGACCCCAGAAGACTATAATATTATGTAAGTAAACAGAAAGTACATTGTAAGCAACTTTCAAAACTCTAAAATAGACAGAGACTTCTCACTACTTGGACAGTCACCCAAAGTTCTTCTGTAATGCTGTGACATTCATCTTTAGCCTATAGGCCCATAGCATCTGACAAACTTTTCTATGAAGCAGGAAATGTCAAAAACAGTACTGTCTATATTGGTAGTTTATCAGTCACTTTCTTCTGGGGCCTATAGAATGTCTGGCAGACTCTTTCATGAAGCAAGGACCCCAAAGGACTATCTCATCTTTAGGCAAGTTCAGCAGTCATTTTTATGTGGGTCCTGCACAGCCAGTTCATATAGTATAACATCAGCAGTCAAGATAAGAGCAGTTTGTTGCCCAAATGACTGACAAACTTCTTAGGAAATTTGATCCCCATCATCCTCTTGAAGTAGATTGTTGCTGGTAGGAGCAGATGTATCTCATTGTCATGAAAAATTCTAAGTTTTTAGAACATTTTAAATGCCATATTCTATTAGTCTTTGAAATATTTGAAGAATAGCTATCTAACTAAAATGTATCTCTATATATCTAGAAAAACTAACATGACTAAAGGCTTGACTATTATAGATGACTATTTGTTAACCTGTATTTCTTAATTATACATTACATTTTTAAATGAGCTGCACAAATACAATACCTTAATCAAGAGCATAAATGTACACATAAGAAAACTGATCTTAAATTTGTATCAATAAACCAAGATCTCATACCAATGCAAAGTATTCATCTCTATAGCATATCCCCCTTTAAATGTAAAGGAACATTTATAAACAATATTTGAGAATTTAGGCATAGTTCTCTCTAAACTCCTTCCTACTTGCTGTTGGGCAAAGTATTTGTGGGGTTCACGGAATCTTTCAGGGGGTCTTGTTCCATCAAACCACATTAGTCTGTAAGGAATGCACAGATTCTCATCCTCTGTGGAAACAAAAGCAGAATCCAACATAACCTTAGACCCAAATTTTGAAGTCAAGATACCTTTAAAATATATATATTGGTTTAGCTTAGCAGTCCCCAGAATTAAATATCTCCCTGTCAACAAAAACTTCAAATAACACACAATAATGCGCATAAGCTAGACTCATTTTTATGTGGCTTATTTTTCTTTACTCCTTTAATCTATAACTGTCTGTACTCTGTCTCTTTTAAGACTTTGCTTTACTTTTTAAAAACCATTTACTTTCCTTTGTAACTGTCTATATTCTTTTTCTCTCTCTTTCTCTCAAGCCTACATACATTTGTCTAACACTGTGCCTCATTTAGAGGATTATTTCTGTCTAAATCTGTCTTTATTTGTAATTATTTTCTGATCAGGAAAATAATTTTCTTCTTTGAAGTGCTAAGTGAGCATGGATAGGACTGACTCCATAGTCCTGCCTGTTTGCTCTACCCAGTCTAACATGAAGGAAGCGTGTTCACTGCCTCTGAGAGCCATGCATTCCACCCCAGTTCTAGGTATGTATTGGGTCTATGTCACACTATTAAGTAGTTTGTAATTTGCTACTCACAAACCCCATTTAAATGCTCTATAGGTGGACCTCCAAAAGAGTCAGAGCCATTTGTGCTGGTGAACCAGGAAGCCACTGTTTTTTAAAGAAGTCACATAGTTTTTATTGCACCTCTCTTAAAAGAGTCATGGTGCCCCTGTTAACCATGAGAAAACAAAGTCCATCCAGAAAAATAATGTTGGCTACTAAGAAGCTATGCTTAACTCTGTTCTTTTGTACCTAGAATTCCTTTCCAAGCTCTCTCAGGTTTTTTGGATGTAGTCACCCACGTTTGTGCATTGGTGTGGGAAGGCCTTTTGCATATGTGTTGCTTTTATTGGTTAATGAATAAAGCTGTTTCAGCAAGTGGCTTAGCAGAATAGAGCAAGGCAGGAATTCCAAGCAGATAGAGGAGAAAGAAGGCAGAGTCAATGAGATGCCATGAAGCCACCAGAGAAGAAATACATGAGCCACAAGTCAGAACCTTGCTTGTAGACCACAAGTTTCAGGGTAAAATATAAAATAATAGAAATGGGTTAATAAGATGTAAGAGCTAGCTAAAAGTACAATAAAGCTATTGGCCAGACAGTATTGCAAATAATATAGTTTCTGAGTGATTATTTTGGGTCTGAGCAACCAGGAACAAATAAGTAGACTCCAACAAAAGACCGAAACTGAAATTATTCCTTAGAAGTTCTTCAAAAGACAGGATCAATTGTTCCCAGAACACTATATGTTTAATATCAAGCACAGGGTGTCTTCTACACTTCATAGACCCTGTGTATCTTCCCTAAACACAGTTAACATAGAAGACAAAGATACAGAAGCTAAAGGGAGGACACTGGAATTGTCATGGGCGGCTGGGTACCTTTCTTTCAGCTAAGTGTTTGTCTCTTTCTTTCTTTCTTTCTTTCTTTAAAAAAAAAAAGGTCATAAGCAATTAATTGACTTTCTGTGGAGTAGAGCATGTGGGGGTGGAAGTCAAGTTTTAGAAAAAAAAGTTTTTTATTTCAAGACATGTAGTCATGTCTGATATAATTCAAATAATTTTTGTATGTATAGTACATAATTACTTTTTGCTCTGTAAGAAATATAACAGTAATATTTGCATGACATTGACCTATAGAATTTCAATCAGTTTTTTCTTTCTTAGATGTTTCCTTTCAACAGTCTCAGCTGAATCATTTTTCTTCAAACTATGTTTTAAAATGACCTTTATATTTTAGTGGTTTCCTTACTAATGAGTTGAACAAATGTTTTGACATCTGTTTATTCTATATTTCCATGGTAGTTACAGTTTCAATTATCTGAAAGATAATTTCAAATGCTTTCTTTTCTTCAAAAGATGGGGTGGTTTGGAAAGCCCTACATTGTACCGCAGATTGTGAACAGTTTATTTACCTATTATACAAGGAACCATGACTTTCATTTTCCTGAGTTTCTGTTACAGGAAAAAAAATCAGAAATATAATGATGAAAATAACTAACATCTACTGAGCATTCTTTGTGAAACAAAAACTTGTCGATACTATACACTGTGTGCTTTGCAAGCATGTGGGGGTTAATGTCAGCACCATCTTATAGTCCTTGTCACTGACTATTATTGTGAAGATATTGGTGTGATAGGAAATTGCTCTATGCTTGGCATCATTCAAAGTGCTGAACATCTCTCTCTTAATCCCAGTGCCAGCCTCATCATGTTGAATCAACCATGATTCCTGCTAAGCCCACTAAAACCCAGAAAGAACATGCATCCTGTCTGTGGTCAGGCAGGCAGTACATTTTGAAATCTTTCCCAGGACAGAGGATCCAAAGTCTATGATCTTTTTCATGTCTGGAATTTCTTTCCTGGCATAGACATCAAGCTCCTGATGTAGCTTTCTATGCGGTTTCCATATTCCTTGTGTGTGTGCAATATTTTCTGGAGGAGTGCACCTACTACTTACTTTAGATTAACCAGAAG
Organism: Myodes glareolus; assembly: GCF_982192425.1. Lineage (NCBI taxonomy): Eukaryota > Metazoa > Chordata > Mammalia > Rodentia > Cricetidae > Myodes > Myodes glareolus. The sequence goes on along the minus strand of NC_142027.1, from coordinate 27,431,293 downwards.
TTTGGAGAGCCTACCATTTATGGCTGAATATGTTATGAACCTGTCTTTCATAGTGTTTAAAAAATGAAATACAATAAAACACTAAAAATGTTGGTTAATTATAAAATTTCAGTAGATTATCTATTTTTTCTACGTTGCTATTGGGAATTGTTTGCTAACTGAAAAAATTATTATTGTCTTATATCAAAATAGCCATTGGTCTCTTGGAGTAGCAAGTAACCTGAAAAAAAAGTATGTGCATGTATGTGTTTCCTGGAAATACTGAAGATGATTTGGGTTCTACAAGGTAGGTGAACAAGTTTTATTTAAACCTAGAAACCTGGCCATAAGGGTTTATGTAATATCTTGGCTTGTGAAAGCATCTGCCACCAACTGATGACATAGATTTGTTTTGTTTTTTAGAAACAAGAGACAAGGTTTCTCTGTGTAGCTTTAAAGCCTGTTCCAGAACTCTAGCTGTAAACTAGACTAACCTCGAACTCACAGAGACCACATGCCTCTGTCTCCTGAGTGCTGGGATTAAAGGCGTGTGCCCATACCTGCCCAGCTATAAATTAGATTTCTGAAGTCCACATAGTGGAAAGAGACCTGATTCCCACAAATTGTCATCTGACATCCCCAGGTATGCCAAGAAAATTGCATGTTCACACACACACACACATTCACATATGCAAACAAAAGAAACAAACACATTTTTAAAAAGGTTTATTTTTATTTTATGTGTTTGGGTGTTTTCTCTGCATGAATATCTGTCCAAAATCAGATGTGTGCTTGGTGTTCATGGACACCAGAAGAGGGCATCAGATGGGCTGGAACTTTAGTTGCAGATGGGTATGAGCTGCCATGCGTTGGAAATTGAACTTGGTTTTTCTGCAAGAGCAACCAGTGCTCTAAACTGATGACCCATCTTTGCAGTCTCAAGAAATAGTCTTAAAATTCACAAATCAATATATTTACCAAATGTGGTGATGGTGACAGCAGGAGGATGGGTTATAGCAAAGCAGAACAAACACTGCTTTAGGTTCCCGACACTACCCGACAACACTTTGCCTCGCTAGAACCTGGGAGTCTGCTAAGTTAACACATTTCAAAAAGCTCCACCTGGTAGTCAAAAGAGATTCTGGTTGAGATGCAGAGGTGGGAAATAAATGGCAATTAAGGAAGTCAAGATAGTGCAAATAGAATTTTGGCACGCAATCTTCAACATTCCAACCCTCCGCAGTTGGGAAGTTCTAATTAATCTGTATGTCTGCAGCAACTTCATCAAATGTGCTGCTCTTGCAGGAAATTTCAGCTTGCAGCACCCTTCCAGTTCAGCTTTTGCAGTTGTTACCACAATATTTTTATCAACTGTTTGATGACCGCTCCTACAATGCATACTGACTGGGATGTAGTTATCTGTTTTTGTTTGTTCTATGACATGGACTTATGAAGAGTTTGTTAATATTTTAGCTAAGTGAGAGTTGTAGCATCTTTATTAACCTAGTGTTCAGAACACAGATGGGCTTGGAATTCACAGTCCTTCTAGACTTTGGGAGTACTCTACAATCCATTCCTCTAAATCATCTGTAAAGTGGGAAGTGAGAGTCACTCAAAAAAAAAAAAATTCAATCTTCACCAGAAGCTGCTTCTTTTCTTTGCCACTTAGTTGTCATGCTCTGGAGTTCAAAACAGAGATTCAATGAGTATTTGCTTTACAAGTGAGTTTTGCTTTATAAGTGATACTAAATGTAACGAAGCATCCATTATCCTTTATGAAGATGAGCAAAAGTGATTTAACCTCTTCAGCCAACTGAACTCCCGAATACAAAAATTGTCAATTAAAGGGCTGCTTGAGCCTGCTGTGAGCTACACCACGCCTCCTTTCTACTTTGAAAGGCTTCACAAAAGATGCTGACCCCAGGGTAATTAGCATTTCTGTTGACATCTAATTGGTTTCAAGTGGTGTGCATACACCTAGAGAGAGTGAATGGGCTACCCCTTTAATTTCTTTTTAAACTGCAGGTTTCAATCACATTATGAATTTACAGAATAAAAGTAAATTGGAAGGAATGTTAGACAGACTCTCAGACTTCCCGCCCCAGCTCTTAGGAGACAAAAATGCTCAACAGAGGCATAGGGTCTTTGACTTCTGAAACACTGAGTGGGGCATTCTGAGGTGTGTGTTTATGTGAATGTGAGTTTGTGTTTTGGTGTGATTGTATGACTGTGTATATATGTATGTGTGTCACTGTATGTATGTATGACTGTTTAAGTGTATCAATATGTTTCCTACTCATTGAATTCATATAAAACTGATTCAGTCTTTCTAGAGCTTTTCATTTTTTGTAAAATTAGAAGACTTGCTTCTATTTCTTTATTTTTATTCTTCTCTCATACAATACATCCTGACTAGAGTTTCCCCACCTCCACTCCTTCAATATCCCCAATATCCACTGCTCCCCCATTTCCCTTCAGAAAAAAGCAGATTTTACAAGGATATCAACCTAACATGGCATAACAAGATTCAATAATACTGGGCAGGAACCCTTATATCAAGGCTGGGCAAGGCAACCCAATAGAAGGAAAAGGGTCCCAAGAGCAGGAAAAAGAGTCAGAGACACCCCAGCTTCCACTGTTAGGAGTCTCACAAAATCACAAAGCTGAAGAACTGTAACACAGAGGGAGAGGAACTAGCATAGATCCATGCAGGCTCCATGATAGCCATTTCAGTCTCTGTGAGCACCTATGATCCCTGCTTAGCTGATTCTGTAGGCCAAGGTTTTCTAGTGTCCTCTCTGGCTCCTAGAATTTCTCCTCCCCTCTTCTATAGAGTTCTCTGAGCTCAAAGGCGAGGAACCTGATTTAGATGTTTCCTTTAGGCTGTCTCTCAGTCTAAAGTTTGCTAAGGTCTCTGACTACAATTGGGCTAGGTTCCAATCATGTTTTTCTTTCTGAATCTGGGTTGCCTCACTCGGATGATTTTTTTCTAGTCACATCTATTTGACTGCAAATTTCATGATGTCCTCTCTCTCTCTCTCTCTCTCTCTCTCTCTCTCTCTCTCTCTCTCCCCCTCTCTCTCCCTCTCTCTTATAAACAGCAGAATAATACTCCACTGTGTAAATGTGTCACATTTTTCCACATTTTCTTTATCTGTTTTTTGGTTGATAGACATTTAGATCATTTTCAATTTCTGGCTATTATAAATAAAGCAACGATGAACATAGTTGAACAAGTGTCCTTGTGTTAGGATGGAGCATCTTTTGGGTATATGCCCAAGAGTGGTACAGTTCAATCTTGAAGTAGATTGATTACCAACTTTCTAAGGAACCACCATAATTGTACAGTGGCTGTACAAGTTTGTTCATCTATCAGCAAGAGAGAAGTGTTCCCCTTACTTCACATTCTCTCCAATACATGCTGTGATTTGTGTTATTTTTCTTAGCCATTCTGACAGGTATAAGATGGAGTCTCAAAGTCATTTTCATTTGCATTGCCCTGATGGCTAAGAATGTTGAACATTTCTTTAAGTGCTTTTCAGCAATTTGAGATCCCTCTATTGAAAATTCTCTGGTTAGATCTCTACTCCATTTTTAATCAGATTATTTGGTTTGTTGATGTCTAGTTTCTTGAGTTCTTTATATGTTTTGGAGAGTAACCCTTTTGTTAGATGTGGAGTTGCTAGAAAACTTTTTTCCATTCTGTAGACTGATATTTTGTTCTAATGACTGTCCTTTGCCTTACAGAAGTTTTCTGTTTCATGAGGTCCCATTTATTAATTGTCGTCTTAGTACCTATGCTATTGGTGTTCTATTTAGGAAGTTGTCACTTGTGCCAATATTTTCAAGTCTATTTATTTGTGTTTGTGTAGTTGTGTATGTGTGTCACCTGAATTTACTGAATCCATATAAGATTGATTAAATCTTTTTATAGTTTTTTTTTCTGCAAAAGCAGAGAGACTTGTTTTACATAAAGATTTCTTCTTTAATTATTTTCTTGTAATTGTGACAAACTATAGCATGGTATAATTTCTTTAGTCACTTACATTCTCAGTACTCTAAGCTTGTTACTTTCTAATAAGCATAATTGGCACAATGCTTATAAAAGCCACAATTATGCATTTATTTTTTAGAAATGGAAAGATCAAAACCAACATTTTTTGGTGTTCCCAGAATATGATATTGTCACACTAGGCCTCATACCTGATGAACACATTTTCTGGAGCTAGCCTGCATTCGCAGTGTTCTAATCACTATTTTAATGAGACTGGAATATTAGATATCATAAAAATAATTTGAGAAAATATATATGGACAACTTATATATTGATAAATTAGAGTTAGGGTTCATGATAGATGAATATTGGCTTTGGGTATGTTTTCAAATATTTATTCATTTTGTAATGGGTGTTGAACAATCACTTAGTTCACTTGGTGATATCCCTACTTGTGATATTTGAATTATTAATAGCTCCCTTTGGTATGTCATGCAATCACTCTATTTCTTTCCCCCTTTAAACTAACAACTCTTTTACTCTTTTTACAAATTTAGCCAGTTGAGGGAGATTATTTCAGGCCTTAGATATTACTTTCTGTTGAAGTTTTTCAAAAGCAAACTTTCTCATGAAATCCTGAAGTATAAGACTGAATATTTTCAGCTAAGACTGATAGGACAGAATTGTTTTCAGGCCAGTGTTATTAATTCATTTCTGTATCATACAAATCAGTTTTATCCCCTTTCCTTCTCATAATACAAGCAGATCTTCTCAGCACCTACATTTCATTTTTCATGTTTTCTGCATCTCATTAATGAGCACTTCTCATTGTACATCTGTACATGGACTATTGCATGCTGAACGGCTCTTGTTACCAAATCCTCCAAGGATTTTTCTGACATATAAAATGATGTTCTACTACAACACTGAACTCTCTCCTTTATGTCAAATTCCCAGTGTATAAATGACACAGTTAAAGATGAGATACAAGTATGTTGGGACTCCTTTCTCTAATGACATTTTGTAACTTTTTTGGGGGTGGGTAAGCACTGTATGAGACAATATGCAATGTATGTTCAATATGTACTTTGAAAAATTAGCTTAGGGGCACGTCACTATATTTGATTCTGATATGATACATGATATAGTTTTTATAAAGTCTTTGTAAAATTGGGTTCTTTTTTCCTCTGCTAATCATGAACTTCAATCACGCTGTTTGTTATTTCACTTGCCCATGGTTGACCATTGTTGTTTAATAGTGTTGTAGAGAGGCCACTCGTTCGTTCCTGGCCACTTAGCCCAAAAATAATCACACAGAAACTGTATTGATTAAATTACTGCTTGACCCATTAGCTCTAAGTTCTTATTGCCTAACTCTTACATATTAATTTAACTCATTTCTATTAATCTGTATATCGTCACGTGACTGTGGCTTACCAGCTAAAGTTCTGGCATTTGTCTCCGGCAGGGATACATGGTTGCTCTTTTTTTTTTTAATTTTTTATTTTTTTTTGTACAAAATAAAGTTTATTAAAATACAAAAATCTCCATTTCCGCCCCTCCTCCCAAAACCCTCACACTCCCTCCACTCCTTCCCCTCCTCCCTCTCCATCCCCAATAACAGTCAGGGTCTCCCACCCTCTGGGTAGTTCAAGCTCCTCCCCCCTCCCTCCAGGTCCAGGAAGGTGAGCATCCAAACAGACTGGATCCCAAAAATCCAGTATATGCAGAGGAAACAAGTCCCAGTGTCATTGTCAATGGCTTTTCAGGAAGACTCCAGGCCAGCCACATTCAGAGAATCCTGCCTCATTCAGAGAATCTGGCTGGATTACATGCTAGCTTAATCCCAGACAACTGGCCTTGGTGAACTCTCATTAGATCAGTCCCCTTGTATCAGTGGGTGATCGCACCCCTCGCGGGACTGATTTCCTTTTTCATGTTCTTCCTCCTTCTGCTCCTCATTTGGACCTTTGGGGACTCAGTCCAGTGCTCCAATGTGGGTTTCCATCTGGATCGCCATCCCTCGTCGAATGAAGGTTCCCTCTGATCTTGCCTTCCTTGCTCACGTTTTCTTTCCTTCTGCTTCTCGTTTGGATCTAGGGAGTTAAGTCCAGTGTTCCAATGTGGATCTCCGTCTCCAACTCCATCCATCGCCAGATGAAGGATCTATGGTGATAAGCAAAATATTCATCAGTATGGTTATGGGCCAAGGCCAGTTCAGGCACCCTCTCCTCTGTCCAGAGAACAATCTGAGAATTTCTCCTTGGACCTGGGATCCCATTTATAATCAAGTCTCTAGTAAACCCTAAACTGACTCCCTTAGTTGAAATATATTCTTCCCTGATCCCATATCTATCCCTCCTCCCTCCCTCCTCCCAGGCCCCCCGAGCATACCCCATTCCTCCCCTGCTCCCTTCTCCCTAACCCTCTCCCATTCCAGCAACCCTCCCCCAACCAAGCACCCCAGGTTACCTGGGACTCTTGTGTATTTCCAAACTCCAGGAGGAAAACTACCTGAATTTTCTTCAGGTTCACCCTCCTATCCAGCTTCTCTAGGATCACGAATAATAGGCTCAAAGACCTTTAATTATGGCTAGAATCCGCTTGTGAGTGAATACATACCATATTCCTCTTTTTGAGTCTGGCTTACCTGACTCAGTAAAGAGTTTTCTTTTCTTTTCTTTTTTTAATTATTTTTAATTCATGCATTAATTTTTTAATTTTTTATTTAATTTTTACTGGGAACCCCTCCAGATTCAAGTCTCTTGCAAACCCTAAAATGGCTCCCTTAGCTGAGATATAAACCTCCCTACTCTCACAACCATTCTTCCTCCCTCCCCCTCCCATTCCCCCAAGCTATCCCCAATCCTCCCCCTCTCCCCTCTCCCTGACCATCTTCACTTACTTCCACCCCCCCCATGCACCCAAGTTTGCCTGATTTTCTTCAGGTTCACCTTCTTATTTAGCTTCTCTAGGATCGCAAATGCTAGACTCAAAGACCTTTAACTATGGCTAGAAACAACTTATGAGTGAGTACATACTATATTCCTCTTTTTGGGTCTGGGTTACCTCACTCAGTAAAGCATTTTCTATTTCCATCCATTTGCACCCAAAATTCAAGATGTCATTTTTTTTTTTTTTACCGCTGAGTAAAACTCTAATGTATATATGTTCCACACGTTCTTTAACCATTCTTCTATTGAGGGGCACCTAGGTTGTTTCCAGGTTCTGGCTATTACAAATAGTGCAGCTATGAACATAGTTGAACAAATATTTTTGTAGTATGATAGGGCAACTCTTGGGTATATTCCCAAGAGTGGAATTGCTGGATCCTGAGGGAGGTTGACTCCCAGTTTCCTGAGAAACCACCACACTGATTTCCACAGTGGCTGCACAAGTTTGCATTCCCACCAACAATGGATGAGTGTTCCCCTCACTCCACAACCTCTCCGGCATAGGCTATCCTTGGTGTTTTTGACTTTAGCTATTCTGACAGATGTAAGATGGTATCTCAAAGTGGTTTTGATTTGCATTTTCCTGATCGCTAAGGAGGTTGAGCATGACCTTAAGTGTCTTCTGGCCATTCGAAGTTCATCTGTTGTGAATTCTCTGTTCAGTTCAGTACCCCATTTTTTAATTGGGTTAGTTAGAGTTTTAGTGCCTAGTTTCTTGAGTTCTTTGTATAATTTGGAGATCAGACCTTTGTCTGATGAGGGGTTGGTGAAGATCTTCTCCCAGTCAGAAGGCAGCCTTTTTGTCTTACTGACGGTGTCCTTTGCTTTACAGAAGCTTCTCAGTTTCAGTAGGTCCCATTTATTCATTGTTTCTCTTATTGTCTGTGCTACTGGGGTCCTACTTAGGAAGTGGCCTCCTGTGCCTATATCTTGTAGACTACTTCCCACTTTCTCTTCTATCAGGTTCAAAGTGGACAGATTAATGTTTATGTCTTTAGTCCATTTGGACTTGAGTTTTGTGCATGGTGATAGATATGGATCTACTTTCATTCTTCTACAGGTTGACATCCAGTTATGCCAGCACCATTTGTTAAAGATGCTTTCCTTCTTCCATTGTATACCTTTAGCTCCCTTGTCGAAAATTAGGTGTTCATAGGTTTTTGGGTTAATATCTGGGTCTTCTATTCGATTCCATAGGTCGACTTCTCTGTTGTTATGGCAATACCAAGCTGTTTTCACTACTGTAGCTCTGTAATAAAGCTTGATGTCAGGGATGGTAATGCCTCTAGAAGTTTCTTTATTGTATAAGATTGTTTTGGCTATCCTGGATTTTTTGTTTTGCCATATAAACTTGATTATTGTTCTCTCAAGGTCTGTGAAGAAGTTTGATGGGATTTTGATGGGGATTGCATTGAATCTATAGATTGCTTTTGGTAGAATTGCCATTTTTACTATGTTGATTCTCCCAATCCAAGAGCAGGGGAGGTCTTTCCATTTTCTGGTATCCTCCTCAGTTTCTTTCTTCAAAGACATAAAGTTCTTGTCAAATAGGTCTTTCACTTCCTTGGTTAGAGTAACCCCAAGATATTTTATGCTATTTGTGGCTATCATGAAAGGTGATGTTTCTCTGATTTCCCTCTCTGCTTCTTTATCCTTTGTGTATAGGAGGGTCACTGATTTTTTGGAGTTGATCTTGTATCCTGCCACATTATTAAAGATGTTTATCAGCTGTAGAAGTTCTTTGGTAGAGTTTTTGGGATCACTTATGTAAACTATCATATCGTCAGCAAATAACGAAAGTTTAACTTCATCCTTTCCAATTCGAATCCCCTTGATCGCCTTATGCTGTCTTATTGCTATTGCTAGCACTTCAAGCACTATATTGAAGAGGTATGGAGAGAGTGGACAGCCTTGTCGTGTTCCTGATTTTAGTGGAAAGGCTTTGAGTTTCTCTCCATTCAATTTGATGTTAGCTGTCGGCTTGCTGTATATTGCTTTTATTATATTTAGGTATGATCCTTGTATCCCCAGTCTCTCCAACACCTTTATCATAAATGGGTGTTGAATTTTGTCAAATGCTTTTTCAGCATCTAGTGAGATGATCATATGGTTTTTATTTCAGTTTATTTATATGATGGATTACATTGATAAATTTGTGTATGTTGAACCATCCCTGCATCTCTGGGATGAAGCCCACTTGATCATAATGGATAATTTTTCTAATGTGTTCTTGGATTCGGTTTACCAGTATTTTATTGAGAATTTTCGCGTCGATGTTCATGAGTGAGATTGGCCTGTAATTCTCTTTCTTGGTTGTGTCTTTGTGTAGTTTTGGTATTAGGGTAACTGTAGCTTCATAAAAGGAGTTTGGCAATGACTCTTCTGTTTCTATATTGTGAAATACCTTAAGGAGCATAGGTATTAGCTCTTCCTGGAAGTTCTGGTAGAATTCTGCATTGAAACCATCTGGTCCTGGGGTTTTTTTGGTAGGGAGATTTTTGATAATAGCTTCTAATTCTTCATGACTAACAGGTCTATTTAGCTTGTTCACCTGTTCTTGGTTCAACTTTGGTATATGGTACTTATCTAAAAAATGTCCATTTCTTTTACATTTTCCAACTTTGTGGCATATAAACTTTCGTAGTAAGATCTAATGATTCTCTGAATTTCCTCTGTGTCTGTGGTTATGTCCCCCTTTTCATTTCTGATCTTATTAATTTGCATGATCTCTCTCTGCCGTTTGATTAGTTTGGATAGGGGTTTGTCAATCTTGTTGATTTTCTCCAAGAACCAGCTTTTTGATTCATTGATTCTTTGAATTGTTTTCTGTATTTCTATTTTGTTGATTTCAGCCCTCAGTTTGATTATTTCCAGTCTTCTAGACCTCCTGGGTACATCAGCTTCTTTTTTCTAGAGCTTTCAAATGTGATGTTAAGTCTCCAATGTGTGCTTTCTCCGTTTTCTTTAATTGGGCACTTAGTGCTATGAACTTTCCTCTTAGCACTGCTTTCATAGTGTCCCATAGGTTTGAGTATGTTGTGTCTTTGTTTTCATTAAATTCAAGGAAGACTTTAATTTCTTTCTTTATTTCTTCCTTGACCCAGGGGTGATTTAGTAGTTGACTGTTCAACTTCCATAAGTTTGTTGGCTTCCTGGGGGTAGCATTGTTGTTGAATTCTAATTTTAATCCATGGTGATCTGACAAGACACAGGTGGTTACTAGTATTTTTTTGTATTTGTGGAAGTTTGCTTTGTTACCGAATATGTGGTCAATTTTCAAGACGGTTCCATGAGCTGCAGAGAAAAAGGTATATTCTTTCCTATTTGGGTGGAGTGTTCTATAGATGTCTGTTAAATCCATTTGATTCAATACCTCCAATAAATCTCTTATTTCTCTGTTTGCTTTCTGTCTGATTGACCTGTCCATTTTTGAAAGAGGAGTGTTGAAGTCTCCTACTATTAGTGTGTGTGGTTTGATGACTGCCTTGAGTTCTAGAAGTGTTTCTTTTACATATGTGGGTGCCTTTATATTAGGAGCATAGATATTCAGAATTGAGACTTCCTCCTGATGAATTGTTCCAGTTATGAGTATGAAATGTCCATCTCCATTTCTTCTGATTGATTTTAGTTTGAAGTCGATTTTGTTAGATATTAGAATGGCCACACCCGCTTGTTTCTTAGGATCATTTGCTTGGAAAACCTTTTCCCAACCCTTTACTCTGAGTAGGTGTCTGTCTTTGTGGTTGAGGTGTGTTTCTTGTAAACAGCAGAATGTTGGATCCTGTTTTCGTATCCAATCTCTAAGTCTGTGCCTCTTTATAGGTGAATTGAGTCCATTGATATTAAGTGATATTAATGACCAGTGGTTGTTGATTCCGGTCATTTTTTTTTTTTTTAGGTAGTAGAGTGTATGTGTTTTCCTTCTTTGATTTGTGCTTGTGAATGGTCGCTAGATGTTTGAGTTATTGTAGGTAGTGTTGGGAATGTTGGATTCCTTCGGTTGTGATTTTCCTTCTAATATTCTCTGTAAGGCTGGATTAGTAGCTACGTATTGTTTAAATTTGTTTTTATCCTCGAATATTTTGTTTTCTCCGTTGATAGTGAACAATAGCTTGGCTGGGTATAGTAGTCTGGGCTTGCATCCATGATTTCTTAGTTTCTGCAGTACCTCTATCCAGGACCTTCTGGCTTTCATGGTTTCCATAGAGAAGTCTGGCGTAAGTCTGATAGGTTTACCTTTATAAGTTACTTGACCTTTTTCCTTTGCAGCTCTTAATATCCTTTCTTTAATCTGAATGGTTTGTGTTTTGATTATTATATGGCGAGGGGATTTTTTTTCTGATCCAGTCTATTCGGTGTTCTGTATGCTTCTTGAACCTTCATAGGAATATCGTTTTTTAGGATGGGAAAGTTTTCTTCTATAATTTTGTTAAATATATTTTCTGGACCTTTGATCTGCAATTCTTCTCCTTCTTCTACTCCTATTATTCTTAGATTTGGTTTTTTTTTATTATGTCCCATATATCCTGAATGTTTTGTAATGAGAATTTGTTGGATTTGCTGTTTTCTTTGGTCAGAGCGTTTATTTTCTCTACGGTGTCTTCATAATCTGAGATTCGTTCTTCTATCTCTTGTATTCTATTGGTTATACTTGTTCCTGTAGTCTCTGTTTGTTTACCTAGATTTTTCATATCCATCCGGCCCTTGGTTTGTGTTTTCTTCACTGCCTGCATTTCAGTTTTCAATTCTTGAACTGATTCCATTACCTGTTTGATTGTTTTTCTTGGTTTCCTAGGGTATCATTTACGAATTTACTCATTTCTTCAAACTTTTTGTTATATTTCTCTTCCATCTCTTTACTCATTTCTTCAATGTTTTTGTTCTATTTCTCTTCTATTTCTTTAAGTGAGTTATTCATACCCTGTTTAAGAGACTCTATTGCTTTCATAATGACACTGTTTTCCACTTCTTCCGGAATAGGGTGTTCAAGACCTTCTGTTGTAAGATTGCTGGGATCTGGTGTTTTCGTGTTGTTTTTCAGGTTGTTGGAGGACTTCTTGTCTTGGCGCCTACCCATCTTTTCCTTCAGATGCTCTCCAATGGCTCTTCCCTCCACTGGGTCTTCTGCTACCGGATTATTGCCCCTTGCTATCCAGGAATCACTTTGCCTGCAGTCCTACCTTGCTGCAGGCAGGCTATTAAAACAAAGAAACTCCCTCCCGTTTGCACTCACCACCCTTCCCAGCTGCGGTGCCCACCTAGGCTGAGTTGGAGGAATTTAAGCCCTGAAAAAGGGATAGAGGAAGGGTAGGGGTTCCAGGCAGAAAGCCGGGATGGCTTGGGAGGAGAGGGTGTTTAGCTTGGGGAAGCCACCCCTTTGGAGTGGCCAGGGAGATAAGGATGGCGGGAAGATTGTGTGTTCCCTTTCAGGACTTGTGTGGAGGTCAGGAACACACTTACCCCTCCATTTTATCTTCTGGTACAGGGTCAGCCATGGTTGCCCTTTGACTCTGTCTCCTTTCTCCCAGTATTCAGTTTAGTTTCCCCTGCCTAGATCTGTTCTCTTATACCTCTGCAATAGTCCCAAAGAAGTTTCTTGATTTGCATTTCCTTAATGACTAAGGAGGTTAAGCATGACCTTAAGTGTCTTTTAGCCATTTGAATTTCTTCTGTTGAGAATTCTCTGTTCAGTTCAGTTCCCCATTTTTTAATTGAGTTAATTCGAGTTTTAGTGTCTAGTGTTTTGAGTTCTTTATATATTTTGAAGATCAGACCTTTGTCTGATACAAGGTTGGTGAAACTCTTCTCCCAATCAGTAAGTTGCCTTTTTGTCTTAATGACAGTGTCTTTTGCTTTACAGAAGCTTCTCAGTTTCAGGAGGTCCCATTTGTTCATTGTTGCTCTTATTGTCTGTGCTACTGGGGTTCTACATAGGAAGTGGTCTCCTGTGCCCATGTGTTGCAGACTACTTCCAACTTTCTCTTCTATCAGGTTCAGTGTGGTCAGATTAATATTGAGGGCTTTATTCTACTTTGAGATACCATCTTACACCTGTCAGAATAGCTAAAATCAAAAACACCAATGATAACCTATGCTGGAGAGGATGTGGAGTAAGGGGAACACTTATCAATTGTTGGTGAGAATGAAAATTTGATTTCCACTTTGGAAATCAGTGTGGTGGTTTCTCAGGAAACTGGGTGTCAACCTACCTCAGGACCCAGCAAGTCCACTCTTGGGAACATACCCAAGAGATGCCCTATCATAGTACAAAAGCATTTGTTCAACTAAGTTCATAGCAGCACTATTTGTAATAGCCAGAACCTGGAAACAACCTAGGTGCCTCTCAATAGAAGAATGGTCAAAGAAGGTGTGGAACATATACACGTTAGAATTTTACTCAATGGTAAAAAACAATGACATCTTGAATTTTGCATGCAAATGGATGGAAATATAAAACACTTTACTGAGTGAGATAACCCAGACCCAAAAAGAGGAATATGGTATGTACTCACTCATAAGTGGATTCTAGCCACAATTAAAGGACATTGAGCATATAATTCGTGATCATAGAGAAGCTAAATAAGAAGGTGAACCCAAAGAAAATCATATAGTTATCCTCCTGGATATTGGAAGTAGACAAGATTGCCAGGGAAAAGTTGGGTGCATGGAGCGGGGGTGTAAAGGGAGATGGGGAGAGAGAAGGGAGAAGGGGAGGATTGGGGAGAGCTTGGGAGAATGGGATGGGTGGGATGGAGGAAGGGTAGATATGAGAGCAGGGAAGTAGATATCTTATTTAAGGGAGCCATTTTAGGGCTTGCAAGAGACTTGACTCTAGAGGGGTTCCCAGGTGTCCAAGGAGATGTCCCCAGCTAGGTCCTTGGGCAGCAGAGGAGAGGTTGCCTGAACTGGCCTTATCTCATAGCCATACTGGTAAATATCTTGCATATCACCATGGAACCTTCATCTGGTGATGGATGAAGATAGAGACAGAGACCCACATTGGAGCACTGGACTGAGCTCCCAAGGTCCAAATGAGGAGCAGAAGGAGGGAGATCATGAGCAAGGAAGTCAGGATCACAAGGGGTGCGTCCACCCACTGAGATGGTGGGGCTGATCTAATGGGAGCTCACCAAGGCCAGCTGGAATGGGACTGAATGAGCATGTGATCAATCCAGACTCTCTGAATGTGGCTGTCAATGAGGGCTGACTGAGAAGCCAAGGACAACAGCACTGGGTTTTGATTCTACTGTATGGACTGGCTTTGTGGGAGCCTGGTTTGTTTGGATGTTCACCTTCCTAGACCTAGATGGAGGGGGGAGAACCTTGAACTTCCCACGGAGCAGGGAACCCTGACTGCTCTTAGGACTGGAGAGGGAGGGGTAGGGCGAGTGGGGGCAGTGAGAGGAAAATGGGAGGAAGTGGAAATTTTTAATAAATAAATAAATATCCAAAAAGAAAAAAAGAAGTTTCTTTTTTTATTTATTATGCATACAATATTCTGTCTGTGTGTATGCCTGCAGGCTAGAAGAAGACACCAGACCTCATTACAGATGGTTGTGAGCTACCATGTGGTTGCTGGAAATTGAACTCAGGACCTTTAGAAGAGCAGGCAATGCTGTTAATCACTGATCCATTTCTCCAGTCCAAGAAATTTCTTTATTAACCAATGGTATTCACACCATACAGAGGGGAATCCCACGTAACAATGGCACAAAAGAAAGAACAGTCTACAATAGTTTTTTCCTCATTTATAAAGACATCAGAGTTTTCATGGCTGCATTAGCACAGCTCTTGAAATCCCTCAGTGGGTATCAGTATTTTACCTTAATTAACGAGAAAATCACCCTGAGATTCCTAGAAAGGTTTGTCAGATTTCAGGAGACTCTTGTTAAACATATATCTTTTTTATTTGTGCAATATTTCCATTCAGCTCACTTTATATCAGGATTCTCAGAAAAAAAAAATCATTGCTTTTAAGGTAAAGATACATGAAGAGTAAGATGGGCACAAAAGATAAACAGAGATATAACCAAAAGAAACACGAAATATAGTAGGTGATTTATTGTTAAAAATTAGTGAAACTTGAATTAAAGTCGAAGATATGGGTTTATATTTAGACTGGAATTTGTTGCTTTTATTGTGACAGATATATATTTAGTCTCTGATCTTCAGGCAAGTTTTGTATTTTAAACAACAAATAATATACCACTATACCTCCTGTTTCCTCTCTGTGTCTGGTTGGTGACTCCTGACTCCACCCTTCTTCTTCCCAGTGTCCTTAGTCTGGTACTCTCACCTAACCTTATCCTATCCAGCTATTGGCCAGTCAGCTTTTTTATTAAACCAATCATAATGACATATATTTACACAGGGTAAAGAAATATTCCACAAGTTTGGGTTTTCTGCATATTTTTAAGTCAAAAGGAGAGCGACAATGTACTAGCTGCATTTATTTATGTTCACTTAATCATACAATTCTTTAAATTCATGGGAAACACACTTTTGCACAGAGCTGAAGATCCACCCTTTATGCTCCATAGCTGCTAGTCATCTCTTCCAGGTCACTGTTCATTTTTATATCTTGTTCTCTTTTACATGATGATGTTAGCTTCTACTTCCTCATTCCTGAGGCAAAATGGACGAGGTAAGGCTGCTCTGAGAACTAGACAATGCACATGAAACACATGCTACAATCATGGTGAAGTCTGAGTGAAGACTTGGGCCCTTATTTTTTCAAAATTCTCTAAGGCATTATCCTGTTGAAACATAGCATATGAAGGACACAGTTTTCTTTTTGCAGTGAAGTAACTCCACATTTATATGAAGAAATGATTATGATACTGTAGAGATGTCCAGAAGTTTTAAAGAGGAGATATAATTTCAGTAGAGGTTTGAGGAGGCAGAACACTCAAATTTAGGAATATGAGCAGTTATTTACATTAAAATAACAGTACTATAAATAGCACATGTCATTCAGAATTAGATTGAGGCAACGCTTTTAGGCAATGCCAGTTTAGACATGTGCGTTACAGCAGACAGCTTGTGTTATTTTTGCAGTTTCTAAAAAAAGAGTGTCAAGAATAGCATTTCAAAGATATTTTGAAATAATATTCTTGTTTCTCATGAATCTATATACTGTATCCTTACAGAGATGGCAATATTGAAAACACTGAAATCAAAACCTAATTCTGGGAAATCTGCTGTGTCGGTTCCAATAAAAAGGGATACTGATCGACCTTCAGATCAAATATCATCTAAGACAAATCAGAGATTCATGTTTTTATCTAGAATAGCATCAAGGTGGTTGATCATTCTTATTAAATGGAGGGACGATGAGTCGTGTGTGTAGAATGATCATGCAGGCTCATTCTAATTCCTCTGAGGAAAACCTCGTAATTGGCACCAATTAGTCCTCTTGTTGGCAGTTTTACTAAGCCATCTGAAATTTAATAAACAGAGAATGAAATGCACGCTCAGTGGAAGACCATCATCTTGGACATCTAGGCACACTGATTAGCAAATTGGCAGTTGGCACTCGCCCTCCCTCTTCAAATATTGACTTAAGGCTTTTGTCCCCTTTATCAGCATACGACTTCATTTTCACTTCAAAATGAGTTAATTTCTCCTAAATAGATAGTTATATGATGATTTCATACTGTCCCTTTGTGTATACTTTGGTACTAATTCGTGTGTTAGAGAAAAATGGGGAAACCCCGGGATACTACCTGCTGCTTTAAAGTAACAAATGAAACAGAGGTATGAGCTTGAAAAAGTTGATGGGCTCTCACAAGCGTTATACACACTAAACAGAAGTATGATCTTGAAAAAGTCAGTGGGCTACATTAATTTAGTCATGGAAATTTGGGCTATTCACTGGGAGATTCTGAACCACGTTTCCCCATTAAGTGTACAATTTTGAACACAGGATACCTTGCTCATCCCCTAATTCAATAGTGAGTTAAAATGAGAATCTGAACCTCAGAGAAATTAAAAGAAAACACAGCAAGTTGTAATTTTGCTTTAAAATTTAATTTGTCTTTTTTTCCTCCTAAGTGCTTTGCCCAACACTAAGTTTATATTTTTGGAATTTACCAGCATTCCTAAATTCAATGCTAAAGATAACTGGTCAGTTTAAACAAGCCACAATAAGGTAATCTGAGTAAGTAGTAATTGTATTAAGGAAAATAATGGTGAGATTCATCTGCCACATTTTGTCAGTTTGCAATGAAAGACAATTTAAAATTATGTTTGATCACTAAATAAGTCATTTCAAGATACATTTTAATTTACACATTTCGACATTTTTATATAAATTCTTTTTTCTCTTTGGTTTGTTTTTCAAGACAGGATTTTTTTCTGTGTAACAGCTCTGAGTGTCCTGAAACTCATTTTGTTGCCCAGATTGGCTTTAACTCACAGAGATCTGCCTGCCTCTTCTTCCCAAGTGCTGGGATTAAAGGTGTTCACCACCACTGCCCAGCTTCATAAAAATTCTTGTTTCTTTATTTTCTTTAGGAAATACAAATGTTAATATCTCATCTGTTAGAAAACATTTAAAATTCACTGTAAAACCTGCTGATCAATGTCATGCACATTGATAAAATATACTGGAAAGTCAACTAGTTTAGAATTTGTTTATTTTCTATATTTCTAATAAACTCTAACAGTGCTCATCAATAAGCAATAGTAATCAATGTGTAAGAGGTATAGTGTGTAGATACTTCTGTTTATATTAGCCATGTGCCAAGAACAACTCAAGGATTTCAGTAAACAGTGCAAACAGATCACATGGTTAAAGCTGAACCTAGGGTCGCCATAGTTCAGAAGTGGTCTCGTGACCCTAAAGTCCTTGTGTTGAGAACTTATTTGAGTTCATCCTTTCCTGTAGCACTTGAATATAAATGGACTGAGTTCCCTGTCTTAGTACTGTAGAAATCCTCCGGAAATCCATGTGACTTCTAGAGTTTAACAGGACGTGCTCACATGACTCTGGGGTCTGTCCTTCCACTCACCACACTGGGCTTTCATCATGCCATACTGATGTTCTCATCCCTTGCACGACAAGGACTCAGAGGTCATCAATTAGTCTTCCTTTATTTCTGCTCAAGCACTTTGTCTCAGCCTCAAATCTCTCAGGCCTCTTTTCTGTGATCTTCCCATTTTATTTATGCAAAGCACATTTGTTCTTCACACACTCTATGCATAGTCTAATTCTCACAGCGTTCTGCTAAATGAACAGGTCCCTCCAAGGTCACTGTGCAATAACACCATTGGTCCTTTTACCTTTACCACCGGTGCCTAGAAAGGGTTTAATAAAGCTTTGGAAGACAAGGTGACCTTCATAAACTTTGGTTTTAATGGTGTTAGGTATTTTTTTTTTCTGAGATAGCACATTGATCTTTTTTTAGAAGTCCTGTTGCGGCACTGTAGAGGTCAGATTTTATAAAAATGGCAAGTTATCATTGCTATTGAGGGCACAGTACCTTTCAGCCAGCAAAATCAATGCATTGTGCACTGTAGCTTTTGTGAAGGAGACACCACATAGACACACACAAAGTGATGAATGAATTTAAAAGCTTCTATATGGTAGAAGAAACCCAAGGGCAAATATACCCATGATTTCAACAGAGGTAGCTCATAAGAGGAACTGGGAAAAAATAATTCTAAGTCACACACAAATACTTCTCAGGGTAATATTTACTGAGTAGTTTTTGAGATAGATAGTCAGATCCTTACATCTGGAAGACTTCAAGAACCTCTGCAATCCCAATCATCATCCAGAGCTTCTTGTTCATTTTCAGGGTCTACAGGCCCAAAGTTCACTTTGAAGTCACTTTGGTCATGGCTCTTAGAGACTTCTGTGCTAGATAATTTTCTCTCCCTCAAGGCTTTGCGCTCCGCTTATTACCTAATTTGCAATTTCTAAAAAATTTTAAGATGATATTCTGAAAACTGAGGGTTTTTTTTTGTAGTTAAGTGGCTGAATTTTAATGAAGGAATTCCAGGCAGCAGGAGGCACTGTTAGCTCTAAGTCTCTACTAGCATCAGAAGAGAGGTGATCTACTGGTCTGTATGTGAGAAATCTAAACCAGTGTCAATGCATTCTCTCAAAGAGTGCTTTTCAATTCCTGATAAAAGATAATACATGAGTCTTTTCTGTTCTTAGATTTCTAGTTCTGTGATTAAACTCTGATCAAAATAAACTTGAGGAGGAAAGAATTTGCTTCCCCTTATAGCTTCCAGGCCATAGTCAAGCACAGAGGGAATTCAGGACAAGAATTCAAGGTGGGATTAAGGAGGCAGGAATGGAGTACAGTCCTTGGAGAATATGTTGTTTACAGATTTGCTTCCCTTGGCTTGCTCAGCTACCTTTCTTACATAGCTCAGGTCCACCTGCCCAGGGATGGCATCACCTATAGTGAACTGGGCCCCCTATAATTGATATAGAATATTGATATAATTGAGATATAGCAGTTAAGATAATAGATCAAAGCTCAGAGATAATTCTTTTTTTCTTTCCAGGTATACCTAGGTTTGGGTCAAACAGACAAAAACTATATGCATGATGAAAACATTTTATTCAATATTATTTGCTATCTTTATTACTCCTTTGTCTTCTACCATCTGCCATCTCCTTTCTTTCTGCAATTATTCTCAAAATTTCCTACTAAGTTTGATTTCTACAAATGGCTCTCCTAGCAAATGACCTCACCTTTCATCTCACTGAGTAAAAAATCATGTCCTGAGTCAAATATCTGTTGACCTATCTTCCAATGGTCCTTATATTAGACTTTTCTCCTAATGTATAAAAAAGACTATTTTTCTTTCATTTAAGGAATATACTCTTGATGTTACTTGCTTTCACCTCTTCTAGGATCTTTGTTAGGCTGTAATCTCTAGCATCTCCAATAGCTTCAATCTCACTTTGTCTAGCATCTTCTAGTCTATATGGAAAATGTGAAGCAATGTGAAATACTTCCTATTTGATAGCAGGCAAATGACTGACCTAATACCATCCTTTGGATTCCCACCCTCAGTCTGCCTTCTCTTCTCATTCAGTTTTTTAGAAGTAATTATTTTTTATTGCAGGTCTCCAGACCAGCTAATGAATCTCCAGCCTAGCCTATTTCTGTTTCATTATTTTGGGGAAAATTGTTTTGTGCCATCCTTGGACTAAGATGATAGTTGGAAGTTCATATGCTTGTGCCGTAGAGTTTTACTTAGGATGATATTCTGAGTCTGTGCCTTGAAACTCCAGGATGCACTTTTCTGGACTTAGAACAACAGTTGTGGCTTTAAGAGAGCAATTTGGGTTTCTGCAGTCCTTAATTCGACAGGGACTTATTTGTTAAGACACACACAGTCAGCAATGATTTATACTCAGCACTACATTATGTTCACGTCAGGGTTTAATCAACATGCACACACACACACACACACACACACACACACACACACACACACACACACACCTTATGGTTTTGCAAATGTTTTGTCTCTCAGTTTTCTCCTACTTTTTTCTTTGGTATTTGTCCTAACATGATTTCTATTGCTGTGATAAAACACCATGAACAAGGGTAGCTTGGGAAGGGAAGGGTTTATTTCATCTTGTAACTCTCAGGTCCCACTTCATCACTGAAAGAAGTCATGGCAGAAACTAAAGACAGGAAGCTGAAGGCAGGAATTGAAGCAGAGACCATGGAGGAGTGTTTACTGGCTTTCTGAGCCTGCTTTCTTACACCACCTAGGGCCATCTGTCCGGGAGTGGCATCTGTGGATGGGCCCACTCACATCAATCATCACTGACGAAAATATATCACAGGGTTGCTGACAGGCCAAACTGCTGGGGCATTTTCTCAATTGAGGGTCCTTCTTCCAAAATGATTCTAGCTGGTGCCAAATTGACATAAAAGTTGGCGAGCACAGGTGGATTATATTACTGAAATAGATGTTTATGACTAGAAGAGTACTCCATCAGAGAAAGTTTGTTCTAGCTTAGATTGTTTCTTTTGCCAATGACAAGAAATAAACTATCATTAAAGAAAATCTTTCAGCAGATTGTGTTGTTAGCTAAGTCTAAAATGATATCTAAATATATCTGTTTAGCTTTATGAAATGTCATTCTTTGAACCACTTCTATTTGTCCCTTTTACTAAATGTTTCATTAAATAGTTGATAGGGTTGGCATTTGACAAAATGCTTTCTTTAATCTTATATATGGTTTGAAATATAATTGTGTTGTTATAGATAAGTGTAATGCAAATTGACTACATGTTATCTATTCATATGGAAAATAAATATATTACTGTTTCCTTTATTTTGAGACATGTGCAGTGAGCAGAGATTATAAAATGAATAAATAAGCTCATATTAAATATTGAACTTTCATTTAAAAATTTTTTCAATATATCAAAGTTTCTATAGGTTGAACACTTAAAATATTAAAGCATAAACATTTCAGAAATCCTTGTTATTGGCATAATGTATAGAATAAGATTTATGGTAGAGGAAATTTGGCATATCATGTATTTTTTATTTAAAATGTTGGTTATTTATTACTCCAGTTCTTAAAGGCTTTCTTTGGGCGAGAGCTATAAACTGAATAAATAAAACTCCAGGGACTCCCAAATCTCAAATATTTTGCAATTCATTTTTCCTCTTGTTCTGGGCTGTAGATGAGAGCTGACATCTCTAGGAAAGCCCACCACACAGAGGGCAGTTTGGGACCAGCGAGTAGAGCAAGAACGGACAAGCTTCTTTCTGAAAGCGGATTATAGACAAAATGTAGATAAGAAATCTGTGTGTGTTGAAAACTGCATACTGCTAGTGATGGAAGCAGGAAATAGTCATTATGGTTTTCTTTTCACATGAAGCAGTGTGTGTGTGTGTGTGTATGTGTGTGTGTGTGTGCATGTATATGTGCATGTGTGAGCGTGCATGTGCACATGCTTAATTTTAAACTTTTAAACAGGTAGCGCATATATCATATACCTCCTATTTCTAAATCATCAACACCAAGCAAGCAGAAAACATGGCCATGCCGTTAGAGGTTGATTGTAGTTCTACATTGGAAATTTATCATCTTGACTGATAAAAAGCCTAGTGGTTAATATAAACTCTCAATTTCCCTCTAGATTAGAACCAGAGTGCTGGCTGTATTGAAGATCATTTTTTTCAGTTTTGAAACTCATGTATTTGAATTTTTACAATACATAACACTCGACCTAAGGAACTAAGTGGATGTCTTGTTTTCCTAGAATTGCCAATATGACCTTAATTAATGAGAGGGTCAAGCAAATATCATGACAGACCCCTAATAACTCAGTTAATACTAGTCCTCCCTTCCTGCCGCTTGAAACTAAACTAGACAGTTTCTGAGGAAGACACGAACAAAGGGCAACCAATTACCAAGGCCCCTGACAGTGAGGATGAGGGGAACTGCACATACTAGGCCCAGGCAAACTCCCCATTACCTTAAGGCAATAACCATGTAAGGACAAATCCTGTCCAGACTTGCACAACAATGTGAAAGCTTTAGCCTTAGCCAACCTCTGTTAGCCATAACCAATTAGAAATGTACTATTATGATTGCCACTTTCATAAACCAATCCTAGATGAAATAATTACACTGGTTTTAGAATTCCTTTACTTTTATAAAAGAGCCTTCAAGCTTTTCTTGGGAGCTCACCATTCACCATTGCCATTGTGTTGGATGCATGACCCCAGCATGCTGGTACTTCTATTCTTGGGATAATAAACCCTCTTGGTGATTACACAGGTGGATGGTGGTCTTTTGTGGGACTTCTAACATTAGCAAGTTGGTTAATTAAACAAACCAACAAGAACCATTTACATCATTCTGTGAAGGGAACAAAGCCCCAAACCATAATTTATAATATTTCTTTACCAAGTAGTTTGGGGGAAGTTTTAAATAGCCGTTCTGATTAAACGTGTATATTTATCTATACTTGAAATTAATGGCTATAGTTTTGGCCAAATCCATATCTGAAAGGTTCAGAACTCCAAAAGAGGATAATAGACAAAAATGACTTTTCATCAAAGTCTGTTTATTTTCTTTGCCAGTCATCACCATTAGCGTCAGCTGTCAACTTGATAGACACCTAGAATCAACCTGGGATGAGGGCACTTCAGATGAATCACCGTCAGGTTGGCCTATGGTCGTGTCTGTGATGTGATGCATTTTCTTATTTCCTAACTGATGTGCGAGGGTCCAGGCCACTTTGGGTGTCATTCCTAGGCAGGTGGGCCCAGGATGCTTAAGAAAAGTGTCTGACCAGGCCAGAGCAAGAAAACCAGTGAAATAGTGTTCACCTGGTGTATGCTTCAGTCTCTGCTTCCAGATTCCTACCTTCAATTCCTGCAGAGGCTTAATGATGGACTGTATTCAACCTCCCACAAGCTGTTTCTGTGTCTCTCATTAGGACACCAGGCTAAAACAATAAAATGCGTGATTCTACCGATTCAAACACATCTTGAGAACTTACAGTACAGTGGCTGAGGTTCATACTCGGGACTTTAGAATCTTATCTGTTCTTTTCCATCTTTGTCATCTTTGGCACATCACTTACCCTCTCAATGACTTGCCTTTCTCATATCTCAAATGAATAAGAAAGTTATGAAACAGATGAATGAAGATATGGGAAGCACTCTTCACATGAGAGTTACTATCAACAGTATGTGCCAGGTGTTCCTGATTTCCTGGGTCTGCTGGTTACCGTCACTGAGCCTGTCTTCTCACAGAGAGAAGCAATCCCTTGGGAAAGGTTGACAGTAGTAATTGTTCTAAGGAAAAATAGGGCAAGGCATGCTCATGGGGTGTCTATGTGAGGGCACATAGACACTCACTATACGTGTGACAAAAGTATTGCATAAGATCTGTGTGTATGGTTTTTCAAAACTTCAAAAGAATCATTCAGACTTGTGATAGAAGGAAAACTTGTCAGTTAGCAGGGTGAATAATTTCACCCATGAAGGATACCCTAACTGTTAAGCACGCTAAGCCATACTTGTGAACACTGGACTCTTGGGACCTTGAATTTCTATCACTTTCCTCTAGTTTGTATAAAAATTAAGACAGTTAGGGACTTGGAGAGATGCTCAGGG
Organism: Myodes glareolus; assembly: GCF_982192425.1. Lineage (NCBI taxonomy): Eukaryota > Metazoa > Chordata > Mammalia > Rodentia > Cricetidae > Myodes > Myodes glareolus. The sequence goes on along the minus strand of NC_142027.1, from coordinate 27,407,242 downwards.
GTTAAAAGCACCAACAGCTTTTCCAGAGGATCAGGGTTAATCCCAGGCAACCATACTGTAGCTCACAATCATCTATCTGTCAGTCCCGGTCCAGTGGACCTTCTGGACACCACAAGCAGCAGGAATGCAAGTGGTGCACACATGCAGACAGGCAGAAAGTTCACACACATAAAATAAGATAATTAAAACTGTGTAAGTCTTTAAAACTGTAATACGTTCCATACATGTCTTTAAAAATCAGAAATGATCTACTCTTACTGAATCTGGAGACACTCATCGATGCCTTGTTTAAGCTTAAGATAAGTTATCAATGTACTCTGCAAGTGGAGAAGACAGATTTTTTCTTATGATCTGTAAAAACGGATTGTGTCACCTTTTTAGTATTCTGTCTTTTGGCTCTAAAAGTGTCACAAATCAAAAGAAGAGGACATCTCTGTTATCACTCTTTTTCTTTTCTGAACCTTTTATGCTTAATTCCTCCATCTTAGATGAAGTTGTAGCCATGACAGGATATATTAGCTTTTGGAATTCAAACAGAAGGGTGATTCCTAATCAAATTGGCACTAATTTCTTTCAGGATGAATTATCATCATTCACAGCAAATTTGCTTTCAGTGAGCTGTGCCAACTTGAGGTATGGTTCCCAGCAATTTTCATCTTAGTCCATCAATAGAATCGATCAAATCATTTCACAACAATGTCTTTTTTTCCCTCTTAATCTTTTAGGTTGAACTGTAAAGTGAAAACTTCAAGTTTCCTTATGTGTTCCAAACTTGTTCCATTTCCAAATAAAATTGCTATAAATTGGGTTTAGTTTTACTGTAATGTTTATGACAGAAATAAAGTTGTATAAAACATAGACCTTAAAAACACAACCATTTCAAATATGGAAGCAATAAGATTTTAGTTTGCCTATTGAATGCGTATTATCAAACCTAACACTTTATATCCAAGAAGTTCTCTCTGTCTCTATGTGTGTGTGTGTATGTGTGTGTGTGTGTCTGTGTGTGTGCCAGTATCTTCATAGGTTTGCAGTTGTTATAGCTGTTTATATATATTATACAGACTTCCAGATGTCATCATAATATTTATATATCACTCTGACTACTCTATGTCGTCTACTCTGTTGTAGCTTGTTGCTCCATCTGCTCAAAATATACATTTTTATGGGTTTACAATAATGCCATCATCAAAAAGCTTGCCACATGCAAATAATGTTTAAATGCCAGCAAGCTAGAAACACTAGTCTGCACTCTACAAGTCTACAGTCTTACACCCGTCTGCGTTTAATTACCTTTTATTTTTGCTCATATGTAAAGCAGTCTCTTGTGTAAACTTGTGACTAGAAAATTCTCATAATTATGGTTTTATTGTTGCAGTTTTGTAGTTATAACCGCAACAAGATGAAGGACTTCATCTGAGAACAACAGTCTTTACCAGTAAAAAGTGTTAATTACAGCATTAATGATTCAGTGAAAATACTGGAAAAGTTGAGGTTTAACTAGGTCTACCGCAGAAACAGAACTGTCACAAGACTCAGCACTTTGGCTGTTTTAATTACTGTGTGCATTTTCTTCTTCAAGTGGATCACATAAAGAGAGTGAGGAAATGAGCGTGTCATCTGTCTAAAACATATTGTTCATGTATGTAGCCACGTCGGAGTGTGATATTCATTCAGAACATGTTACAGTGACAAAATCCCTCTAGCCAGTGTTTCTGCAGAGATGTACAGCCTTTCACTATGTCCTGATTCTTCCCTTTGCCAAGATGTGAGGAGACTCTGAGTCCATTTACATGTGAGCAGTACTGAGGACATGTCTTCAAGAATGATCCTGTCCAAGCATTACTTGTATAAGTTTAACCATGTTGGGGTTTGGAAAGAACCATCATCCAAAGAATAGGATATATATTTTATTTTTTGGAGTCCAGTGGAATATTCAAAGCAAAGTTCAAGACTGCAGAGCAGTATCTTCCTGCCAATGAGAAGATCTTAATTGCCATAATTAAAATTAAAACTCACTTTTATTAAAAACTGGAGCCCCTGCTGTGAAAGCCATTCCAGTAATGTTATGCATAACACGAAGGAATTAATAATGCCCAAGGACAAGATAAAAATATTACTTTCCCTATTTGCAGTGTTCGTGGATGGCTGTCAGTGGGAGCTGCAAGTCACAGAATTGAGATGTCAGGTGATAAGAGTTCCAGATAATGATGACAAAAAAGGAAAAAATGGAGTATGTTTATATAATTTTATAAATTATATTTTAACCTGCTTAGATTTTGAACAATGAAGACATTCTAATAAAAACAAAAACAACAACAAGAACAACAACAAAAACCTTGTATGAGCCTGGCACTACAATTCTAGTATGGAGCAGAAGCTATGCCAACAATTCAATGAGGAACCGGCAGGAGTCCTCAAACGAAGTCAATGAAATAAAGAAGGACGACTCCTTCATGGCAAGGAATCTGTATCTTGTAGATTCAAAAGGAACTGCCATGTTGTATCTAGTTTTTGGTGATATTTCATGATGTTGCAAATGTCTTTCCTGGCTCTATCTAGGAAACAATGAGATAACCCTGGAAAGTTAGGTAATCCCAGACAAAATATTCAGATACATACAATTAAGGCAGATTTTTCCCCTCCTATTCTTTGGTCCTTTCTTTCTTTGACTAATTCTGACATGAGCATTGTTTTAACAAAAGGATCAGAACTGATAGAATGCGCACGTATGCGCGCGCACGCACGCGCGCGCGCGCGCACACACACACACACACACACACACACGGGATTTATTAGAGTGACTTACAGACTGTTGTCTGGTTAGTCAAACAATAGTTGTCTCCTTGTGGAAAGGCTAAGAATCTAGTACTTGTTTAGTCCACTAGGCTGGATGTCTCATCAGTCCCCAAGTGGTGCTGGATTCTGAGAGGAGTCTTCAGTGCACATTGGACAAAAAAAAAAAAAAAAAAGGTTCAAATGCCAACAAAGGAATGACTCAGCAGCAGGATAGGTGAACTTTTCAGTGAGAGCAAAAGCTTCTTTCTTCCATGTTCTTTTATGTGGCTCACACCACCAAAAGTGTCTCAAATTTAGGGTGGGTCTTTCCTAACTCAAATGATCTAATCATAAAAATTCCTAAGTATGCCCAGATTGCTTGGGTTGTAGTTGGTTACAGATATATTCAGATTGACAACCAAGATCAGCGATCACAGATAACTAGTGTTTTCAATTTGGCACAGTCTAAAACTACCTGGGAAGGGACATTCAGTGTTGGATTGGAGATTGTCTTGGTTTTGCCAATTGAAGTAGAAAGATCTTTCCATGGTGGGTGGCATCATTCCCTGGCAGAGAAAGAACTGAGTACTATTATGCCTGCATTGTGTTATATAATTCATTGTTCTCTGTTCTTGTCCGTGGATGCACTGTGAGAAGCTACTTCAAGTATTTGCTGTCTTGACTCTCATCCAATGCTGAATTATAATCTGGATTTGTAAGCAAAATTACTATATTTCACCCTTTGCTTTTGTCATGGTATTTCATCACAGGAAACTAAACTAAGACATGAAGATATACAGAGATGTAGCTGATATTCTCTGAATGAGTACTCAGGTCTTACTGTGATAGAACTAAAGTTGAATCAACTGCAGGCAAAGTATTTGCATTCTATACAAAGTTATCATACTGGAAGAAATCAGTGCATGAAGACGATAACGCTGTTTGAAACAAAGTATGACTCTTGATGTAATTGAATAGCTACTAACTCATTTTCCTTATTCAGGCATCTATGATAATATCATGGACCAGGTGACTTACAAAGAAAAACAGAAATTTATTGTACATACTTCTGGAATTTTCAGAAGTTCAGGTCAAGGCTGTGCTAGATTTGCTGCTTGGTAAAGGCTGTCCTCATAGATGACAGTTCATTTCCCAAGCAGTCACGTGGCAGAAAGGCATGAGGAAGCTTGCTGGCATCTATTACTTGAGGGCACTAAAATATTTGTAACAGCTTTATCCTCATTACCTAGTCCCTTGTTGAAGGTTTTATCCTGGATTATGCTCATATTAGGGGTTAGTTTCCAGAATGTGAAGTCTAGGATACATCAACATTTAGATCACATCATTCTCCTGCTCATAGAACTCATAGTTTCAGAAAGAGAAAGAGAGTGGTTGCAAGGGCAATGAACTATGACATGAGAAGAAGAATGAAAACAAATCGCTTGGGCAATCCTTGTTACCTAGCTTCTCTGGGTTTGTGGATTGTAGCATTGTTATCCTTTACCAGATCCCCTTGAGAACAGGAAATAGATCTTGGGGGTCTATTGGGGTCAGGTGGGAATGAGAAGATGAAGGATTAGGTTGGAGGGGGAAAATACTGAAAGAGATGACTGGAAAGAGGGACATTTGGGGTCAGATAGAAACCTGGTCCAAGGGAAATTCCCAGGAATCCGCAAGGATGACCCCAGTTAAGATGCTAACAATAGTGGATACGTTGTCTGAACTGGCCATTGTCTGTGACCAGGTAAGACTTCCAGTGGAGGGATTGGGTCACCAACCAGTCACACAACCTTTGACCTACAGTCCATCCTGCCTATGGGATACACTGAGGTAAGGGTAGCAAGAGGCTGTGGGAGTGGCCAACCAATGACTGGTCTGGTCTGAGATCATGTCATGAGAATGAGCCCATCCATGACAGCCCCTGGTGTGCTGGGACTCAGAGATTGGATGGCCCAGAGACCTAGGATAGAAGCAAACACAATTGAAGAAAAAGAAAATGTCAACTTGTACTCATTCATAAGTGTTTTCTTTGCATAAAGCAAAGAAAATCAGCCTATAATTCACAATCCCAGAGAACCTAGACAGTAATGAGGACTCTAAGAAAGACATATATGGATCAAATCTACATGGGAAGTTAAAAAAAAATGTCAAGATAGCCTGAGTAAATTGGGAGCATGAGGACCATGGAAGAGGGTTGAAGGGGAAGGGGGAGAAAAGAATAAAATCAATTAATTAAAATAAAACATAGAAACATAGGGAATAAAACCATGGTGACAAGGGTTGGAATGGGAGTGGGACTGGGACATGTATCTCAAGAGATATCAAATTACAAATATTTTGGCTAAAAAAGTGAAAGCAATTAATTTAAAACCGAAGAATTCCCATTAATAATGATGTCTTATATTCAGAATTTTTAGTTAAAAAATAATTTATGAATATAGTTTGAAATTTGTAATTAAAAAAAATAAACTGTCCAGACCCTTAACCAGGGCTATAAATTAGCCCATCCCAAAATTCACCTCAGCTATGAACTGCTGGCGCATGCGATGGGGTGGATCTGCAGATCCAAAGCTGCGGGATCTTCTTGACACAAACAACAACTTGGTATCCAGGAGGAATCCCAGTGAGGGCTCAGTATTGAGGGTGTAGCAGAGACCAGAGGCCTCAAACCAGACCAATAACTCATTGAAATTAAAACCTATTAATAAAAATATATGGACTAAATAGTATACCCTGTGACTCACTGTGTCACACTACAGCCTCCATGTTAAGATTGCCTTTTTTTGTTGTTTCATGATGGCTTGTTTTTCTTCAATTTTATTTTATTTTATATTAGGGGGACGGTTGAAAGGTCAGAGGGCAGATACAAAGTGATGGGGAGATGAATGGAATTGGGATGCATGTTGTGAAATCAACACACCAAAAATCAATAAAAACAAAAAAATTAAACTAATTTTTTGTAGTAAATATAAGATTGTTTATAAAATACATGTATATGTAGATACATGTTTGTGTTCACATGTGCATGAATGTGTACAGAAAGGCCAAAGGTTGCAATCCCATGCCTTCTTCTAATGCCCTCTCTCCCTTTTTTTGAGACAATTTCTCTCTCTCATTGATTCCAGAACTCACTGACTAGGCAGACTGACTGGCTGGCTCACTCTGGGGACCCACAAGTATTTACCTCAGCCCAACACTATGCTTATAAATGCAAGTCGACACACCTGCTTTTACATGGAAGATGGGATTTGAACTCAGATCTTCATGTTTATATGGTGATGGGGAATCTTTGTCAACCAATTATATTTAAGAGGTGGGACAAATTTAAGGCGTGGCTATCTGGGACCTGGAGAAGAACACTTCACAGCTCAGGGGCTCTGTCTCTGGTTCCCTTGCAGCACAACTGAGCTTGAACTTTTTGTTCCTGTTTCATGAGTTTGCCCCTTATAATAAATAAAAATATAATTGTTTTATCTTTTAGGAAGCCTGGTTATTTCTCAACCTGAGATAATTCAACAGTTGGCACCCATGTGGGACTTGGGTCTCCTGTGGCTCTAGTCAGCTGCTGTCAGGCTCCCTGTGATTCATTTGGGTATAGGATCCCCATGTGGCAGCCCTGAGTATCTGCTAGCCTCGGTAACGTCACACCTAAGCTTCCACAGCATTCCAGGGAAGCTGGACCCACAAACCAACTGTGCAGTCACCGGTGGCACACATCTTTAATCTAGCACTTAGGAGGCAGAGGCAGGTGGATCTCTATGAGTTCAAGGACAACCTGGTCTACAGAATGAGTGCCAGGACAGCCAAACATACACAGAGAAACCTAGTCTCAAAAAATCCATAAAAATAAAAATAAAAATAACAAAACAGAGTTAAAAGCCATGAAAAGATGTAAAATACACAGAGAGCCTGGATACTGTATATTATTGTGTTGTCTTTAAATTGTATGACTGCTGAGGAAGTAACAACAGCTCTAATAGACATTTGATTATAAATGCTGCTGGATTAATCCTACATATATATTTTGAAAATGCCTTGACTTCACAATTTAAGTCAAAAGATATGTTACTTGGGAAGAGAGATTTTTCTTTTGTTTTCACAGGAAATGAGAGGTTGTGGGTTCATTCTGGGCAAAGAAAAATCAGGTTTGATCAAGAAAGACCCCCTGAGAAATCTCAGATAGGAGCAGATGGCCCAGAAATCTCAGTTCTACATCCAGAACAGGTTCAAGACTGCAGGCTGAGATGATCAAGACTCACAGAATATTCCAGTCAGGACTTGACCATAACTCAGAATTTACTTTAGGTCCCCATAAGATTATCAGCACCCCCAATCAGCAGGAGTTGTAGTAAGGAGGGTCAGGTCGCTTGTTCATCCCAGCTTCCTGGCTAGCTTAGCCCTGAAATAACCACACAGAAACTGTATTAATTAAAACACTGCTTGGCCAATGAGCACTAGCTTCTTACTGGCTAACTCTTATTAATTAAACCCTTTTCTATTCATCTACATATTGCCACATAGCAGTGGCTTACTGGGTAAATTTTCAGTGTCTGTCTCTGGCAGATCCATGGCATCTCTCTGACTCTGCCTCCTTCCACCCAGGATTCAGTTCTGTCTTCCCTGCCTGCCTAAGTTCTGCCATATCAACAGGCCAAGTCAGTTTCTTTATTCATTAATGTTAATTGCAGCACTCATCAAGCTCAGGCTTCTTATTAACTCTTGTAATTTACATTAGCCCATAATTCTTGTCTGTGTTAGCCATGTGGCTTGGTGCCTTATCAGTGAGGCATTCTTATCTTGCTTCCTCTGCATCTGGATGATGACTGCAGACTCACCTTTCTGCTTCCCAGAATTCTCCTGTTCTCATTGTCCCACCTCTACTTCCTGCCTGGCTACCGGCCAATCAGTGTTTTATTAAAATAATACAAGTGACAGGGCACAGATCATTGGCCCACAACTGTACGGCAGGGATTATACTGAATGAGTTATCTGCTCAGTTCAGAAGTATGAAATTCTGTGCAATTATGCATGTTAGTGAGTGTGTGTATCATTTACATATATATGGAGAGGGAGAGAGAAGTAGTAGCAGCAGCAGCAGTCAGTAGTGGGTTTCAAGATTCTATATCAGGTTATTCATTTCTTTCTATTGTAGCTTAACAAAATCTCAATCTCTTCAGAAACAAGGGAATAAGTAGATGTGAAGTTGTATTTGGACTCTATTTTGTTTGCTTTGCATGATTTTCATTGTGCTCCACAAAAGACCTCAAGTCCTTTTAATGGATAAGAGAGTGCTTCGTCATCAGCACTTTCCATCTATGATCCAACAAGTATTCACTTATCCATTTTATTGGTTTCATTTCTAAAAATATGGTACAAATGTAGAAAATGAACTCAGGCACAATTTTTTTGACATATATGAAAGAGGAATGGAGATTTCATCACCGAGAACAGAAAGGATGATTTCTTTTCAATCCTGTAATCATGTCTGAGATTTTAGATATAAAAGCATGAACAGAAACATTTTTATTGCTTAAAATTATCTGTACAGTTGAGAAGGGACAAAGACAAATGTCATGGGAAACCATTAAGGATCATTAATTCTTTTTTTGGATGAGATAATGAGATCCTCTTTGAAATTTAATGAATATGCATGAAATATTTTAGGTTATGAAGAGTACATCATCCATTCTGAGAAAAGTTCTTACACACAATACAACCAAGATTAGTACTTTAAAAAATAAAAGGTTTCTAACTCTATGCCATAGTTTAAAAGATTTAGATTCATTCTCTAACATTAGGTAAATCAAATATTACAGTTCCATTCAAGAATTTTTTGTTTAATTTTATTTCCATTTCAGGATTAAAAAAATACATTTCTGCAGTTTTGTGTAAGTACCTTTTAATTAATCTGAAGCATTTTTTTCAATTTTCTAAGAGATTGTCATATAATTTCTAGACTAGTTCTTAGACTTTTCCAGTGTTCACATTTGACTTTAATTACACACACACAACACAGACACACACATACACACACACAACAAAGTACGATTTGCTGAAACATAAATTATTCATGAGCTATTGAGCCTATTTTGATGCTTATCTCATGGACTTTCATGTAACAAGCTGGCAACTGAGTCTGACAGACAATGACCACATGATTACTGCATAGCCCGTGAACTGTTCAGTGACTGAGTAAAACACATGTACTGAGATACTGGCTCCACACATTTCAAGCAAGTCACACTGACAGCATATTTAACACAATCTATTCTATTACTATGAATAAAATGGCAAACTATCCAGTCGACTTATTGGTTAGCTAAGCCAGTTTGTTTTATTGAGTTGAGAAGAGGAAAACAAAAACTCAAATCCAGATGACTGAATCTGTGAAGGACTTGGGGATGAGAATAGTTATGGTATTCTCTTAAATGACTTAGCGAGCTGGGCAATCTGAGTAATTCCTCCAAACATATGACTTAAAAAGCAAGGGATGAGTGCTTTTATCACTGCACTCTAGATAATAGTGTTTTCCCCAGTAGATTAGAAAAAAATGTCACTGTGTGTATATAAAGAGGAAATGGCTGTGTTTAATATAAGCATTTTTTTCTTGTAGGAATGTAATGTTTTTGCAGCTGTGTCTGAGAAATGCTTCTTTAATTTATTGTTAGTTTTGACTTTCTAGCTTTGTGTAAACAATGAAACTTGGAAAGAATTTTTTTTTGTGACACACCTTCATAAAACTTTTATCTCAGAGGGACTTCATCAATGTGATCTTCTCTAATAATTATTTATTATTTGTGAGCAGAAATCAGCATTTTCTTCTCCATGAATTGAATTGTTATCTTGAGAAAGGTGCTTTGCTGGGACTTGCGCTATTTGAATGAGCCCCGTGAGAGCATCACAGCAGCCTGATGGATGGACTGGGGTAATCTTTACCAGCTACGCTCAGCCAGCTCTGTCTTGCTCTGTTCATGGCCTGAGAATTACAGTCAGAACTTTCACAGCAAGCAGAAATAATGTATGATGTACAAATGGAATAAAAGAGACAGCTTTAGGATGGTTGTAAAGGGCATAGAAGATGCAGCTGCACCAGCTTTTGCTAGCGCAATCCTATAGACACCAGGAAAGATAGATATTAACTGAGAACAAAAGCCAGAGAAGATCAAAATCATCTTAGGGCAAAACTGTGGGCAAAAATGTATAGCTCAATAAAAACAAGTAGAACAAAACAAAACTGTGGGTAATTATGCTGCAAGTAAACATGTTGAAAATTGGTAAAAAAAAAAAAACCAAGTTAATATTTTCAACATGCCAGCAATGTACAGTTTTGCAGGAATGACAGACTAATGAAGTTGCCTCCAATACAAAAAAATAGTAATTTTGCTATTAGTAGCACTACTGAATGATTATTCAGTGAAAACCAATTGTCTAGTTTCTCTTCCTATTACTTTGATAAAATACACTGGCAAAAAGACATGTCAGGGTCATAATGGCCAGAAGTAAGGAGCTTGACACAGTTGGACAATTACACCCCTAGACAAGGAGCCTAGAGGCATGGACTTCTGTGCTCAGTTTCCTTTTTCTACTTCATTGTCTCCTATGTGTTTGTCCCACCCACAGCTGAGATGATTTTTAACATATCAAAGAACTTAAGATAGTTCACTCCCAGAGGAGACTAACCTTAATTGTGATAATTCCTTTCAGGTATGCCTGGAGGCCTGATTCTAAAGTCCATCAAATTGACAATGAGCACTAACTGTAACAGCCTGAGGAACTAAAAGTGCTTTATATATTATGCCATTTAATATTCACAACCACATTCTATTGTAGATATTATGATTATAATTTACAGTTAAAGGTGGTAATGGCATTGTTTGAGAAGAATTAGGAGGTATGGCCTTGTTTAATAAGTTATGTCTGTGGGGGCAGGCTTTGAGGTTTCAAAAGCATTTCTATTCATTCTTGCTTTTCTTTCCCCACCCTTCTACCTCATGGCTATGAACCAGATGTAAGCTCTCCGCTATTGTTTTAGCACTGTGTATCCTGCCTTCTACCGGTCTGCTTGCTTGCCTGCTTCTATGCTTACCACCATAACAGTCATAGACTCTACCGACCTATGAAATAATGAACTCCATATTAAATATTTTCTTCTAGAGGTCACCTTGGTCATGGTGTCTGTTCACAACAATAGAAATGTAACTATGACAGCACTCTATAATTCTGAAGACACTCTCATTTTGTTCTGGGCTAGAATGTTGAAAGTGGTAAAGTTGAGACTGCCCAAAGTAAATCGATTGATTACAGGCCTACCTACCTAATTTGAGGAAGAACAATTGCAAATCAAAAGTGGTGGGTCCCCAATAAAACAGTTTGAAAACATATGTTTCCATTTATCCCACTATTTATAATGTTTCTCATTTTTCAATTAGAGTCCCCTTTCTTTGGGTGTGAGGTTATTGGTTCAGTATCTACAGAGCTTCACAGGCACCCTCATTTCACCTGCAAATTGGTTATGAATTTGATTTTCTCCTTTGACCACATCTAGACTCTCTTAAGAAAGGAGGATGAGCTGGCGGTGATGGCTCACACCTTTAATTCCAGCACTTGCAAGGCAGAGGCAGGCAGATCTCTGTGAGTTTGCGGCCAGCATGGTCTACAGAGCTAGTTCTAGAACACCTAGAGCTATTATAGAGAGAAAACCTGTCTTGAAAAAAAAGAAAGAAAAAAGGAAGAAAGGAGGATAACAATACTCATTAAGGAAAGATTTGGAAGCCAGAGGTCAAGATTTTAAATCAGGCATTGGAATGGCAGGTGAGCTGAATCTCTCAGTCTCCAAAACATGCTTCAGTTGTAGTATCAGATTTCATTAATAATACAAATGTTTAAAGAAGAGCAATTAAGAACTCCAGGAAGGCTACAACATAGTATTACTCACAGCATGGGTCCTCTTCTGAGAGCAGAGCGTTGTGTGGCTGTGTTGGTTTATCACCTATAAATGTTAGTTAGAGGGGCATCATGGCTGGTGAAATAATATCCAGGTAGGAAAGGGCCAGATGAGAAACAACTTACCTTTAGGAACGTTTAGAAACCACAGCCGGAATGCAACCAGTCTGGTGTCAAAGTCTGCCTCCATTAGGGACAGAGCATATGACCACAGAACAGCTATCCCTTAGAATCACCACAGACAGACAGCTAGAAGAGCATTAATGGAAAGCTTACTGTGGTTATTGACAAGTCAGCACAGAAGGTACAGCCCTTGGAATACATTTAAAAACAAATTCCATGCCTAAGAAGAGACTCTACAATTTCATAATATAGTTCCAGGCATAAACGGGAGTTCCTGGAAGTTCTCATCCCAGAGATGGTGTCAGAAGTCTTGATTTGAAATGTCTTTGTATAAGCCCATTCTGACATGTGGGGGAGAAAATAACTAAATCCACAGAAGAGAGTGAAACCTTTCATTCCTTCAACATGATTTGTTAATACTGGATTACAATGCTGTGTCAGTTCATCACTCTGGGAGGAAGTGATCGTTGCAGTGGTAGGAAGAAAACTAGTGTGTGGCTCCATCCCCAAATGACCACATGTCATCACTGTGCCTCTGATTATGCTACATTATGATGTTTCTAAGAAGGTTACTGAAGCAGAACGTGGCAGATGGGAGGGGGAGGATGCAAATCAAATAATCCTACACTAGCTCTGAATAAGGTATAATAACGTTTTTCTTTATTAAAAGGGAAACTCACGAATCACAGCCAGGAAATAGGAACAGGGTCCAGTCTAACATCCAGGTATGGCTCGCAGTCTGGGGGTGGAGGTGGGAGGGAGAAAGAGGGGCGAACAGGTGGTACTGTATCCTTTCAGTACCCAAAGCCACATCCCAAACTGGTCAAGCCTATTAAAGGCCATTGGCTGAAGGAAGTTCTTCATCAGGCTACAGAACGTGAGGCCAGGAGACTATTTTGAATTATCTGTATGTCTGAATCAAGTCATATGAATCCTTAAAAGTGGAGAACCTTTTCCGGTTAAAGTTCTTCAAAGAAAAGCAAAAGGAGAAGGACTTGACCTGGTGCTGTGGATTTTAGGGTGGGAAAGAGTGCCAAACCCGAGATAAAGAGGTGCTCTGGAAATGCAAGCAAATTTCTAAGAAGCTCCAGAAACGAGGGCTGTTCCTTTGACTTTTGGTCCAAACAGACCACTGCTAACTTCTAACAAACTGATATTCAAGATGGTTAGTATGTGCTGTTTAAAGTCACTGGGTTTGTGCTGCTTTTTTTTTCCGCAGCAACACAAAAAGAACATACATATGCTGATGCTGCAGAGAATCAGCCCTGGGAGCAGACAAGATTTACAGAAGGTGAGTTGAGGTGCGTCACTGGGATAGTGGAATCTAATCATGTTTAGAGTAAAGAAACCTGTCGTTTTAAGGATTTAATTGACATGCCTAATGCCATGCAGCCCTTGTCACCCAAGTCACTGCCCTTCCTGTTATACCACACATTTCTGAGTAAAGCAAAGACAGGAGAGGGCATGTGGAAATGGACACAGGCTCATGATATCAAGAGAAAATCGACCAGAGCCAAGAAGAGAACAAGGAAGTCACACAACGAAAAGAATCACAAGAGAAAGCATCTTTTGCTTCAAAGTTATGTTCCAAAACTTGGACTATTTAGAGCAAAGATGCTGGGCTGGGGGAAAAAAGATGGACAGAAAGAGAGAGATGAATCAATCCCTAAAAGCAGAGGGAAAGCATGAAAAATGCTGAGATGAGGCATGAGGGAGAAGCTCTGGCCTGTGGCTCCTGCACCTTCTAAATCAGAATGACGGGCTTTGCTTCTGCTCTCCGAGCAGGCTCCTCTTGATGAAGGAGGTGGCGAGTCCAGGAGGCACAGGGCACTGCAGACCTGTGGATCTCATTAGGCCTGTGAAGGGCAACCATGGGGAAGATCTACTTCCCTTCTGACTGCCGTCCTGGGAGAGTAATCCAACCTGAGCAGCCGACCTGAAAATAGACATTTTTCTTCCTTTTCCTTCCCCCTCCTAATACAGAGTCTCAGAGGAGAGCCACCTTTCTTATGACGTTCTTTATGAGCCCTCTCTCAGTTAGAAATTAAAGAGAAATATGTCGACATGGACTAGGATCAAAGTATAAAACATGACTCTGATAGGTTACTAATAGCGATGGTACCATTGGAAATCGCTAGAGTAGAGCAAAGTGTCAGGATTTGAAAGGTCACTGTGATCATCAATCATGCATGCCTTGCTATTGTTTGCTAATTAATTTTTTTATGGTGAATGATCCTCTGGTAGTGTTCTTTCCAGAGTGAGTTGATAAGGAAAGGTGCAATATCCTTGGTTTCCACTTCTTCTGATTAAATGCCTTTCAGTCAGTCTGGGTGACTGGATAGCAAAAATAAAGATGGGGTAACAGTTCTTCTTGGAGTCAGTTATTTATGTTCAATTAAATGGGAATTGCAATAGAAAAAGAAAGATTCTATAAACCTTAAAAGCTTTCTTTTGATTGTGCTTATCATTTGGTTTTCCACCTGAGTTATTTTATTTCCCTGGGGTCTGTCTGTCTTCTTTCTCCTTTCCTTCCTTCCTTCCTTCCTTCCTTCCTTCCTTCCTTCCTTCCTTCCTTCCTTCCTTCCTTCCTTCCTTCCCTTCTCCTACTCACTCTCCCTTTCCTTTCCTTTTCTTTTGTCAACCAGAGATACCTCCTAGTGACTGTGCTGGCCATCTTGGCACAAGGTATAATTAATTATCAGAGAAGAGAGTGTGTCAATTGAGAAAATGTCTCCATAAGATTGAGCTGTACACAATCCTGCAGGGCATTTTTTCAAATCAGTGACTGGTGGGGGAAGGCTCAGTCTATTGTGGATGGTGCCACCCTTGGTGGTCCTGGGTTTTATATGAAAGCAGCCTGAGCAAGCCATGAGGAGCAAGCCTGTAAGCAGCACTACACCATGGCTTCTAAGTCAGCGCTCGCCTCCATGTTCGTGCTATGTTTAGCTCCTCCTCTGACTCCAGTGATATGGAATGGTAAGCCAAATAAACCCTTTCCTCTCTAAGTTGTTCTGGTCATGGAGTTTCATCACAGCAATAGGGACCCTAACTAAGACAAGTTGGCACCAGGATAGTGGGGTATTATTGTGACAGGTCTGACTACGTCGTTTTAGGGAGGACTATGGAAGGTCTCTGGAGCTTTGTTAGAAAAGTGTTCCTAGCTCAGAGAGCTGCCCTGTAGGAGTCTGGAAGACAAGAATGTTGAGGGTGCAGACAATGGAGACCTGGCTTGTGAAGTTTCAGGGGGATGCAAAGACACCACCAGGCCTTTCTTCAGAGAAATCTATGGTGTCTGGTCAGCTGGGGCTGAAGAACCAGCATGATTAACAAGAGAACAGAAGCACTAAAGCTAAACCTTTGCTTTACTGTGATACTTGAGGCTCCTGAGCTGGGATTGAAGAATCAACTGTAATTAAGAGACAAGCATTTCTGAGGTGAAATCCCTTGGGAAGTGTTTGTTCAGCACACAGAAACTGTGTTCCAGAAGTGACCAAGGTTGTGCCTCACGCTGGCAAACCAACTTGGTAGTTTGAGAGTCATGGAGGTGTTATTGGTTTTGAAGGCATGAAGGGATCATGGAGACCAGCTAAGGCCGAGCCTGTGTAGCAGGGCTGAAGTCCCTGAAGAGAGCCCAGGTGAGGTTAGTGGTAAAAGTGCAGCCCAATTGTAGCCCAAGACCTCAGCATGTTGGAGATGTCATTATTGTGGGACAACTACCAAGGACAGTAGCAGGTATGGAGTGGAGCCAACTAAGCCTAGAGGACAATCTGTGGGGAGCCAGAGGCGTGAACCATGCCATTTGGAAGAGCTCCCCCCACCCTGTGCCAATCGTGAGTCTATCCCAGACATTGGATACTTATTTACTTAGTTATTTACTTAGGGTTTGATTTTGCTTTGATTTGATAGTGACTGTGCCCTGATTCTTCTCTGCTTAAATAAGAAAGTATTTAGTTTACTTTTGGTTTTATAGAAGCCCACAGTTGAGAAAGTAAATTTTGAAAGAATTTAGGTTTTTAAAAGGGACTTTTGAACTTTTAAATAGTCAGAGTTTTAAAATGGTTGAATTTGTAAAAAGTGTGGGACTTCTATGATTTGGAACATTTTATATTGTGATGTTTGTACTAATGTATGCTCTTGGAGGTGAAGAAGAAGAAAGGGAAGGTTATGACTTAACAGTAATGTACTTGTGGGTCGAGTTCATAATGACTCAGTTGTACTAGCTAGTTTTACACCAACTTACCACAAGGTATAATCATGAGAGAGGAGGGATCCTTGATTGAGAAAGTACCTCCGTAAGATCAGGCTGTTCACAGGCCTGTACGATATTTTCTTAATTAGTGATTGATGGCAGAGGGCCCACACCATTGTGGGTAGTGCACAGAGAATTTGTGTACAGAGAATTGCTCCAGGAAGTCCAAGTTATATGAAAGCAAAAACTCACCTTTTTTTTTGCCTGCTATAATAATAGCATAAACTATCTTGTAACTACTGAATTCCCTTGAATTTGATAAAAGAAAGACATTCTGACAGATATGGTTAGTAAAGAGTTCATCTTTTGATAAAATTCCTATGTTGGATTCAATATTTATCAGTAGATTTCTGAACTACAACTTCCTATTATCGATATATATATCTTCTTATTTCATAAGAGGAAGAATGATTGCTAACTTTGGTGTAAGCATCTGTTTGAGCCTTATGCTATTTGATGAAAAGGATTTTATTATATACCTACACCTAAATAGGCATGTGTTAGGAAGCATGACAGAAAACATGGGGATGTTGCTAGATTGTTTCTTATTTATTGGAGTTAGAATGTGAGAACAGGGAAGGACTATGATGTGCAGTTTGCAAGACAAGGAACCAGCTCAGGAGAGCTGATGATACCATTGTCTGCTTTCTAATAGACTAAATACCAAAATATGCTCCTGTGCTCCCTGAAACCAAAGACAGAAAATTAGGACCCATAATCCTAGCTGACTGGACAGACAGTAGGATTTCATTCTCATTCAATGGAGGGTCAGCCTGGCTTCATTTGGTCGTTACCTGATTGGATGAGGAAAATCTGGTTGTCTTTGCCTCAAACCTCAAATGTTGAAATTATTCCAAATCATGGTCAGGGACACCATTTAGAAAAACACTTGACTAAACATTTGTGCAGTTCATGACACAGGCAAGTTGGCACTCCTCATTCTATTAGGAATGAAGGTGAGATTGCGTCTTTAGATATAAGGGAAAGATGTTCACATGAAGATGACTCCAGGCCTGAAGTGTGAGCAAGGAAGTATCATTTTCTGAAGACAAAGCTTCATGATCATGATAATTTTCCTACCTTCACTTATATATTATTTGCTGTAGGCATCCCATCTTCTGTAAATTGGAAAGCAAGTGTTTTATTGATGGCTTCTATCTAACTTGTACTTTGATACTATATTTAACATTTTTCCCATGATGAAGATGCTCTTTTCATTCCTCTCCTATTTTGTGAATGTTCAGGTAGTGAAAACCCTGGCAGAGCAACTGCTTCCTACTTAGAGACAGAAACTGCATTTTAACACGGATTTTAAAATGCCAAGCAGAACTCCTCTCAGTAATGGTTCTTCAGCTAACCTTGCACCTTTATAACCTTGCAGATTTATGTTCGTTACAATTCTTGTCGTGTTTAAAGGAGCAAGCACGTTCCTTATAAATCCCTTTGTCCAAAAGCAATTATATCATAATATCGTAATGATATTGGGAATTATTCTCATCCTTTTCCATTTGAAAGAAATAGGAGAAATGTATTTATCAATGTTTCCTCCAAGTTGTTAGACAAGAAAATATAACAGAGACTCAGGGTTAATCTCAATGTGATCTCAGGCCACTGTTATTTGCATAGAGAACCTTAGAAACAGAAACTGTCATGTGTATGCTTATCAGGTACCAAGCCATATGTCTTGCATATGGCTGAGGTCAAGAAAGGGCATGGAAGTTCTGAGCATACACAGTTGGTAGGTGGAAGGCATCAGCAATAGCTCAAGTGCCAGGAGCTCTTCCAGACTTGTCTCAGGCTCTGATTATGCACTCTGCTGTCTGAACGTGATTAAAGTCACAGTCCTATTAGGAGACACTTGGACTTTCTCATAATCCAGTATCTTAGAATACATGCGGTATAAAAACAGAAGCTTGGAAGTATTACTTTTAATGAGGAACTGACTAATAATTAGAATAATAATTAGAATTCAGAAAGGTGCAATACTAACTGGAGTAAAGGATTTAACAAATAGGATGACCAGCATTCTATTTGGTTACATGCAAACATTGACTGGCACAATTAATTAAATGTCATTTTGACACACCACTTGCAAATATGGCCTCTGAAAGCACACCAATTGTGGTCCTTTTGTTATATCTGGCTATTGCTTCATTTTTCAATTGGAGTAAACATAGTTGAGTATTATTGACACAATATATTCTTAGTAAATAAAATATGCATGCCTTAGCTAATGTCAAGAGTAGTTCACACTCCTCTTCTAAGCTTTAACCAACGCAACCTGCTCGTACATCATGTTTGGGTAAATAATATCATAGCACAGTTTGAAAATACTGATCAGACATATTTCTCTTACCATAAACTTGAATCAATTTAATTTTTCTGTACTCACTTTTGATATCTGAGGTGCTTTTATATTAACCACTTAAGTGCCCTTTAATAACTGTGGCCACAACTTATGCACATCTACACAATACACCGAGAGCCTGCTGCATCTAATCTAATTAAAAATTTGTCTCCCTTAAGAACAACCATTTATCTTGTAATGATGTATGGTTGATTTACTGAAAAAGCATTAAAGTGGTTGTTATCTACTTAGACATCTCTTAATTCTAGCAAGGGCAAGGTCACATAAAATCAGTAGAAAATATTATCAGGGATGTCATATTGTATGATTTGAAAATCAAATTTACTTACAAAGGTCGCGGATACTCTCACTGCCTGTCTCATTACATAACCTTCATTCCGTGGCACTGTTGTGCTTGTGGGAGGAACTGTGAAGGAAGCCTCGGACCCAGTTGATATTTTCATCACAGTCATCCATCACTATAATGAGCAACCCAAACCCCTTTGAAAATAATATATCTGGCCACGCACAGATTCCAAAGCACTGACTTCTTCTGTAATATACTTTGAGAAGCATTAATATGAATGGTATGCTAATTTGTCTTCTTTTGACCTGGAGTTTATTTAAAATCCTAGAGGATTTTCAAGAGGCGATTGCCTCATTAAACTACCTCATGAAGCAAGGCTAACTTCAGCTTGTTTTATTTCATCAGGCTGAGTTAATCTAAGAATGTGTTGGAAAGCGACTTACTACAAGCTTCCCCATCAGTCTAGTTCAACTGCAGCGTTAGCTGAGGTCTAGAGTGGTGCTGTTCAGACAGAGTCAACAGGCCTGGATTTAGTTCCCAATGCTGCTACGTATGCATGCCTTCGGGTGCATTAGTGATGTTTCCTTTCCTAACTTAGAAAACTTCAGAATGTGAAAACTATCTCACTCATTGGTTCATGCATAAAATATAATGAATTTTTCAAAAGGTCTTAGGAAAGTCTCTAGAATGTAGTAGGCATGAAGTATAAAATTATTGCTAAGAGTATGCTATTTTTTCAAATCCTAAATTTATAGCAAAAAAATTGTAACAAAAAGTAGAAGGCAGCACAAAGGAATATTTAAGTTAAAAACTTTCTTCTGATGGCCATCATAGTTTAGATTCTACATTTTTTAAATATTCAAGATGTAGGCATCTACAATAATATTTTACAATAGACTATCATGGAAAAGAAAATGATGTTTTCCTCTGATGCTTCGGTGTCTTCTTTCTTCTAGGACGGAAGGATGGGGAACTTTGCAGCAGCATCCTTAGGTAAGTAATGGTAATATAAGGTTTGGGAAGACAAGTCTATGACTTGCACATTATGGAACAACAACTAAGCTATTAAGAGGGTGAGGGAATAGAAATCTCCAATCTTGTGTGTATATATAAATAATAAGTTCAAGCTGAGAATTTCAGCATGTATTTGAGAAGCTAAAGTTTAGCTTCTAGAACAGACCTCTTACAGGACAAGAGAAGTTGACTATTTGAGAGTTCTTAGACACTAGGAAAATAGTACAATTTCACATGCTAGAAAACAGTGGCAATTAAGCTAGCCAAACTGAAATGTAAGTTGTAAATTAAAAATGGAAGAAGTAATGATGATATTGACAAATAGATAAAAGTATCTCTTGTTCAGACTTTCCTCCCTTCTTCCCTTCATCACTCAGTTTTTAAATTGAATTTTCATCTATTGGAATTCACAGTAAAAGCTGCAGTATCTCTATTTAGGACCACAATACCAGCTTCTTTCTTATTCATCTTGTATCATCTTTACTTTCTATCACTAATCCCTTTACCAGTTCCCTTAATCAGTAATCATTTGAAATATGTAATATGCACATATATGCTATCATCTTTGAGTATATTTGTATATGATGTGTTTATTTGTGTGTTCTGCGTGTCTGTGAGTATCGTTGCCTGCCTGTCCAGACATAGATGTAGAGGTCAGAAGTCAACCTCTGGGATTGGTCCTGACTATCTATTGATTGAAAGAGGGTGTATCTTCTTTATCTTTTTGTAGTTCAGTCTAGCTCGCCCATGTTTTCTTTCATGTCAAAATTGGGATTGCATGCATGTGTACTACTTTTGTGCAAGTTTGGGAATCTGAATTTAGATCCTCTGGCTTGTTGTGGAAATGCTATAATCCCTAAGACATCTCTCACCCAAACAGATCTTCCCTGCTTACTTCTACTTTTCTTTTCCTCCTTTCTTCTGACTTTCTCCCTCAAATGTCCAGGTCCCCCTCATTTCCCTTTTAAAGGAAAGATGCCACCTTCCTTAAGATTTTCACCCTCCAGTCATACATCTGTGTGCCATTGTCATATGGCACCTTCAATCTTACAGTAAAGTTAAAGTTATTCTTCCCAGGAAACATTTTATGAGCTACAAAAGAAACAAAAGCATCCTCTTTCAGGATTTCCGTGTTTTAGATGTATCCGCTCCTAAATCCTGATGTTTCTAATGCAGTTGAGTTGAGGTGCTGCCTCTAAAGACTGACTAGACCACTGAGACTCTCATGAGGGGTTTAATAACTTTATGGAGTATGTTCTACATAACATTGAGTTCTCTTATGCTTCTGCATCCCACTACTATAGATACAAAGTTTGTTTCCTTTGGAATTCACACAAGATTAATCCTCAGCAGAGAGCCAAACCTACCAGCATTAGTCTCTTCCTCCTTTAAGAATCATGAGAAATACATCTCTTCTCAGCTAGTTTCAAACAGTGTGTTATCAGAATATAAAAGTACTGAATCAAGGATAAAGACACTATGTTTCTCATTGCTGCTAAAAAGGCAGATAAGTAAACAACGGACATTTTCCAGGCAAGTTACAGGTTATGTAACCATAAATTACACAACTGTGTAGTTATATATGTATAACGAGACCCTCTTTTGTGCTAGACAAAAATACTTCCAGAGTACAGTTGAGCAAGAGCTTTCCTGAGGTCTCTTTGCCCATCTTCCTGAGTTCTGACTCTAAAGATACAGTTTTGTCTTTTCCTTCTCTCCTGTCTCTCTCTCTCTTTCTCTTTCTGGTCACGATGTGGGCAATGGCAAGAGCCTATGTATGCCTTACAAATTTGCCTACAGACCAATCTCATGAAGGCACTTTCTCAGCTAAGATCCCATCTTGCCAGCTGGACTGGGAGTGATGGAGCATGTGATCAAACTGGACCCTCTGAAAGTGACTGACAATGAAGGCTGACTGAGAAGCCAAGGACAATGACACTGGTTTTTGATACTACTGCATGGACTGACTTTGTGGGAGCCTGGTTTGTTTGGATGCACACCTTTATATACCTGGATGGATGGGGGACGATCTTCGACTTCCCAAGGGGCAGGGAACCCTGATTGCTGTTAGGACTAGAGAGGGAGGAGGAGGTGAGAAGGAGGGAAAAGGGAGGTGGGAAGGAGGTAGAAAATTTTAATAAATAAATAAATAAATAAATTTAAAAAAAGATCCCATCTTGCTAGGAATGTCTAGGTTTGTGCCATGTTGACAAAACCAACTAGTATACCTGGTACTTGGTGATGGTGGCCACTTTTTAGTATCTCTTCATTTTGTGTCTCTCTCAACATACTGCACACTTGGAAAGGATGTTCTTCAGTTTGTTGGTATCAGATTTCATTGTTCTGTATATCAACACCTTGCTAGATGAAATTGATAGTTTGCAAATATTTTCTCATTATATAGTTTTTCCAACACTATTGATTGCTTCCTATATTTATCAGAAGTTTTAATTTGATGTATCTGTGTCTTGGTGGTCTGGTTCAAAAGAATGTTTCTCTCTTCTAACTTTAATATTTCTTCTAAAGCATTTCTGACTTTAATATTTCTCTATGTATGTAGTTTTACAGGTTCTGCAGTTGATTTTATTATTGATGAGAGTGATTTAATTTCACTCTCTTATATTTAGACACTCCAATTTCCTTGCATTATTTAGTTATCCTTAATCCAGTGTGCATTCTTAGCACCTTTGTAATCATTTGGCAATGGATTTATGGATTTACTCCAGGAGTTACTCAGTCAGATACTATAATATCAAAAGCAGCTTCCTGTTTGCTGATTTCAGTATATCATCTTGGTTTACCATACTGTGGGCATGTACAGCAGTTTGCAACTCTGGCTCTTGCAGAGGTTATTTGACATATCAAGAGATATTCCCCTCAGGGTGCCTGAGGAGGGTCAGCTGCCAGAGAATGTACTGGCATTTCATTTGTATTTTAATAAATAAATAAATAAATAAATAAATCCTTGCCTGAGGATCAGAAGAGTAAAATTCCCACACAAGTCAGCCTTACAGACAAAGCAGCAATGACAAACACCTTTAATCCCAGTAGCTACAATGACACACTCTTTTAACCCTAGTAGCCACACTAGTTTGCCATAGGAACCAGGTGGTAGTGGTGTATGCACTTAATCCCAGAACTAGAGAGGATTGTAAAACAGAAGGAGACAGCTCTCACTCTCAGTCTCATTCTGAGATTCCTGGAGGCAGGATTGCCATTTCAGACAGAGGTAGAGGTAAGTGCCAGTGGCTGGCTATTTTGTTTTTCTGACCTTTAGGCTGAATCCCAATTTCTGTGTCTGAGTTTGTGTTAGTTGTGCTTTGGGAGTATTCTATTCAGTGATATTTTACACTACCTTCTAGGTTACAAGTTTATGAATTCAGAAGAAAGATGCTTAAGTATCTGTGATTAGGACATTTTAAAAAATGAACTCAACAGGTGTCCACCAGCCAAGCTGATGCTGCTCTCTGGAATTCAGATCTCGTGGGGATACAAAGTCACACACATCAGCTCATTGTCTGGGTTAATATGTAATGCACAGTTTTGAGTTACTTATATGTATTATTCACTGTGTCCATTTCTGGGAATGCAAAGATGAATGAGGAATGGTTCCCTTCTTTGAGGAGGTTGTCATTCTAAGGGAACACAGAGAAACAAATCCAGCTGACACAGACATAAGAAGAGGTTTCAAAGATGTAGGAGTAGTTTCTCTGAGCACCTGAGTATTACTTTGTGATCTTCCCATGACATAGTAGTTATACATAAACAAGTCAGAACAGCGATGGGAGTGCCCTTGTAGAAAGGAACAAGGAAGTTTACCTAATGGAGATAAATTGGATGGCTTTTGGAGGAATAATAAGACAGAAACCTGGGAAATAAATGGGAACAAACCTATAGGGAGTTTTGAAGAGCGCATTAGAAGATTAAATTATGTCCTAAACATAAGTTAACTCATTCACTCTTTTAGTAAAACTATTTGGAAAATGTCCAACTCAGTTTTATTTCCCCAGTTATGCGTCAACTGTTTCTCAAATTCCACTAATTATAAGCTCACAGTATTTTCAAACTTTATTTTTAAATGTTCATTGTCTTCAGATAGGAGTCTCTTCCTCACTGGAATAAAGTAATCCTATCTGTTCTTTGCTCCTAGATTCTGTTCCTTTGGGTCTGAGTTCATATGAGACAGGAAAGGTGCAGGAAGTGACAGAGACAGTGACAGGATGACTGTGACAGCGAGAGAGAGATGATGCAGAGGAGAGCAAAAGTAGGAGTATTAATATTCTGATGGAGATAGGAGACAAGAGAGAGGTGGGAGAGAGAACGAGAGACGGAGCACAAAGATAGATGAGTTGGTGTGATACTGCAGTGCCTTGTTCTCCAAGATAGCCATAAAGCCTCAGGAACAAGTTCAGAAATGACTGAGGAAACCATAATCCATGATGTTACAAGTGAAGTTTAGTATATCTGTGTTCCTAAATTCTACCAGGAGTCTTCAGAAAAGCGAGAATCTTGTGTGTGTGTGTGTGTGTGTGTGTGTGTGTTGTTCCAAACATTGGCTATCCATACAAGATGAACATGCATAGTATCCCTAGTGATCCAGAATTTGATAACCTCCTGATCACCAAAATGTCTTGACAAACCACAATACAAACATTTTCGCAGCTTACCTCACAGGATCAGCCGCAGCTCAAACATGAGCACTCTGTAAATTGTATACAAAAGTAAGATGAATGTGAGATTAAAGATTCAGAATATCTCATTATGTATCCAAGTGTTTAACAGTAAAAAAGGGTCTTCAAATCTAGAACTCTTCTTGAGGGAGGGACTGATGCAGGGCAGGGGAGAGTGTTAAGTCCCCAAACTTTTGAATAGTGATCAAAAGCTTCAGTAGAGACCTATAGCTTATAGACATAAAGACTTGGGATGTATGGTCCTGGATACTATTGGACTCATCTTATACCTAATTCATACCACACATCACGCACCACAGTTGGAGCATCAGGAATTTCATATGGGAACTGTGCTCAAATAAATTCTGATCTTTTGATCAATGTTATCTGGGCAATTGGGTAAGAACGAACTGATGGTAGAAACACTCAAGGCCTGGATCTGATGAAAACATTAGCACTTCCAGTTTCTCACTAGAGCACCATGAAAACGATAACCAGATTCACATTAATATAACAAAGCATTTCATGATGTTGTCAGCGGAAGAGCAATGGGATGGGCATCATTTAAAATCTAGTGTGCACTTGCTTATCATAGACCAGCATGCATACTACTTTTTATGATATTATTGTTATTTACTGTTTTGAATGTAAGATTTGCTTAAAAGTATTTTTAAACTACTGGGGAAAATTGAATTGGATGTTAGTTAAGAAGCATGGGAAATTATCAGATAGGAGCAGTTATTAAGTAGTTGAATTACAGAGACCATCAAGACGGTTCAGTGGGTAGAAGTGCTTGTCATAAAAACTGGCAGCCTTGATTCCATTACTAGAACTCATGGATGGAAGGAGAGAAAGGACTCCAGCTAGTTTCTCTTTCACCACAGGCAAGCTGGCAAACACGTGTGTCCACACAAACAAGCACACAGACACACATATTTATATATAAACATTAAATGTTAAAAGTTGAATTACCAAAAATTCTATCATTCATGTGTTTGTAGCCTTCTTTACCTGACCACACTCATGCATGCATACCATAGTTATATGAAAATTCTAATAAAGATAACACTTTCAGCGTCTGCTGGTAGACTTCAAAGTTGCATCTACTGTCTGAAAGAAATCTAAAAATAATTGGAACTTTAGCAAATTCTGCATACTGCACCACGTGCAGGATTGGCACTTGTTCGTTCTTATAGCGTTATTTCCTCCAAGTGCTAAAGATAAGAAAAGCCTTAGCAACATGTCGCTAATATTTCAAACACAAGCATACATACGAGGGTTGTGGATGTTTTTTTTAAGACAGAGTCCATTTCCCTTGCCCAGGAAATACTTTTGTGTGGATGTGGTTTCCGTGTGTGTTACAGTTTCCAGTGTGAAGATGGATGAGTGTGTCACAGTTTAGAGAACTCTAACTTATGGGGGAAGGACAGAGGGAGAACAAGGAAAGAGATAATTTGATAGAGGGAACCATTATGGGGTTAGTGAGAGGCCTGATACTAGGGAAATTCCCAGGAATCCACAAGGATTCCTAAGACTCTAAGCAATAGTAGAGAGAGTACCTGAACTGATTTTCTCCTGTAATTATATTTGATGGCTACCTTAATTGTCACCATAGAACCTTTATCTAGTAACTGATGAAGCAGATGCAGTGATCCACAGCAAAGCACAGGGCTGAGCTCCCGGAAGCTGATAATATAAGCAAAGGGGTCAAGACCATGGTGGTGAAACCTACAGAAACTGCTGAGCTGAGCTGGTGGAAGCTAACTGACACCAGACTGACAGATGGGAACTTGCATAGGCCTGAACTATGTCCTTTGAATGTGGATGACAGTTGTGTGGCTTGGGCAGTTTGTGGGGCCACTGGCAATGGGATCATGATATATCCCTAGTTCATGAACTTGCTTTTTGGAGCCCATTCCCTATGGAGGGATACCTTGCTTAGCCTAGATACAGGCGGGAGGGTCTTGGTCCTGCCTCAATATGGTGTGACAGACTTTGTTAACTCCAGTGGTAAGCCTTACCCTCTCTGAGGAGTGGATAGGGGATGAGGTAGGGAAAATGTGGGTGGGGACTGAGCAGAGGAAGAATAAAGGGAGGGAGGGAAAGAGGGAAGGAGAGCTGGGATTGGTATATAAAATTAAAAAAAGATTGTTTAAAAAAAAAGAAACACAAACTTAGAGCAACCAGTCCAAATGACTGACCAATTTGACCATATATGAGTTAAGATTAATCAATTAAGAATAATTACTTTCTTAAATCAACTATTTTAATAAGAAGATCATTTGATACAAAAGATCATTTGAAGCCAGGCAGTGATGGTGCATGCCTTTAATCCCAGCACTCAGGAGGCAGAGACACAGAGACAGTAGGATCTCTGTAAGTTTGAGACCACCCTGGTCTACAGAGTAAGTTCCAGGACAGCCAGAGTTACACAGAGAAACCCTGTGTGAAAAACCAAAAAAAAAATTATTTGTATCAAATGACCCATCCACTACAGGCATCAACAGAACCTTGCCTATGGCATTGGGTCAATAGCTGAATTTTCAACTGCTCAATTGCTTGGTTTATAAAATAGTAACTATATTTCCTTATAGTGTTGCTTAAAGAAAGAACTATTAGGCCTTTACAAAACAGGTTTTAAATGTGAATACTGAGCAGCAGAATACTGCCATTGTATTATGGAAATTAAATAATTAGTATGAGGAGAATTGATTTCAGTGTTGTATAAAAGTATGTGTTTCTGCCTGACAAGGAGTAACTTGAGTCTGATATGATTTGATCTCCTATTTTTATACTGAATATGCATTACTGGAAATAGGTCACAGCAGGAAGACAGATTAAGGCAGTTTAAAGGAAAATAGAAACTGTAGAAACTATAAAAATAAATTTGCAATTACAATCAGAAAGCAGAGCTGTCTCCCTTTCCCTGTTTACTCAGCAGGCCCAGGCAGCTACCCTCTACCTCACACACACAGTTAACTCCTGCATCCCTTGATGCCTCATTCCACACTCTGAGATGGAAATGGACATCCTCCTTCTGATTTCAGGATGACAGTGAAGTGTGATTGGCATTCTGTCAGTAAATGTGGCATGAGGGCTTCATAGATAGTAAGCCAATAAGGCAGAGGCTGCTGACAATGTAATTTCAAAGACATATGAGGATAAAGATCAAAACAAAAAGGACGGAGAGGAAAAAATGATGGAGAGGAGGATGGGAGGGGCAGAAAAAGGAGGGAAGGAATGCAAAAGAACATGTGTAAAGAATGGGAAGACACCTGGGTATTGACTACAATCACAATTCATTTGATTACTGTTTTAGGCGATTCTTCAAGCATCATGTTGTAATTAACTTGATATCACTTTTCTTTCACAGTGTTTAGTCATCCCATCTTAAATATTCCCATAGGACCTCCGTCAGTGAGTTTAAACTCGCTATTTCTGCTTCCTGATCCTTTATCCCTACTAACGCCCAAAGAGTCACTTCCTATTCTTTAGACAGAATTTCTAAAATGACACAATGAAAATAGCACTGACCTCTGTATCCAATAGAATGCCTCAGGGCTCGGCAATAGTTCGTGGATGGAAGCCTTTGTCTATAGAGGGAATGCCATGGAATACATAGGTTGTTTTGTATTTACAAATGACAAGTGGACAGTAGTCTGAGGACACTTCATAAAACCAGATTTATGATGTTCACACAATACAGAAAGAGTAATGACCCAGAAAAAGTCTTGCGGTTATTCCTTTCACTCTGGAATGGAGTTAGTCTATTTGGGAAGAAGACCACCTGAGATTTTAGAGTCATTTCATGACAATATTGCAGAAAGAGCCTCTGATTATAGAGTCCTTCAACAAAAGTTCCGATCACGTCAAGGTGGGCAAATACTAGAGTTTCAACAGATAAAATATGGTAGTTCTCTAGAACTCACAAAGATGACAGGAATTGCTGATGGTAATAACCATACTGGGATTTTTCAAAAGTTATTTAGTTATAAGTGTTCATAGAACAGCACAGAACAATGGATCAATGTGCCCTTCTTATAATGTAGAGACATGTTCTCTTCAGTTTTTCTTGATTTCAACATTAACTGCTTCAGGGAGAAAGATAATTGGCAAGGTAGCAAGTTCTTCCAGTCTCCATGGGAACATGAAGACTTCATGTCCTGGTCCAAATATGCCAGGGAATTTTCAGGTAGCATGTAACTCTGTTGGTACAGGTCCTAAAGTCACTATTGACTCAGGCCCCATTGTGGGAGCCCCACCTACAATTTATATGATGGAGGCTAACACATTGGACCAGTTAGGTATTCAGCATACTAATATTGTTGAATGTTCAAGGATTCTCTCAGATTTGAATAAAGAAGGTGAGGAATTTCAGTCAATAGAAATCATTCTCTCCTCGTCCTAGCTTTCTTAGAATGTGTTCATCAGAAAATTATTTCAGACTATTGAAACTTGGGAAACTGTAGCAAATATTATCAATATCTTTTTTCTATCCTAAGAACACCAAATGACTCAGATCAATTTTTGATATTCACTAGCCTGGTGTGATAATTAATCTCAATAGTTAACTTAATTGGATTAGTGAAACTGATTTCTGAATTAGTCTGTGGGCTTTTCCCAGAGATGATTAGATCAGGAGGGTTCTGAATTGATCAATAATTTAACCCATTGATAGACTCTGCGATGGCAATATTAGCAGGTGGGGAAAAGGAGGAAGGTGGGAACTTTGTGGAAAGTATGTCATTGGGGGTACATCTTCTCTCTTTCTCGAATTATCTTGGCCAAAAGGCTGAGAATGGAAAGTTCCTTACAGTCTTTCTGTCCCTGTGTTTCCCTTCCTGTGTTCCCCATTTTGTGTTCCGCTTCCTGTGTTCCTCCTCCTGTGTTGCCTTTCCTGTGTTGCTCTTCCCGTGTTCCCCTTCCTGTGTTCCCTTTTATTTGCTTCCTGGCGGCCATGACATGAGCTTCTTTACTTTACCATGTTTTTCTCACCACGATGGAATAAAAGAACTCCTGAGCCCCCGAGCCTAAAGAAACAAGTTGTTAACGGGTATTTGGATGATCTGAAAGTCACTACTGTACATGATTTGGTGACAGATCAGAATATTCCTCCCAAAAGAATGAAAGATTCTTGGCTGAATATAACACCAAGGACTTTTGGGAGATCTCCTTTTTCTTCGCCTGTTTGTGTAAAGGGAGTTAATAGGTTCATGAAGACAAAGGGTAGTCTGGTTCCCTGTTCCACCAGAAGGAATGGCTTGTTCACTAAAGACATTATTAGGCCTTTATGGAAGCAGAGATTTCACCAATGGCTTCTACATGCATATGTTTATGAACTATTCTGGCCAGTTATTCTTCTGTCTTCAAATTGTCATCCCTAGATACTCAGTATGTTTCTGTTCTTTATCTTAGATAATGTCAAAGTTGGTATTCAAAGCCATATCTTTGAGATGTTCTTGTCTTTTTATTATATTTATTGGTAACCCTTCAAATAAACAGACCTTATTCTTGCTAGTATATATTTTGTTACAAGACTCCATTCCATATACAAATCTATGGAAATGGAAGAAAACAAAATTTCTTTTCCTTATACTTTCATGCTCACCATATTAGAAAGCCTCTTGCCTGCCCCAAGGAAGAGAAAAGTTTTGAAAAGTGAGGTAATACTTTCAGATGTGTGGAAACTTCAGTGTAAAGGGGAAACTGTTGCCAAAATTCTATGAGTCCTTTCTATCTATGGCTCTCTGAGAAATACTGTTCAGTTTTGTGTGTGTGTGTGTGTGTGTGTGTGTGTGTGTGTGTCGGGTGGTGAGGATAACAATCCATGTGCATGACACTATGCTGCTTCAGAATCCAAGTCGGCCACACACAACATCCGTCGCTTTCCTTTCCTTCTTGCCATTCAACAACTATGTTCTGGGTTTAGTCACAAACCAAATCACAACCTCCCCTCATTTTTATTTTGTACTAACGTGGGATTTTGGGGGGGGGGTAGGACAAGTGATTTTGTTCTTGCGTGTTTGTTTATTCATTGCTATTGTTATTATCTTTTTTTACTCAGTTTGTGTCCTAGCTCACAAATGCTCATATGTATGTTTTTATTCAAATTCTATAGAAATGGAGTTAGGCAAAAGAGAAAGGAGATAGTGTCAGAATTAGGGCAAAAGGAGATGGTGTTATGGTTAAGGAAGGAAATGAGCTAAAGGGTTGAAGGTTTGGATTCCAGATGGTAGCACCATTGCAAAGTAATTTGCTCCCAATAGTGCTCATTTCCTCAAAGGGCTAATTTATGTCCAACTTCATCACTGAATCAATGATGAGAAGGTGAAGCCTGGTTTGGTGACTGGTCTGGGGATCTGGGACAGACTCAATGGATGGAAATAAAGGCTCAGACAGATTGCAAACTACCAGGGAACTTTATTCAAAGCAAAGTGATAGTACAAATAAGCTATGCTCTCAGATGTGAAGGTGGGCCACCTGAGTTTTGTTTAGGGTTTCTTTTCAAGAGGTAAAGGAAGGAGGAGTGTGGTTGGTAAGGGCCATACCAATGGTAGTTTTCTGTTTTTATTGAAAGATTAGGTTAAATAATACATATTTTTTTAACTGCTATGAGTGTCACTTCCCCTAATGGATCTGATTTTAGTCACTTAGAAGATGCACTTTGGCTTATTAGACATCCTCCTAAAACCTATCTAGGCTGGATCCACTCTTTTCCTAAACTTGGATACAAGTAGACTACAACTGACTAGGTCTATCTAAGTTAGATAGTTATTAATGGGAGGAGAAATTTATTACATTTTTGGAATAAGTTTTATATACATCTCAATGCAGGCTCCAACCTTAACTAAGTGTATTGTACATGAATAATCTGTGCAGATATATACCTAAGGATGCCAGATGCATTGTTAGGACAGAGATATATACATACCTCATGCCCATTGGAGTTCTAGGCTACTAAGCTAATTCCTATGCTCCTTTGTCTCAGCTAGAGGAAATTTCACTGGAAGCATGCCTCTGGATGGTGTATCTTGTTCCTGGTCCTTAGATCTGCCTGTGTCTTTGTTTCTCGGATGCCATGAGTTTAGTAGTTTCCCTCTGCAATGACATACTGTCCTGCAACAAACCCAGGCGCACTGAACCAGTGACCTTGCACTGAAATCTCTGAAATAGTGAGCCCAAATAAACCATTCATCCTTCAGTTACTTCAGTAAGGCACTTGATTCCAGTGAAGTAAGGTACTGATTAACATAAATGGGATTCACAGGAGAGGGTGGTGAGGAAGGTGTTGTCTTTGAGATGGTATGTTAAAATGGGCTAGTCATAGCAAGCATGGATGGGTCAGAGGGAAATGGAATGTTGTAAAATAACTTTGAGAATACAGTCTCTAATGTGCCCATATCATCCCATTATTTCTTTCTCTCATTTGTTTTTCATGTTCCTGGGAATACAGAAACAAAAAGGAGATTAAGGATGGGAGACATAATGAGATCACTTTAGACTTTAAACACTCCTGCCATTATATAGACTGAGCACAATATATTTCCTTCAAGGACACTGCAATTTTTAAACTTTCCAGAGAAAACTATAAACCAAACCCACTTGGAAGGGATTTGACCTAGCCTGTATCTGTAGCTACTCTAACTTAATCTGCCTTTGTGACTTTTAGGAAGCTCTTTGTGCCTTGGACTTAAAAAGATACCAAGGTGATCGAAGATAAATTATTCATTGTGCATTGTATTGTCCCAAAAGAACTTTATGTAGACCAAAAATAGTCTCACTTAAAGCAAAGCAAGACAAAACAGAAAACAAACCAATTTATGCTGAACTATTTAGGGGACATTAGTATTTCAGTAGCACATTTACTCATGTCCTACAGCATAGGCCTACATGGGCTCACCTTAATTGGGAATGGTACGTTAAATAATATAATATTCCTTTATGACTACTTTATTGTTTTTTTTAAATTTTAAATTATTTATTCTTCTCTAATACATTCCAACCACAGTTTCTTACCCCTGACTTCCTCCCCATCCACGCCTCCTCCATTTGCCTTGAGAAAAGGACAGGCTTCCCAACCATATCATCCAAACATTGCATATCAAGTTGCAATAAGACTAGGTACTTCCTCTCATACTAAGGCTCAAAAATGAAGGCCAGTAGGAGAAAAAAGATCTCAAAATCAGACAAATGAGTCAGAGATAGCTCCCATTCCCACTGTTAGGTGTCCCACAATAAGACCGAGCTACACAACCGTAACCATAACCATGTAAGCTCCCTGATCATTGGTTTAGTCACTGTTAGCCCCTATGACCACAGTTTAAATGATTATTCTCATTTTCTTGTGATGTCCTTGACCCCTCTAACTCCTACAATACTTCCCCACCCTCTTTCTGCAGGATTCCCCAAGCTCTGTCTAATGTTTGTCAGCATGCCTTTGCATCTGCTCCCATCAGTTGCTGGGTGAAGCCTCTCTGATGACTATTATGCTAGGCACAGATCCATGAGTGCAGCAGAATATCATTAGGAATCATCTCACTGGCTCTTTTTTTTTCCCCAGTCATGTTTAGTTCTATTCTAGATCTCTGGGCCATCCAGCCTCTGGGTTCTGGCCCTCCAGGCAATGTCAGGAGTGGTTTCCCTCTTGTGATATGGGCTTCAAACTGGACCAGTCATTGATTGGCCACTCCCACAATTTCTGCACCACCTTTGTTCCCCCACATCTTTCAGGGAGGACAAATGGTAGATCAGAGGTTTTATGGCTGCGTTGGTGTCTCAATCCCTACAATAGAAGTCTTGCCTGGTTCCAGGACATGGCCCATTCAGGCTCCATAGCCTATATTACTAGAAAACACAGTTGGCGTCAACTTCATAAATTGCTGGGAGTTTTTATTGTACTAGGTTTCTACCTTGGCCCTCAAACGCCCCCCAGTTCCTGCTTTCTCTTTTATTCCTTTCAATGAATGCAGGTTTATGATTTAAAGTCAAAACCAAATGATTTTCTCTAGAAGGTTTTGTTTAGTTGTTCAATAGTGATCATTTATTTAGAGCATGTTTCTATAAGTGACTTCCAACACTCTATTACCCATCTATCCATTTTTCTACAGATCACCTATCTTACCCAATTCTCTAACTCTTCCACATTCTGTACCCTCAATTCTTTTGATTTTTTAAAACTGAATACCTAGAATGTATTTTGTAAAGTAATGTAGGCTTTTGATCTTTCAGTTCAGTTTATGCACTGCTCTGAAGAGAGCACACAATTCTCACTTCCTTAATTCAGGATCCAGGTATGTTACTTAGGATTTTTCTAGTTGTAATCAAAAGTGAAAAACAAAAACAAAAATTCTTTACTTTTAGAATAAGAAAATGAGAAGCACCATTACATTTTTCCTAACCAAGAAGAGGATGAAGCATATAAACTTGTTTCTGCATGGATAAATCTGAGAGTTTTGAAGATGATCTGATTCTATATTTCCAACTCTCGATCCCAATGTGTCCAACTTTAATCCACAAATCTAGCAACACAAGTGTGAACAAACAGGCCATCATTTCCCAGTTCTGAACAGAGAAGGAAACATAAGAAATAATAACGAGTTTGTCAATCTGGAAAAGATGATAACCTGAATCAATGCAGAGACAATGGAAGTGGTGAAAACAAGGGTAAGACAAATATATATGAACAGAGGATTTTGATTTGTTGACTATTGGAGATGAGAGGGGAAGACAGCCAAAAATTCATTCTAGGTATTCAATTTTAAAATATAGAGTAATATTGAAGAAGGAACCAGGTAGCATGACAGAGTATGAAACATTTGCCGAACTTCTGGGTAGGTCTAGATATTCATCATGCTGCATGATGCTTCTGAAACCCAAGGGAAGAAGTGATTTGTAATTGCAGGATTATGACTTAATAATATGTAAACTGAATGAGCTATCTAGAAAAAAGTGAGTAGAATGGTAGGGTGGGGAAGAGAAAGAAAATGCTACTATTCACAATATGAGAAAGTAAAGATTTCCAAGAACATAGTGAAAGAATTGTTGGGCATATGCATACAGAAATTTAAATTATGCCATGATAAAACATCACATTAAAGAAAGTGAGGGTCAGTCATTAAAGTGAGCCTGGCTTTTTTGTGAAGTAAGACTGATACAGTATTTCTAGTATTAGTGATTAGAAAATTTCATTAACAGCCCCTGACAGTTAGAGGATGATGGAGGAGGAGAAAGAAGAAGAGATGGAGGAAATATTAATGAAGTTGAGTTATGAAAATATAGCTAAATATGTAATTATGGAAGTTTGAATGTAATTGGCCCACATAATCTTTTAGGGAATGGCACTATTAGGAGGTGTAGCTTTGTTGTAGTGGGTATGGCCTTGTTAGAGGAAGTATGTCACTGTGGGGGTAGGCTTTGAGGGTTTTCTATACCCCGGATATCACCCTGTGTGTCAGTCAACTTTCTGTTGCCTGCAAGATGTAGGACTTTTAGCCTCTACTCCAGCACCACATCTGCCTTCATGCTGCCATGCTCCTCATCATCATGATAATGGGCTGAACCTCTGAAACTGTAAGCAAGCTACTCCAACTAAATGTTTTCTTTATGAGAGTTGTCATAGTCATAGTGCCCCTTCAACAGTAATAAAACCCTAACTAAGACAATAGGAAATTTAGATTAATGAAACACTCTGGAGCAAACTATCTGGTCTTGTTTTAATATTATCAAGCCATATTCATAGAAAGAAAAACAATAATAATGAAGGAATAATGTATATAATTCAAATTGTTATTATATTTGAAAAGAATTTGTATTGGGACAACATTACAGGACATAAAGAGGACTCAAAAAGAGAAACTAGCATGGCATTTGGAATAGGGAAGACTAATAATGTTCAGAAATTGGCCTGCTACACTTTCATTTTTGGAATCAATATGCCTTTGTAAATGATGGCGCTTCTATGGAAGGATGACTCATACAGAGGGCAGGTAAGGCCACCAAAATGCCTAGAAATACGGGAGTATATACGTGTCTTAATCTCTTTGGGCTGCTGTACCAAACAATCATAAATTGAATTGGGCATATAAAGAGGAATTATTTCGCACGGTCTAGAAGGGGAGAAAAATCCAGTGCTAAGGCAATAAATAGCAAAGGCCTTTTTTTTTTCTCTCAAAGAATGTCATTTTCTCCTGGAACCTCTGTGAAGGAAAGAATGAGGGACTTTGTTGGTTCTCCTTTACGGCCACTAATTCCATCTAGCAAGGATCCACTTGCTTGCCTTCAGCACTTTCCAAAGGCTCCATTGCAAAATATTATATTGGTAGATTAAGAATTCACTATAGGAAGTTTTGTCTACAGCAGTGAATTTGTTGAGTCTGTAGATATGGAAATATAATTTCTAGGAGGAAGAACAAAAATAATCTATTAAGCTGTTAATGACCACAAAGTTGTCAGTCAGTGAAGAGTGTGGAAAGGACATTTGATGAATAGCACTAGTATGAGATGTGATGTCATAGCTTGAGGACATGTGTTTGGTGTGCTCTGGATGGAGAAAGCAGTGAGAAATGACATGTCACATCGAGCGGGGGGTGCAGAATGACAAGATGAAGGGCAAAGTTAGACAAAGAACATCTGAGACACCATTGGTCTGATTCTGGATGTACATATTTATATTAACCCACTTATTAACACACATATGCCAGTTGCTAACTGTGTAGATCAAACATTTCACAAAGATGGCAAAGGAAATTGTAGAGACTTGAGGTCAAGGTCACTGTATAAACATTCATTTAACATTGATGCAACAAATATGTTTTGAGCAAACTCTACCTGAAATGATGTTGCTAAATGCTGTGCAGTTACGAGTTTTCAGTGGGAAAACTGGGAATTATATCCATTGCTGGTGGGAATGCAAACTTGTGCAATCACTTTGGAAATCAGTTTGGCAGTTTCTCAGGAAATTCGGGATCAACCTACCCCAGGATCCAGCAATACCACTCTTGGGAATATACCCAACAGATACCCTATCATACTACAAAAGCATTTGTTCAACAATGTTCATGGCAGCATTATTTGTAATAGCCAGAACCTGTAAACAACCTAGATGCCCCTCAATGGAAGAATGGATATTTCTTTGAGATTTTT
Source organism: Myodes glareolus (assembly GCF_982192425.1). Lineage (NCBI taxonomy): Eukaryota > Metazoa > Chordata > Mammalia > Rodentia > Cricetidae > Myodes > Myodes glareolus. The sequence goes on along the minus strand of NC_142027.1, from coordinate 27,370,670 downwards.
CTTTTTAAATTACTTATGCACATTAACCATTTAGATGTAGAATGCATTGAAAATTGCTTCTTTTTGCCCAGGTATAAAAATATGTGGCACTCCAGAATATGTTTACACAATCTTTTTTTCCTTATTCTATTTATTTATTTGTTTTTAATGAATGTATTCATTTTACATTCTGGCTGCAGTTTCCCCTCCCTCCTTCCCTCCCAGTCCTTCCCTACCAACCCCTATCTGTTCCTAACCCTCAATCCACTCCTCCTCTGGTTTCTGTTTAAGAAAAGGTAGGTCTCCCATGAGTATCAACAAAACATGGCATATCAAGTTGCCAAAACTAGGCACCTCCACAAGTATTAACGCAGGCAAAGTGAACCAGTAGAATTCAAAAACGCCAGTAAAAGAATCAGACAGCCCAGATCCTTCACCTGGCGATGGATGGAGATAGGGACAGAGACCCACATTGGAACACTTGACTTAACTCCCTAGGTCCAAACGAGAAGCAGAAGGAAAGAGAATGTGAGCAAAGAAGGCAAGACCAGAGGGAACCTTAATCCGACGATGGATGGCGAAACAGATGGAGACCCACATTGGAGCACTGAACTGAGCCCCCCAAGGTCCAAATGAGGAGCAGAAGGAGGAAGAACATGAAAAAGGAACTCAGGACCGCGAGGGGTCCGATCACCCACTGATACAAGGGGTCGGATCTAATGAGAGTTTACCAAGGCCAGTTGAACTGGGACTGAACGAGCACGTGATCCAACCAGATTCTCTGAATGTGGCTGACCCGGAGTCTTTCTGAAAAGCCATTGACAATGACACTGGGACTTGTTTCCTCTGCATATACTGGATTTTTGGGATCCAGTCTGTTTGGATACTCACCTTCCTGGACCTGGAGGGAGAGGGGAGGAACTTGAACTTCCCACAGGGCAGGAAACTGTGACTGCTCTTAGGGATGGAGAGGGAGGAGGAGGGGGAGTGGGGAGAGTGGGAGGGTGTTGGTAGGAGGGGCGGAAATGGAAACTTTTATAATTTAATAAATTTCAGACAGGAAAAAAAAAAAGAATCAGACAGCCCCTGTTCCCACTGTTAGGAGTTCTACAAGAGGACCAAGGTACACAACTGTAGTTTATTTGCAGAGGGTCTATGTCAGTCCATGCAGGCTCTCTGGCTGTCAGTTCCGTCTCCTTGAACCCCTATGAGCCCAGGTTAGTTGATTCTGTGAGTTTTCTTGTGGTGTCCTTGACCCCTCTAGCTCCTATAATCATTTCTCTGCAAGATTTTCTAAACTCCTCCTAATATTTAGCTGTGTTTAGGCAATCTTTTGTTAAAATATTCTAACAAGACTCTTCCATATACAATTTGTAATTTTATGAAAATTAGGTATTTTTGTATAATTTTTAATTATTTTATATTTAACTCTTCTTTGTTGAAGAATTTTTGTTAAGGATATATACTAACAAATTTAGCAAGTCATATTTTCACATATTTATTTTCTATTAATGAAGATTAACATAGGTGTATCATTTTGAGGACTAAAGAAAACAAATCTGTTTACGTACAACAGTTTTTGAACACTTGCAACATTTATTGAATACCACTGAAATTGAGACATAGTAGAATTACTAGTCATTACATATATATCTTTGTCAAATATATTCCTCAATATATACAGAAATGACCCTGCTGTTTTGGATCTTCTTTTTTCCAGAAGCCATGTTCATATTCAATAATGCTACAAATACTGTCAGTTTAAAGGCCAATGACAGATTATTCCCTAAATTCTGATTTTCTTACTAGCATTGTAATAATAAGCTCAGGTGTTCAGGGAATGAGCCATTGTTTTTTATTATTATACTTAGGATAATTTGTGAATTTAACAGAATTCATTTCTGATGAAGGAATTTTAATTTTAAAATGATTGTATGTGTGTCCCATGCCGAACACTAGACATTGTACGTGTAAAGGTGAAAAGGCACAAAGTCAGTCTTCATAAAAGCTTACAGTTGAGTTGAAGGAGTGAGAAAAATTAATATGTAGGCGAAAACCTTTGAGCCGCATCAAAGATAGTAAATATTAATACTGTAGGAAGCATGGCTACATAGCGCAGTGGAAAAGGCCAGAGAAATGGTACTGGAATTACAGGCTGATATTGACAATGAAGTGAGTGCTGCGAAGGTTGTGAGAAATGCCATTTGTGGAAGTGCTCACAGCTCCTGCTGTGGGGGTGAATTCACTTTAGAATTGAAGGACAAAAGCAACAAAAAAATCCCTTGTTTCCAAATCCAGGAAAAGTACGAGAAAACTGGAAAATTTGAAAATGGAGAGTGAAAAACAAAAGCAAGATAATCTAGCATCCTCTAAGTCATGTGATGGGACAGATTTTAGTAAACTAAACATCAGAGGAAGTTTTCAGGGATATAATTTCATGTGAATTTGTTCATCTTCTACCAGACATTCGTCGAATGTAGTTTTATGCCAATGATTGTTGTCAATGTTGAGGGCTCTTAAAGGCTGTTATTGTCAAACCTGTTTTGTGACTCTTCCAGTCCACCACCAAGGGCCTTGATCAGCTTATACAGCAATGAGGAAAGGAAGGATTCCATCACTTGGTTCTGTTTCAATCCATATGTGATTGCAAGATAAAAATAAGTCAAAGATGATCTTAAACGTGGTTGGTCCTGTGACTATTGTCACAATGTAATGACCCTGAATGGTGAGTCAATTAGATTATAATGAACCTAGCATTATCTTTATTGGAGGAGATAAGACTGGGACTCCTCACCCTTATGATTGATGTTGTAGTTTTAAGAAAATGACTGACTTTTCTGAGTAGTTTGTTCTTCATAAAGAGCAAGATAATAACTAAGCCTTATAGCTTTGATGATTGAAACATGTAAAGTACCTACAATACTAACACAGAGTGAATGTCAAACACTTTAAGGTAAGATGTACCTTGGATTTTAGATGAGATGTATTTTGGATTTTGGATTATTTTTTGAGGCAAGGAATAACACATATATAATGAACTTTCCTGAGGATGGAACCCAAGTTAAATCAAAATTTATTTGTGCTACATAACATATTTTGTTGATTTTTTTCAATACAGGGTATCAAATCTAGGATCTAAGCATGCTGGGTAAACATTATATCACAAGGATCAATCCCTACCCTTTCAGAAACATATTATAGAAATAGCCTTATGGTAATTTGACACAGTATTTTCAGCATGCCTGTCAGATGAACTTAGCCAGCATTACTTTGAACAATTCATGAACTTACTGCAGCTTTGATTACCTGAACAAGACATGCATAAAATCAGGACCATCATCATTTGCTCATGGGTAAAAGAGGGCTGTGTGAGGTCCCCATGTCACCCTGAGGGGTTGTTGGTAGTTCATATTTAATTGTACAGAGGACACCTTCATCCGTGACTTAGCAGTTGAAATGTAGCCCATATTCTAGTAAAGAACATTCCACCCACATTCACATAAACAACCCCAATAGAATGGGTAGACCTCCCACCCCGAAGGCATAAAAGATTGAGCGGGCTCTTCTGGAAGACTTCTCAGAAGGGGGAGCAGGTATGCATTAGGGTAAGAAGGCAGAAATGACTAAAGTCAATTACATTCTGTATGAAACTGTCCAAAAACAAATTTCCTTTAAGAACTTTGAGTTTGAACCAATTCAGGTTTTAGGTTTGTGAATTAGGAATGATCAGTAAGTTTATTATTGTGCTTGTAATCCTTTCTGCTGCTTACTTGAAAGTATTTGCTTTTCTCCCCCATTTTTTTTTTCAATTCAAAGCATGTCCCGAATGAAGATTGCTAGGACTCTTACCCACTTATAATAAGGACTAGCTCAGTGATCTTATGGCATCTCCTTTCTTAGGTCTCGGTATTGCAGAATATTAGTTATAGATCTGTTACTTTTGTTTATGCTGCAAAACATTTATTTAACAATGCAAAGATCTGTTGCATTTTTTTTATGTTGCCTTTGTTAAAACTCTGTGAAACTGTTACTTTGCCTGTCTAAAACACCCGATTAGTCTAATAAAGAGATGAATGGCTAATAGGTAGGCAGAAGAAAGAATAGGTGGGGCTGGCAGGCAGAGAAAAGAAATAGGAGGAGAAATATGGGAGGAGGAGATTGAGTAACAAGAAAAGAAGGAGAGGAGGATACTAGGAGCCAGCCACCCAGTTACACAGCAAGTCTCAGAGTAAGAAGTAAAGAAAGATACACAGAAATAGAGAAAGATAAAAGTACACGGGCCAAAGGTAGACAGGATAATTTCCACTAAGAAAAACTGGCAAGAAACAAGCCAAGCTAGGGCTGGCCATTCATAATTTGGAATATGTCTCTTTGTGATTCATTTGGGAGCTGGGTGGTGGGTCTCCCAAGGAGCCAAAGAGCAAAAGACAGCAACCAGCTATATACATCAGAAACTACGATCCCGTGGCCCCAGATATAAGCACATGCTTCTTCCTATTGTAGGAAATAGTTGATTGAGGAAAGAATCTCACCACATTTGGTCCTGAGTTTAACAGAGGAAGAAAGGAACATCCCTGGTGTTATTCATTTAAAACCCCTTCCAGAAACTTATATGAATCTTCTTCCACAGCAGTGGGCAGTAGTTTCAAAGGGTTTTGTTCTGGGGATAAGTATGACTTTGGACCATTGATCTCCATGTCTCTAGGTTTTATTCTATAGATGTTTCTAAACCATTTGTTCTGGGTGCTTTATAAATTCTTTAAAAACATTTTCACTTTTAATATTTTCTTACATATATTACACAGAATCCTAGAGCTCATTATGACATTTGGATATGTGTATATCATGTACTTTCATGACATCCACTCTATTCTCTATCTCCTGCTGATCTTCCCTTTCCCCTGTCCTTCCTACCAGAAAAGGGAAGGGAGAAACGATGTAACTATAATCTCAAAAATTAAAAGAAAAAAATTCTACAAAAACTATATTCTCCATGTGAAAGAAAACAGGAGATATTTGTGTTTCTGACTCTGACTTATTTTACTTGACATTTTCTGCAAATGAAATAATAGTTTCATTTTTTTTATACTACTGACCAAAACTCTACTGTGTATATAAGTCATGCTTTTATCCATTCACTCATTGGACATTTAAGATGATTTCATAACTTGGCTATTGTACCACAATAAGCATAGATTAAACCAAAATTATTCCCAGACTTAAGCGTTTCATAAGGTTACAGCCCTTTTTAAAGATTTGTTTTATTTTTAATCATAAGCACATGTGTGTCTGTGTAGCGGGTATGTGTATACGTGAGTATAGGAATTTTAAAAAGAGGATATCAGACTCCTTGGAGCTGGAGTTACAGGCTATTATAAAGTGCCTTGTGTCGGGGTGCTGGCAACTAAACTCATGTCCTCTTGAAAAGCACTATTCATCCCTAACCACTGAGCCATCTGCCCAGTCTCCTATGGCTATTGCTGTGGCCAAATGTGGGCAGCATAAGTCAGTTTGTATCTGCAGAAGCCACAGCCTTTCTTTGTCGTGCTTCACTTCACTTACATTTTTATTTCATCATCTTCACAATCTGGAACTCTATAAGAGTCCTGAGACATTCACCTTTCTGACGTGAGTTGGCGGGGCTGTGCATTCTTGATTTGGGAAGACCACGTACCTTGTCTGTTTGTATTCAAACCTTTTGTCTATCTAGAACTTCCTAGGCTCGATTTAATCTTATCAAAGACTTAAACACACCTTGACTATTCCAACCCTTGATCTGGTGTTACCCAGGACTGGGACTAAATTAGGCAGAGTTGCTTAAAAGAGGCGTATTTGCCATCACTGATGCGGATGGTAAAATGTCTACATTCCCTTGTTCTAACTTCTTTCAGCAAAATCATGGTTTGTGTCTTAAAAGACCTTGGTTTTTGTCATACTTTGTCAAAGAGAACCAATGAAAAATAAAATTTCTTTAGCAATGCTGATATTCACAAAGCTCTTTGCATAAAGTTCTGACATACACATCAAACATCCATTCTATTTTAGCACTGAACGCAGCAGGCTTACATGACATGCCATGAGTGGCCTCTGTTCAAGTTGATCCAATACTTCTCCCAATAGTCTCCAAAGGAAAACGTGTGTTTTCAGAGCTTTGTGAAGCCTGATTTTTAGCAATAGGGCTTTTATTTGCCAACTTTTCTAAAGCAAAAAAATAACCCCACAATTTCTGTGGTTTATATTTCAGTTTTCCTCTTTCACCCATGCTAATGACATGTGACTGGCGTGGTAGGGTTGCTCTCTCCCCTTCTCAGCTCCATTCCATGACCTAGACTGCAGAGAGCCATCTACAGGTGACATGCCAATTCTCGTTTCTGAAGAAACATGGGAAGAGTTCAAATTCAAGGAAGAGGAAAGTATTTTCACACAGAATCGATGGGATGAAAGTTTACAAACAAAATGTAAACTGATTAACAAGCCACGCTGACCCCCTTTGATTCTTCTCTAAAATGGGCAGTTGCTTTCTCATGGATCTTTTTCAATATTTCTTATAACTAAGATGAGTGAAAGCAACAAAAGCTAACAAGGTTTCCAAGCTCTGGTTTAACTTTAAGGCATTTATGAATGTTATCACTGATGTGTTGGATACTATCATACCTATTGTGTAAAACTGGGGAGATGAACCGTGAACAATATAATATATGTTCTATGGTGTGAGGAGAAAACATGAAATGTGGGCATAGATGGTATGACAAAAGAAATTATGCTCTGCGTATGTGTGTATTTGTGTGTGTGTAATATCTATGGGTGTGGTATATGTGCATGTATTGCATGCATGTGTGTGTGTGTGTGTGTGTGTGTGAACACAGAAACTAGAGATGCATGTCTTGTTCTATCACTCTCCAGTTTATTCCTTTGCAACAGGATTATTTTTTTATGAACCTGGAGCTATGCTCTTGGTCAACAAACCTCAGGGTACTCAGAGCCACTTCAGTAGCCTCTAAAGTCATGCTTTTAACCACTTTACAAGCTGTGTGCCAAACATGTACCCATCAAAAATGGGTACCTGTTGGAAATTTGTCGCACAAATAATACAAACCCAAAGAAAGATATTGGGATTCAAGCTGAAGATCTGAAAAGCAAAACAGTCAAGTCACTCTGATGATTAATGGAGGCAGCAGTACCATTTCAGTCTGAGGTAGAGGTTAGAGCCAAGGGATGGCTGCTTTGCTTTTCTGATCTTCAGGTTCAACCCCAATATCTGTCTCTGGGTTTTTATTGTTCATGCTACAGAAACTACTGTAGAAATAACTACGATATAGATTACACAGATAAAACTTCCTGTGAAAAGTAATATTAAAGTCCAAGTACATTTCTTAAAATTGTGAGGCTATTATTATCATTACTGTGTAAATGATCTATGAGTCAGAATAAACCCAAAGCTTGTGGACCAAGCACCTTTACTCATTGAGCCATACCAAAAACTCAAAATCATGAGTCTGAAGAAAGGTTGGATGATGTCATTGGGAATGAATAGGCTTTCCCATCTACAAAGCTCCTGCCAGTAGCAGAAGAACAAATAGCTCTACCTATGAGGCTAAAGCTTCTGTAGTTAAGAGAGAGGCATCTGGACCAAGAAAACAAATAGCGATAGAATGGAAAAGACTGTAAATGATTTTATGGCTGTATTATTCAACAAACCAGCTAGATTGTTTGTCCTTTTGGCAACCAATTGCCTACAACCCTTGTTTCTACATTTAATTATTTATGGTTCTTTGATAGGAAATAATTGCTTAGTTAATCAAGTACTGCTTTAAAGAAAGAGAACAATCTGTTTTGATTCTTTTGTTCGGGGGGAAAATCTGAGATAAATGGCATTTTCCCTGCTCTCAATGTCTATTTGTAAATTTCAGTCTATTCTAAGTGAAAGCAAGTACTTAAAGGCACTATCAAATTGAAGATAGACCCTCAGGAAAAGTGGTCTCATTTACATGCAGCTTGTAGTGCTTTTTGTGAGAACATGTTTGACTTTGCACTTTTCCTTGATAGCAAATGGGAGCAGAATAAATGTATTGTGCAGAAGTCACTTGACAGCTTAAAAACCTTAATAGCATTTGGATTCTTTTTTATGCTATATATTCCTAACAATGCAAATTTTCACAGAGTGAAATCTCTCTGCTGTTTCAAAAAAGGACACTTGCATGGTTTCAGATTTCAGAAAGGAAAAACTACTTCAGGTGACATGTAGAGTATCGCAAAGCTATTTTGAAATAAAAGATTCCTGTACATAACTCTCACTTACTTATATTAAATTAGAAATTGATTATTTGAAACTGTGCATACGAAAAGTAGAAATCAGAGCTTTCAAAAGGATCACTGTCTCTCTGTGTAAAATACTCTTAAAGTCATATAATTAATAAAATAAGATGGCGTTTTTTTCTATTCAAGGTAAACCTACACAACACTTTTTATTTAAATAATTTAAGTCAGAAAAAAGAGTAGTTATATTTGAACATATAGAGAAGGATCCTAAGTGAACTTGAGCTTATTGTGATGAAATAGTTACAAAAATTAGCTCAGCATAAATTCAAGTCTTAGCTGCCACTGCAACCTAAAGATATGGCATGAAATCCTATAATTTCATGTAAATTCTCCTGATTAACCTACAAAGCCGGATGTCACAATACAGCAGGCACGGATCCTGTCTCTGGCTGAGTATAGGAATAATGCAGCTGAGCTTGTAGAAGCAGTACTGTTACCCCTGAGTGTTGAAAGCAAATTCAGTGTTTTTGTCCATCTCAGACTTTTACTTGAAGATCTTCTAGATCCTTCTGTGCAGATGCTGATTTTCTTTATATAGTTCTTGCACTCTCCTGGAAAATGGAAGGATCACCGAAAATTTTTGTTTATTTGCTTGTTTGTTTGAGACAGGGTTTCTCTGTTGCTTTGGAGTCTGTTCTGGAACTAGGTCTTGTAGACCAGGCTGGCCTTGAACTCACAGAGATCCATCTGTCTCTGCCTCCCAAGTGCTGGGATTAAAGGTGTGTGCCACCACTGCCTGGCTGGAATATTGATTTTTGAGCCACTTGAGTTCTTTTTGGAATGAGAAGTATGAAGGGCAAGTCTCCGTACTTTTTATGGCCAAATAAATAGTCTGGCTTTCAATCACAGTAGTTTTTATTAATTTTAATTTCTTCTTTATCAGTGGTTCTCAACCTTCCTAATGCTGTGACCCTTTAATACAGTTCCTCATGTTGCGGTGATCCCCAACCCTAAAATTATTTTATTGCTACCTCATAGCTGTAATTTTGCTACAGTTATAAATCATAATGTAAATATCTGATACATAATATTTGCAACATGTTGGTTGAGAACTGCTGTTCTTTTTTTAAAAAAATATGTATTTCATTTATAGTTTTTACAACCTGACCACTGTTTCACCTCTTTCCTCTCCTTTCAGTCCTTCCCCTAATCTCCACTTGACCATCCCATCCACTCCTCCTCTGTTTCTGTTTAGAGGAGGCCCAGCCTCCATGTGTATCAGCCAAACACAACATATCAAGTTAAAGGTTGGACAGCACAACCCAGTATGAGGATAAGTATCCTAAAAACTGTAAAAAGAATCAAAGGCAGCCCCTGATTCCACTGTTAGATGTCCCACAAGAAGACTAAGTTATACAATTGTAACATATGCAGAGGGCCCAGGTCAGTCCCATGTAGGTTCTCTGGTTGTTGGAGAACCCCTGTTCTTTATCAATTTTGTTTTCCTACCAGAATTTCTGGTAACATACCTATTTTTGATTACCTCACTGTAAGGAATTGCCTCAAGAAACTAAATATTTTCTCCAAGAAACTAAATGTTCTTCAAGTTGATGGTAGTGTTATTCTGACTTGTTTTAATTTAATATATTTGAAAGGGTTCCCCTGGAATCATATCTGACTCCTTATACATGAGCAACATAAGGCATTGTGTTGAACTGTGGTAGTTTGAATGCAATTGGTCGCAATCCCAAAGGCAGTGGCACTATTAAGAGGTGTGGCCCTGTTGAAGAAGGTGTGTTAGCCTTGGAGGAAGTGTCACCATGTGGGGCGGTCTTTGAGATATCCTTTGCTCAAGCTTCGCTCAGTGTGACAGTCCACAGTAGCCAGCACCACGTCTGCTTGCATGCCACCATGCTTCCCACCATGATAATAATAAACTGTACCTCTGAACTCAAAGCCTCCCTCTCAGTTAAATGTTTTCCTTGATAGAAGTTGTTGTTGTCGTAGTATCTCTTCACAGCAATAGAAACCCTAACTAAGACATGGACCAGGACCAGCTCATATCATTGCCATGATGCAGTGTTCTTAGAGGTACCCATCTGGGATGGTGAAAAAAAAATTGTGGTGATATGTAGATTTTCATAAACTCCTCATTTTGTAAATTATTATGATTATTGGCCAAAATCTAGGGTCAGAGAACACCAGAGGAGTCCCAGATTCTTGTGTCCCTAAGTAAGGAATTGACAGAGGCACAGAATGGCAGCAGATCCTGGGACAGTTTCCTAAGAGAGTGAATTTCCAAGATGGGAAAAGTGGGCTGGAGAAGAGAGGCAAAAGGAAAGATCAACAGCTCAGTCAGCCCTGTGCACAAAAGATGAGGCCTGTCATGTCTCCTGAGAATGACGGTGTGGCTCATTGCGTACATCAGGATTGTCTCTGAATACCCTACCTGTTGCAGGTAGGGACTTTGTATGTTACAATCTCCTTAACATTTTCAATCTCCCTCCAAAGGTGTATTTAATATATGTTTAATAAATATTAATACAATATATTAAGCATAGAATATTTCATATATACTTAGATATGTGAGTGTTTTTGCATACATGTTTGTCTGTGTACCATGCACACGTCTGGTCAGAAGAGGCATCAGATTCCCTGGAACTGGAGTTACAGAAGGTTAAATGCCACTATGTGGGTGCTTGGACTCGAACTCAGGTCCTCAACAAGAACAAGTGCTCTTAATCATGGAGTTGTCTCTCCAGTCCTAAAAGGGTTTATACATTAGTATCATAATGAGTCATAGGTTACTTTTGGATGCCCTAGAACATCCTTGCATGTATACCAGGGGCTTGAGCAGGCCTGGACATGGGAAGGTGTAGTCTTCCCTTTTTGTCAGCTCAGTTTTCTTAGTGCTAATTTGCAGTCTTTGTGAAAAGCTTAGCTGACCTCACTCTCTGCTCTATTTTCTTGCCTCACTTGCAAATGAACTGCAGTTTTAAGAAGTTACATAGGGAGATTTTATATATCTTTCTTTTAGCTTCCTTCAATAATATTTGAATGCAAGATTATAGTACAATATCACACTGTACTATAATGTGATATCCACATTGTTAAGTTCCCTCCAGCATTCAAGTTGATAGACTTTTTTCTTTGATTATTATTATTACATATGTGTGTGTAAATGTATGGTATAGACACACATGCAAAACAATATATGATATGTGTATATGCACAAATATTTATAAATACAAACTGATGAGTCCATTTTAGTGGCACACACATGCGTGTGTGTGTTTGTGTGTGTGTATATGACTTCAAGTCTGGCCATACTAAATTGGGAAACCGATAAGGGGATTCATCCCTGGTAGAGGCAAATTCCCTTTTTCCTGGAAGTCATTAGTTGCCTGTAGTTTGAATCTTCAGGACCTTCTTTAAAAGCTTGGTATGTGTGTTCCTACATGACTGTGCCTGTTGGTACAGTACTGAGGAGCAGAGATGGACACACATCAAAACCTTAATAGCCTCTAATTCTCTAAGAGATCTTCCTGCAGGCAGTAGGAAAGACAAAAGCATCAGACATCCTGCTCTGGCCTCCCTACATGTGTGTAGACACAGCACACATGTATGACCCTGTCTACAACACATATACACATTAAAAAGGGTGTAAGGAAATCAGAGGGTCACTGATGGTGTGGGCCCTCAGCTTTCCGTTGTTTGGAGACAGGGTCTCTTCATTGTTCACCCCTGTGTTCACCAGCTAGCTAGTCATTAAGCTTCTGGAAATTTCCTGTTTCCACATCTCACTTCACTACAGGAGCACAGGAATTATAGACAAATGCTACCAGCTCCACTTTGTGTGGATTTGGGGGAGTCAAACTCAGATCTTCATGGTTGCGCTGCAATTATTTTATGCACCAAACCTTCATTTCATCCTAGTGAATCTAGATTCCATTGGGGTTTTTTCAGTGTTGCTTTTCAGCATAATACTTTATGCTTTTAACAGTGTTTGTCCACACAATGAGATAGAGATACAACATAAAAGTCATGCTCTATCATGCTGGGATATTAAAATCTTACTTTGATTTTTATCTTGTCAGTCTCTCCCACCATGAAAGCAATTATTTCAAACTGTTTCTGCTATGTGCCTTGAATGATATGGCGGAAAATAGTGTAATATTTGTTTCTATCACCAAATATCACAATTTAATAAAACTACCCTTATTTTTGTATATTTGATGGTCCTTTCCATTATGGTTCCAAGTGTTCGCCTATTCTTTCATTTTGTTAGGAAACGTTCTTCAAGGCATATTCCAGACTTTCTTCTGCTGGTGGCAACTTCTTAGTTTTCCTGAGGTTAGGTCTGTTTCATTTCCCCCTTTTTGCTTGTGGGAATGTTTTACCAAAACCAGAGTTTTTGTCTGATGACTTATTTTTTAATCTCTTGGAAAACCATATCAATTTCTGTAGAGTTCCACGTGTGTAATTCACTATCATTGAAGTTTGTGTACATTTCTTATTTTTAGAACTGAGGATAAATGTATATAAAATCCCCCTAACCCCTATTTGCTTTGAAGACTTCTTTTTTGTTTCAGTAATATTTTTAGGGTTTTTTTTTTAAGTTTTTTTTTTCTTGAGGCAGGGTTCATTTGTGTAGCCCTGACTGTCCTGGAATTCACTTTGTAGACCAGGCTGTCTTAGAACTCACAGAGATCCTCCTGAGTGCTGGGATTAAAGATGTGCGCCACCACCAACTAGTTTTGTTTCAGTTTTTAACAATTTATTTATAATACATCTTGCAAGATTTCTCTGTGTTTATTGTGCTCTGATTTTGCTCTGCTCTTTTAGGTTGGAGGACTGTTCCTGACGAGTTTCAGAAGTTTTCTGTTAGATCTTTTGAGCGATTGATCATCCTCTTATCTTTCTCTTATACTTGTGAAACTGTATTGATAAAAATATTAGATTGCTTTTGCTGGTGCTGTGGGTGGAAATCAGAGACTCGTGCATGTTAGGTAAGCATGTTGCTATTGTGTTATGTGTCTAGCTTGTATCTGAGCATTTTGAAGTTCTGAGAATTAGTGGGCACTACTGCCCCCTTTAGATTTAGTGTTAGGACACAGCCCAATAGTATTGGAATGTTTACTCACTTTCCTTAGCTCTTGCAATAATAGTCTGGCCTGCTTCAATCTTCTGGTTCTTCTGAGTGCTTGCTGGATTACATTGGTTCTGCCTCATGGGCAGAATGTGCTTCTCTGGGCTTCCCACTGTTGAACTGAGTGTGGGGTATCCAGACATGGAGGACAGAAGGCTCGTTTCCTCTCCTGTTCTTTGACCTTTCGATGACACTGAAACCCTCAGTCTACCATTGCCATTTTCCTCATCTCCTGTCACTGGATGATCTAAATGGTGCTTGACAAGTAATGTGAAAAAATTAAGGTCACTCAAGGGGAGTCGTTGTACTTAGGTGACATTTGAAGAGAGACCTGGATCAAGTGGGGGGAGATCTCTTTAGAGATATCTGCAGAAGGACTGCTCCATTAGTATCTGAGACCTCGGTTATTTTAAAGACTGTTAATGAAATCTGTATGTGAGCTCAGTTAATTGGCACGCATGCCTTTCCATCACTAAAAGACTTACTTGAAAATAGAGCCCATGATTTCACCAAATGCAAAGCTAGAATCCAAGTTACATCTTTTAGGACATTTCCTGAATGACATCTAATTAAGTATCAGGTTACCACCATTGTTGTCTTTAGTTTTAAATTGCCAGCTCAATCATCCCAGAAAACCCACACAAGCAAAAATGTGATAGCTCAGAATGACTTCTGAACATTACAGCTTCAACAGGGCCAAATATAGTCCACATCTCAATTTCAAGTATTGCCTACTACTGTTTTCCTGGTACAACATCAGAACTGAGCAGCTGACAGGGAAACTCTGTAGTATGCAGAGCAAAAATTACCAGCTATGCAGTATTTGTCAAGAAGAAAAAATATGACCTTTGCCATAGAGACAATTAACTTCATTGACTAACTGAATCATCCAGTATTTCTATGATCACATTTTAATTTTCTGTCAATATTAGTTCATATGGAAGATAATTTCTACATGTTTCAACAAAACCAAAGGTTATCATGGGTTTTGTTTAATTTTAGAATCTGCTACAGTACTCTGGAAGGTAAAATTCAAGAAAGAGTAGAAATAAGAAATTGTAGACAAAATTTTTTCACACAATCTTGATTTGGGATTTTGCTGAGTGCCGTATTCTGAAAGATAAATTGGGCAAAGCACATGACCATGGTATTGAAGTTTTAAATGCATGTATATTGAACAAGACAAACTTGGTTCAATCAAATTGATTAAAAGTTATTGAGTCCTGAAGACACCGTGGAGCCATTATGCATTCTTAAAACGAAACCAAAAGAAAAAAAATGACTTATTTTGATTAATAATTGTGGAGAACTGACTGAATCTATCTGCCTACTAAGGTAGTTTGATAGGAGAAATAATGATAGTTATGGTAGAAATTAAAATTAGAAAAGAGAATATAGGAGAATTTTTGTTTTGTTGATATATTATTGATAACAAGTTTTCTGTATAATTAAAGAATGTGGATCAGTGCTTTCAAAATGGCTATCTGAACTGTCACCATCCCAAGCCATGAATTTAATGTGGCAAAACTATTTACGTTAAGTATCTTAAGACTTGTCATTTTGGAGAAGTCATATAGATGTCTTTGTCTACCTGAGATCTGTTTATATGCCTGGAAGGCAAACACTTTCCTTAACTGCCCCCTGCTCTTATCTTAGGCAAAGGTCATCTTGATGCCATCAATAATCTCTAACCACCCTAAATGAAAGTATCCTATGGGCCAGAGGGTTTAATTCTGAGTCATTAGGCTTTTGCACTAAGTACATACTAACTTGTCACATACCCCAAAATAGTCTCTTGCCTCTAGGCAGTATGGATCTGTAAACATACCTCAATTCTGAATGAGAAGTCTAGTGCTCAAGCCTAGATTTTAAGAGGAGATCTTTTTCAGTGAGAAATGCAATATTTTAAAAATTTAAAAAGAAATTATGATGCCATAAGTATGGCAAACTGGTCTCTTTAATCCTCCTGATTGTTGTAGTGGAGGAAATACATTTCCAGATTGTGAAAATTTAGCTGGAAGCAAATTCTTGAAGCAAGACTAATAAGAAAAAGACTCAATAAGCTTGTTTCTGTGTAGATCTCTTGTTTGTTTGGGGAAGAGTGAATGAAGCATGCAGAGTGGCTTGGAGCCAAGGCATAAGGAAGTCTTCAACAGAATCAAGCCATGTATTGCTTATAGGGAGGCTAGTTTCAGTCTTGATGGAAACTCGAAAGGTACCTGAGCTTGAGTGAATGCTTCCTCCCCGAGGAGAGCTGTCACTAATAATTTCTCCTGTGATGCTCTCTAGTGATGCTCTTGGCAATTTTGCTATCTCATGGATGATTTTAACTGTAGTTTGTGCTCAAAGTTATAGACTTCTGCCCTGATTTTACTTTCTACCCAGCTTCAACTTTGGACCATACATTATATCTCCCCATTACTAATTTAGGTGGCTATTCTTAGTTGTCAAAACATAAAAATGGAGGGTATACTTGTGAGGGATCTTTTTTTCTTAATCTGAAGTAAAGAGGTATAGTATGAGGCTACTTGTTTGCTTCTGGCTGCCCAGACTCGAAATAGCCACTCAGAAACTATGTTAATTACAACACTGCATAGCCTATTAACTTATGTATATTTCTAGTTCACTCTTATATCTTAAATTAACCCACTTGTATTATTTTATATTTTACCATGAGGGTCATGGCCTGCTGTCAAGATTCTAGCTAGCGGCTTGCATTTTTCTCCTCTGGCAATAGCTTCTTTATTCATTAACCAATAAAAGCAGCACATATATAGAAGGACTTCCCACACCAAGAAGATCTACTTTCAATCTGAACTTTGGAGATATGAAGACACACACCATTAATCTGTATCTTGAGGAGGGAAGACACACCTTTAACCTGGGCCACACCTTCTGATGGAAGCCTATATAAGGACATAAAAGAAGGAAGCTTTTGCTTTATGTTTTCCTTTCCCTGCCTTGCTAGCAATTCATTGCTTTACTGGTATTGGAGT
Source organism: Myodes glareolus (assembly GCF_982192425.1). NCBI lineage: Eukaryota > Metazoa > Chordata > Mammalia > Rodentia > Cricetidae > Myodes > Myodes glareolus. The sequence continues at coordinate 27,354,287 of NC_142027.1, read as the reverse complement.
TTACTTCTTCTGAATACCAGCATATACCAAAGGCCAGCTGAGAAATTCATCTTCATGGACTGAGCAACTACTAGATTCTTGGCTTTTTTGTTCACAACCTGTCCTCGTTGGCTTAGTTGGACTACAGTCTGTAAGTCATTCTTATAAAACTCCTGTGTGTGTGTGTGTGTGTGTGTGTGTGTGTGTGCATTTGATAAGTTCTGTTACTATAGAGAACCCTGACTATTATACTAATTGACACAATAATTCTATTATTTCAGTTTCAATCACTTGTTCTGATTCTATCTCATCCTCTAAATTTTAATTCATTTCCCTATATAATGATTTGTATAATGACTTCACAACATAATTTCTAAATAAATTGATTTCATGACCTTTGAATTCTTTCCTCATCATTCTCATATTCTGATCTATTTACATTTTCAACAAATCTTGCTTCCTTCTTCTCTTCCTTCCCCACCCCTTCTCCTAGGCTTACCTTAAAATCACAATCTTCTTTCTTTAACCTTTCTTGTGTTGGGATCATTTTTAATATTTTGGGGTAGGATCTCTCTATATAGCCTTGGTTGCTCCCAAATACACAGTCCTCTTTAACTCATCCTCCTGTGTGCTGGATTATAAGCACATCCTACCACTTCTAGTTCAGCTTTAAATGAGGGTTTGTTGTTATAATGTTTTATTTATATTGCATTTATGGTTTGTTATTATTCCAATCTTCCCCTGTGCTTATCTTCAGTGTTTTGGTTTCCATTGGTTGATTGTACTTGGTAGAAAAATGATAGCTCAAAGTAACTGCCTACTCACTCCAATCTGTACCACCAAACAAACTGTATTTCTTAAAAGTTCAAAAATAGAAATTTTCTTAGTGTAGTTAATAGTCACTAATCCCCAGTGGACATGTACGAACTGCTATCATGTTTTCCTCATCCATTTTCTGTTCTAGAAAACTATTACTCCATCCTCTTCTCAAACTTTCAAACTCCCGAAGTAGTCTGCTGATATGCTCTGTGAATAAAGAATGTTTTTATGTTGGAAGAGATGAGGCCCGTAGGAAGGAAACACCTGCTTGTTAGCAGATGGCTGTAGTTTTTCACCCCTTTCTCCGCCAAAGATCCAAAATCCCTTCAATATCTTCTTGTCACTAGCTTCTCATTAGGGCTCAGGCTTTTATCCAATGTATTTACTTTTCAGGTGGTTTCAGTAAGACCTTGAGAGTCATTTATGCCCCCAAGGGTCCTCAGATTTGTATCTCCAGCCTGATAATCTCCTTAAAACTCTAATTTCCCCCCTTTGATGCTTATTAAAATGTTTCCTTAAGTCAATTCTCTTCTTGTTCTTAACTCCCTAGTTAACGGTTGGATAATCCTTTGTGAGTTGTTGTGGAAGAAATCGTGATATTCTTAAGATTACTCTCTCCGATTGTTTTCCCCCACAAATTTCTTTGAAGTCTAAGCAGCCTGGAACCATCAGTTTAACTACTGTCTAGGGAAATGGCAAATATTTTTATAATTTACCTTCCTTCCCCCTCCCTTTCCCTCTCTTCTTCCTTCTGTCCCTTCCTTTACTGTTAGTGGACTTGAACCTTTTTCAGAATTATGAGTTATTCTACTCTTTTCTGATTGTGTAAAACCTTGATTCCAGGCACAGGTCTAGTCTACTCACCAGATTCAACTTTAATTCTCAATATTTATTATAATTTATAACTTCAGATTATTCTAATTTTCTTTCAAGCATCTTTAATCACTTAAAAAAGATAATAATAAAATCTAATTTAGATTTCCTGGGCATTTGTAGACATATAGATTGCAATATTTCTGAAACTAATTTTTTTTCTATTATAGGACTCTGTATCATGTGAATTTTTGTTTTTTTCTTTTTAATTAATTTTTAAAATTTATTTTACATACCAATATCAGTTTTCTCTCCCTGCTCTCCTCCTGTTCCCTCTCTCTCATCTCATTTGTACCTGATTCTACTCTTCAGAAAGGATAAGGCCTCTCATGGGATTCATCAAAGCATGGGATGTCAAATTGAGGCAGGACCAAGTTCCTCCCCACTGCATTAAGGTTGAGTAAGGCATCCCACCGTAGGGAATTGGTTCCCAAAAAGAAAGCTCATGCACCAGTACAGATCCTGGTCCCACTACTAAGTACCCCAAAACTGACCAAACTACACAACTGTCTCTCACTTGCAGAGGGTCTAGTTCAGTTCCATGTAGGCTCCCTTGCTGTGGGACAAATGGTTTTACCCTAAAGATTTCTTGCACTTGTTTAATAAAATGCTGTTTGGCCAGTAGCCAGGCAGGAAGTATAGGTGGGGCAAACGGGCAGGAAGTAGAGGTGGGGCAATGAGAATTCTGGAAAGAGGGAAGTTTCAGTCTGTAGCCATGACCCAGCCACAGAGGAAGCAAGATGTGACTGCCTCTCTAAAAAGCGTACCAAGCCACGTGACTAACATAGAAAAGAAACTGGCCAATTTAAGATGTAAGAATTAATTAATAAGAAGTCTGAGCCATTAGACCAATTAATGTAATTATAACCTCTGTGTGTTTCTTTGGGACTAAATGGCTGTGGGACCTGGTGGGACAGAAACTTCTGCCAACACTCCCTCCTAGCTGTTGTTCTTGAGTTCATGAGCTTCCACAAGCTTGGGTCAGCTGTCACTATAGATTTCCCTATCATGATCTTGATCCCTTTGCTCACATAATCTTTCTTCTCACTCTTCAGCTGGACTCCCATAACTCAGCCAAGTGCTTGGCTGTGGATCTCTGCAACTGCTTCCATCAGTTACTGGATGAAGGTAGATTGCATAATGTTGATAATTTAAAAATTAGAAACATTTATTTTATTTTTATCCATCTACTATTATTGTCACCATTTGGGTTAAAAATGAAAGCAAATGACAAAAAGGTTTTATGGATCTTTCATTATAATTTAATTTTATTTGTTATCTTTCTACTAATTATTTTCATTTGGTGTGAAGAGTAGTGAGTATCATTATGGTGTTTTCACGCATATATGTCATAAAATTTGCTCTCATTCATTACCCACTCATAGAATTTAATTAGAATAATCATTGAACATTTAAGTCTAACCATGTAGACTTATATTTGTTGATTTTCAAATGTGCTTCAACTGAGTCCAGTCTAGAAAAATATTGACAGAGATTGTCTAAGAAAATGAATCAGCCATAAGATTATTTCCAATGCCCATGAAAAATGTACAAGCTGTGTGTATTTAAAAAAATGGAAACATTTATTTCAGTCATGGAGATTAAATATGGGTGACAGGTGAATTGGAAGCCTGCCTCATACTTGGAATAAGTTCTCTAATTCATACAGGTTGTTTGATACATCTTTGTCCACTGTTGCAAAATATAGGCTGCTCAAATGCAACAGCAGTCTCTAACGTAATTAATCATATTTTGTTCATGTCGTGATACCTACTTATTAAAAAGTGATAGGATAATCTTGTTTATATGATAAAGCTCTATACTATGAAGTTGCTGAAGTGGCTCATATAGAGAAGGATCTTTATAATTTTTACAAAATACAAAATGCTTTTATTTTTTTTACAGTTTAGGTGTTTCTTTTATCCCCCACGACAAAAGGCATTTGGATTCTGCATAGACAAGCTCAGAGTTAACATGCAAATACAGTTAGTAAATATAACAGCGCCATTTTGGGGGTCAGTACTGTTATAATTATAATTATGCTGGCCTGACCTCTCACCTGGGTATCCTGTTCTTTTAAGAGAGAAGCTCCACCCACTCCCAATCTCCCCCTTCCTGCAGAGGCAAGCTGAGCTCGCACCTCTTCTCTTCCTTTCTTTCGTTGTCTCTTTCCATTCTTCTTCTGAAGAGGCAACCTTTGCCTCCCCTTCGTTCCCCCCTTCTCTCCCCCATACTCCCATACCCATATAACCATCCCAGTACCCACTAAATAAACTCTATACCCAAGCTCTCTCCATCTGTTTCCCATCTGCAATGGTCTCCCACTTTCAGGGGACCTGTCAGTGTCTCTCACACCATAAATCTTTCAAGTACTATAGTGTTTTCATTTCCCCAAAGTTTCAGCTTAATGAGTTAAAATCTTGATATATCCCCAACTCATCAGCTTACTTTTCTGCTTGGTACATCTCTTGATATGTTGATTTGTCATCTGCCTTCAGATATTTCATTGGTCTGCTGGTCACCAGGATGCTGTCCATCAGGAACTGCCTGGGACTTCATTTATTTTCATGAAAGTTAAGCATATTTTTAAGTATTGATTAGACATTAGGATAGGAGAACATCCTCCATATAATGAAAGACCAATACCTTGGAAAATTTAAGCAGCATTGGCTTATTGCTTTATGCCCTAATTGCAATCATTTCTGCATCAGAAGCTGGGTTTGTTTCAATTTTCTTCATGATGGGACCTTTGATATTGAGTTATTCCTGCTTCTCCAAAGACTTCGTTCACATTAGAAACCAGTTGTTGGTGGAGCCCACAAACTTCAGTGCTGGTGGGGAGACGATCTGTGCAAGGTGGAGAATGAAGTTCAGTCAGTACCATCTTTGCAGGCACTGGGCCAGACTTCCAGGGACTGAGCTACAAGATGCTTTTTATATGGCAAATATCTAAATCAATACCAACTTAGTAGGATAAGGAAACTATTAAAACTTTTGGAAAATGAGTTTGAATTAAGAGCATATTTCTAAATATAGTTACTCATCTGACATCACCCAGTAAATATTTGTCTATGGAGTAGGATCAGTTGAGCACTGAATTGAATTTCAGAAAAAGACAGGTTTTGTTTCAGAATGGTGGTGGATTTAAGTTATATTAACAGTACCTCAACAGGGCAATATTGCTTCGCTTGACTTCATTCAAAAAAATGCAATATGGAATAGTTTTTAATCTACTTAGAGAGGTGGCAGAGGAACATAAAAGTTCAGAGACAGGCAAAAAAGTTCCCCTTGTCACCTCAGATTTTCTGGCTGGGGTGCAGTAAGTCAGGACAAAAGACAAATGAGCTAGAGAGAAGAAACCGAAGCAATTGAGTAGGCACATCACACATATGTGGCAGAATTTAGTGATAAGTAATAAACTCAAAGAGGTTGCAGGGAAGTGAATCTAGGAACACATTTATCCAAGCATAATAGTGTTGATAGCACTGTACACAAGTGACAAAACAAAGAAAAGATAGTTTGAACTTCTTGAGCTGGCAAATAGTAAAAAGGTGAATATAGGGGCTAATAAAGAATAGGTTGCTTATCACCATAGATCCTTCATCTGGTGATGGATGGAGATGGAGATGGAGACCCACATTCGAACACTGGACTTAACTCCCTAGGTCCCAACGAGAAGCAGAAGGAAAGAGAACGTGAGCAAGGAAGGCAAGATCAGAGGGAACCTTCATCCGACGATGGATGGCGATACAGACGGAGACCCACATTGGAGCACCGGACTGAGCCCCCCAAGGTCCAAATGAGGAGCAGAAGGAGGAAGAAAATGAAAAAGGAAATCAGGACTGCGAGGGGTGCGATCACCCACTGATACAAGGGGATGGATCTAATGAGAGTTCACCAAGGCCAGTTGGACTGGGACTGAACGAGCATGTGATCCAGCCAGATTCTCTGAATGAGGCCGGATTCTCTGAATGTGGTTGACCGGGAGTCTTTCTGAAAAGCCATTGACAATGACACTGGGACTTGTTTCCTCTGCATATACTGGACTTTTGGGATCCAGTCTGTTTGGATGCTCACCTTCCTGGACCTGGAGGGAGGGGGGAGGAGCTTGAACTACCCACAGGGCAGGAGACCCTGACTGCTCTTGGGGATGGAGAGGGAGGAGGGGAGTGGGGGGAGTGGGAGGGTGTTGGGAGGAGGGGCGGAAATGGAGACTTTTGTATTTTCATAAACTTTGAGAAAAAAAAAGAAGCTAAAAAAAAAAGAATAGGTTGGTAATTGTGTGTGTGTGTGTTGTCTCTAGGGTATTATGTACCTTAATAGCCTAGAGCTGGTTTTGTGATCAAGGGCTAGTTGTTGTGGTGGTGTGAATGACAATGTCCCCAATCCACTTATTGACTTATCGGGAGTGACATTATAAGAGGTGTGTCTTTGTTGGAGGAAGTGTGTCACTGTGGGATGAGCTTTGATGTTTCAGAGGTTCAAGTCAGGCCCAATGTTTCTCTCATCCTTCTGCCTGCAGACCCAGATGATTATATCTCTTGGCTCCATCTCCAGGACTAAGTTTTCCTGTTCACTGTCATATAGCCAATAGACTAAACCTCTTCATTGTAAGCAAGCCCAATTGGATGCTTTCTTTCATAAGAGTTTCTGTGGTCATAGAATCTCTTCACAGGAATAAAATCCTAAAATAGAAGTTGGTAGTAGGATTGTGGGGTATTGCTGTAAAAGTAATGACACATTTTTGGGGAGGACTGTGGGAGGACTTCGGAATTTTGGGCTAGAAATGCCATTAAAAGTTGAGAGCTCAGTGGAATGTTCTGTAGGATCTTGGAAGATAAGAATGTTGAGAGCAAGGCAGAAGGTGGAGATTTGGTTTGTGAAATTTCAGACAAGAGTTTAAGATTCTATCAATGCCATTTGCTATTTTGAATTAAGATTCTGTTTTTTTGATCAGTTGGGGCTGTAGAGTCAGCTGTGATTAAAAAGAAACCAACACCACTGAAGTGAAACCTTTGTGTTACTAGGAAAATTGATGATGCTTATCTGGAACTAAGAAATTAGTGGTGATTAAAGGGATTAGGAAAAGACCAAGATCATTGAGATAAAATCTCTGGAAAATGTTTCCTGAGAGTCAGCACACAGAAGCTGGTGTTCCAGGAGTGGTCAAAGTTGTACCTCATGTTGGCACCTGAACGTGGTAGTTTAAGAGTCACCCAGGTGGTACTGGTACTAAATGCATGAAAGGGTCATAGAGAGCAGCCGAGGCTTGACACTGTGTGGCAGGGCTGGAGTCTCTGAAGGGAATTAGTGAAAGTACAGATCAGTTGCAGCAAGGACCCCAGCAGTTTTGAAGATGCCGAGGCCATGGGATGAACACCAAGAACAGCAGCAGCTGTGGAGTGGAGTTAACTGGAGCCTAGAAAACAAGTCATATTTGATGTAGAGGGTAGAGCTGAAGAAGTGACCCAGGCTTCTTGGAGCATCCCAGAAGATCACGAGTGAGTCCCAGGTGATTGGATATTGGATTATTTTCTTTATTGGAGTTTGGTTTAATCTAAGTTTAGATTGTGACTGTGCCCTGGTTATTCCCTCTTGAAGGCATATTTAACTTAATTTTGATTTTTACAAGAGCCCACAGATGAAAGATTTTGATTTTTTAAAAGAATTTTTGGATTTTTAAAGAGATTGGACATTTTAAAAAGAATAAATTTTGATGTGTTTGAATTTGTAGGGACTGTTGAACTTTTAAATTTATTTTTGTTTTTAATATGAGATTTTGAGAATGAATGAGAAAGGAAAGGTTGTGGCTTTGCAGTAAAATATTTGAATGTCAAATTTATGTGGGTCAGTTGTGCTGGGTATTTGTATCTCAATTTGATATAGGCTGAAGTCATCTGAGAGGAGGAAATCTCAATTAAGAAAATGTTTCATAATACTGGGGATTGAGCAAGCTTGTAGAGCATTTTCTTAATTATGGATCAGTAGGAAAAGGACCAGCCTATTGTGGGTGGTGTCATCCTTGATCTTGTGGTCCTAGGTTCTCTAAGAGAGCAGGCAGAGCAAGCCATGGGGAGAAAGCCAGTAAGCAGCATCCATCTATGGCCTCTGTATCAGCTCCTGCTTCCAGGTTTCTGCTCTGTTGAATTTCTGTCCTCACTTCTTTCAGTGATGAACTATCTTGCAGAAGTGTAAACCAAACAAAACCTTTCCTCTCCAAGTTGCTTTTGGTCATGGTGTTTATTCACAGCAATAGAAACCGTAACTAGCATAGTTGTATTTTCTGGCTTGCAATACAGTTCCATGATAACACACGCTAAATATGAGCAAGGCCCTGACCCTAAACAATACATACATAACCCTCCACACACTAGTGTATGCACACACACACACACACACACACAACTATTGAAGAGTTTTTCTGATAAATTTTCATGCATCTTTTAAACTTTTTTCTGTCTTTAGACCAAAATAAAATGTGCCAAAATAACATATTGAGAAATGGCATATAATTGAATACACTGTGTTGTAGGAGGCTGCTTGTTTGTTCCTGGCTGCCCAGACCTGAAATAACAAACAGTATTGCAAATAATTTAGTTTCTGTGTGTTTATTTCAGGTTTGGGCAGCCAGGAACAAACAGCCTCCAACAACAAATTGGTGCGCCATATTGGGCACCATTTGTTGAAAGAGGTGTCTGTCATGCCCAGTCCCACAACCTTTCAGCCCCAAAGAATCACACAGAGGTCTACATTAATTATAAACTGTTTGGCCTATTAGCTCAGGCTTCTTATAACTCTTACAATTTATATTAGCCCATAATTCTTGTTTGTGTTAGCCACGTGGTTTGAAACCTTTTTCTTTGAGGCATTCTCATTTTGCTTCCTCTGTGTCTGGGTGATGACTGCAGACTGACTCTTTGCTCTTATCAGAATTCTCTTGTTCTTATTGCCCCACCTATACTTCCTGCCTGGCTACTGGCCAGTCAGCATTTTATTAAAACACAAGGGACAGGGTACAGACCATTGTCCCACAGGAATGCCCTGGTTTTATTGTTACATATCTGACGAAATACCATGAACTAAAGTCCCCGGAGAAAAGAAAGCCACTCCTATACCTAAGATTCTACAAGACTGATTGATAAATTATAATTTTTTAATTGTGGGAAGTTGGAATGTTATAGACCCAGAGACAAATTATCCTGGTAGTCAGTGCTTGTCTACCAATTGGTAGCTATCAGGTGAAATTTCCAAGGCTATATTAACAGTTTTCAGGTGTCCCCCAAGCTGAGAATCATCTGAAATCATCTGAAATATGTAGCAATGATTTTTCCTACTTTATCTATTACAGTCTTACCTCATTTCCACTAATGTGTTAGAAAAATGCTTGATTTAAAATATCCTTTTTTAAAAAAAAACTATAAAAACTTCCCAAAACTTCTATATTAGAACATAGTATTGAGTGTAGCCTGGATGTGTTCCTGCATCATGGTCCCTGACACTTGATTCTGGAATTAATTAACTTGTTGGTAATTGCATTTTAACTTACATTACACACCCATATTTAGCAATATAATTTCCTATTTGTATACCATATCAAAAACATTGACATTATAAACTTAAGCATGCAACAGTATCGGAAGAGGACTTTTATGTTAATTAAGTTTGGGCTAAAATGCTTTTTAATTTAAAAGGAATAATGATAAAATTTCCTTAGATTTTTTCATAATAGGGAATTTAGTATGTGTGTGTGTGTGTATGTGTATGTTGTCTATGTACACCTACTGTACTGGGGACAGGTCAGTACTGTAAATCTAAATGTCGTGATGACTTTTAACAGCACATCCTTTTCTTCACCTCTCTCATATCTGTGGTCCCTGCATCAATATTTCTTATTTCTTTTCTTTTACATTTCTACTTTGCTTGTTTTCTTACGTATTCATTTTCTGCTCTCAAGGATTTGCATCTTCGAAGTCACTCTGGTGAGAGTTGAGAAGTGTTTCAGTAAAGAATTCAATGTGTCAATGTAAATGGAGCTCCAGAGTCTTTGCAGTTGGTTTATTTTTCTTCTGTTTTCTCCAACCATCTCCTGATTCCAGATGTGCCACCTGGTTTTACGTGTTAGTGATGTCATGAACTACAAACTGAAACTCTGGCAGCAGTACAAAAAAAGAGCTAATTCTCAAACACACTTTGAATGTGCTTGGAACTACTAAACTAATATTTGGTAGGCAAATTGCGATCTCAAATTATAAAATATATTTACTTAGGAGTAGACTCATTTGACATTCAATTTACCTTATGTTATAAAAATATAAAGGTATATGTACTCAAATTCAGCTTTCCTGTAGTGGCAGGGTCTGGAGGATTTGTACCACCTTGTTGAAACCATGTTATGGGATTTGAGCTTCTTAGTTTAAAGAGGAAAAATATAGTTGAATGATCATGCACATTAAATATGCATATTGGTTGAGTTCAAGGTTTTTTTGAACAATATAAAATATTGGCTGCACGTGTTTACCAGTGGTTCTTCCCCAGAAATTGTGAACAGAAATACATATGGAGAGGATTTTAGTAGAAACCTAGAAGGCCCCATTAGTACAAAGCAGTTACAATGTTACAGCCTGGGTGGCCTGATCCTTACTGCTAGGAATACTATTCATCCCCAGGATAAATCAATATGCTATAATAAAACATGGTCAAACAGGAAGGACCATGGGAGAGAATTAGATGAATTAAAATGCTGTTCACACTGCATTTCTGAAGAACATTAAGATTCCAAGTTCTGCATTTCTAGTTGCTAATTATAAAGGCATTGTCACTGGTGAGTTCTATGTACCTTAAATAAGTTTTCTCAAGCACTGTGGTGCAGATGTAAGCAGAGAGATGACCCGAGGTTCAGTAACTTGCTTTCTCTCATAGTATTCTACATTAATCTTTGAAGTGTTGACTTATTAACTTAGGGTTATCTGATTTCAAAGTGCAGATGATAAGTCTCAACGATATTCCTTATTTTCAACGACACACAGCATCTTTACAGGTTTGATAACAAGCATGGACATTTTAAATTCATAATATCTGAGTCCTATCAGAAAGCACTTTTTAAAAAAAAATAACAAATGATTTGAAGCACAGCAGCCACGTTTCCGTTCAAACAAGTTTCCACTAGTCCAATATCTCCTTAGGCAAATAGCAACGTCCTAATGAGAAAAATGATTCAAATGTCAGGAGGGTCAGAAAACAGCTGAACAAAAAGATCAGAGAGCAGTTTGAAACTGGATGTGGTTTTCTGTTCAGCCCATTAGAACGTGGATTATCCCTGGAAACGTTAATGAGCTGGAAATTGCATGTAAGCCTTCTTTGCATCAATAAAATGCAGCTCAACCTTGTGCAAAAATGTACAATGATATGTGATAAGAGACAGTATTACAGATCAGCTAAACATCACGTCCTCCTGAAAAAGGAGGACAATGTATATAAAGTTATCCCATGCTTTGCACTAATGGAACACAGTTGTGAGTTACACACCTAATGTATACCATCTTCTGATTGGTGACAGAAGACATTTATTGAAGGAATGAACACTAGAAATCCTCTTGCAGTTTGCCATTCAGTTAGAAAGGAAATATGTTACTTGGCATCTGAATAGGAAAGGAAAAAAAAAAACTGTAGAGAAATGAAGCAAGACAAATGTTATCCAAATCCAGAGAGGCAGCAATGCAGAAGAAGGAGATGCAGTGGAATCTCCCACTGAAATTGGAGCCTTCCAATGAATACAGCCAACCTTTAGGTTATGGCACCAGAAAGGTCAGAGAGGGCCACCCAGACCAAACATCTTGATTTATAAATGAGTGAGCATAATCATCTGATAAAAAAACCTTGAAACTACTCCATTGCAAGATGTAACTGGATGATTATTAGCCTCGTTTTTCTTTCTTTAAAGAATGGGCAAGATAATGATATGTTACAATTTGTGGGAATGTTGTAATTTACATTTATATTCAAGGGTTGCTTTCCAAAACGCTTCTTTCTTGAGGGTCCCCTTACCCTTTCACCAGTAAAATAAACAAAAGGAACAAGTACTTGCTTTAGAATTGGAGCAATCAATGCTCAACCAGTGTCTATTCATTATATGAAAGGCTGTGGATAGAGTGAATGAAGTTAAAGATTATACATAATGTTCCACATACCAACCTGCATTTACATATGCATATATAATTCAGCTTTCTTCCTTAAGCTTTTTGCTTACCCACTGTTACATGGAAGAAATTTAGAGGGAATTTAGTATCAGTTACCAGTCTCTTGGAAGGTTGGAGAATTTAAATATATCAAAAATAGAATTTACATTCTCCTTTGATGGAATATTGTCTATTGTAGTCCATGTCTATTTTGTTTTGTTTTGTTTAGATGGAACAGGGTCTTGTTACACCACCCAGGCAGGACTAGAACTCATGATTCTCCTGCCTCAGCCTTCCTAGTACCAGGGTATAGGTATAAACCACATATTTTTGAACTTTTAAAATATGTAAATGATTTGAACACAGGAATATTCAAACATTTTATCTAATTTTATCTTACCTTTATGACTGTCAATTGCAAGAAAGGCCAAGAGAAAGCCCTGGAAAGGAATACAGTAACAGTACTGTGTTGTAAAAGGCTGCTTGTTCATTTCTCAGGCACCTAGACCCAAAATAACCACACAGAACCTGTACTAATTAAATCATTGCTTGGCCTACTAGCTCTAACTTCTTACTGGCTAGCTCTTACATATTAATTTGACCCATTTCTATTTGTCTATTGCCACATGGCTATGGCTTAGTGTGTAAAGTTCCAACAACTGTCTCCTGTGGGGCTACATGACTTCTATCTGACTCCACTATTGTAAGGAGGCCACTTGTTCATTTCCCAGCTGCCTAGACTCCCTAAATAATCACAGAAACTATATTGTTTAAATCACTGCTTGGCCCATTAACTATAGCTTCTTATTTGCTAACTATTACATCTTTTTATTATTGATTTTTATTAAACTCTACAGTTTTCTCTGCTCCCCTCCCTGCCTTCTCCTCCCCTTCAACCCTGTGCCAAGGACCCCATGCTCCTAATTTACTCAGGAGATCTTGTCTTTTTCTACTTCCCATGTAGATTAGATCCATGTATGTCTCTCATTGTTGTCTAGGTTCTCTGGAATTGTGATTTGCGGGTGGCTTGCTTTTTTTGGTTTATGTTTAAAAAACACTTATGAATGAGTACATGTGATAATTGTATTTCTGCGTCTGGATTACCTCACTCAAAATGATGTTTTCTAGCTCCATCCATTTGCCTGAAAAATACAAGATGTCGTTATTTTTTTCTACTTTGTAGTACTCCATTGTGTAAATGTACCACATTTTCCTTATCCATATTGAGGGCATTTAGGTTGTACCAGGCTCTGGCTATGACAAGCAATGCTGCTATGAACATAGTTCCACACATGTCCTTATGGCACGATTGAGCATCCTTGGGATATATACCCAAAAGTGGTGTTACTGGGTCTTGAGAACGTTATTTCCTAATTTTCTAAGAAATCACCACACTGACGTCCAAAGGGGCTGTCCCAGTTTGCATTTGCACCAGCAATGCAGGAGTGTTCCCTTTACCCCCACGACCTCTCCAGTATAAGTAGTCATTCGTGTTTTTAATCTTGGCCATTCTTACAGGTGTAAAATGAAATTCCAGTGTTGTTTTGATTTGCATTTCTCTGATGCCTAATGATGTTGAGCATTTCCTTATGTGTCTTTCATCCATTTTAGATAAAAGAACTTCTGAAGGCATCACAATCCCTGATTTCAAACTCTACTACAGAGCTACAGTACTGAAAACAACCTGGTATTGGCATAAAAACAGTAACCAAACTGAAGACCCATATATTAATCTACACACCTTTCAAACACCTGATTTTTTGACAAAGAAGCAAAAAATATCAAATGGAAAAAAGAAAGTATATTTAACAAATGGTGCTGGCATAACTGGATCTCAACATGTAGAAGAATGAAAATAGATCCATATCTATTACCATGCACAAAACTCAAACCCAAATGGATCAAAGACCTCAACATAAAGTCAGTCACAGTAAATCTCGTAGATGAGAGAGTGGGAAATACATTTGAATGTATTAGCACAGGAGACCACTTCCTAAATATAACCCTAATAGCATAGACACTGAGAGAAATAATTAATAAGTGGGATCTTCTTAAAATGAAAAGCTTCTGTAAAGCAAAGGACATGGTCAACAAGACAAAATGAGAGCCTACAGAAAGGGAAAAGATCTTCACTAACCCCACATCAGACAAAGGCCTGATCTCCAAAATATACAAAGAACTCAAGAAATTTGTTGTTAAAAGAACAAATAATCCAATTAAAAAAATGGAGTACAGACCTAAACAGAGAACTCTTAACTCTTGCATCTTAATTTAACCCATCTTCATTAACCTGTTCATCACCACGAGGTTGTAGCCTACCAGCAAAGTTTCAGCACGTGTGTCTCCAGCTGTGGTTCATGGCTTTTCTATGACTTCCCCTCCTTTCTTCCAGTATTCAGTTTAGTTTCCCCATTAGATCTATTTTTTTGCATTATTACAGACCAAGACAGTTTCTTTATTAACCAATGATATTTACAGCACACAGGGGGTAATCCCACATCAGTGTTGCTGGGAGTGCAGTTGGTACAGCCCCCATGGAAATCACAAGCTTCTAGGAAAGATATAACCTGGGGCATGTACTCAAACATACTACTACCTACTCATCCTTTAGTTGAGTCTCTATTCACAATAGGTAGGAAATGGACACAGCCTTTATGTCTTCAAATTTGAATGTATATGTATAAAATGTGGTATTTTATGCAATAAAATATTACTCAGCTGCCAAGAAAAATAAAAACATGAAATTCACAGGCGAAGAAAGACTGAAAAGAATCATTTTGAATGAGGTGACCTAGAAAGAGAAAAATTAAATGTTTTCTTTTTGTTGTTGTTGTTGTTATTTGTAGCCCATAACTTTGTGTTTCATTTGGAATATTCATAGGTGCCAGGAACTTAGTCAGAGGATATGCAAGACGTGGAGAAGTGGAGAGGCAGCACATTCAAGAAAAGGGGGAGAGAGAAAATCGTGATATAAACAGAAAACAGTGAATAATGGCTTAGGAAGTGTTAAATGGGGTGGGGGAATGGGTAGGTAGGGTTTAGGAGGAATATGGGGAAGACCCTGTTCCTGTTACTCTGCCAAAAGGCCAAATTATTAACAACACTCTTCAAATAGCCACAAACAATATAAAATATCTTGGGATGACCCTAACCAAACAAGTGAAAGACCTGTACAACAAGAACACAAAATCTTTAAAGAAAGAAATTGAAGAAATTATCAGAAAATTGAAATATCTCCCATGCTCTTGGACAGGTAGGATCAATATGGTAAAAATGGCAGTCTTAGCAAAAGCAATCTACAGATTCAATGCAATCCCCATCAAAATTCCAGTATAATTCTTCACAGACCTTGAAAGAAAAATACTCAACTTCATATGGAAAAACAAAAGAAAAACAATTCAGGATAGCCAAAAACTTCTGTACAATGAAGAAACTTCTAGAGACATCACCATTCTTGACTTCAAGCTCTACTATAGAGCTATAGAAATGTAAACTAACTTCTAATGACTCATCATTAAACCATTGATTAATACACCTATCAACACTCATTAAAGAACCTTCTACTTGTAGTAGACAGCAATTAAAACACAACCAATGTTGATCAATGTGCAGACAAAAAGAGACTACATATTGCTCAGCCCTAAATGGGGTAACTCTGTCACATCCCATCCTCCCTAACTCAGAGATCATCATAGAAGAGGGAGCAGAAACAGGATAAAGGCCAGTGGCATTGGATGACTACAATAAAATGTTTTCCTAGCACAACAGAATACTTGCACATATGAACTCACAGTGGCTGTAACAGTATACACAAGAGCAGTACGAGCAAAAGGCACGCCAAGCCCTGGAATGGAAGGAGAGGGTGGGCAAGAAGTCTCATCTCTTGCTGAGGAGCTATTGGCAGTTGATAGCTCGGGGAGAAGAGACTTAGTTTTCTTAATGGTGTGACCAGCAATGACTTCTGACTGTTAAGCACCACTGTCTGCTGGTCATCGGGCTAGAGAGGCAATTTTCTCCATCCTCCAAAAGTAAAAGGTATGCCTCTTTTGGCCTTTTAGTTTTATTTCTAATACTAGGTCTAAACTTATGACTTCTATATCTGGAAGATAATTAAAACTGAAATTAAAAAATTTGGATACCAAATTTACGGTAATTTGTTACAGTACCAAAAAGAAAAACACACCATGGCTTTTTACTCAAGACTTGAGGTTAAATGATAAGGTTTTGATGTTAGCTGTCTCTGTTGGGCATTGGAGCTTTCATCTAGGCTGTGTCTCCTGGGCTATATCTCCAAGGTGGCTCTTATACACACATCTCACTCATGTCTACAACAAGTCAAAAGCCAGGGCAAGCTATGAATCAACTTGAACATATTGCACCCTCTCCAGCTTGCTCCTATCTTGCATAGTCATTGTGAACCTTTGTCAGTCTAATGAAGGTGAGAATTTCACATGGCAGTTTGCTTTGTCAAGGAAACAATTTGAAAAAGGAAAGGGTAGAACTTTCTTATAACTGAACCTTGTAGATGTTTTATAAACATGTTATAACAAACTTGTTTTGTCAAGCAAAAACCTATGACCACCTCAAAATCAAGAGAAGCAAAGTAAGATCCCTCCTCCTAGGAGAAGGAAGGGGAATGGATTTCTGGCATCCATTAATCTCCTTCATCAAATCTGCCAGAGATTCCAGAAGGCATACATGCTTCAGAGACAAGCACAAGAGAAAATAGAAAATAGAATATTTCCAAAGCAAATGGAAAAAGGTTCTAAATTTCATAGATTTCTGATAAAAAAAGTTTATTTAATCGTTATCAGTTGACTTTCTCTCACAGTAAGCAAGGGAGCATGGTAGAGATGGATAGCAGAAATTGTTCTATTTTCATGAGAATTAGAAATTGTACCTGTTTATTAGATACATATGAATTAGATTATATGACTGTTATTCTTATGGAAGAATCTATAACCAAGTTGATACGTATAATTTTCTTATTTTAATCTTACTCTACCTAAACAGGTGTTTGGGAAGCAGACCGGGGCACAGTCTTTGCTGTATGTCCAGGTGGGTCTCAGAATACCAGACAGTGGAGACCCCACTGCAGAGAGGACTAGGCTTGAAAGAGCTATTATCTTTGTCCTGCAGAAATGACACCTTCTAAGGAAGTGTGGGTCCCTACCTATAAGGAGTGGAAAGGCAAAGGCTCCTTTATCTTCAGAATTTAAGCACTTTTGGATATTTAATACTGGGGGAAGAGGACTTAGGATGCAAGTACCTTTAAGTTTAATAATATTTTAGTATGTGGTACCTAGGACACGTAAGTTTATATACTTGCTTTTATGTTTAGTTCCATTTATCTTAATTTAATAGTATTGTCTCATTACACCAAGTTTAAAGAAATCTGAATGTCAACATAAACATGTATATGTACACACACAAATACACACACATGTGCCACATACATGTCAAATAATTTTAGAACTATAAAAGAAAGCATTTCGTACTATCTCTCTGGATCTGGGGATAGAACTCAGGACCTCATATTCACTAGGCAAGTACTCTATCCATGGGCTAAACCTTGAACTCTTCATTTTCTTCTATTTTTAAACTCAACCCTGAGTTGTACTATTTGAATTGTGTGTTTGAATGAAACAGTTAAAATGTCCTCATTTTTCCTTTCTGCATGATCTGTCACTCTTCCTAAAGTTTAGTGACACTGAACAAAATGGTAAGGGGGAAAAATAACTCAGTTGGGATAGTACTTTATTTTAAGTTAAATTGCAAGGTACTTTGGACTGTTACAGAATTTCCCTACATGTGAAAGAGTTGTCCCATGTAGTTCAAAAACATTAGGAGGTCAGTGTCTGCTATTTACATTTCTCTTGCTATCAAGTTCAACAATCACCTGTTAAGTGATAGTTTTGAAAAATGACCTTGAATACTTGATCGGTAGCTCAAAGTTAAAAGTTTTTTTGTTGCTGACACAAATGAAATTAATCCTCTGTAATCAAAGAGAAACCATACTAGCATGTTTTGTGTCGTACTAAAAATAAATTTGTTGTCAACAGCCAGTTTATTCTCTGGGCAAGACTTTTGAAGTCATATCAATGTCTTTGATGTGCACGGAACTGACAAACCCCATAAATATTTAATTTTTAAATAAGGCTTCTATTTATAAAGTATACATTCGTGTTGGGATACTATAAACTGGGGAATTAAAATGAAATTGATACCAGCATCAACTAAGCCCACAGTGTCAGTGTTACTTGAATGCAAATGCAGCAAATATATGTTCAGCTTTGTTGAATCACATGGCGCTGACATTTCTACACCATGAATAGGACATCAAATAGGACCCAGCCATTTTTCTGGCTTTGAAAGTTCAGACCATTACTGTCTCCAAGAGCCTCTTCAAGATGCGTGTAACTATCACTCTTTGCTCAGAACCACCCAACTACAAGCCAAATGTGTGTAAAATTTATTTAGGGTCTAATTACATCCTGAAGTTTATTAATAATTTCATTTTGTACTTAGCTAGGATTGAACCTGGTTTTCTGCTGTAACTGCTATCCCACAAACCCCTTATTCATTCATATTAGTTGAATTGGCTTTGAATCAATAATTTAGTATTTTTATTATTTGTCTTTCTAACCTTAAAACAGAGTGCTCCATGTTGTATGTATGTATACCCTAAAATAGTATACTAAGTATATACATACACACACACACACACACACACACACACACACACATATATATATTTTGACAAAATTCTGCAGTAGCTTAGTCTTAGTCATTTGTCCCTTTTAATTGTTTCTCCAGTTCCTCATCTATTTGTCAGGTCACCTTTGAACAAATCACCACAATCTGTAAAGAAGACCAGAAGAATTATCTTTCCCATAGTCAGGGATATGCCTTGTTTTCACAAACATTAAAACATCTATAGAAAATCCACAGTAAAATGACACTAAAAGGAGAAAAATAAAGTCTAAACAAATTACACGATAGGACAGAAGGTGAGGACTTTTGCTGTGTATTGGTGGAGGTTGAAATAACCACCCCGTTGTGTTCTGGTTGTCAGGCAAAGGGAGGATAGAGTCTCCTTGCAGATCTACACCAGAGACGTGGTCTCAGTGGTGATGTGCTTTTTATCCTTTTACTGCATTTTTATATATGCAAAAACCTTCACACTTAATTAACAGAATTTAATAATATGCAAATGAACAAATACATGTGCAAATACATAGTGAACATGCCCTTCCTCCTGCATACACTCAATTCCATATTCTCAAGGCAATTTTTTTAAAAAAAAATCAGATTTGAAATGTTTATTATAAACTAGTTCTACTTATAAATTCTGAAATACATTGTGCCCCACAAAATTTGCATTTTTAATTCTTAATGTTCAATTTGAGATTGGACACTCAGAGATAAGGATCTTTAGTGGGAAGTAACTGGATATTTGATGCATGAAGACGGAGTTTGAGTATGAAAGGATTTATAGGAAGATGACCTAATAAGAAGTGGAAGAGACACTAGGGATGAACACACGCAGAGAAAAGCTTCTTTGAGTTCCCATAAGAAGGCAGCCATCTCCAAGCAAGAATGGAGAATCAATCTTGCCAGCATCTTGAAGATTTCCAGGCTCTATAAGGTTTAAGCCCCATAGTCTAATTTATTATGGCAGACCTTATAGACTAATGTAAAATATTCAGACATGACCCAAGTTTGTGGAAACAGAAAGGGCTTTTGCTATCTACTAACTTAATTCTGGATCCTGTTCTAAAGGACCTACCCCATAGCTAACCATTTCTGCATTTTAAAATGTTGATATTTCAGTGATCATCTCAACATCTGTACTAATTTGTTTATGACACTATTTTCTTATTCATCAACTTTAAGCTTGCCTACTTACTTTGTACTGTGATCAGTAAGCATTTAGTTTCTTAGACAGTGAATTTTTCCTCTCTCCCTTCTCCAGCCAAAATAATTACATTTCAACTTTTCCCACAGACCTGCTCTCCACTTTATAAAGAATAACACTGCAACCCTTCCTTATTCACCACAGAACTGAAGACATTCCTATTCCAGCACCTGCTGTGGTTTCTTCAGCCCCATCTCCTGTATGTCTGATAACTATCCTTTTTACAATATCATTAATTAAGCACTCATGTCTTTTCTACATAGTTATTCTTAACACCTGGAAACTAAGTCTACTATGAGATCATTTGTTTTGTTCATTAAAGATGCGATCAAATCTCAGGCTTACATTTGTATCCTAAGGAGTCTGCAATAGTAGACTTTGAACAGTGCAGCTTGAATTAAGGTCAAAGGTCTGATGTGGGATGCCCTTCTGTATATGCTTTGCTTTTATTGCTTGATGAAGAAAGTTGTTTAGGCCAATTACTTAGCAGGGTAAATCCAGGTGGGAAATCAGAACAGAGAGAGAGAGAGAGAGAGAGAGAGAGAGAGAGAGAGAGAGAGAGAGAGAGAGCGCAGAGTCAAAGAGATACCATGTAGCTGCCAAAGGAAGCCGAAGCCATGTAGCTGTCGAAGTAGAAGAACACACTGGAAACGGTAGGCCACAGCCTCATGGTGATACACAGGTTAGCAGAAATGGGTTAATTCAAGATGTAAGAGCTAGCTAGAAATATGCCTCAGTCATTGACAGAACAATGTTGTAATTATTATAGTTTCTGGGTGCTTATTTGGATCAGGTGGCCAGGAAGCAAAAGAGAATTCTCTGTCTACACAGGTCTACAATGAGTGTCATTAAGTAAAGTATTCCTAATATAAGTTAGAGTTTATACAATCATCAGGATGTTTGTAATGTCTATAAAGGGAAATAGGAGGACCATAGTAAAATTTACAACCTCCAGAAGTATTGGCCAAGAAGGACAAGGTAGAGATCGAGAGGAAATTTAGGAATCCTAGCATGGTCAATATTAATATTGTCTCTGAAGAACTTTGGTAAAATTGAGTTCTCTCCTTTTTTGGGACTCTGGTGACCACAGAGCATCAGGGATTACAGTGACGAAGGGCATGCTCATTTACCATGGTCAACCTTGCCTATGAGGAATTTGAGACTTGTCTAAAGATCTCATAGAGCTCCAGCTAGAAGGGATTAAAACTCCCAAAGTGAAGTGAACGAAGAGGGAGAACTGAGATTTAGGAGTATTTAATTAAGATGGACAATGTAACAGACATAGTAATTGTAAGAAGCTAAAATCTGAATGACACATACTCTATGAGCAGAATTTACTCCCTTAAGTGGGCAGAAGAAAGTGTAATTTAGATAAAGGGCAATGATGCAGACTTTAAGACAAAAGTTTCAAAAGTTCTAAGAGGACATAAAATGAGCTTACCAGTTTTACTTAAATTAACTCTGACTTCACAGATTAGAGAAATATTTATGGATCCACAGACAAGAAAGCAATTTGCTTTTAGAATGACTGGAAAAATGTGTCACTCTGACTTGAAAGTGCTAATCTTCTCTGAAATACCCTGTTCGAGCACTTCCTTCATTACCCACTCTCTGTAGAGACCCAGGCTGTAACCAAAACATTGACTGATTTCGCCAGGTATTTATTGAACAAGTAAGGATGGTGGCTATATTTTTATGTGCCACAAACTGGCAAGTATCAACTGATTAACACAAAGTGCTATTGTCCCTAATGGTGACATTTTGTTAGCAGAACTGACATCAACACAAAGAAAACTCACACAACTAGAGAATGTGACAGCTCATCTTGACTCAACATTCTCTTGAAGAAACACTGCCACCCTAAGCCGGGCCCACAGACCTTCCCCGTCACTAATTGTTAACAGTAAATGCATTCCCTGATTGTCGTTTTTATTACTACAATCTAGTATCATCATCAAATGTGGTAAGCTTACAATGTATTTTACATGACATTCGATTTCAATACTTTTCCATTTTATAGATGAAGAAACATAGGCATCATATATGGGAAATCACAGATGGAAGATAACAGATACCAACTGGGTACAACTTCTATAAAGACTGGTAAACATTTTACTTTCTCTTCTGAGTTCTCAAGTCTTGTATGTCCTGTACTTGAAATGAATCACCTAATTCCAACATTCCGTCTTATGCTTCATTCAAAGAACAACTCATATTTGGTCTCCTTGTTGTCAGTCTGCCATTACTCTGACACATATCCTGTAGAACCCTATTCTCTACAAGAAGTTGCTATCTCTTTAAGAAATTTAAAATGATTTTTGATACTGCTGGAGACTGGATCCTAAACCTTGTGCCTTAGGCATATCAGACAAACGCTTTACCAATGGGGTACAACCCCAGTCCAGGATGAAAGCTTTTAATTTAGATTTTCATTTACCAATGCCATCCTCGGGGGCAGCTTTTAGATACTTTAAGAAAGTAACATTAACATTAAGAGCTATTCTCCTGCAGTACTGTGTCTCTAAAGCAATGAAAACTCTTCTGGGAGAGGCCGTATTACAATCGCAGGAAGCTCGTGGTGCTCATGGGAAACGAGGCTTGATGAGTTCATGAAAAGTGTCAATACTCTGCTCAGCACACAGATGATGCTTAATAAATGTCACCAGCCATTGCTGTGATCCCATTTTCTCCTCATCTCAGGGCAGACAAAAGCATCCCTAACACGATACAGGACAAAGATCAATACTGAAGCACAGTACCAATTCTTTTTTAGTCTGAAAGTCACTACCTAGTCCTCATAGGGTAATGCCACCTTTTCTTGGGAGACTGTTTCCTAAGCACCCCTCAATGAACACCTCAGATGTCTGATAGCATGAAATAATAAATATACTATTTTCTTTCATTCAGACATATCCATTGTGAAGCTCAATTTATGCAATATACAATAATTGATAACAAGTCAATGACTTATAAGAACATCCTGCAGTAAATGTTATATGAATGAATTTCTTGAAGACGTCAAGACAAACAACAACATTTTTGGATTGCAATATTTTGAAAATGAGCAACTAAAACCACATGAAGCAACACTGTGAGTTAAGAGTGCTCGAATATTCTGTCTAAGATAAGTTAGACTCACATTCTCCACGCCTCTCTTCAATAAATAGAAGCTCCAGGAAAGGAAAGAGACTACTTTTGCATTTTTATCAAAAAATTATCTTCCTCAGTACCCAGCACACATCTTTGTATGTTGCAGAAAAGAAATGCATTTATTTCAAATTTCTTTTGCACATTGAATCAATTTATTTAGAACATGCCACTGTTTTGCATTATTTATCTTGCTTGTCTCGCCCCCGTAACTCGATTATAAGCAAGATCAGAGCAGAGACGTCAATGCCCTGCACAAAGCAGGTTCTCAACTCCTTTATGAGGATAATAGGCCTTTAGGGTTTTATTCTTTTAAAATATAAATTGACACTGAACAGATGAAGGTTCTCCCCCCCCCCATCTAGATGAAATCTGTGTGGTTTATATTGAGGGCAGCAAAACCAATTTCACTTGAAATAATAAAGAAATATGAAGTTCAAATGGAAAATACATTTGCATGGCTCAAATGCTCATTCATCAGAGAGTTGAAAGGATGTGATTTTCTTGTCAGATGACATGTCATAAAAATAAAACAGTGGCAATGCTGACACTTTATATTTTGAATAAGCGCTATAACATGAACCCAATTTCTGTTTAAATAATCCACATATACAACCCTTTCTTCACAGTTGGCCCCTATGGTTCACTTAGACAATTCTGGAGAGTTTAACCAATTGTAGACCAGTCTTGTAGAATAATTGTGTCTTAGATGTTGTCGTTTAAAGATCAAAGTACTATATAGAATGTGTGTGTGTGTGTGTGTGTGTGTGTGTGTGTGTGTGTGTGTGTTTGTGTGCATTTGTGTAATGTCTTGGTTTAGGACAACTGGGACATTGTTGCTCACATGCTCTCTACCTTGTTTTGAGGCAAGGTCTTTCATGACTTGAAAACTCACAAATTAGGCTAGAGACTAGGCTTAATAAATATTTATCACTCTTAAACTACAGTCATCTCATTTCTCCTGTCCCTCTTCTCCCACACTTTCTGTGACTGACCCATTTTGCCTCTCAAGTTCCTAGCAGCTTCCACTATAAGTTTTGTTGTTATATGTCTATATAAATAAATTAACACATGAGTACATGCTAGGTCCATTCAGTATTCCCTGAATGTATAGATTTCTAGGGCTTGCCATTCTGTATTCAATAATCAATGAGGAGCTATTCCCCGAGGAAAGCCAATATCCTTTCTCGGCAGCTGGTAATTGCCTATAGCTCTTCATCTAGGGGAATGGTCCTTTGAGATTTCCCAATTTAGTGAGACCATGGGCCTTAGAGTAGGATCTACTGCATGCATTTCACCCCTCATCAAAGAAGTGGTTTTTTCTTTCTTTCTTTTTTTTTCCATGGGGAGGACATCATCACAGAAAGCCACAACTGGTCAATGGATGACACCAGTGACAAAGTGAATAAACAAAGCACATGTGACCTTAACCCTACATAAAGTACTAAAGTACTATGGGCAATTGAGGAACATTGGGAATTGGGGAAGTGACCTTCTTCAGGAAAAATATATCAGTTGAATGTCTAGTACCAAATTATCAGTCCTGAAAACATTTATACAAGTAACAGTATGTGGATCAATTAGGCTATATTTAGGAAGATATATGTTTATCCATAAGCATAAGTGCATAAATAACATTTAGTGAAGAAAGAAGTCTTGAATTTGAAGGAGAATAGGGAGGGGTGTGAAGTGAGGAAAGGGGAAATATAATTATAATTGAAAAATCAGCAGAGAACAACTGAACATAGTCTGCTCATTCTAACTGATACATCTACAACTCAACTTCTACATCTGACCCTCAAAGAGCAGGGTAGAAAGATGGTAAGAGCCAGAAGATCAGGGAGTCAGCTGTGAGAGTATGCCTTCTAGTTATGAGATAGAGTTACATACCAAAGAAACCTAAATGAGACCTGAATGATTCCAATGCCAGTTGACACTCTTAAAATTAAAACAAAACAACTAAAAACTTGTGTGTGTGTGTTCATGACAGCTTCACATTTTCAGTTATGATCACAGTAAGAAAGAATATAAATAAAAATATCTTTCATAAATTATTGCAAATGATATTCATTCCCCCAAATGGTATTTGTTCTACCACATATAAAAGAGTTTTCCAACAATATATTAGTCACCAAAGATAGATAGTCTTAAATAGGAAGATATGTGCCAAAATATAAAAGGGTTCTTTTTTCCCACATGTCAACTTTCCCTTTGAATTTATGTATAACTTAAGCACTACTGTAGAAGAAACGAAATGAACCATATGTTTTTACAGTGTGGGGAAATCCATGCTGTACAGAAAATCTATAACGACTGAAAAAATTGGTAACTTTAGTAAACATGCAGCACCAAGTTGATGTAACCACAATCATAAAACAGTGAGAGAACAATTACTTTGAATCACAATGAAGGCTTCCTGGGGTTAAGGAAACACAGAAGCATGAAAACACTAGAGTTTGAGTGATAGGCTTTATCCACAATCTATGAAATTCACAGATTACTGCAGTCTCTGCAACCACAGTAGAGCAATGATCCGCAGAGAGGAGAAGGTAGTTCCCTTCGCCACCACTCAGCAGTATCGGGTGTTGGCTCAAGCTCTGAGAGTCTGAACCCTAGTAGTTTATTTTAGGCATGTTTAAGCCTAAATAGAATAATTTGGTGAAAACTTTCCTGGTCATAATTAACTCAATCCTGTGTACACAATAAGCCTTAATATGTGACGACATCAGAACTCTTCGTAAGGTGCATGTGATATATTCCATAAAGATGTATTCTACAGATTGTTTACATGCAACACGTTCTATAAAGATAGGTTATATAGTATGACAAGCTCACAATAAAGGCCTTTGGGAGGACCTGGTATGGTTTTGGCTACACAGACGGTCCAGAGGTCACCAGACTATTAACCATGTTCCCTCCCAGTCTACCGGACAGATAATATGCATCCTTTCCCTTGGAGGGTCAATTCTGTGTGTTTGACTTTCTGGTTCTCCCAATGCTGATCTCTGAGCATATGGACCTCCATGTCTTCTACAACAGATCTAAGGATACAGTTATTAAAAGAAAGATGCATTTTCTGGGCAGTTTAAAATGCTGTCAGAGCAGTGTGTGTCATATGGCCACAGTACTAATGAAAACGAAGAGGATTTTCATCACTCCGTGAGTTTTTCATTTCCACTTTTCATCTGTTCCTAATTCTGCCTCACCTGCTGTAGTCTAGATGGTGGGGATTTATTAAAGGTTATATTCTGAGAATGAGCTATTGTTCACCAAACCCTAGATCAAATGTGAGGCCATCATCAAACACCTAACCTCTTGCTTTCTTCATTCTGCATAGCAAGAGCAGTAACGTGCTTATGCAGTAAATTTTCTGGAAGATTCAATTAGGCAATATATGTAAACTATTAGAAATGTGTTTTGTGGTCATCCCTGGCACAGGTAAAGCTTACATTTTTCTTTTTAGTAAAAGAAAAGATTTATGATGGGAAATCTGAATTGTCAGCAGGGTATTTTGAGACTCTATTCAATTTAAAGTACCACCTTCAAGGCTAAGAAGACAGTTTTCCTTTATATAAATATATTAACTATGGCTTTGTTAATAAAGCTATTAATTTACCTATTTTTTCCTTAATACTTGTGGGTGAATTGTGGGATAAATTTCAGAATTAATTAGAGTTACTAACCATCACCAATTAAGTTATTCCCTTGGGACACAAACATCTTTCCATTGGAATTTTGGACAGTTCAACTGCTTTTTTAAAAAGCCAAGAAATTAATTGCTCTTTAATTCATTTGACACACTGTGTGATTTACTTGAAAATATCAAATTATTTATATCTGGTCCAGCTCTTCATAACTAAATTCTCTTTATCCTAATATTCAGTCAGTACATGACTCAAAGGATAGATATTTTAAACATTTTATGATTTTAAATCAAGAAGAATTATAGAAGTAATTAGTTTTCTCTGCCTTTTTTATCAGGAATCTAAGACATTCACACAGAGAATAAGGTAGAAACACAGTATTCTACAGGTGTTAGCATTTAGTATAATAACATCTTTCATTGCATTGGCATATACATATGCCATATTCATCTTTCTCTCTCTATATATATAAATGCATAATTATATGATATATTTAATTATCTGATAAAGTCTTCAAGTTATACTTTTTGATAAGCAGATATTTTGAGTCTTGTCCTTAGCTATATGTTTAAAACTTATGGATAAATGTCTGTATCTTAAAGTTTTATTTTAGAATTATAAGACCACAACTAAATCTTATTCTAAATCTCATATACATACTCTCTTAGGGTTCATGAAGGAAAACTATCTCATTATGTATTTTAAATATCAAATTTAGTTGAAATTTCACGTTTAATATGTTATATAGCATACAACTGTCAACCACATTCAGAGGTAGACATGTTCAAACTGAAGTCTGTCTTCTTTCAGCAAATAGTTATCGGCTATGGTTTGAGCCTAATCACCCCTCTCAAAATACTATCCATGTCTAATATACTGCTGTTTGCTAATGCAATGAATTAGGTAAAGGCAATTGTTCCCCTATGACAATAAGGGCCTTGAGAAGAAAATGCAGAAGTCTGAAAACAGTATGTACACCAGCAAAGGAACTCGGTGGAAATATAAGGCTTACTCAGTTTGGGCTTTTGCCAGTAATAGACCCAGCCTCTGAATCCGTGAATTCCACATCCATGGGTTCAGCCTCTAGAGAACTGAAAGTGTTTGGAAACAAAGTGTATGAACTAAACATGTACAGCATATCTCCATGTTGATTTTCTCTGGAGGAGGGGGCACGATGACAGCCACGTTCAGAGCACTTACAAGGTGTTATATACTCTTAGTACTCTACAGATGTTTGCAGTTTTCAACCATGTGGGTACCCAGAGGTTCCATGTGAGTACTTGACTGGAGCGTCTACAGCTTTTGATACCTGGAACCAAGAGCAGGTGCTTGTGATGGTGTACTGTGCTGGGAAACAGCTTCCACCTTCATTTTCCTGTTGAGGCCCAGATGGCTTAAATAAAAATTTCACAGCTATTTATAGAATTGAGTTGCGTCTCAAATCATACAACATCTGGGTCAGTGTTATGGTAATAAATGGGATTTCTAAGAGCAGTGTTTGTGTATTGGATTTGATGATCTGTGATTTCGTTTTCCTTGTGGTGGTAGATGTCAAGCAAACAGCAGTGACTTAAGGCTGGGTAAAATAAAATTTCTTCAATATTTAACAATTTGCCCTTGTGAGTAGCATTGGTTTGTATTAGTCTATCAGTTCTTTTTTTAAAAGTAATTTGTTTAATATGCATTGGTGTGAGAGTGTCAGACCCCTGGAACTAGAGTTAAAAGCAGTTATGAACTGCCATGTGGGTGCTGGAAATTGAACTTGGGTTCTCTGAAAGAGCAGTCAGTGCTCTTAACTGCTGAGCCATTTTGCTAGCCCCAACTTACCAGTTCTTAAACTCATGTTTGACTTTTTGTTAAAGAAAGATAGGCCACATATTTGTCTTTGGGAATTTGCTTGTTAGGTTTTATAACTTAGTAAAAACTAGAGTTACCTGGGCAGACAGAATTTCAGTTGAAGAAATGTGTCTATTATATTGGCCCCTAAGTATGTGGATATGTCAATTTCTCTGTTGCTGATTGATGTGGGAGATATCCTGGTAGGTATAAGAAAGGTAACAGAAAATGAACGTAGGAGCTAGCAAGTCAATTTATTTTCTCCATCTTCCCCAACTTTGTTCCCACTTGAGTTCTGTAATGGCAAAT
The DNA here is from genome assembly GCF_982192425.1 of Myodes glareolus. Lineage (NCBI taxonomy): Eukaryota > Metazoa > Chordata > Mammalia > Rodentia > Cricetidae > Myodes > Myodes glareolus. The sequence goes on along the minus strand of NC_142027.1, from coordinate 27,325,587 downwards.
CAATCCCACACCAGTTATGTTTTAAAGTGGTATTTATTTTGGGGGGTAAACTTACATGTACACAAACCGTCAGGAAAGGAGCCTAGTCGCTGGAGCAGGAGCCGGAACCAAGCGCCGGAATCAAGAGGCCAAGCCAAGGCTTGCCGCTCTTCTTTTAAAGAGAAATATACCACGCCCCAAGTGGGCTGGTATTTCAGCGGCAATTGGCTGACGGAGCGGAAGGCACTCCGGCAGCACTGTGGGCTCGTGCTTCAGCCACTATTGGCTGAAGTAGCGGAAGGTACTCCTGCAGCAGTTCTACCCCTTACTTTCTTCAGTGATAGATTATGACCTGGAAGTTAAAAGGCATAAAAAACCCTTTTCTTCCCAACTTGCTTTTTATCATGGTGTTTTAGCATAGTAATCAAACCCTAACCAAAACAGAAATTGTTGCCAGATAGTGTGTTATTCCTGCAATGAACTTAGTCATGTTGTCTGGGGAGCACTGCTGAAGACTTTGAAAGTTTGGGCTTGGGATGCCAATGATAATTCAGAGTTTAATGGGATTTTTCTATGGGAGCTTAGAAGATAAACCCGTTGAAATAAATGTAGACTGTGGAGGCCTGGCTAGTGAGGTTTCAGAGGGCTATTTGTTTAATACTTTGAATCAAGAATCAATGGTTCATGCTCAACTTGGATTGAAGAATCTTTTGTGATTAATAAGAGACTAGAACCTCTAAAGAAAACACTTGCTTTACTGGGACAATCCATAACAGATAACTGGGGCTAAAATTCCAGCTGAAATTCATAGAAGATCAGTGTCATTAAGGAAAAATATCCTGGGAAGTGTTTTATTATGGTCAGTTCACAGAATTTGTGGCCTCTTGTGAGGCCCAGGCTATATCTCAAGATGGTAGCCAACTTGGTTGTGCGTCAGAGTCTCCCTTATGGTTTTAGTTTTGAAGGATCATGAAGAGCAGCTGAGGCTTGGCATTGAGAAGCCAGACGAGGCCTTTGGTGACAGTGCAGCTCTGTTGTGGTGGTAGATCACAGCACATGGGAGTTGCTGGTACCATAGAATGACCACCACAGACAGCCACAGAGTAGATCAGGCCTGTATCTGTGAGACCAGCTAAGTCAGCTATACATGACTGAACCACAGTAGAACTGCTCAAGCCATTTGGAGCATAGAAGATTCTGGATAATCAATCCCTAGACATCTAATAGTGAACTACTTATAATGCTGAATTTGTGCTTTACTTAGTTTTATTATATATTTTTACATTTTTATTATTTTATTTTTTAAACAATCTTTTCTTATTTTACATACCAACACCAGTTCCCACTCCCTTTCCGTCTCCCTCTCCCCCCACCTTTTCCCTACCTCTCCTTACATCCACTCTTCAAAGAGGACAAGGCTTCCCATGGGGAGACAGCAAAGTCTGGCACATCACTTTGAAGCAGGACCAAGGCCCTCCCCGCTATATACAGGCTGAGCAAAGTATCCCTCCAAAGAGAATGGGCTCTAAAAAGCTAGTTCAAGCACTAGGGATAAATCCTAGTGTCACTGCCAGTGGCCCTACAGACTGCCCAAGCCACATAATTCACCCATATTCAGAGGGCTAGTTTGGTCCTACGCAGGTTCTCCCGCTATCGGTCCAGAGTCAGTGAGCTCTTTCATTAGCTCAGGTCAGGTATTTCTGTGGGCATCACCATCATGGTCTTGATCCTTTTTTTCATATTATTGCTTCTCCCTCTTTTTGACTGGACTCTGGTAGCTTGACCTAGTGCCTAGCTGTGGATCTCTGTATCGGCTTCCATCAGTTGCTGGATGAAGGTTATATGATGAAAATTAAGGTAGACATCAATCTGATTACAGGGAAATCCAGTTCAGGCACCCTCTCCACTATTGCTTAGGGTTTTAACTGGGTTCATTCTTGTGGATTCCCAGGAATTTTCCTAATGCCAGGTTTCTCACTAACTCCATAATGGCTCCCTCAATCTCTGTCTGTCCTTGCCCCATCTTGACCATCCTGTTCCCTCATGTTCTTCTCTCCCTATCCTTCTTCCTTCCCCCAGGATCCCAATTTACTCAGGAGCTATTGTCTATTTCTCCTTCCCAGGGGGATGCATGTAGTCTTTCTTAGGGGTCTTCTTGCCTAGCATGTCTGGGGTCATGGACTATATGCTGGCTATCCTTTGCTTTAAGTCTAATACCCACCACTTATGAGTGAGTACATACTGTGTTTGTCTTTCTGGGTCTGGACTTGTTGTGAGGAGCGCAGGGCCCCATTGTTCCATTCCAGCCACCAGGTTGTCTTAACCCCCAAAATAATCACACAGAAACTGTATTCATTTAAACACTGCCTGACCCATTATCTCTAGCCTGTTACTGGCTAACTCTCACATATTAGTTTAACCCATTTCCATTAACATGTATCGCCACTTGACTGTTGCTTACTGGCATGAGTCTAACCAGCATCCATCTCGGGTAAGAGAACCATGGCTTCTGCACACTGCCCTTCTTCCCAGCATCTGTTCTGTCTTCTCTGTCCTTCTGTATTTGTGTTGCTTTCATTGGTTGAAAAAAGAAACTGCCTTGGCCTATTGATAGGGCAGAACTTAGATAGGAAGAGTAGACTAATCTACATCCTGATCTCTCTCTCATCCTCTCACATCCTGATCTAATCCATTTCTACCAATCTGTGTAACACCACGAGGTTGTGGCTTGCCGGGAAATATTCTAACCAGCATCAGTCTCAGGCAGCAGCTTCATGGCATCTGCCACACTGCCCTTCTTCCCAGCATTCAGTTCAGTTCCAATTGTCTGTGTCTCAGGGAGCCATTCTTGGTCTTCTCTGTGCAATTGCTATCTATGTCTTAGGGTCCTGCTGAGGTATCCAGGGCTGGGGGATTTGGGGGTCATAGTGGGAATTACAGATTACTGGGTTAGATGAGTGGAGCAGGGCAATTTGCCTGCAGGAGACTTGCACGCTGAGGTGGGGGAGGGGTGATCACTCATCTTTTGGACTGCTTTGCATTGTTGCGGTCTGTGTCTCAGGGAGGGGATTTTCTATCCTGCCCAGTTTTCATAGCTGTTTAGCCTCAAAGAAAATCACACAGAGATCTCCATAAGTTATAAAACTGATTGGCCCATTAGCTCAAGCTACTTATTAGCTCTTATGACTTATATTAATGCATTATTCTGATCTATGTTTGCTATATGGCTCAGTTCCTTTTTCAGTGGGGCAGATGACATCCTGCTGCTTTGGTGATCTGGGCAAGAGTGGAAGGAATCAACTTCTTCCTTCCCAGAATTTTCCTGTTCTCATTGTATCATTTATACTTTCTGTCTGGCTTTCCTGTCTATGCCTCCTGCCTGGTCAACCAGTGTTTATTTAAAACATGATTGACAGAATACAGACAATTCTCCCACACCTGTTTGATGACAGAGTGGGACTTGTAGATTACTGTGTCCAATGGCGGGGTGTTGGAACTGACTGCTTGCAACAGGCTTGCCCACATGCTGTCTAGTGCTGGTGGTGGAGGGGCCCTGTGTTTTTTGTGTGTTGGGTAGGTCTAGGGTCTAGAGATTGCATTGTTCAGCTAAGTGACTGGTCACTCTCTTGGTCCTTTCTGTGAAGTATGGGTTTTACCTTTATATAATTATAACTGTGTTCTGGAATAGAAAGTAACCTCCTTCCCTCCCTCCCTCTCTCCCTCCCTCCCTCCCTTCCTCCCTCCCTCCCTCCCTCCCTTCCTTCCTCATCCTCCCTTCATATCCACCACCCTCCCTAAATTCCTCTCCTCTTCATGGCATTCTTGTGCATCCCAGGCTGGCCTGAATACTGATGTATACCCTAGGCTTACCACAGACTTCTGATCATATGCCACAATGCCACAGCATATGAAATGCTGTGTTCACAGCTGTGTGCCATTGTGTCCACCTGCTCTGTGTGTAATAAATTGTACACATTTCTGAAAATTGCCAAATGTATATCATATTTGGGAGGAGTCAGAAATAATTTCAAGAGAAAATGATCTTGTTAAAGCATCAGAAAGAGAGAAAAGGAATAATTACATTTAATGGATGTGATCATATGGGTTCAGCCATTATTTTTAGGTTTCAAAGGTGGCTTATTCTCTACAAAGTCAAAAATACACACAGTCACTTGTTATACTCATGGTTGTTACACTCCTATGGCAGTATGCTCTCTATTTACTTATATCAGGGCCCTCTTGATTACTTTAGAAGTTAGCTTTTTAATTTCTTCTTGATTTTCCCATCAAACCTGATTGGATATGAGTTAGCCTCAGCTCTCCTGGCTTTATACCTACGACCATGTCCTGTCGTTACGAGCTTTATTATTATCCAATTGAAAGATGTTGAATTCTTGTATAATCTCAATTCCTTACTTGGTAACCAGGACAACATAACAGTGTAACAAGTTTGAGCTGAAATGTATTTAGTGTAGAAATGCTTTCTTGACATGAAATCTGATAAAATGTGCACTTACAGTTGTGTGTGGGATTTTCCAGAAGCAGTAGTGAAATATTAAAGGGGAAGAAAGAACCCATGGAATGCAAACAACACAGACTGCGTGGAGACTGAAGAAGCTAACTGGCACTTGGGAATCGGGAACTAAAAGGGGTGCTCTCTTTCTGCATTTGTGCTGCTCCAACAAAATGGCTAGGGCCAGGTAACTTATAAGAAACTAAACACATCTTTCATAATTCTAGAGACTGTAGTCCAAGATATTGGTATTAGTACTCAGAGTCTGTTGCTGGAGGCTGTTTGTTCGTTCCTGGCTGCTCGGAATAAAATACACACAGAAACTATATTATTTGCAATGCTGTTTGGACAATAGTTTAAGTGTATTTCTATCTAGCTCTTATATCCTAAGCAAACCCATCTCCATTAATTTGTGCATCACCACAAGGTCGTGGCCTACCGACAAAGTTTCAGGAAGCTCTGACAGAGGCATCTGTCTTCTGTGGTGGCTATGTGGCTTCTCCCTGACTCTGCGTACTCTTTCTCTACATCTCTGTTCGGATTTCCCACCTGGCTTTACTCTGTTAAGCCACTGGCCAAAAGAAGCTTTATTTATTAACCAATAAAAGCAACACACATACAGAAGGACTTCTCACACCAAGGGGCTGGTGAGGTCCTCCTTGTTGCATCTCCTGTAGCAGAGTTTGTGCTACAATTTTACGTGGTGGAAAGCAGAAGGGAAAAAGCCCTGCTAGCTCACCCCAGCCCTGTCCTAAGATTGCTGAGTCCACTCATGAAGGCTCTGGTCTCATGATGTAAAAGACCTCCTAGGGTCATGTCAAATATTTTGGATGTTAGATATGGATTTTAGATGGACAAGTATGGAGACTTGAACTATAATAAGTGGATAAGCTGGAATCCATCAGAGAGTTCGATGTCCCTTTCATAAAAAGGTAAACAAAGAGCAGGAGACTAGATTTTCAAGATTTGGGTGAGCATAGGAACTTTTATGCTTAGAATTTACATATATATATAACATATATGCATATGTGCATATATTCATGTATACACAATATATGCATACACATATTTCCATAGAACATACATGCATGCATACATAAATATGTGTGATTCTCCCTCATTCTTTTTTGGAAGCCTTCCTGGGGGAGAATTCTCTCCTCGCAGTTTTAGGTGATATTTGAAATTTTCCCATTTCTGCTAATTGGATACCCATCATTCTGTCCATGCACAGATCTGAGTATAAAAGAAGGCTAGGGTGAAGCTCTATCAGAGTATATTCATGCTCAGAGGACACATCACTGCAGTATAAATGTGTGATTATCAATATAGAAACATCACATAGAAGGCGAGTCAGGGGTGCCCTTGCTTAGGTAAAGAGGTGGCTGGGAGAACTGCTGGGCTTTTACAGAGAAGAGGTATCATGACCCAGTAGTTTAAAGAACAGAGAAGTACCGTGGAATGGTGCAGCGTGAGATGGAGATGGCAGCTGGGGGAGCCCCTGGGACTGGGGCTTTATAAAGTGACTGACTGGTTTGCGGTTTGACTTTGAATGCTAATACTTTGAGGTGAATATGGGGAGAGAAGTGAAGGCTGCTAACGTACCTGCACTGGCTGCCCAAATGAACAATTTGCAATATCCTGAACACAATATTGGAGAAACTGGTATAGAGAAATTTAACATTCAACATTGATGATTGTAATCATGACTTCCAAATAGGATTTAGGAGCCTAAAATATTCCAAAACTTATCCAGAGTAATTATCGGCAACTGATTTCTGTGATGTTATTTACTATAGCAATTTAATATTTTAAAGGAAAAATATATATTTGCATGTTAAATTTTTACTTGACTGGGCAAGTTTTATAACTCAAGCAGATGACACGTAGCAAATATGTAAGGAGAGGAAATAGTCACAGATCTTTGAAGTGCACAATATCACCTCCAACATGCTTTAGATTTTTCTCCACAGAGTTTTAGTTTCTACAGTCATGTTTCTCAGTCATGATCACTGCAAAGACTCTCACGGGAAATGTTTGCATAAAATTATTCATTCATATAGTGTGTTTATGTCTGAGTGTATGTGTGGATCTGCACAGATCTGCATGATTGTGTGTGCACCTGCAGAGGGCAAAGGAGGACACCGAGCGGCCTTCTCTACCAATTTCCACCTTATTCCTGCAGTATACGGTCACTTACTGAATCTGGATCTGGACTGGCATACAGTAAGTTCTACTGATCTTGTGTTTACCCTCATAAGACTTGGGTTACTGGCTAGTGGGAAGCTTCACATGGTCCCACCTGGCTCTACACGAGAACTTGAATATGAACTCATTTGCTTGTTCAGCTATTGCTTTTACTGACCCACTTTGGCATCTCTCCATCTCCATTTCCATCTCTCTCCCTCTCTCTGTCTGTCTGTCTGTCTGCTTACCTATCTGTCTCTTTATTATCTATCTATCTATCTATCTATCTATCTATCTATCTATCTATCTATCTGCCTGTCTATGAATTTGTCTGTCTGTCTGCCTATCTATGGATCCACCTATCACATGTTATCTAAGTGTGAACATATCTAAGTGTGTCTACTGCACACATGTAGAGGTCATGGGACAACTTAATGGAATTGGCACTCTTCTCCCACCTCTAGCGGTTTAAGTCAGGTCGTCACTCTCAGTGACAAGTATCTTCACCCTCTGGGCCATGTCCTCAGTCGCTAGATATATTTTTGGAATAGAGACTCAGATGAGACAAGACGGCTTTGTTCTTGGTATGTAATACATAGCCACAAATGACCTTGACCATCTGATCCAATGCAGAACTTTGTACCTAATGTGCAGGCACTCCAATACCTAATCATCTTCTGTCTATTATACAATTTACTGATCAAGCTGAAGATTTTTGTTATGTATTCTAATTTTAATATACATATAATATGTATTTTTATTTCCCCTCTGCTTTTTTTCATTCACAGTCAAGTCACAGAGGATGACAATTGTGCTGTGAAAAAAAGGCCTCAAATGCTAAGAATAATTTGTAAAGCAAATATACTTTTAAAACTTGACTTCAGTCTGCCACGTTACATTCCTACAACTACTGCACATTCACTGAATTAATTGTTTTTATTGAGGTGTTCTTTGCCTTATATAAACACTGCATAAATCTAGTAGAAAGCATCCATGTGCTACAGAGAAAAAAATATAGAACCATTTAAAATACAATAATTTAAGATTGTGGACTTTGAAAGAACAAAACATAATAAAAGGATTTGTATATTTTTTCTTTCCAAAAAAAAATTGCTGCTGAATTGCTGAGCCTAGGTTAAAACAAAACAAAATAAAACCATGCAGTAAGAATTAAGTAACCAAAATGTCATATCAGATTATTAGTAAATAAAAAGATCCCTGCCTGATCTTAAGCAGAAGTACCTAGTGGTTGCCTAACCCGTAGTAAATATGCTATTCAGAATAAAAGACAAATGGGTCCAAAGGGAAAAACAGCAATATAGCAATATATTAGCAAGAAGCAATGGGGAGGAGTAGGAGGAGAGATTTTTTTTATGGACCCCTTTTTATAGGTCCTCATAGACTGAGCGAAATGAATGAACCTGAATTGTGAACTGTTTACAGAACTCTTGGTTTCCTTGTGCCAGACTTGAATTTTTTCACTCTTTTTTTGTGGTTGTAAATTTTGTTTTCTTTTTCCTGTTGCAACCCAAACCAGCTTTCCCCATCCCTGTGAAAACCACATAGAGACTGTTCAGTTGATTTATTTTCTTAAACCAAAGCATAGCTTTCAACTTAATCTCGTGGCTCACCGGCCTGCACACCCTGTTCCCCGAGTGGGGTCCATGATAAACAACTCCTGTGGGATTTATGTCCCCTGTTTTTCATATGTCTTCCCTTTCCAAATTCCTCAAGTAGTTTTTAAAAACAAATTTGATTATTCCCTTTGATCCCAAGAGGGCACTATCTACACGTGATCCTGGCTACTTGCCCTTTCGACACTTGTCACTCTGGTGGGTTTAAAGGACCAGTGGGGGAATCAAGCTGGAATACTAGCAGCCCTAGTGAATTCTTTAGGGCATTTCAGGAGCAGGGGAGCAGTTGCTGGGTGTTCTTCTTTTACTGGCCTGCTATGGTTTTATTTACCTAACCAAGAGAAACAATACAGTATACTTCTAGAAATCACACAAAAGGCACCGACAGAAGTTAAATAACTTGCTTCTGGAAATAGTCAAAAGCAGAACCAGGATTTTCACCTAAATAGGCCAATTAAGGAGCCCGGTTTCAGTCACCATAGTGTTTTTCCTTTGAAACAAAGAGATCATTAAGCCAGACAAAAATTGCACAAAATACAATTATTCATTGTGAAATGAAAACCACGCACACACACACACACTTTGCATGACTTTTCCCTATTATCTGAAGAATGTGTTTCATTGAGATGCTGTAGGTTGAGAAAATAAAGTCCTCAAAACACTGTTGTACAATCAGGACTTCCTATGGGCAAACCAGAGAAGATGAGGGCATGTATAAAAACAAGCACAGAGCGGCTTGAACACTCTTGAACGTCTCTTGCAATGAACAAGACTTCCTTTTTGGTTCACGGAGCCTGCGATGTGAGTGTGGGAACCATGAGGTTCTTGTGTCAGCCACACCTCTCACCTGCCCACCTAGGGAAGGACTTTCCTCTGAGAATTCTGAGGATGTTCAGTCCCTCCTAACAGTCTTCTGGTTTAACTGAGTTGGAAAGCACTGCTCTGTCATCTATGGGAAGATGAGGCAACAGTCATCTAGGTAATAAGGACAGGCTGCTTCTACATTTGACTATTTTCTTGGCAAGGCCATGATATGATTTTACTTAGATTAATTTTGCTTGTCTCTGTTCAGCAGATTGTCCACCTAGAATGGATTTCTGCCATGTGGGTGCTGGGGCCTGAAACTGACTGTGGTTGTTTTTTTTTTCTTTTATTCTTTTGGTTCTGTGCTCTTTTGAGGGGGGCTATCACCTAGTTGTCAAATAAATTACATGTGCATTTATACACATATAAATGCATGGCCTTAGCTTAGCTTGTTTCTAGCCAGTTTTCTTAAATTATCCCATCTATCTTTGGCCTCTGGGCTTTTATCTTTGTCTATTCTATGTACCTTCCCTTACATTTTATTCCATGGTTTGCTGTGTAACTGGGTAGATGGACCCTAATGTTCACCTCTCTTTTTTTTTTCACCCCTTGATCTTCCTTTCCCAGATTTCTCCTCCTATTTATACTCCTGTCTTCCAGCCCTGCCTGTCCTTTCTCTTGCCTAACTACTGACTGTTAAGCTCTTTATTAAGACCAATCAGGTGTTTTGGACAGGAAAAGTAACACAGCCTCACAGTTAAACAAGAGCAACATAAAGAATGCAACACATTCTTATATCATTAAGCAAATATTCCACAGCATAAGCAAATGTAGCACATCTCCAATTAATATTCTATAATATGAGATCTTTTGCAAGTTCAACAAGTACTCTTAAAAAATGAGCATTTCGAAAATCAAGTGTTCATAGGTTTGTGGGTTAATATCTGGGTCTTCTATTTGATTCCATAGGTCGACTTCTCTGTTCTTATGCCAGTACCAAGCTGTTTTCAATACTGTAGCTGTGTAATAGAGTTTGAAGTCAGGGATGGTTATACCTCCAGAAGTTCCTTTATTATATAAGATTGTTTTGGCTATCCTGGGTTTTTTGTTTTTCCATATAAACTTGATTATTGTTCTCTCAAGGTCTGTGAAGAAGTTTGATGGGATTTTGATGGAGATTGCATTGAATCTATAGATTGCTTTTGGTAGAATTGCCATTTTTACTATGTTGATCCTCCCAATCCAAGAGCAAAAAGATCTTTCCATTTTCTAGTATCCTCCTCTATTTCTTTCTTCAAAGACTTAAAGTTCTTGTCAAACAGGTCTTTCACTTCCTTGGTCAGAGTTATCCCAAGATATCTTATGCTATTTGTGGCTATCGTGAAAGGTGAAGTTTCTCTGATTTCCCTCCCTGCTTCTTTATCCTTTGTGTATAAGAGGACAACTGATTTTTTGGAGTTGATCTTGTATCCTGTCACATTACTAAAGGTGTTTATCAGCTGTAGGAGTTCTTTGGTAGAGTTTTTGGGGTCGCTCATGTATACTATCATATTATCTGCTAAAGGCATGCAATGGAAGAAGGAAAGCATCTTTAACAAATGGTGCTGGCATAACTGGATGTCAACATGTAGAAGAATGAAAGTAGATCCATATCTATCACCATGCACAAAAATCAAGTCCAAATGGATTAAAGACATCAACATTAATCCGTCCACTTTGAACCTGATAGAAGAGAAAGTGGGAAGTAGTCTACAAGATTTAGGCACAGGAGGCCTCTTCCTAAGTAGGACCCCAGCAGCACAGACAATAAGAGAAACAATGAATAAATGGGATCTACTGAAACTGGGAAGCTTCTGTAAAGCAAAGGACACTGTCAGTAGGACAAAAAGGCTGCCTTCTGACTGGGAGAAGATCTTCACCAACCCCTCATCAGACAAAGGTCTGATCTCCAAAATATACAAAGAACTCAAGAAACTAGGCACTAAAACTCTAATTAACCCAATTAAAAAATGGGGTACTGAACTTAACAGAGAATTCACAACAGATGAACTTCGAATGGCCAGAAGACACTTAAGGTCATGCTCAACATCCCTAGCGATCAGGGAAATGCAAATCAAAACCACTTTGAGATACCATCTTACACCTGTCAGAATAGCTAAAGTCAAAAACACCAACGATAGCCTATGCTGGAGAGGATGTGGGGTGAGGGGAACACTCATCCATTGTTGGTGGGAATGCAAACTCGTGCAGCCATTGTGGAAATCAGTGTGGCGGTTTCTCAGGAAACTGGGAGTCAACCTCCCTCAGGACCCAGCAATACCACTCTTGGGAATATACCCTAAAGATTCCCTAACATACTACAAAAGCATTTGTTCAACTATGTTCATAGCTGCACTATTTGTAATAGCCAGATCATGGAAACAACCTAGGTGCCCCTCAATAGAAGAATGGTTAAAAAAGGTGTGGAACATATATACATTAGAGTTTTACTCGGCGGTAAAAAACAATGACATCTTGAATTTTGCATGCAAATGGATGGAAATAGAAAACGCTTTACTGACTGAGGTAAGCCAGACCCAAAAAGAGGAACACGGTATATATTCACTCATAAGTGGATTCTAACCATAATTAAAGGTCTTTGAGCCTATTATTCGTGATCCTAGAGAAGCTAAATAAGAAGATGAACCTGATGAAGATTATTTAGCTATCCACCAGGAGGTAGGAAATATACATGAGTCCCAGGTAACCTCGGGTGCATGGGGGGGTGGGAGGGTCGATGGAGGGGGAGAGGACTAGAGAGAAGGGAGTAGGGGAGGAATGGGGAAAGCTTGGTGGCCGGGGATGGGGGGGGGGGAGGGAGGTAGGATGAATATGGGATCAGGGAACAATATATTTCAACTAAGGGAGCCATTTTAGGGTTTACAGGAGACTTGATTATATATGGGATCCCAGGTCCAAGGAGAAATCCCCCTGATTGCTCTCTGGACAGAGGAGAGGGTGCCTGAATCGGCCGTGGCCCATGACCATACTGATGTATATTTTGCTTATCACCATAGATCCTTCCTCTGGCGAAGGACGGCTATGCAGTCGGAGGCCCACATTGGAGCACCGGATTGAGCCCCCCGAGGTCCGGAGGGGGAGCGGAAGGAGGAGGAACATGAAAAACGAAATCAGTACTGCGAGGGATGCTATCACCCACTGATACAAGGGAACGGATCTGATGAGAGTTTCCCAGGGCCAGCCGGACTGGGACAGAAGGAGGACGTGATCTAGCCAGATTCTCGGAATTTGGCCGGATTCTCTGACTGTGGCTGGCCTGGGGTCTTTCTGAAAAGCCATTGACTATGACACTGGGGACCTGTTTCCTCTGCATATGCTGGATTTTGGGGATCCAGTCTGTTTGGACGCTCGCCTTCCTGGACCTGGAGGGAGGGGGAGGGAGCTGGAGCTTCCCACAGGGCAGGAAACCCTGACTGCCCTGGGGGACAGAGGGGAAGGAGGGGGGGGGGAGTGGGGGGAGTGGGAGGGTGTTGGGAGGGGGGGCGGAAATGGAAACTTTTATAATTTAATAAAATTTACTAAAAAAAAAAAAAGAGAAAAGATAGATATAAATAAATATCACCTGCAATCCTATGGCCATTTATGGAAACAAAAACTACATTTATTGTGGATATTTTTCCTTCTGTAGTGATTTTAGGAAGTATGAATGTAATATTGGTACAATCCAAGAAATGCATCAGTCAAAATCATAGCAAGGCATTTTCAAAAACTTAAATGTAAAAAGATGGTTGAGACAAACACACATACATTCAGATACTTTGTATTTAAAATGAAGTGTTTGCATAAAGTGTTCAGTGATGATTTTGTGATCTGTAGAATATGTTATATGGTTTTATGTCTTCAAGAAGACTAAATATTTTAGCAAAACTTGACATATAAGGTTTGTGACTTCCAATTTTTTAAAGAAAAAATGTAAGTTTATGTAAATTTGAAACATTTTCTGTACATTTGAGTTTCTCTCCATTTAGTTTGATGTTGGCTGTCATTTTGCTGTATATTGCTTTTATTATGTTTAGATATGTTCCTTTTATCCCTGGTCTCTCCAAGATCTTTATCACGAAGGGGTGTTGGATTTTGGAGAATGCTTTTTTAGCATCTAATGAGATGACCGTATTGTTTTTTTTCTTTCAGACTATTTATATGGTAGATTACACTGATGGATTTTTATGTCTTGAACCATCCCTGCATCTCTGGAATGAAGCTGACTTGATCGTGGTTGATGATTTTTTTTTGATGTGTTCTTGGATATGGTTTGCAGTATTTTATTGAATATTTTTGCATCTATGTTCATGAGAGAGATTGGTCTGTAATTCTCTTTCTTGGTTGAGTCTTTGTGTGGTTTTGGTATAAGGATAACTGTAGCCTCAAAAAAAAGGGGTTGGCAATGTTTCTTCTGTTTATATTCTGTGAAACACTTTGAGGAGTATAGTTATTAGCTCTTCTTGGAAGTTCTGGTAGAATCCTGCACTGAAATCATCTAGCCCTGGGCTTCTTTTGGTTGAGAGGTTTTTGATGTCAGCTTCTATTTCTTTGAGGTTGTAGTTCTATTTAAATTGTTTACCTGATCTTGATTTAATTTTGGTATGTGATACCTATCCAGAAAATTGTCCATTTCTTTTACATTTTCTAATTTTGTGGAGTACAAGTTTCCCAAAGTATGACCTAGTGAGTCTGTGGATTTCCTCAGTGTCTATTGTTATGTCCCCCTTTTCATTTCTGATTTTGTTAATTTGGATCTTCTCTCTCTGTCTTTTGATTAGTTTGGATAAGGGTTTGTGTATCTTGTTGATTTTCTCAAAGAACCAGCTCTTTGTTTCATTGATTCTTTGTGTTGTTTCCTTTGTTTCTATTTTACTGATTTCAGGCCTCAATTTGATTGTTTCCTGTCTTCTACTCCTTCTTGGTGAGTCTTTTTTTTGTTGTTCTAGAACTTTCAGGTGTGCTGTTAAGTCACTAGTGTAAGCTTTCTCAAATTTCTTTATGTAGGCACTTAGAGTTATGAACTTTCTTCTTAGCACTGCTTTTATAGTGTCCCAGAGGTTTGGGTATGTTGTGCCTTCATTTTCATTGAATTCTAGGAAGTCTTTAAATTTCATTTTTATATTTCTTCCTTGACCCAGGGGTGGTTCAATAGGGCACTGTTTAATTTCCATATGTTTGGGGGCTTTCTGAAATTAGTGTTATTGTTGAATTCTAATTTTAAACCTTGTGATCTGATAAGATACAGAGCATTACTCCAAATTTTTTGTTTCTGTTGAGGTTTGCTTTGTTACTAAGTATAAGGTCAATTTTAGAAAAGGTTCAATGAGGTGCTAAGAAGAAAGGTATGTTCTTTTGTGTTTGGGTGGAATGTTCTGTAGATGTCTGTTCATTCCACTTCAGTCATGATATTGTTAATTCTCATATTTCTCTGTTAGGTTTCTGTCTGGTATACCCTGCCCATTGGGGAGAGTTGGGTGTTGAATTTTCCTGCTATTAGTGTGTGGGGTTTGATGTGCAATTTAAGCTTTAGTAATGTTTCTTTTACATAAGTAGATGCTCTTGTATTTGGGTCATAGATGTTTAGGATTGAGACTTCATCTTGATGTATTATTCCTGTTATGAGTATTAAGTGTCCTTCTATTTCTCTTTTGATTGATTTTAGTTTGAAGTCTATTTTGTTAGATAACAGGATAGCTACACCCACTTGTTTCTTAGGTCCATTTGATTGGAAAATCTTTTTCCACCCCTTTTCTCTGAGGCAATGTCTGTCTTTGAGGTTGAGGTGTGTTTCTTGTATACAGCGTAAAGCTGGATCCTGTTTGTGTATCCATTTTCTTAGCCTGTGTCTTTTTATAGGTGAATTGATTCCATTTATATTAAGAGGTATTAATGACCAGTGATTGTTAATTTTTGTTAATTTTCAGAGGTAGTTTGTGTGTTTCCCTTCTTAGGGTTTTGTTGATGTGAGGTTATCTGTTGCCTGTGTTCTTGTGGGTACAGTTAGCTTTCATGGGCTGGGGATTTTCTTATAGTACTTTCTGTAGGGTGGGATTTAATGGTAGGTATTGTTTAAATCTGGTTTTGTCATGGAATATCTTGTTTTCTCCATCAATGGTGATTGAAAACTTTGCTGGGTATAGTAGTCTGGGCTTGCATCCATTGTCACTTAGTGTCTGCAGCAGGACCTTCTTGCTTTTATGGTTTCCATTGAGAAGTCAGGTGTAACTGTGATAGATCTACTTTCATATGTTATTGACCTTTTACTTTTGCAGCTCTTAATAGTCTTTCTTTATTCTGTATGTTTTGCATTTTAATTATTATATGGTGAGGGGCCATTTTTTTGATACAGTTTATTTGGTGTTTTGTAAGATTCTTGTACCTTCATAAGGATAGCCTTCTTTAGGTTGAGAAAGTTTTTTTCTCTGATTTTGTTGAATATATTTTCTATGCCTTTGCGCTGGAGTTCTTCTCCTTCTTCTATTCCTATTATTCTTAGGTTTTATCTTTTCATGGTGGCCCAGATTTACTGGATGTTTTGTATTAAGAATTTGTTGGATTTAATGTTTTCTTTGACCTATGAATTGATTTCCTCTATCATATGTTCAACGCCCAAGATTTTCTCTTCTATCTCTTGTATTCTGTTGGTTATGCTTGTCTCTTTAGTTCCTGTTCATTTACCCAGATTTTCTAATCCAGAATTCCCTCGGTTTGTGGTTTTTTTTTTAATTACCTCTATTTCAGACTTCAAGTCTTGAACTGTTTGCTTCCCCTATTTGATTATCTTCTCTTAACTTTCTTGGGTTTCTTTGAGAGATTTAATAATTTCTTCCAGTATTCTGTTTGTCTTTTCTTCGTTCACTTTAAGAGGTTTTCATTTCCTCTTTAATGGTCTCTATCATCTTCATAAAGTTATGTTTAAAATCATTTTTTTTTCTGCTTCTTCTGGGTTATGGTGATTAAATCTTCCTGATGTTTGACGACTGGGTCTTGGTGTTACCATGTTGCTTTTTAGGTTGTTGGATGGAATCTTGCATTGGCGCCTACCCATCTCTTCCTTCAATTGATGCCAGCAGTGTCTTTGCATCTTGGTCCAGTCCTTGCAGTGGCTCTCTGTGTCTTAGGAACTGTTCCCAATCTGCTCTGTGCTGTCTCTGTGTGTGTCTTAGGGGGGTTGTAGCAGCCTACCTGCAGGAAACTCGCCTGCTGCCTGGCTATAGAAGAGGAGGCAGGTAGGGAAAGGGTCTGGGGTTTTGTCCCAGTATGGAGGGCCTGGAGAGTGGGATGTTCTTCCAGGTGGCTGGTCGCTCACTTCTTTGTCCTGTCTGTGTAGTAGCAGGATGTGTTACACAGTTCCACTGAGGTTACAGAGGGATAGGAGGGTTAGGGTGTGGGGTGAGACTTGTAGCTTGCAGGGTCTGACATTCGGGGTGGGGGGTAATGGAGCAGCCTACCTGCAGAAAATTCTCCTCCTGACTGGTTAGAGAAGCAGATGCAGGTGGGGAAGGGGCCCAGGGTTTTGCCATGGTATGAAGGGCCTAGAGAGTGGGGTGGCTGTTCAATCACCTTTTGTTCCTCTCTATGTAGTAGCAGGCTGTGTTTTAGACTTCCATGGAAGCTGCAGGGAGATAACTAGGCTTACTTATTAATAAAGTAAAAACTCATTAATGAAGACACCCAATGATTAGCACTGTGGGCATACTACTTCAAGATGCCAAGGATAAACTTTCCACTGCTAACCAGAAACACCTAGGAATGTGTCCTAAGGAACTGGAGAGTGAAAAGTCTATTCTTTCTTGTTCATACCTTGAGCAAGTCATGTCCTGTTGGAAACAGTAGCTTTCAATTGGCTATTTGGATGAACTGGAAAATTTCTTTCACTTGGGAAGAAAGAGGTCAAAAGGATGTCTTCACAACACTTTATTTTGTAAAGCATGAGTATTTATGTGCATAGGAGTTCTAGCTACCTTTTTCTCCTGATTGTTATAAGGAACAGTATTTATTTATTTATTTATTGCAGTAGCACTTTATTTCGGAGTATTTGTAAGCTTGTGCCCAGGGGCCCTTAGGATAACCTAACATCCTTCTTAACTTACCAAAGTTGAAGAGGTCAGCAATGATCTTACAATGCAAGAAATATGGCTGCTGCATTTTGTCTTTGTAGAAAGTTGCAGTCTGTATTGTAGAGGTCATTTGACTCTGCACTTACATGCCTTCTCATTTCTCCAGAGGTGAAACTGCTGGAAGGAGGTGGGAAAGTTGCCTTGACCTGGGTCTGTAACAGTCCTATGCATTGCTAAAATGAGTTCTCCAAGAGTAGAAGGTTAAAACTAGACCTATAAACAACATACTGTTTTCTAGAAACAAATCAACAGGACAGCATTGAAAGCAAGTATAAATTGCCCATAAGACATTGATTGCAGATACATGTTGCAGTTACTTGAGTTAAAACTACCTAGAGACAATATGAACTGTTTTTCATAGGAATTTAAAAAGTAAATTAATTCTGAAAATATTTCCACAAAATAATCATCAGTTACCAGTGGTTTTAAGTGTATTTAACAAAATGAATAAACAAGGTTAGAAAGGCCATAAAAACATGCTTTCTATTGCCATCTTAACAAATAATGGTGCGGAGAGGGTTAATAAACATTTATGTGCCTATGGTATACTTTGAAATTCTTTTTCTGTATTTTCATTTGTCTTGCTTTAGAACTTGATGATATGTAATTTTGATTAGAAAGAAGAAATAATCAGGTTGCTTTCTGCATCAAGTTTGTTCTTATCTGGTTGCTATGACAATCTCCTTTGACAGTTTTTTTTCTTCTTTTGTAGATTTATCTCTTTTTGATGTTATAAAAAGAGTTTTCCTAGGAAAGGCATTTGATTTCTTTCTGCTTAAAGGGTTTTACAGAAATAATAATAAAAAAGCTTTTAGTGAAAACCTCTACATTCCAGTATGTCATGTCTTATTTAAGATTTAAAATTAAAAAAGCTATATCTCTCCCTTAAAAAAAAAGAAGAATGAAGGTCTTTGGAGAATCTAAATTTTCATTTCTTCCATATTGTTTGCACTAATTGCATACTTGAACATTGTTCTGTGCACATAAAGGTTTGTTTTTCAGACCTGATTTCTAGCCTTATTATTTTAAACAATGAAATCCCCCACTAGATTTTCAATTCATTAAGGAAGATAGATTTTTAAAGAAGACAATACTAGACTATGCACAATTAAACTTAATTCTCACCTTAACTTTTTTCCAGTATGATCTTGGAAAAAATTGTATGCGTCTTATGAACTCTATCTTTTTAAGTTATTATTTTGAAAAGAAATTATAGGTTGGTGAGATGGCACATTGGATAAAGTCATTTGCTGTCAAACTTGATGACTTGAGTTCTTCTCTCATAACCCACATGGTGGAAGGAGAGGACCAATTCCCAGAAGTTGTCCTTTGACCTCTACACACATACTACTATGGTATGCATATGTGCATATCATACACACACACACACACATACACACACAAACACACACACACACACACACAAAGTGTAAAAAGAAATTATTAGACCATGTGTTCTCCCTCATCTAAAAATAAACCCCACTGTCCAATCACTTTTAGAATATTTAAGTTATATTCTCATACAGTATTTTCCCAAGAAGTCCCTTTGTGTCTTTTATGAGAAAATTATGCATGAACAAAGAATGATGGAGTTCCTTTAATATGTGATGCACATGAACCACATTCTTTCTGATAATGAAAGGCACATGAGTTTTTCTAGAAAGCCATAAAGTGCACAGAAACTTGGTGGTGGTTTTGCTGTTTGTTCGAGTAGAGGATTGTGACAGGCAGCAGTAGAATGAGTTTGATCTGCCAACATCTCCCCATATTTATCACTTAGTAGGTTTGTTATGCAATATTGGCCAGTCTTATGCTTTTGAAATTAAACATGAGTCACGGTCACCTATAAGACTGGCAAAAATGGCATTTTTAATTAAAAATACATTAATCTAGTGTGTCTGAGATATGTTTAGATAACTAGAATACACACAAATTTTTTGGTGATGCTGTGCACCTGGTCCTGTGATGAATATTTTGATAATTAACAGGTTGGTCATTTTAGATAAGTTTTTTTTAATTTTTAGATACTGTTTGAATAGTAGCAATTGGTTTAGGCATAAAACTGTTCAAAGGAGATACTTGTATACCCTCATCCTGAATGTTGTAATATTTGCTGACTCAAGAATTGTTTTTTATTCTAGTCCTTGAAGCAGCATGGTTTGTGTTTGGTTTCAAGCACCATGTGAAATGTTTACATATTTGGAAGGGTAAATATGAAGCAGGGAATCTGGGGAGATGTTTTAGTTGGAAAACACGAGAATCTGAGCCTGGGTACTCAACAAGTACTTGAAAAACTGGGTGTGACAGTATTCAACTGTAATTCTAGCACTAGTGAGGTAGAAATAGGTCTCCATGGAGCTTTCTGAGCAGCCAACTTGGGTGAATCTGTGAGCTGCATGTTCAGTGAGAAACCATGTATAAAAAAAGCATAAGAAAGTAAGTTTAAGATCAATTGAAAAAGAGACACATGCTGACTTTTGGAATGCACACAAAACTGTGTTTGGAATACGTATGTATAATATATGTACATGCACATACACATTCATACTATTTTAAAATCAGCAATGATGATTTTCATCATAAAAACACATTCTTTCATGAAGACTGCCATGTTCTGTGGAACTATACTTGGATATTTTACAATTATTACAAGATTACTTAGTCTATAGAATCAGTTTATTATTTTCAATAATAACATCTGTCTCATTTGAGGAAAAAATAACTTCACATCTGACTTGCAAATTTGTGTATTTCAAGTTTCTATAGAATTCCGGCAGGCAGCCATAATTCCAATATTTTGGTATATGACACTGGGAATCCTGATATTTTTCCTTTTGCAGACATATTTTTAGCCTTGTAGTCTCCTGGGGGGACCTCCCATGGAGGTAGTCTGAGTGACCCATTAGCAGTTGTCCAAACAGAAGGATATTTTAGAGTTCATTTAGTAATAACTTACAAATCACCTAAAGAAAGTTGAGCTAAAGACATAAAGTAGTTTTATGAAAATCATCCAACTTGTAGGAGTCAGCTGTTCCTATTGTTCTTCTGTTCTGATACCCAGGTGATTTCTCTTGCCACAATTTTGCCATGTCCTCTTGGATTTTGTTGTTGTTGGTCAGTATGATCATTCCTGTGCCACCCCCAAATACCCAGATTCCACTGCCACTAAAACAAAGAACAACTTCTTCTTCACACAGCAGAAGTATATAAGTATAGAAGATAACAGTCAAGGTATCTCTCAGGCTTGGGTATTCCCACTTTCATACTACTGCATCCTCTCTCTCTCTCTCTCTCTCTCTCTCTCTCTCTCTCTCTCTCTCTCTGTCTGTCTCTCTCTTTCTCTCTCTCTCAATAACTTCATACATCTGAATCCTGCCAAGAATTTCATAGCAATAATACTCTCTCATAGGCTGACAACAAATAAAGGAATAAGAACAAATTAATTATCTTTTATGGTAGATTTTTTTTAAAGGACCAGATGACCCAACATTTCAGAGAACCTCTGTTGTAGTTTCTTCTGAGTTGCATGCCCAGAACAGTCTCAAGACTGCTGGCTGAGATGATCCATCCTCACAGAAAACTCCACTCAGGACTTGACCATAGCCTTAGATTTTCTTTGTGTCTCCATAAGATTATCAGCCCTCCCATTCAGGAGGAAATATCCTAGAAAACTATGCCCACATTCCCAAAACATGAATCATGGATGTTTGTCTTTGTTTAGAGTGTTGGTCACAAATTGTTATGGATAATGGTGAGGAAAAGAGTTAAACAAAGATGATTAGGTTCAGTGTTTCTGCTTTGAAAAGAAAAAAAAGGGAAATGCTGTTAGATAATGCTCTTGAAGTCTACAAAGATTTGTCACTCATATTAATTTAGTAAAATGCTGATTGGTCAATAGCCAAGCAGGAAATATAAGTGGGGCAACCAGATTAAAAGATGAAATCCAGAGAGTCAGTCATTAGCCACACACAGAGGAAGGAACATGAGAATGCCTCACTGAGAAAAGGTACAAAACTATGTGGCTAAACATAGACAAGAATTATGGGCTAATTTAAGTTGTAAAGGTTATTTAATAATAACCCAGAACTAGTAGGTCTAACAGATGATGATTAATATAAACCTCTGTGTATTGATTGGGATTGAATAGCTGCAGGACAGGGCAGGACAGAAACTTGTGTATACAAGTGCTTATGTTTAAGTGTACTTACAAAATGTGGTTAGTGAGCTATAAGAACAAATAAAAATTTTCTTTGTATCACATTAAAAAGAGTTAGAAGAAAAGAAATATAGCTTTCATCTCCTCTTACAGTATTTTTCCCATTATTAACATCCTTGTTTCTTTTTGTTGATGTTTATTTTTTGAGAATGCATTTTTTGTCTGCAGGTTTTCATTTAAATACTATTTTTTTATTTATTTTACATACTAACTAGTTTTCTATCCCTTTTCTCCAGTCCCCTCCCTTTCCCATTTAACTCTCTCCCCATCAACTCATCCTCCATCTCCATTCAGAAAGAGACAGGCCCCCCATAGGCTTGTACAAAGCATAGCATATCAAGTTGAGGCAGGTCTGAGCTCCTCCTTTTATATCATCGTGGGGTCAGTTGTAGAAGGAGCGGCAGGCCATATTTCTGTCGCCCGGCTCCCAGCCAGTTTACACCTGAAATAATTACACAGAAACTGTATTCATTTAAATACTGCCTGGCCCTTTATCTGTAGCATCTTATTGGCTAACTCTCTTATATTAATTCAACCCATTTCTAATAATCTGTGTAGTACCACGAGGTGGTGGCTTACTGGGAAGATTCTAACCTACATCCATCTTGGGCGGGAGCTTCATGGTGACTGCCTCACTGCCTTCTTCCCAGCATTCTGTTCTGTCTACTCCATCCACCTATGTTCTGACCTATCAGGCCAAGCAGTTTCTTTATTAATTAATCAATGAAAGCAACAGAAATACAGAAGACCCACCTACATCAGTCAGGCAATTCAGCATGAAGAACAGGTTACCAAGAGCCAGTTAAGTGCCAGGGAGAGGTCCTTCTCTCATTGGTAGATGCCTTACTAAGAGACCAAACTACATAACTGTAAAACACATGTAGAGGGACTAGGTTGGTCCCTTGTAATTTCCCTGTTGGTTGAGTGTCCATGAATTTCAAGAGCTCAGGACAGCGGTCTCTGTGGTTTCCTCATCATGCACACACTGGCACATACATTCCTCTTCTCTTTCTTCAGACTCAGCATAGTGCTTGTCAGTGAACCTCTACCTCTGCTTATGTTAGTTACTAGAGAGAATATCTCTGATGACAATTAAGGGAGTCACCAATCTGCTTACAGTCGATAGCCAGTTTAGGCACCCTTTCTTCTGTTGCTAGGAATATTAGCTGGGGTCATCTGAAGCATGGAGTTTCTGTCTTGCCCAGTTCCACAGCCATTCAGTCCCAAAGAAACACACAGAGGCTTTTATCAATTATAAACTGTTTGGCCTATTATCTCAAACTTATTATTAACTAGCTCTTACAACTTAAATTAACCCATAATTCTTATCTATGTTTAACCACATAGCTTGGTACCTTTTCTCAGTGCAGCATTTTCATCATGCTTCCTCTGCATCTGGGTGGCAACTGCAGATTGAGCCTTTCCTTTCTCTCGAATTCTCCTAGTCTGACCACCCTGCCTGTACTTCCTGCCTGACTGCTGGCCAATCAGCATGTTATTAAACCAATATGAGTAACAAATCTTTACAGTGTACAAGAGCACTCTGCCAAAGCATTTCCCCTAATTTTCTTTTCAAAGCAATAAATCTGAACCTAATTGCCTTGTTTAACCTTTTACCTGACAATTATCCATAATAACTTGTAACCAACACTCTAAACAAAGATAAACATCCATGATTCATGTTTTGGGAATGTGGGCATAGTTTTCTAGGCTACTTTCTGCTTAATGGGGGGGGGCTGATAATCTTAGGGAGACACAAAGAAAATCTAGGGTTGGTTATGGTCAAGTCCTGGGTGGAGTATTCTGTGAGGATGGATCATCTCAGCCAGCAGTCTTGAGGCTGTTCTGGGTATACAACTCAGACAAAATTGCAACAGAGGTTCTCTGAAATGTTGGGTCATCTGGGCTATCTGTTCCTAATGCAGATTTTTCCAGGGTCTTTCTTTATCAAACCTTTCATAACCCAGAATGAATCCACAGCCTCTCATTTCCTGTGGAAGCAAACGCAAAACCTTTTCTCCAAAGTAACATAACTTTTGACTTAAATTTTGAGGTCAAGATATTTTTTAAAATATATAGGTTGGATCAGTCCAACAGTGTTTATAATCAAATGTCTTTTAGCAGTATTTTCTCCTTCCTTAGCACTCAAACCATTCAAAGACAACACAAAAACATACAGTATCCAGATTGTGTATTTTTCCATCTTTATGTGACTCTCTTTTAAAATTTCTTTCTTTTAGTATTTTCTTTTTAATTTTTTTTGAGACAAGGTTTCTCTGTGTATCTTTGCTTGTCCTAGAACTCATTTTGTAGACCAGACTGGCCTCAACCTCAGAGAGATTTGCCTAACTCTGCCTTGCAAGTGCTTGGATTAAAAGTGTGTACCACCATGCCCTACTACTCTCTTTCTTTTCCTTTCTTTTTTTTTTTTAAGGACTTATGTTATTCTTTTGCTCTTCTCTCTTGAGTCTACTCATATTTTCAAACACACTGTAAACTGTTTCGGTCTTTTTCCATCTGAATCTGTATTCACTGTATCTTTCTCTCTCTCTTTTTTGTGACCACACAAGTCTTTTATTCGCTAAACGACATGACTAGGATTTAAGCTGCAGCTTTGGAGGCTGGATCTGCTACACTCCTTACCAATGCCACATTTGCCAGAATATTAATATCCAAAATATATAAAGAATTCAATAAACTAGACATCAAAATATCAAATAATCCAATTAAAGATGGGGTGCAAATCTAAATAGAGAATTCTCATCAGAAGAATCTCAAATGGCCAAAAGACACTTAAAGAATTGCTCAATGTCCTTAATCATCAGATAAATGCAAATCAAAATGACTGAGATACTATCTTATACCTGTCAGAATGGCTAAGATCAAAAACACTGATGGCAACTTATGCTATAGAGGATGTGGAGTAATGAAAACACTCCCACTTTGCTAGTGGCAGTACAAACTTGTATAAAATCAGTACAGTAGTTTCTTAGAAAATTAGCAATCAGTCTACCTCAAGACATAGCTATACCAATTTTAAGATTGTATTTTAATGACAACATTTTCCCCTTCCCTTTTCTCTCTCCAATATATCCTTCCACTATCTCCTTCAGATTTATGGCCTCTTTTTCATCAATTTCTATTGTATGCATATATGTATTTATAAATACATCTGTATTTCCAAACATAATCTACTAAGTCCATAGATTGTTACTTATATATATGTTTTAAGGGTTGACCCTTCAGCACTGAACCACCAAGCGGTATACTCTTCTCTAGAGAGGATACCTATCTTGATCCTAGCTTTATTCAGTTGTCTGTAATTCTTTGTGCAAGCATGATACCCTGGGATTTTTTCATATTGGTTGGTATCATCCTTGTTCAGCTCATGTTTGGGTGGTCATGTTGGCGAGAGTGTAAGAGTGTCACGTCTGATGTTACTGGGAGACACAATCTCATCACATCCTCTCATTCTCTGGCTCTTACAAACTGGCCCTTCTCTGAAATGCTCCTTGAGTCTTAGGTGTGGGAGTGTTTGTAAATGTATCTGCTGGGACTAGGATCCAAAACTCTGCATATTGAATGGTTGTGGTTTTTTGTAGTGGTCGTTGTCAGCTGCACAGGAAGCACAAGTGTTTATAGATTGGTGTTAGGAATTGTTGGTTTAGTAAATTAATAGTTGGAGTTTCTCCTCCAATAACCATGCTTGCCCTAGCACTGATTAGTTAGCTCAGTTTCTGGTGCCAGGTGTGGTATCCCTCTGAATAAGTGGGTTTTATGTCCAATTCTAGACATTGGTTACCACTCAGGTGTGCTACTATTGCACCTTTAAAGTTACTGTGCTACTCTGGCCATTGATTTGGTTCTTGGGTATCATAACTCAGTGTTGGTTGCCTCTCTCTTTTGGAAGCTTGCATGTTACCAGTTAAGGGGCTTTTGGGACCTTTTTCTGAAGTTCATGTGCCCTTTAGCAATTAGAATCTTCCTTCCACTTCTCAGGGGTAGCCAGGAGCAATAGAAATAGGCTGTATGCTTTGGGAGTCTCTTAGAGAACCAATTTGTACAAAGAGTAGCTCTGAGAATTGATAAAGATTCTCAATTAAATCTTTGTTTTAAAATAAACAAAGATTAAAATCACTTGTTTTAGGTTTTTTTTAATTAAGATGGTTATGTATCAACTGATTTAGAATATTATGTTTTAGATTTAGCTTTCACTTTAATTATGTCTGTCTGTCTGTCTGTCTGTCTCTTTGTCTGATGATATTAATGCAGGTGCTAGAGGAAGCCAGAACAGTGTGACAAATTCCCTATGGCTAGAGCTATAGGTGTTTGTGAACAACCCAGCAGGGTGCTAGGTGCCAAACTCAGATCCTTTACATGATCTACAAATGCTGTCAATTACTAAGCCATCTTTCTGGATCCTGATTCATAAAGTTTTTATCAAAATTTGCTAGTCCCCTGTCACCAACTGAAGCGTTTGTACATTTTAAAATAAAGAGTCTGTCATTATTATGCAGATTATATATGTGTGCATGAACACACACACATACATACATACATACACACACACACGAGTATCAGAAAACATCCATTCATCTGCTCTGATAAGCAATGTAAAATAAAGTCACAGGATCCTATTGTCTCTGCCTATGAAGTCGCATGGTGGAGCTTTACAGTTTGGCACAGTTACTGATCCGTTCAGCAATTTCTATTGTGGCAGGCCAGGTTTCTGGAACATTGTCAGAGCCAGGACATAAGGCTTTAACAGCATCTGCTGTTGCTGCCGAACAAAGGCATGCTGCATTTATAAAATGATTTTTCTTCCAGGCTATCAGTTAGCCTGAAAGGGCAAAGCAAACCTAGCTGCTATTCACAGCCCAGGAAAAGGCTGGCTTTCTCTATGGAGCATGCAGCTCATCCACACGCTGTCTTATGGACCACATTACTCTGCTATCCAAAGAAAGCCCCCCCCCAAAAGTGGCTGTATATAGAACATCTCCAACTGTCTCCCCCCCGCGCCCATTTTGTAGCTGTATGAAATATTTCTACATAATCGCATCTGGAAGGGATTGTCAGGCGCGCAACTTCACTGAGTCCAAAAATTACTTTCGTGTAGAAGGACATTAGCTAGTTCGCATCCAGTTAAGATAAGGACGCGCAGCGATGCAAGCCAAATGGAGCTATTTCAAGAACGTGCCGCTGCTTCTGTGGAGAAGCTATATTTTTAGTAGGACAGCAATCAGAAAACATGCTTATTATTTTGACAAAATCGCCTCATTTCTTTAGAAAGATCCACATGAAAGACTGACTGAGTTATTAATCCAGCTTTTGTTGCTGTTAGTAGGCGTTTCAATAGATTTCTTATCATCTTCTAAGGGTAGCTCTTCCGGGTACCTAGTGGACCTGTTTCTAATTCCTCTAATCTCAGGCATTTCCTTCACCTCAGAGATGCCCAAATGTATTCCATAGATTGTGGTAGTGTTGTGTAAAATCCAACCGGACAGGGATATTTACAATTGTCCAGAGCAGTGCCCCAGGACGGTGTACAGACTGTTTATGGAGTCCTCAGAACTCAAGCTTTTTACACTCAGGCTGGGAATGGAGTCCAGGGCTCAGGCATTCCAGGTAGAATCCTGTCAAGTCCCTCTGGCCATTCAAACACAAGCAAACAAACTAGCACAGCACACCGGGAAATGCAGAGCCCCAGCTGTCTGCATTGCTGGGATGCAGACCCAGCTGCCTAGTCTTTGTTCCTCTGCACAGAGTAAATCTCGGGAAATTTGCTCATAAAAGACAAAGACAGAACGCAGGGGAGTCTTAAATAAGAGGAACAGACTCTGAAAGGTGTCAGTATAAGTGGTTGGGAACAAAGGGAAATGAAACAATGTTCACCTTAAGGATCTGAATTACCTCTTGTTTTTCTAATTGGGTGGGGGAGGCAGGATAAAAAGCAGGTAATTCACTTTAAAGAAAAAAATGAAGTAATAACACTGTGAATAATGGGGAAGGGTGGGACTGAAAGAAGAAAATTTCATCTGAGGTGTACCAGTCTGCAACTGTCTAAAAATCTACAATCTACCGTTTTCAATAAACAATGATACGTCTCCCCCTCTAATTTACCAGCAGTTCCCGGGAATTAATTAGCCTATGTATACATTTAATGTGCATATGTGTCTATTGTACACACTGTGCTTTCTCAGGCCTTGCATAGGTATTAAGACCCTGTTCCTGTACTTCAAACAAAACCTTCAAGTCTACTTACTAAGAGATGCAATCCTGATGCTATCAGGGTTACTGATGGACTTTGAATATATTGCCTAATTCATCTTGATCTCACTTCCAACCTTTCAAATGAGTGAGCAGAATGATCCTGGCTCTCCTCTCTAGCCTTGGAGTCGCATAATTTATCGCAGCAGTACCGGATTCAGAGTCTTCTCTCTGCCAAACGTGTCTACACTCCCCCCTCTGTGAATACATTCTACATTTACCATGTGTTCAGTCTTCTCCAATATTCTTTAGGCCAATAGTTTCTAGTCTCACCCTCTTGCAAGGAATATATTCCTAGTGTGTCTTTAAGGAAAAAGAACAGAAAAAAAGTCACAGTTAGACCAAGTACGCACTCAGACTACTGAATATCGCCAATGGGAGTGCTGTACAGTTCCAAGGGGCACAGCAATAGCAGGCCCTGGGGGCCAGAATCTTTTATGATGTTAAAATGGATCACAGTATTGAAATGTAAGAATCACACACATAGTGCATGAAATACCGGTCGCCATCGGAAGGACACTGGATGCTTATGTAGTAGCTGGTTGCTTAATTTACATAACTATGATCTGAATTATTTTGAAGGAATGAAAAATTTGAATCACTTAACTCCCGAACATGAAAAGATTAGAAAATTGCTCCTCAGGTTCAGCTGGACTCTCGCCTTTATGCTTTCTCCTTCTTACTTTCCTGATAATGGATCAAGAATTATAATATAAATCTCATTTATTCACACAAAAGATACTCCACTTAAATAAAAACAACTATTGCTTTTGACCAACATATATAATCCATAACTACCATTCATTCCATCAGGAAAATGCCAAGCCATGACACTAGTCTCTGTGAAGACAAAAATTTACCATTAATATTCTTTAAAAAATGCTTGCGTGACTGCAGCCACTAGTCCAGGCAGAGATGGCAGCCAGAGCAGTGCAGATTCCGGGCAGCGAATGGCAGAGGAGTGGCTCATCCTGGACAGGCTAGTACTGCCATGTGGCCGGGAGAGTCATCCAAGTGGGCAGGTGAGCAGGCACAGGAGATAAAAGGCTTACAAGACATAGTAAACAGACATAAAGCTGAACATAAAGCTGAATATTTATTACTTAAAGGAGAGAGAGAGACAGAAAGACAAAGACAGAGAAAAAGAGAGAGAGGAAAGACAGAAAACACATACAGAGAAAAAGGGAGAGAAAGACAGAAAACACGTGCGTGCACACGCCAAGAGAAAGAGAGAAAGAGAATTAAGATGGCGACAAGAGGAGAGGTTAGAAGTCGCTGGGAGTGGGCGTGGCTTGACCCTTAAAGGGATCAGAGACCAAAAGGAATAACAATCATCTTTACACTGGCTTTTCTGTACACACAGTAGTGTGACTTTGTTTAAAATCCCTTAATTTTTATAATATGTGTTTTTGAAGTTAAATGATTACCTTTGAAAAATCTACTAGATTAATTCTAAGAATCAATTTATTTTGGAGGGGATCCTGCATATATGGTTACCATCACCACTGTCATCATTATTATTGTTATTGCTTTTTATTTAGAGACAGAGTTTTATTATGTAGGTCTGGTTGTTCGGGGAATCATTAGGAATATGAGGCTGACCATGAACTTGTGGGTATCTTTTGAATCTGCTTCCCACAAGCTTAGATTACAGTTTTTAACCATTTTTTTACTATTGATACACATAGTCTGTTTCCAAATCAAAGCTCAAAGTTTAAATCCATAAAGATTGATATTTTCTAGTCACATTTAGCATAGAAATGTGTTAAAACATCTGTGTTAGCACATGCTTTAGACATGTAGATTTCTCAGATTCTTGCTGTACAGCACCAACAAGATGTGGTAGTGTCTCCCCCAATTCTCTTTAGCAATGACTTATTGTGGTGGTTTCCATGTAAATATATTTGGATATTTGGTTTTCACTGTTTGGGAAAGATTAGGAGGTATGACCTTGTTGGAGAAGGCTAGTCACTGGGGGTGGGCTTTGAAGTTTGAGAAAGCCCATGTCGTTCCCAGTTAGTGTGTTCTCTCCAGCTAGTGGCTCAAGATGTAAGGTCTACGCTACTGCTTCAGCCATGCCTACCTGCTTGCCGCCATGTTGCCAACTATGACGGCCAAAGACTCTATCACTTGGAAATTGTAGACCCCAAATAAACTCTGTAAAGTGGTCATGATCCTGATGCTTTATCACAACAGAAAAGTAACTAATACAGACACACAAATAAAATAATTCACCAATTAGTGTTCACTGTGTTCATGTGTGGTCACAGTTTTAATAGACTTTGGCAAATTATCCATAATCTAGAGGTAGAGTAGAATAAAATTTTAAGCCATTAAACTTTCAAAGGAATTTAAATATGTGTAATACAACATGAAACTATGTAACTATGACATACACAGAAGGGAAGGTAGTGCCATTAGTATAAGGAGAAACTGATTGGGATGAAGGTCATGCTTCTTCCAGACTAGTGAATATCTTCATGATCTGCTTCATGTGGGCCCTCAAAATATCCCAGAGAATTCACTGCATTGATGTTAATGTACTCCTTCTTATAAATACACTGTTTTTCCACTCATTTTCTCTCCTGTGCAATGCTGTTTTACTTTGTAAATTACAGAGTTAGAAATTGCAATAAAAAAGCTCAGTAAATGTATATAAGTATACACATCTATCATCTATTTGTCTACCTATCTATCATCTATCTGTCATGCTTTATTTATTTTTATATTTTTTACTCTGTTTGATCCATCCTTTTAAGTGGTTCACAAATATTTCAAAGAATGTCTTTAATTTTTATAGTATTTCTATGTCATCCTTCAGTTTCACTATAATAGAATTATCTTATCATAGTTGTTTTTATTTTTATTCCACGATGAGTATGAGATAGTTTTCCTGCACACAACTGGGTTAAATATTGTCACAAGTGTATGATGAAAGCATCATTATGTTGTCTTCAAGTGTGCAGGCTATTCCTTTGTATTGCCTTACATCTATATCTAGCCTGGAGAGTAAGATGATTTATTGGTTTTTATACTATCTGTATAATCTGTGAGGCCTATTCAGTCAGATTAAAGAGTTAAGCAGTGCTTTGAAATGTGTTTTCCCCCTTCTATTTGTGGGGGGAATGTTGATTATGCTCACAAAGAAATGGGAAAAATAAGAAATAATTTCAAAAAAATGAGTAAACAAACAAATAAGCTAACTAACTAACCAACAGCCTTACCCCCTCTTCTAGACACAATAGACAGCTAGAGTAAAGGAAGAAAGTAGAGAAAGGTGTGTGTGAAGTTTAAGCCAATTTTAGGGGTACAGAGCATGGCTGATGTGACATCAGATGTTTCTAAACTTTGGAAACAAAACTGAACAGGATTTTAAATAGCATTTTTTGAAAATCAAATAATTTTAATAACTTCAACATTAAAAATTTGTTTATAGATATCTGTAAATACCAAAAGAAAACCTTTGTAGTTCAACATTATAAATTTTGACAGTATTATTCGCATAGAATAAAAGTATTTTGTTTTCATTGTTGATAATTATTATTTTCAAGGCTTCAAAGCTTTGATGTAGGACACCATGTTCATCAACTAGATAACACTGAGATGAGAGAGTCTATCACCTACGGTATTTGTCAAAAGTTCTGTTCATTTGTTAGAAAACTGAAAACTCATGCCATTTTCAGAGCCTCAATTGCAGAACAAAGTTATTCAATGGCACTGAGTAAAAGTGAACAAGAAACTCTAAGCACCCACAAGACAGTTTGTAACCATTCATGACTCTAATCCCAAGCAGCTTCTGGCCTCTGAGAGCAACACACACACACACACACACACACACACACACACACACACACACACACACACTACACACACATATTGCACAGGCATACATGCAGGCTAAATCCCCACCCACATAAATCAAACACAAATAGAGAAAGTACTATTATTTTCTTAAGAAAAAGGAAAGAGAGTGAAATCCAATCCAAACTTGGCAGCTCACAAGGTCAAGGCCTGCTTTCATCCAGTCAGGGAATTTTCATTTTGTCCCTCTCTCTGCACCTTCACAAATATCTATTATTGGTGTTAGATTTCCAGAAAGAAACACACCCTCCAACCATTTGAATTCTCTTCTTCCTTCAAGTTCCACATTCCCGTTTGCTTAGTGGTAGAATGAGCATGCCCTTGTCACTCGGATGAGAAGATCTTTGAGAGTGAAAGTGGATCAAATCACTTAGTACACCATTTACAGAGGAATACATGGCACCTCTTCCATTAAAATAAGAGCAATGTTGGCACCTTACCTATGATATTTCTCTTAACTCCTC
This sequence comes from Myodes glareolus, assembly GCF_982192425.1. Lineage (NCBI taxonomy): Eukaryota > Metazoa > Chordata > Mammalia > Rodentia > Cricetidae > Myodes > Myodes glareolus. The sequence goes on along the minus strand of NC_142027.1, from coordinate 27,293,503 downwards.
AAGCTTGGCAATTTTACTCCACCACTGAGCGTTAGCAGCATTGAGAGCAAATGACATTATTACTACTACTATTGTTGTTATTAACTTTTTGACAAATGAGACAATTCCCATAGTATGGTTATGTTCTTTCATGTAAATGATCTCTTTGTTCATTTCAAATAAAAAACAAATTGAAATCAAAGCCATCTTGCATTTGTTGGTACTGAAATCTCCGAGAACCTCCTAAAAAGAAAGTCCTCAATATGTGCTTATTTTCTTATAATCTTAAATCCGAAATCAACATGCATTTTAATAAGTCTATCAAAACACATTATTATACAGTTTTGAGTGACTATGGCTATGTCACACAACTGTTATGATAAAAACCAAAACATATGGTCAGAGGTTGTAACAATAGTAGTCTTTATTTTCACTGTCTCTGTTTAACACAGCATCTAACCAATTAAAAGAGCTTATGTAATTCTACTAAATGTCTTTAGGTCTATACTTGTTATAGGTAAATTTTATGATATATATATATATACACACATATATATATGTAATAGCCATATAAATAAATGTAATTATTACTCCGCAGTACCCTTAATATTATAGTCTACACTATTTAGTACAAATTCCACTTTTAGCAAGGATTTTCTTCTTTTATTAGATTTTTTGATACTAACTCTCTTACTGAATCCTTTAAGAATTGAATATTGGTAAGGTGTTTGGATATCTATGTTTTCAGTAATCAGTATGAGAAAATGAGAAAAAAAGCCTAGGGAGATTTCTCTAGTAACCTGTCTGTATAGCTAGTATAATCACCATGAATTTGGCCAGGTGTAGCTAAGCGATATTTCAGGAAAAGAACTAATAGCAAAGCCTTTTACACAGTAATTTCCTGGGTAAGGTTCAACAAAATGAAAACTCATCAGAAGCCCTGCTGGGATTCCATCAGCAAGCATTTATTTGTAGTCGCACGTACACCTGCTTACATAGTAATAATGCACTAGTGAGTTAAGTCGGTGTGCCAATGCAAATTAGCTTTATTCTGAATCTAAGAGTGGAATCTACCACATATACTAACCACAGAAATGAATTGCCACTGAAGGGGTAGCGTAGTATGAAAAATATTGATAGCATAGGCCTGTTTTTCTGTTGCTTTTGCCGGTGGATGATCTTTTGTAAAAATCCTTTCCAGCATCTACCATTTAGATGAAAAATTTGCAGCAAATGCCTTGCTCCATTGGTGCAGCAATACTGAACCACACAACGTGCCATCTACAAGGTGATTTGTTTCAGTATAGGAGATCCTGTGCCGTTGAATTCAAGCTCAAAATCAGTTCAGCAAATGTTTATCGAAAACCAACGGTATGGAAGGCTTTAGACCAGAGGGAAACAGTGGTGAAGCATAGAGGACGCCTGGGAATACTACCTGATCCGAGAAACTCCTGATAAGATAAAAGATCAATGTTCACACCACTCCATGGCAAAGTAAGGAAGCGGAGGAAGTCATCTGAGAACTATGGAGAGCTCCAGGACAGTACAATAACTCAACCTGAGTGGTGATAATTGGAGAAGTATTGGTATGGATGATGGGTTTCAGTGAGATTCTTAATATCTGGTAGGATACAAATACATTGAAAGGAGTATAAAGGAAGGACATGATTGTCCAGCATGGACGAAAAAAGCAGACGAGCAGGTTACTTCTTTGAACACGTGGTTGCAAACTGAGTTCACATGTGTGGAGTCCCCTTCTTACATAATCAGGAAAAGAATACGGTAAAGAGGGAGAATTAATATTCCTAATTATCATGCACATTCATTTTTGAGATAGGGTCTTATTGTGTAGCACAAACTATCCAGAAACACATTATTATTATTATTATTTACTATTATTGTTATTATTAGAGCTAGGCAAGCACTCTAAAATCAAACTAGATCTCTAGTCTTTTGAAAGACATTACACAGTTCAGGCTAGTCTCAAACCCAAAGTGATGCTCCCCGCTCAGTCTCCCTAGTGTTGGTATTGCTCTATTGCCATCAAACCCCTTTTATTCAACATCTTTCAACAATATTTTCATCAAAAATAATGCAAGTAAAGAAATTCATTATGTATGCAATAGATTCTCCATACTTAGATTAAACTCATTTCTTCCACCTTTCCTCCTTCCCCTCCTGATCTCCCTCCTCTTCTACCTTTTCTCCCTCCCTTCCTCTTCTCCTCCAACTTTTTTCTCTGTCCTCCTGATCTACCTCCTCTTCTACTTTTTTCCGCACCCCTCCTCTTCTCCTTCCTCTTCCACCTTTTTTCTCTCCCCTCCTCTCCTCCCTCCTCCTCTACTTTTTTTCCCTCCTCCTCTACCTTTTCTCCCTCCCTTTCCCTTTTCTTCTCCCTCCCTTTATCTTCTTGTTCTTTCATAAGGGAGCTGTATGGCCAGATTTCTAAGAAAGAAATTAAATGTAACTTTATTAGCATTTCTTTCTAGATCATATCTATTGTTTTATTTTGGAAATACTTTATATATGAAAGATTCAGAGAAGTTTCACATGAACTTCCTGGATATGGAAAATTAATGAAAATTAATAGTTTTCTTGTGTCATAATGAAAGTGTTATTTGCTTTCCCTAGACTGTAATGATAATAAAACAATACTCTCCTAGAAGTGGTGGTTAGAGATAAAAAATCACAGAACAGCAAAGTGGCTTAGTGAGTAAAATGTCTGTGGCATTGATTCTGATGACTGAAGTCTTGACCCTGAGAACTCTGTGAGAGAGGAAGAGGCTAGATTCCTACAAGGTACCATGTGACTTAACATATGTGTCTCATGGGATATGCCCCCCCCCCCACCACGTACCGCTTCCTATGTCTCAGACTCTGGGGAAGGGGACCAATCCTGGACACATTTCCACTTGTGGCCGTATCACTCTGATCTGCTTCCATTACAACATGGTGGGCTTTCTAGGTCCCTGTGCTGTGCTCTCTTCAGCCCTCATATTGGGTGATAGTTCATTCTAGTTATACAACTTATATTGATTTGATATGTGCCAATTCTGTTTCTAATTAATGTCATATTAAAGTACAAAGGTTTAAGACTTCAAAATATCTTTTTTAAAGGGGCATGGACACAAGTTAGCCCATAAGAGTTGATTTTGATTAAGCACAAAGCCCACATAAAATAATTAGTACACAAATCTGTCTTAGTTTTTAAGAATATTATTCAGAAATGTTTCGTTTTCCTCCCCCAATTCCTCCCAGATACATTCCACATCCCTACCCACCAAATATCCTGTTTTTTTTCTCTTGCTCAACAAACAAATCAGAAAGCAATGGTTTTTAAAAACCGCACATTATGCACAATAATATCATCCTCAGAAAAATTTCTAGAGATTAAAAACTTACCTTCTTTTGAGAACACTTAGCATGGGGTCAAGTTAAATACATGGTTGATGTACAATGAACATTATTACACCTAATTTGGTGGCCCTTCTCCAGAGGTTTCTGGGTAAGATTGTTAAATTTTTATTCTATACTCCAGATTTCAACAGACTGAAACAAAGTAAAAAAAGATAAAAAAAAAAAGTCAAAGAAGTATGTGACCGCAAGTGGGTAGTTGGCTGTTCCAAACTTCCTTTAACCTGGCCCATTCTGCTGAAGAACTATTGGACAGACAGTGGAAACTCTCTGTCTCTCAGTTCTTTCTTATCCACCAACAGTCCAGACTATGTTCACAGCAACAGATGTGGTGAATTTTCACTAAGGACTATACCAGATCTCTAGGATTGCTAATGTCTTTCCCCATTCTGATTACTCTCTCAATATTAGATGGTTAGGTTATTAAGATCTGGTAATCATCTGGCCCTTTGCTGTTAGCTGATGTTAATGCACAGACACCACATGGTGCATTTGTCCTGATCTCCAAAGGTGAATTCCTGAACTTGGGTTGAAATATTCTTTTTTTTTTTTTTTCAGGATTTTCTGGATGATTGCCTGTTCATGTCTCTGCTTAATTTTCTTTGTGCGGATACAATCATATGAACAAACACACAGGAATTGGGAGGCTTCTGATCGTAGTTGTTGGTAAGTTGAGCATCCAAGGGATTGCATGTAGGTCTTTGGGAATTTATAATCCTTCTCAGTCTGTCATTAATGAAAGGGACCCGAGAGACTGATTGGGAGTGACCCGGGGTTAAAGGGCTGGAGGTTAAGCCTTTTAGCCATGAGTCTCAGGTTTGAATCTCATCTAAGCTCATAATAAACAAGAGCTACTGCTATTTGATATTAGTTTGGTGACCCATGTGAAATGAATTAGTGATCTTGTGTTTGCTTTGGTGGGCAGGTGTCCTCATATAGCTGGGGCTAATAGCCTCAGCAGAAGAGTCCAACAACCTACAGAACTGGAAAGAAGTGGACCCTTAAATGTTCCCTTGTCCTGTTAGAATTGTTGTTCAGAAATGGGGAAAAGCCAAGGTTTCTAATTCCATACGCTCAGTGTGTAGGAAAGTCATGCAAACAAACTCTCTCAAGAGAGTGTTAATATCCTTGGTTTCTCGCACCTCCTTCCCCGCTTGCTGGGTAGCTGTCATGGAGTCTATGCTTGGAAAAGAAATACCTGACTGTGTTTATCCTTCAAAGATGAGGACAACTCCTAGGTATCAAATTTGACACTTTCATGGCGGAAGAATTAAAAGCTTGGTAAATAAAAAAAATAAAAGGGAGTATGCTAGTTTTCATGACAGAATATCAACTGTTACAAGGACATTAGCATTGTTTTGTAAAGTAAGACACATTAAAAAATACATAAAATGCAAAGTAGAGACAAGAACAAAACATTTATCACTCAATGGAGGATAGCTTTTCTATTCCTTGAATTGAAACACTTTTTCATACAATAAATTCTGATTATGCTTCCTCCTCCAGCTCCTCCAAGATCCTCTCCAGCTCTCTACCAATCAAATTTTATGTTCTTTCTCCCCCCTCACTCAGATAAAAAGATAACCCTAAAAGCAATAAACAACAACAAATCCCACAAAAAAACAAAAACAGAAATGAAGGTCAAAGCAGACAAGCAAAAGATCAATAAGACAAAGAGTTCTAAAATAAAGCAAAAACAAAACAAAAGGTTTACAATAATAACATTGAGCTTGGTGTTTATTGGTCAACTACTGCTGGGCATGGGGCTGGCCCTGGAGTATAGTCATTACACCCAGTAGCTCTCATTGAAGAAAATCAATGTTCTCTCTCTCTCTCTCTCTCTCTCTCTCTCTCTCTCTCTCTCTCTCTCTCATCTATCTATCATTTATCTATCTTCTATCTATCTACTATCTCTCTCTCTCTCTCTCTATCTATCTATCTATCTATCTATCTATCTATCTATCTATCTGCTTTCTCATCATTGCATATAGCTTGCTCAGTGGTGCTGGGATCTTATCTGGTTTACGCACATGTTGTCACAGTCTCTGTGTGTTCATATGTGCTTCAGTCTTGTTTTGTCTGGAAGATATTTTTTTTTCTTGGAGTCATCCATCACCTCTGACTCTTACAATCTTTCTGCCTCCTCATCTATATATATTGAAAGGAAGGGTTTGATGAAGACATCCCACATAGGAATGAATTCTTCAAATTCTCTCAACTTTTCCCCATTATCCAGTTGTGGATTTCTGGAGTATCCAGACACTTTTTGATGGATTTTAGGCCCACTCCATGAGATGGAACCTAAACCTGGCAGTGCTAAAGTGACCACCAGTTCGGTCAGAAGCTTAGGGAAAAACTAATACTATTAACCTGCTAAAACAACATGACATTAAAATGACTTTTAATGACATACTGTCATACATATAGATCAGTGCCTTGCTCAATCCACATTAGAGAAGGTTCTTCTTGTAGTAGATGGGATTTAATACAGGATGGTTTTTCAGAACATGGTTAATTTTAATTTTGTTTGTATTATTAAAAAGAATTCATCATTTAGTTTTAGCTAGCATTTAAAGACATGTTTTATTTTCCTTTTTATCCTTTTTTTTTTCCCTCTGGTGTTTGTGTGTGTGTGGTGATTTCTTACACTTGTGTGAATTTCCAACTTCATAAATTTATACCTGTGCTGTGGAGAAGAAGGTTGTCCTTTCAGATGGAGTTCTTTGAAAATAAATTCATCAGTCAATGGTGAATAAAACCCTGCAGTACAGTTCTTTTTAAAGTCAAGTCCAAAATTATGAAAAATTAATGAGGTCCTTTTCATTCAATTGTTTGGTTTGTTTTAAAATGTCTTACTTTTGATTTTAACTTCACTGTAACAGATCTAGGAGTATAATTTCATTCATTTTTCTCAGTTTGATATTGGTTTGTGGCATTATTATACATTATTTCCAATAGGTACTAGGGCCTCTTCTATAATTAAATATAAAAACTGAGTCTTATAAAATTGCCTGGTTCAAAGAGAACGTAAGTTTCATGTGGATTAACATCGGTACTTAAAATTTTGCCTTAAAGAATGGAAATCTGTTGCATGATGAGAGTGTCCCTTTGTTTGTCCTGGCCACCCACCTATCTTACACCCAAAATAACCATACAGAAGCTGTATTAATTTAAACACTGCCTAGCCCATTAGCCCTAGCCTCTTATTGGCTAACTCTCACATCTTGATTAACCCATTTCTATTAAATCTGTGTATCACCACGTAACTGTGGCTTACTGGCAAGATTCTAAGCAACATCTGTCTCAGGCAAGAGATGCATGGTATCTGTCACTCTGCCCTTTTTTTTCAGCATTCAGTTCTGTCTACTCCACCTACCTAATTTTTGCCCTATCAAAGGTCAAGGCAGTTTCTTTATTTAACCAATAAAAACAACACATAAGCAAAAGGACCTCCTACACCAGAAATCCAGGTTGGGGAGATGACTTGATAACTTAAAGGCTTCCATATACAAGCAAGAAAGCCCAATTTCATATCTTCAAAACCCACATAAGTGCTAGGTGGGTGTGGTATCCCATCATTCATTCTAGTCTCCAAAAAGAGGAATCAGAAAATCACAGTGGCATGGGTGCTGTCTGAAACAGGCCATTAGCTGTAATGTAAGCTGCACTGGCCTACTCTAGGTTTTATTGAAAGAACCTGTCTCAGAGAGTGAGGTGGGAGAAGAACTGACAAAAATTTGTGACCTTTGGGCTCCCAAATGTGCACACCCACATTAGCAAGCATATTCACTTCACAGCAATGTGAACATACATACACACATGACACGTAATTTCAAAGATGAAAATAAGTAAAGGGAATTAGAGTCACAGTAATGCATGACACAGATATTATAGAAGATAGAAAATATTTATTAAAATCACAGAAGTTCCTTCCGCAAATTATTGCTATCGTACATGCAAATGGCATCTCTATATTTTTCTTTAACAATGATGTTATCATGGTGTAGTGATTACTTACTCTCTGCCAGTCAACTCCCAAATCACAACATGGAGATTTTTTCTTAATTATGAAACTTGGCCGATAGCTTAGGCTTATTTCTAACTAGCCCTTTTAATCTAAGTTAACCCACTTCTATAAATTTTTGTGCTGCCTCATGGTTCATGATTGTTACCTCTCCTGCTGCATGTCTTGCTTGTTCTCTGTCTTTCAGCATCTCCCATTCTTTTGCTCAGTGGCCTTTGTGCTTGGAAATCCTGCCTAACTATTGGGCATTAAGCTTTTTCTAAAACTAACCTGAGTGACACATCTTCACAGTGTATGAAAAGATTATTCCACAACAACACAGCACTAAGACAAAAGAAGATAATTATATTATTATTTATTGCATCCCTTATACATTTTAATTTTAACTGGATAGTACTTCTTCTCCAGTTATTTTAGTACTTTTTGATGAAAATTTGTTTTAAAATCAATTATTCTTTTCCATTAAATTTCTACTTATTAGTCATTTTCTTTAATTGACTTCTTCCTTTACTGTGTAGATTTGGCAAAATCTGATTGCAGAACCTCATCTAAGAGCTACTGAAAAATTTAAAATTATCTGTTTTTTTCAGATTATAATATAATTAGACCATTTCCCCTTCCCTCTCCACCCTCCAAATCCTCCTCCATATAATTCTCCTCTCTCTTTTTTAAAATTCATGACCTCTTTTCTCATTACTTGTTCATATGTATACATACATACATATTTATATGTGTGTATGTATATATTTATTTATATATATAAATACAATCTGTTCAGTTTTATAATGGTATTTTTATGACCATTTGCTATTGCATAGCCAGTTGGTGTGCTCTTCTCTTAGGAAGACTATATTTCTCTTGCTGTCAACATTCCTTAGTTGCCAACAGTTCTTTGTGTAGGGATGAGGCCTTTGAGTTTCTCCATCCATGTTAACAAGTATATTGTTGTTGTCCTTGTTCAGTTCATGGTTTTATCAGTTATGTTGGTGAGACTTATGGTCACAACTCTGACATTCTCAGTAAACTCCCTAGTACTCCATTGGCATTCAGTCCTGTCTTCCTCGGCGATCCCTGAACCTTAGGAGTAGGAATTGTATTGTATATGTATCCACTGGGATTGGGTCCCACAACTCTGCATTTTGATTATGTTTTTCTGCAAAGGTCTCCATATGTTACAAAGAGAAGTTTTCTTGATGAGGAATGAGGACTACACTTCTCTGTAAGTAGAAAGACAAATACCATGAAGTTAGAGATTATGGTGGTTTAGTAAACTGCTGACTGTGGACTCTCCTCTGAGATCTATGGCATCACAATCCTTGGTAGCTGACTAGGTTTCTAGTACCAGGCATGATTTCCTTTTCGTTGAGTGGTACTTAAGTCCAATTAGAGAGCTGTTAGATGCGTGTCACTACTGACCTGAGAGTTTCCAAGCCACATTGATCGCTGTTGAGGTTCATAGATATCCTAGCTGGGTAGGACTGCTGGCTGTGTCTCTCCTTTGGATGGTTGCACAGAACCTCTGTTACCAAGAAAGTTAATCTTTGCAGATAAGGCATTCATGGCGGCTCCCACTCAGAGGCCTGTGGGTCCTGTGCCTGAAGTGTGTGATTTCTTCATCAGCAGGGACGCGTCTTCCACCTCTCTCAGGAACCAAGTGCGATAGCAACAACTTATAATGTTTTGGGAACCTCTTGAGTTTTCACCATTTTCAGAGACTCAGATCCACCATATATGGGTATCTAAATCTGAAAAATTCTTCTTTAAGCTTTAAGTGGCCCAGTCCCAGAGCTATTCAATACTGATGACCCTGGCTGCCACTCTCAATTCAACTGGACTCGACATACATTTATCCCCTGAAATAAATAAAGACCTCCTTCTGGAGAAATCACATATTGCTGTAAATGAACTTTGTTGACAAACAGTGTAATTTAAAACCTTACTGAAAACTGTAACAAGCTTTCATTTACTCTGTTATTTCAAGTGAAAAGTGGGAAATGGATTTTTCTACAGACTAAGTTAATCAGAAATAGTTTTGCTACAATGGTTGTGGATGAATTGTTTTTCTGAAAATTTATATTAATTAAGCAGAGTTCAGGTGAGAAAAAGTGGTATTCATTGGGTTACAAAATTGCACTAGAAATGCAGAGTTGGCCTTACCCAGATATTTTTGGCCTTATTTTTGATCTAGAGAAAAGAACTTGACTAAATATCTATATCTATATCTATAGCTATATCTATAGCTATATATCTATAACTTGAGACTTGGAATTCTTATCTTCCTCAAGAAAAAGATAATATCCTTAACTACTAGCCAAGCTTCTTCCATTCCCTAGAAGCAAATTCTTTATATATCTGTAAACAGATGTATTTGATTCTTAACATCTATTATGAAGATAACATCTATTGTAAGGAGATAGTTTAAGTGAACTGGCTATAACATCATACTTAACATCATACTTAGTATTCCTTCCTACAAAACATCATTGCAAGAATAAACTTATTTGTCCACCCATCATAGAAACCATTTTCATTAAATCTTCAATTTTTAGACCAAAAAATAGATTAGTAAAAGTTCCTTTGGACATGATGTTAATGCTGTTCCATGAACCATTTAAGAAGTGTTTTAAATTCAATCATTTTTCTGTTCCTTCAGCACATATTTGAAAAAAATAATTATTTTTGGCCTTGTGGACATACATTTGTTTTACGTCAATAAAACTGCATTTCAAGACTTTCCTTAATGGAAAAAAAAAATGCATGTTAGCAAATACTGAATTGTCCTTTTAGCGATGAAAGTAATTAAGAATTATGCTATACAAAGGATTTCTAAACAATAATCACCAAGGACCTATATCAGTAACAGCATTTTTAGTTGCCAATTAGACAAAGAGTATATCATGTGAATTCACTTACACATGTCCTGAACTTCAACCTAATCCATTTGTACATACAACATTCTGAAGGTGCTTTATAGGATAGATTTGGTTTCAATTGCACTTGACCTATTTGAATCATGATTTGACTTCTCGTATCTGCTAACATCATTATAATGAATTATGTGTGGTGTAATTTTCAAGCATTTATAACATTTTCAATATTAAGACATTATACAAGTTGAATATAGTAAAAGTCCACTCCTGAAATTTGTTCTCATTCTTGCACATGTGCCCAATGTACATATACAAATACACACATACATTTCGGAAAACATTAAACTATGGCTTGATCTCATCACAGGTCTATAGAAACTACATTTGTCGTAGTGAGTGATGATAGTTTGGCTATCATTTGCTACTATCTGTGTTCTGTTCTTTGTATTCTCAGCATCTGATAAGGTTACAAAGAAATTGTCACAAAATGCTTGGTGAGGAAAAAGTTCTATTGGTTATGCTTTTTGTAGAAACCTAGATAATTTATCTGAAAATGTAGTTCCTTAGATGAATTCCAGAATGTTTTTCTAGGAAAGTTTGTATAATATATAAAACATATACATGGTTATTTTATTTTAAATGGTGACCAGGTTGAAGGGCTTTCAGTCTAGAAGTAGAAGCATTAAAGCAGCAACTTATACTGATAAACTTCTTGCGAAAGTATCATTACTATGACTAATAGCACAGGCAAAAGAATGAACTTATTTGATTATGGGCTTTAAAATTTTGCTAAAATCCCTGGAACTTCTAATTTGGTCTAATTAACTTGTAGACAATGTGCATCATGTAACTTTGCTTTTTCTAGTTTTTTATTTTAAGTCACAAAGACAGTTCATATTTACTTCAAGGGAAAACACACAGACAAACAGTCATCTAAAGTAACTAAAATTTAATTTGATAAATGTATTTTAAGGAATGATATAATCATATGCAAAATTAAATTATTTTATGATATATTTAAAAATCACACCAATAATTGGTATAACATGCTTATAGCATATTATAAAGCAAAGCCTATAGTACAATTCTACATGTAAAGTTAAAATTATCAATACTTAAAAGAGAATACAGAAAATCACATTTCTTTCATGAATGCATGAATGTTTATAATTTGAATTTCATGTTTGGTTTTAGATATATTATATATAAAGTTCAAGAATATCTTCACAAATTTAAGCTCCATAATCAATCCATCGTTATTTTTTTAAAAAATAAAAATATTGATAAAATATTTCTTAAACTATCATGTCATTTTAGTTTTCAATTAAAATAAAATACATTAAAATTTAGAGCTAAACTGTTAATTTTATAGATTAAGAGATTAAAGCTGAATTTAGATAGAATAAAAACTTTATTATTTATTAAAACATATTTTAATCTCCATATCACATATATCAAGCAGAGAAGAAATTACCTACATATTTGTCGTGTTTTTTTCTAGTGTTGGTTAACATTTTTCCTTTTTATTATTTTATTATATATATATATGTATACACATACATATACATACATCATAAAATTCCTTTCAGAAATTTTTTCAATGTTTTTATTTTTAAAATGTTTAACTGGTATTATAATTATCTGTTGCCAATTGATTAAAACATAATTAGAGTATATTATTGAACTTTAAAACTCTGGAGATTGGGTATTTTCTATTGTTTATTTCTCAGTTTGAGAATTTTGTTTGTGTGTGTGTGTTCATATGTAAAGGATTTTAATCCTTTTCAAAATTGCATATGCTTCAAAAGATTTTCCATTCTCTTTATTTTAATGTACAATGTATTTCAAGGCAATTAAGGTAAAAGAGAGAATATAATTTAAGTAGTTAGTGTTTCTCACACTGATTTTTCTTAACAAACATCACCACAAATTTCTGAAGAGTCTCAGTCAACTTTGAGATATGAAAACATGAGCTTGAACAGAATTTAAAAATTTGATTGTTTTGTGCACTTGTAGCACTTTTGTCTTTGGGAATCTGCTCACAGATGGGGTATGCTGAAAAAGTGTATGATATGACTTAATGCATGAAAGAACTTCCATTTGCTTTTGTTGGATGGAAAATATTGAAAGCTAAAATCTCTAAATACTTTGTTGTTATACAGCAGAGCCATGAAGAGTATGACATTTCCATTTAAAAAATCCACTTAATAGTTGTTTTAAATATAAAGTTACTCCAGAAGTACAAGGTAAATTAGAGAGAGGCTGTTGAAACAGTACTAAAACTGAAAAGTATTACACTAATACACAGTATTAGGAAGGCTCAAATGTGAACAAGTATTAAGATGAGACGAATAACTTTGTAAAATAATGACAATTGTTTTTAAAAGCAAAATTGACAAAGGCTTAGGCTATGTTGTGTACTTTTAGCCCAGTGCTCTGTTGTTTCTGTTATGGTATCTGTGAACTAGGATGGTATGTTTAAGATGAGTTGGAATTTTTTCCTAAGGAAAAGTCAAGATAGGCAGTGTAGAGAAAGCTGACAAATGTGGTTTCTGACACAAGATTACATGGAGACTAGAGATCAGCTGGGTCACCTATCAAGAAGAGACACACGGAGCAATGCAGCCCAGCAGAGAGAATCTCCTCTCTAATGTCATTTCCTTGAAGTCATCATTCAAGCTATAGAACTTAAAACAGGAGATGAAAGACTCAGCAGAAGTTACATTGAAGAGAAAAAGAAGTAAGTATTAAAACTTTGGTTGTTTAGTGTAGAATAATTTCTTTTACTTCCAGTATAAAATAAACTCAGGAGTGTCTGGAAAAGGGAAATATCACATAGCAGAGAGAGAAGAGAGAATGAACAAAGACAGGGACAAAAAGAATTCAACTGGAAAATGTAAGTTAAGATGAATATGAAGAAAAGGTTAAATACTGGGGTAGACAGAAAAAACATGGTGACCTTTCAAAAGTATGGGACAAAGAAACACCTTGAGAACTGCCTTGTTTGACAGAATTCATTGGAGGAAATGAAATGCTGGTCATGGCACTTTTATTTTTATTCTTTGAGAATTTCATACACATATAAAATACATTTTGGTCACATTAATGCCCTTAATTTCTCCCTCTTTCCAACTTCATGGCGTCCTCCTAAATTCATGACCTAAATTCATTTTATTATGCCACAGTGAGTTTAAATTCAGTGCTAGAGGCAAGGCTAGAGGCTAGAAGCAAGTCCTGAGCATGGGAAAATGGAAGAGTAGGTCATACTTGGCACGTGGTGTGGGAAAGATGCCCTCCCCTTTTCCCTCTCCACCTGCAGCAGATGGAGGACTTGACCCAAGCCCTCATCAGCTGCGGCACTCAGGAGAAGACCTTGCACCTCACCTGGGTAGCGCAGCAGAGTTGACCCTGAAGACAGGGTTGTGGGTGAGCCAGCATTGAGCATGTGTGTGGGCATAGTTGGGAAGGAGGGCCCTGCACCAGTCTGGGCAGTGCAATGAAATTGACCCTGTTGACAGAGCACAGGTGAATGAGCCCTGGAAATATGAGTATGGGAGACCTGGCCCCATCCCTCGTCAGCCATATGGCAGTGTGAATGGGGGGGGGGGGAGACTCCACCCCATATCAATGACTGAGACTGATAGGAGAGCGGACCCTGAGGTCTTAAGAGTGGGAGAGCTGCCCCTGTCTCCCACCAGCAGCAACATTCAGGAGAGCAAGGCCTGCACCTTGCCTGGGTAGCAAAATAGAGCCAACCCTATTGGGAAAGGTATGAGTGAGCCAGCCCCAAAGCTGTGAGCATGGGAAGAGCTAGCCCCATTACTCATCTGGCGATATTGTTGGGGTAGAGGCCCCCTTCCCTGCCCACAAAGGCCTGAGGCATGTGGAAGAGTTGACCCTGAGATCATAAGAACTTGAGAGCTGTCCCTATGCCTTATCAGCTACAGCACTTGGGAGAAAGGTCCCTTTACCATGCCTGGGCAACACAGTAGAGCTGGCCCTGAAATTGTAGATGTGAGAGAACTAACCCTGAGGATGTGAAAACAGAAGAACTGGCCACACTCATGTATTGCCAAGGAGAGCTCAGCAAGGTGGTAAGGACAAGAGAGATTGGTAGGATAAACAATCCTGCAACTACCCTGGCCCAGAACCAGGGTGCTGTGGAATAATCTTTCTGTACACATGACAATATATTGCTCTCATTGGTTGATAAAGAACTGACTGATCAGTAGCCAGATATAAAGAATAAATTGTACAGCCAACTTAATTTGGCTGGGAAGAAGAAGGGTGGAGTCTGCAGAGTCGAGAGTAGACATACATAGGAAGACATGCTGGAGGACAGAGAAAACCATGAGCCATGTATCACCATACAGATTAATGGAATACAGATTAATGGAAATAATTTAAGTTGTAAGAGGTAGTTTGTAATCTTTTTACTTTAGAAGCAATTAACTACCAATAGCTCCTTATCTATTGATGGGCCTTTGTGAGTTCTTCCCCATTGTTGCGGGAGAATTGTTTGTATTCTGTCAATCATGTTTTAAATAAATGCTGATTGGCCAGGCAGGAGGTGTAGGTGGGGAAACCAGACAGAAAGTGGAAATGATGCAAAGAGAGCATGAGAATTCTAGGGAGGAGGAAACTGATTCCTCCCACTCCTGCCCAGATCACTGAAGCAGCAGAATGTGAGCTGCCCCACTGAAAAAGGTACTGAGCCACATGGCTAAAATAGATCAGAAAAAAATGGGTTAATCAAGATGTGAGAGTTAACTAATAAGTAGCCTGACCTAATGGACCACTCAGCTTTATAACTTATAGAGATCTCAGTGTGATTTTTCTCTGGGACTAAACAGCTGGGGTGCAGGGCAAGAAAGAAACCCCCAAACAAGCAGGCTCCCCTCATGTTACACCCCATTTAGGCTCAAATGTGGTCTTAGCACTTTTGAAGTGCTAGAAAATTAGATAAAGCAGTTAACTACTGAGTCACTACACATATGATAAAAGTAAAATGAAAACTCATAAAACTTGGAGAAAGTTGCAATGGTCATGGGGGGGATAATCTATAGGGTTTCATGAGATTTTCCAGAAAAACTGCACCAGTGAAAGTAGGAGGCTAAGGAAGCCCTGAGAGAATGGCCAGGAAGCAGTCTAGATTATGGCACTGCCAGCACACTCGTGGTAGCAGATGAAGGCTGTGGGACACTTAAATGACAAAACTATGTCTCACAGAAATCACTGGTCATGACATGGGAATTGGGGACTCCAGTCAAAATATCTGTGATTAGGATCTTCAAACAAGGTCAAGAAGATACATTTTATCATTTATACAAGGGAGTTTGAATATTCGATAGAGATAAAGGATTGGTATTATTCATTTAGTTTTGTTCATTCTTAAAATTCTGTTAATAGTAAAGAAGCATAACTAAGATCCATTCTACAATATGCCAAGGCAACAAAATGGCAGAAGTCAATGAAACTAGAGATCTGGGTGATAGAGAGTTAAAATAGAAGTACCAAGAAAGCAGAGCATTAATTGATTGGTAAAGATCCATTTAAACAATAAAGTTACACTACTGACTCCTCTGGAGCCTCTTATTAGTACTGAGGGATGAAGCATAGACCAGCAACACCTTATCTTAACATCTTCCAGTTTAAAGTCTGTTTTTGCTCAAATCAGCAGAATTCTATAAGTTTATCATCTGGAGCAGGTCAGCCGAAAGGGGCATGGCATACTGAAGCTGTTTCTTTATTTTGTCTTTTACTGAGTTTTGCTCTACGCAGACTTAACATTCCCCCCAAAGAAAACCAGACTGAAATCTATGGAAAATATTTTTAATTTTTCTTTAGGGAAAAATTGAGTGATGTCTTTTACACACAAAATAACAGCTTCTGCAGAGCAATCAATGCCCCCCAAAAGTCAATCTACAGTTAGACCATAGCTAAAAACATCATTTTAGAGCAGTGTTTCTAAGCATGCATAATCAAGAATATAAAGCCACTCAGAAGGGAATCCGACATGAAAGTATGTTTTGAAATCTTCAAGTAGAGAAAATGAAACTTTGAGAAAACACAAAATATTTGGTATATTCTGGAACAATGGAAATATTCACTATAAATTTAGAGAGATATATAATATTAACTTTGAAGAGCAAAACTGTGCAAATAAGTCATCAGAAAATACAATAACTTTTAGCAAAAAATAAGTAACCTTGCAGAAGAGATATAAAGTTCCAGTGGTGCGGGAGAATTGTCTGTATTCTGTCAATCATATTTTAAATAAATGCTGATTGGCCAGGCAGGAAGTATAGGCAGGAAAACCAGACAGGAAGTAGAGGTGATACAATGAGAACAGGAGAATTCTGGGAAGCAGGAAGCTCCCTCTGCCACTCCTGCCCAGATCACTGAAGAAGCAACATGTGAACTGACAGCTGGGAAATGGTACTGAGCCACATGGCTAACACAGACAAGAATTATGGGTTACTGGAAGATGTAAGAATTTTTTAATAAGAAGACTGAGCTAATGGGCCAATCAGTTTATAACCTAATGTAGACTCTGTGTGATTTTCTTTGGGATTTGCCGGCTATGGGGTACCGGGCGGGACAGAAACCCCAACAAGCCAGCCCCTCATTTTACATTCCAGAAAATGAAATAAAAAAAATACACTAAGTAACTATGTTGGCTGGTTTTGTGTCAAATTGACACAAACTGGAGTCTTCAGAGAAGAGGGAGTCTCAATTGAGAAAAAAATGCTTCATAAAATCAGGTTAGGACATTTTCTTAATTGGTGATCAATGGCTGAAGACTCAGCCCATATAGGTAGTGCCAACCACCCCTGGGATGTTGGTCCTGGATGCAAAAAGCAAGCATGCTGAGCAACCTAAAGGACCAAGCCAATAAATAGCATTCCTCCATGGCATCTGCCTTTCTTAATTGGTGATCAATGGCTGAAGACTCAGCCCATATAGGTAGTGCCAACCACCCCTGGGATGTTGGTCCTGGATGCAAAAAGCAAGCATGCTGAGCAACCTAAAGGACCAAACCAATAAATAGCATTCCTCCATGGCCTCTGCATCAGCTCTGGCCTCCAGCATCCTGGCATGCTTGAGTTCCTGCCCTGACTTCCTCCAATGATGAAGAGTGATGTGTAAGTAAAAGCCAAATACAAACTTTCCTCCTCAAGATGCTTTGGTCTTGGCATTTTATCACAGCAATGGAAACCTAACTGAGAGGGCAACTAAAAAGTAAGTTAGAGAGTTGGAATATGACACCTTATATTTGAATAGGCATAAACCCAGGAGAGGACAGGAGGAGTTTTTGAAATAAGGATTTTGAGATGTTCCCACCCCTTTATTCTGAGACTCCCAGTTGCACATATATTTATTACTTAGTAAAATGGTGGAATGGGAAAACTGGATCACCCAAATTGTCTCCATATCTTTACACACAAATTGAGGAACATGAGAAGGAAAAAGGAAATTGTAAAACAGAAGTCTGGGGAATGCCACACTAAGGCCAGGGGGAAAGCCCAAGGCAAAAGTCACATTCCAAACAACCATTCAAGCTGGGAGAAATTCACAAAGAATCCACTTTAAGAGTTAGGTAAATGCATAAAGATATTGAGAGGAAATCCATCAACTTGGTTAGTGCTTGAGTTTGAATTGGAAACAATGCAAATATTTAAATAATAAAAGTAATCTTAGTGAAGAAAAATGATGATTGGGAAAGTAAAAGTATAACTTATTGCATGGTTAAGCTATAAATATTCTTGTATGAGATAAATTTGATCAAAAACTGATTAATGACATAATAGAATGTAAAACTCAGGTGTTGGGGGTTTGGTTTATGTCTATGATTGAAATGGTATAAAAGACATCATAGAGAATAATGCAGTAGATAATACATAATAGGTAAAAAAAAAGTAAAGTTATATTCAAAATTTAAAGTGAATTGGAGATAAACATTTTAGGTATGTAAATAAATATAGGGAATTTTAAACTGAAAAGATTTAATTACCAATAGCCATATAGACTATTTAACCTATTAATATCTCCACCATATTCTTGACAAAACTATAACTGTTTTACATGCAAGAAGCATGAAGTCAAGACAGTATTGGCAACACAAGCACATGCTACTATTTCAAATGAGAAGAAACTTGGATGGTGGAGTGAAATGGTGGCTGTGTGCCTGGGCAGAGACACTGTTAAAGTTTCAGAGGAGTGTTTTGAGAAACTGTGGTAGCAGTCTGGAACCAATCACCACGTGGCAGACGGTGTGTGCTCCTCATCTTTTGGTCGCGAGTGAAAGACTGACAAAAAAGAATTCACTGTTGATTGATAGCGATAATATTGGAGGGGTAAAGGGAATCCTGTGGCTGAACTGAGTGACCAAGAGATGGCAAGCTGAAAGTCTGCACCAAATTTCCAAGACACCTCGGGTAAGAGGCTCACTGAAGTAATAAATTAATCACACTGACTTTTTTCTGATGTGTCTAACCCATGATTCAAAAGACCATATGCTGGTGATCTTTGAAAGGAAAGTGCACATGGGAAGGGATGTTTCTGGCATTTTTTTTTTTGAGACTGAAATACAGTTAAATTCTAGTGCCTCTCTGTTGGGTGTCACATGGTTTTTGTTAATAGTTTAACATCTAATGTGGAGACACCACCAAATGCGAACAGTCAATGAGAGAGTTGAATCATGTTAAGTAGTTATTTGAATGCTTAGTTCCTTCTAAAACCGTCTTTACCCTTTTAATAGATTGATAAAAATTTGAAAAAAAAATGTGAGATGAATGTTGTTTTTCTTGTTATGGTTTTCCTTATATAAAATTAATGAAGACTGACACAGCAAGGTTGAGGGTGCATACGTGTCAACCATTGTGACTTTACGTGTCTTGATAATGCCCGGTTTTATTTATTGGTTTGTTTTGCTTTGCTGCTTGTGACAGAGTCTGTAGCCTAGAACCACTTGGGATTTACTATGTAGTGGAGGATGTTCTTGAACTTCTAATATTCCTGTATCCACTTTTCAAGTGCTGGAATTGTATGTACCACCTTGACTGTCCTTTGCTAATGTGCTAATGTGTTAATGATTTAATTTTGGCTTGTCTTTACTTTTGTTTTATGTTTAGCAGTTTAGCAAATATACCTGACAAACTTGATGAAGAGGGGAGAACAAAGTTAACCAGATTGCTTTTGTCAGTATATATATTTTCCTGAAAGTACAAGCAAAAAATTGCATTTAATAGTTAGTAGAAAGAACAAGTGTGGAATTCCAGTGTGGAGATTTGATAATCATGTTCCTAAAAATAACTATACTTTAATTGCCAATGAAAAATCTACATATATATAAGAATTGCCATGGAAAATGAACCATTGTGATGAAAGAAACAAAGAAAAATTAAATTCAAATCAGAGTATTTGCTTAATAGCTAAAGCCACCACTGGTGTTTACATATTATAATATGAATTATAATGCCTGTATAATGAATTTGTTGCTTTTTAAAAAGTCATGAACATTTCAACTCACAACGCCTTGCACTAAACAGATATGCAAATATTGTTAAGATGATTGTCTATTTTACAATAAGGTTAATTTTGGTAAAAGGCACATTAACTCCACAATCATAATAGGGCCAATCAAGACTGAGTTTGATAAAGAAAGCAACAAAGGTAAATGTTAAAGAAAAAAATAGCCAATTTGAGTAATTTAGGCCAGTGAAGTAATCTCTGTCTTTAAATAAAGAGTACGTCTGGTCTAATGTCACATAAAGAAGGGATGATTTCTTCTTATTTACCTTGTTTTGGCAAATTATAAAGTATATTCTGATTGTGGGTTATTGTAGACATGAGGATGGTAAGTGCATCTTGAAAGTATATGGTTTCTGTCTAGCCACCATTGGATTTATATTTTGGTAATAATATGATAAAACAATTATAGATTATATTTTTAAGTTTCAATTTATTTCTATAAGAGACAAAATTATTTGAAAATAAATGCCTTTCACCTACAGGACATCAATTGGTTGTTAAATTACACGTTAATTTTTAACAGTTGAAATTATTTTAATCTTTCACCATCTAGAAAGGGTCTTTAACTATAAGATAAACAGTATATTTCAACCATAGTCTCAAAATTTTGCAAATGGAAAGGGTGTTCTTTATTCCTGTCTATATTCTGTTCCTTTTTCAGTTAATGAAGAAGTCATGCTTTTTAAACCAGAAATTTAGCAGTCGGTAAATAATTTCTTTTCCTGATCTGCAACATTCATTATTCTCTAAGGTGTGTGTATGTGTATACGTACATGTATGTGCATGCAGGTACGAGTGAATATGTGTGTGTGTGTGTGTGTGTATTAGTGAATGGCAGATGCTAACTTCAGGTGTCTCTTTATTCACTTCCCACATTAATTTTTGTGGCAGTGTCTTTCACTGAGCCTGTAACTTAGTAACTTTGCTAGAACGGCCATCTAGCAAGCCCCAGCGACTTTCCTGTCTCTACTTCCCCAGTTCTGGAATTCCAGGCATGAATACAACATTCTGACTCTTGCAGTAGATACTTTGGGTATGAACTCAGGTCCTTAGTATTGCATAATAAGCACTTTATCAACTAATCCTAGATCCTCTTCTAAGGTTAGAATGGCTTATATCTTACCTTGCCACAATCATCTGAATCCAATGATCTGGTCTTCATTTCCACCCCTAACATTGATGCTATTACATCCTTGTCATTCTTAGAGCCTGCTGTAGAGTAGCCTAATATAGATAAGGAAAGCCAGGCACCACTCTGTTTAAATAGGAATCGAATTGTTCACCTTAGTTTGTAATTTGCGTAGTCTGAGTGTACCAGTCTCTCAGAATTTTTCTTTTAATCCTTTCTATATTGTCTATAATTTTCTAGATATTCTACATTGTTTCAATTTCTAGAAAACCTCTTTTTTACTTTAGGCCATTAACATATTCTGTCTTAGCATTTTCTGAA
This sequence comes from Myodes glareolus, assembly GCF_982192425.1. Classification (NCBI taxonomy): domain Eukaryota; kingdom Metazoa; phylum Chordata; class Mammalia; order Rodentia; family Cricetidae; genus Myodes; species Myodes glareolus. The sequence goes on along the minus strand of NC_142027.1, from coordinate 27,272,232 downwards.
TCCTATGCTAATCAGTCCCCTATTTTGCAATGGTGACATCTCCGCATGGTAGTTAATATCAAATATGGCCCCAATGGTCTGTACCTTATGGTATTGATAGGCCTGTGTTCTTACATCTCGTTAGCTTTCTTTAACCAGTAGTATCTTATTTCCCTGAATAGATGCCAAGAATTCCAGCTTCCCACCTTCTAGCCCCTGCTGTGCACTGATCTCTTCAACGCAGTAAACACAAATGGGAGACAATTATGCAAACTCTTTGATATACCAGCCTCGAAGAGAATGTGCTGCTACTTGAGTCTGTTAATGGGACACTTGTCCCAGCTATTTCCTTAGAGTTTTGAGAGGAACTTGAACTCAAAAATCAAAGAATCAAACAGATCTGATCCCAGATTCCTACCCCAGAGAAGCCGTGTGACACCAAACCCTTTGACTTGTTGGAACTTATTGTGTGAAACTGGACATTTGAAACTATCTTCCAGGCGAAATTCACTGCCCATCCTGAAGTTGATCTCTGTGAATTTCAGCCCTCAGCTGACATCCATGCAATGGAAGAAGAATAGGAATATACCGTTTTCCCCCCAAACAGGTTGCCCTACGCACGTGTGAGATTTCCAGTACTGCAGTGAGATGTGCAGCACTGGCTCATATTTACTCTCTGTTCTTTGTTTCTTTCTAGACTGGAGCGCGTATGTAGATTATGTGTTCATTTCCAGCTCAGAACCCTTGTGTGTTTCTTTGTCTCTATTTTCCTCTATTACATGCTTGCTTGCCTAGAAACAAGTCTTTCCTCTAGCATAGTCTTCTACAAGGGAAAACAGGAGTAGTTAGGGCTTGAAGTTAAATGATTTCCTCAATGTTGCGATCTTTTTATTTTTTGCACAAACATGATAAGGTTTAATAGCACTATCTGATTCATGTACCTGATACTGGCAACCTATTCAATCTGGACACTTCACGCCTCAACACTTGTCTGTTTCTGACTTACAGAGGATTATTTTTTGCTTGATCAGTTAGGATAATTGCTTTATTTCTTCACTTCACTTTGCTTGGTAGATATAATCAGAGACCAGAAGGTCTAAACCCATTTTGACCATTTCAGAGGATTCAAGGGGCTCTATCTATATTCAGCATCACAGAATGATAGTTCTTATTTTGAGAATAATTGCTACTGAATCTTGTAGTTCTAGTAAAGTATCTGTCAAGATTGCATTATGCTTGAGTTTTCAAACATAGTGTTTTGTTATAGTTCATTCAAGTCTTCTCATAATGAACTTGAATGGTTATGAACAGATTTAAAGCCCCAGAGTTCAAAGGAATCTGTTGTAATTGTTTGTTTTACTTTCTTTGTTTCTAAGATTTTCCAATAAGTCATTTTTCAAGTATAGTCTAACAATTGCTGATATTTGTCATGTTTCTTTGTTTTATCTATCTGTTCTCTCTCTCTCTCTCTCTATCTATCTATCTATCTCTCTCTCTCACACACACACTCAAACATACATGCACACATGCACACATATATAAACCAAATGAAAATTCCATTAGCTTTTCTGTAGTATTAACTTTCTTATTTTTAAACAAACTAGTTAATATCTCACTGTTTTCTCGTGAGGAATATTACAGCTCTCCCCAAATTCTTATCTGTAATTTAGTCAGGGTACATTGATAAGCATAGCAGAATAGAGTTGAAGTTGAATTCTACCATTTTCCTGATTTTTTTCCATGATGGCAAATTGACATCTGACTGGAAAGTATACATTTATTAAAATTAAAAATCATAGTTTTCCAACTCTGAATTATTTGGTCTAGGATTCCACCCTAAGAGAAAACTGTGGCTGTATTTGTGATTTACGGAATTTCTGAGAAATCCTGACTAAAATAGTTTATTTCAAATTCAGTGGTGTTAATACTTAAAATAATTGCATAGTCTGAATTTCTTCACTGTCAGATCTATTAAAGAAATTGAATGGAAAGAGGTAACAATTTCAAACGTCCCTGAAATTTACATTAGTTCTATTCAAGTCACTTTACCCATAATTTAAGTCCTTGCATTGTAATAAGGCAAATCTCTTGAAAGTATAGTCTAAATATAATTGAAAGAAATAAAACCTTTATTGAGAAAGCCTTATATAAAGCTTTTAGGTCAGGTTAATTGCACAACAGCATGATGCCATGAATAAAAAAGGAAACTTGGTCAATGTTGAATGCTTCTCTGTAATAGAACCTACTGTGTCATGGAGACTCTAGTGTCAGGAAGTACAGGAGATATAACATACAAAATCCTCTCCAGTCCATGGATACTTGAGACAGTGGTCAAAGCGCTTGCAGTATATTCAAAAACCTTGACTTCAGGGAATTAGGAAGCAGAGAATTAAACCCCAAAATTTGGCAACTGGAATTTAAATATGCAACACACTTAATTGATTGCTTGTATTTTGTTTACATTAGCTTTTGAAACTGAATTTGAGGTCGTTTTCTTTTAACCTCAACTAGTATACAATGGTCAAACAGGATATAAGAAATGACTTTAATAATTTAAAGACATGTATATTTTGTAATACTTTCAAAAGGTAATTCAAGGCAGTTTAAATTTTTAATAGTTTATTTTAGTAGTGACTCTTAAAGGGTCAGGTCCAGACCACAGAGTGGTTTGAACTTCTAACAGTGAAGTAGAAAGGAAGGTTTGTGGAAGGAAAGCAAATGATCAATTGGTTAAAACAAAGCTCCATCCAAACTTGGATAACTCTACTGGAAAGTCCCTAGTTAGAGGGCAGTTGGTGGTTGTGATTGGTTCAGCTTAAATATAGGAAAAGCTACCATTAGTTGATAGTTACTGACTGATCTAAAAAGCCACTGTTTTCCCTGAGTTGAATTTGGTTAGTTTACTTAGAAACCCAGAGCCCCATAAATGCATTCTAAATTATTTTAAACAAACTTTTTATTGCAGCAATTGTGGTCAGGAATAGAATATTTTTCTGCTCAGTTGCTAAGATATTCCTACACTATGGTAAATTATTAATTAAAACATTACTAAATGCTATTATATACTAATAATTCTTAAAAAAAAAGAAACCAAGAAGAAACAGACAAGCTTCAAATAGCTTACACTATGGCCAGTAAGAGTGGCTAGGAGACTGAGCATTAAGATTTACCAAAATGTGGGCCTAAAGAGACACCAAAGCACTCATTAGTGCATGTTAGTGTTTAGAGAACTTAAGTTTGGTTCCCAGCACTTATATCCCTTGGTTCATACGATCTGTAACATCAATTCCAGTGGACCTGACATTCTTCAGGCACTTTCACACACACACACACACACACACACACACACACACACACACACACACACTTAAAAATACATTTAGAAATCCCCAAATGTTCTGAATATATTAAGATACCTTCTTAAAAAATCACAATAACCTTATATCTGTTTATGTCTCCAAAATACTAATTAAACATTCCCTATAGGGATCACATTTGAACAAAATAGAATGCTTAAATTGCAGACTTTTCTTCTGGGTATTTAGAATGAATGCCATCGGCCTTCTTATTTCTGGCATCTACTCTGAAGCTAAGGGCATTTCCTTACATTTTGGTATTAAAACTCCAAAAATAGAAGCCATGAGTAATCAAGCAAAGAGATAGCACTCTGATATGAAAGTCTATTTCTTCATTTCTTTACAGCATCAGTTATAATCAATCCTCTACGTCAAACCCAATCCTTCACTTACAGTGTCCATGGTGCAGGATGTGTTTATTTGGTGTGTTAATCTTTCCTGGGATGTTTTTCTTCGTGTAGGAGCTGGAAGTTATCAAAGCCTGTGGACTAATTTTTCTGCTCAGAAAATACTTTTACTGTGAAGGTTTATTATTATTGTTGTTATTATTATTATTATTATTATTACTACTACATTTTTTCTATATGTAAAAATATAGTAATAATATAAAATATAAAACTGTATTTTACATTTTTTCTTTGCTCCTCTCCCTACCTCTCCCTTCCCCTTAAACCCTCTCCCAAGGTCCCCATGCTCCCAATTTACTCAGGAGATCCAGTCTTTTTCTACTTCCCATGTAGATTAGATTCATGTATGTCTCTCTTAGGGTCCTCATTGTTGCCTACGTTCTCTGGGATTGTGATTTGTAGGTTTACAAACCACCTATGAGTGAGTCTTTCTGTGTCTGGGTTACCTCACTCAAAGTGATGCTTTCTAGCTCCATCCATTTGCCTGCAAAATTCAAGATGTCGTTATTTTTTTCTGCTGTGTAGTACTCCATTGTGTAAATGTACCACATTTCCTTATCCATTCTTCAGTCGAGGGGCATTTAGGTTGTTTTCTATTTCTGGCTATGACAATGCTGCTATGAACATAGTTGAACACATGTCTTTGTGGCACGATTGAACATCCTTTGGATATATACTCCAAAATGGTATTACTGGGTCTTGAGGAAGGTTGTTTTCTAATTTTCTGAGAAATCACTGAAGGTTTTGACTTCACCTTCTAATCTTCCCTGGTGCAAATGGTCAGTGGCGCACACATTTTGCCCTGTTTCTTTGTTTGTTGAACTGGAAAAGGCCAGACTCCTATGGAATCTTATCTAAAACTGCAGAGTGCGCATATGTATTGCATTATTTATATTAATAAGATGAAGAATTCACCTTTGCAGTAGACACAGAGAGATGTTTGAAATCACAGAGAGGTGTTCTTTGGGTTGGAGAATGGGAAAGCATGGTGGATCTAGTCTTTCACAAGGATCATAATCAAACCAGGGTTTAGTTTTCTGTTGAACTAAATTAAAATGTGCAACTGCATATGAGATATGTGCATTTTATGAATGTAAAGAGAAATAAAGCACTTTTCTCTGTGTCATGTGTGATAAAGCTTTGAAGTGAAGTAACTTTTAGCTGAAGATGTAATTAAGAAGTCTGATTATTCTTCTTTGAATTCTTTGTGAATTCCCTCACTCATTTGAAAACCAAGGAGAGTCCTGAATTTAATAAGTCAGATGAGTAGGTTTTTACATGGTTATAAGTGATTTTGGCATCTTAAATTAGGTCACCTCCCAAACAAAATCAAGATAAAGATAAAATCATTAAGGTTTTTCTTTGAAAATTTTAGTCAAAGACTTATCACTTAAATCTTTTATTTTCAGATTCACTTGTTACATTACAAATTAATCACAGGATAATTACATATATTTAATTATCAAAGAAAACATCCTTTTTCTATAAGAATTTCACAAATATAATGATTAGATGAAGGAAAGAAGGAAGGAAGGAAGGAAGGAAGGAAGGAAGGAAAGAGTGATCGAGAAACATAAGCCAAACACCTTACCTACTACTGACCACGTAAATGTCAGTTAAAATGTTACCTCACAGAGATGCAAAAAGCCAGATTATTGATAGACTGCAGACTATATTTTGCTCCACATTCAAGTGGGTAAGACTGACAGGAATGAGAGTACTGCAGCCCTCATAGAGTGAGAGTGAACTAGATCAACCTTGAAAAAAATTTGCCCAAATGTGTGTCTATAGACAAACTGACTACTGGCTCAAGAGTCAGTCTAAAATACATATAGAGTCCATCAGGTCCCATTTGTGCCTCCCATACGTTCTTGGATATGTGGCCTTTTATTGAATCATATTGACTCATCAGGGGCTACACTTTTCAAGAAAGCTGACAATCCTTCTCACCCCACCAGCCATCAATTGCCAGTGGCTCCTCAGCTAGAGGCCAGGCTTCATCCTGGTAGGTGAGGGGAGGTGGATCTAAAGGCCAAAAGGGTGGTGGATGCATATGTTCAAAGCACATTGCATAAAATTATCAAGAAATTCATAAAGAATGGGAATATTAGGCATTTTAAATATTAATATAGAATATGAATCTAGTAAAGTCAAAAGTAGGTAAAAGTAAGTGGAGCAGCTGTCAGCTAAGCATCCTTGAGAGAGATAATGACATAGACAAAATTTGCTGCACCCTGAGAACTGAAATCCAATCCTAGCTGACAATGAGAGGGAGGAGATGTTTTGTAATAAAATGTATGAGAAGAAAGAGCATTTCCGCTACTCGAGAACATTGTACTGTGTTGAAATGCATAAGGGGTTACAATGACTTTGGTCAATGGGGAAAGAAAGAAAACAAAGTTCAATATTCAATTATTTAAATTGAAAATCATATTCTTAGCTGTTGAGAGATAGGATTGGCAAATTTCTCTAAGTATGTAATACAAATTATTGTATTTCCTGAGGCAACAGGGCTCAGACTTCCTTATTCTACAGTCTGTAGTTCTGCTGACCTGAGCACCACCTACTAAGCTTAACTGAAGAATCATCTTTGACCTGCCTTGCTGTACGTGCAAAATGCTGGTGGCATATGGATCTCATTAAAAAAATAAATTAAGGAATTGTCTATTAAAATTGGTAAACCTGGCTTGGCAGTGATGGTACATGCTTTTAATCCCAGCACTCAGGAGGTAGAGGCAGGCAGATCTCTGTGAGTTTGAGGCCAGCCTGGTCTATAGATCAAGTTCAAGGACAGTCAGGGCTACACAAAAAATCCCTGCCTCGAAAAACAAAAACAAACAATTGGAACCTTGGTAATCAGCTATCATGAATTCCAGTTGAGTCTTCAGATAGTTGTCTTTATTTGCTCTCTTCATAACTATCAATTACTTGACATTATTAATCTTTTTTCACAACTCAGGAAGTCATGACTCAGAGCAATTTGTTTTCTTATGATGGCATAGCTAGCATATAACATAACCAAACTAATAAATTAGGCCAGTAGCACAAGCTATAATTGATTTTTTATATTACCCGTGCCTTACTCTTAATAGAAGTATTTTGTTGCAGTAGATCATGTTACCAGAGCTGCTGGATTAACAAAGTAACAAACATCATCCTTGATCATCATTCTTCTAGAGCATAAAAAAGCTGTAAAGAGTGTAATTGTTGACAAACAGTGCCAGGTGACATTTAGTCTCAAATAGCTTACCAAAGCATGGGATCTGAGTGAACCGACTATCTGTAAACATATGCTAGTGATTGAATGATAAAGGCAGAAAACATGTGAATTCTGCATAGTATCAGAATACTTTATCAGCTTTTTCTGATACTTTTGTATCTAATTACTTTCATGTAATTAGCATGAAAGGGGCCCATATTTGCTGAGGCCCTCTCCTTTTACCTTTGCGCCAACTTGCCAGTTCTGTTCAAATGTGAAGTCAATGTTCCACCAATGGGATGAAATGCTATATAACCATCTGTGTCAGGGATAAAAGACAAAGGCAACCTTAGCCAAGTGTGCTTGCGAGCACAGTTTGTGCTCTGGGGCATCCTTTTTGGAAAAAGAAATTGCCTTGCTGGATTAATTTCCCCCTTTTCAGTGTGCTACATTGTGCGTAACTAGAATATTCTTTCTCTGTATATTTGCTTATAACAGTCACAAGAAAAAAATAAATCTAAAACTAAAGGTAGTCTAAAACACAGACAGGGAAGTTTCCATTGTAAATGCGTAAGTCTTGTAGTTTTGTGCCTTTAACTCACAAAACAGGTGTGATTATTCTTTTCTCAGCCATATAACACTCGAAAGACTGAAGCACTGGATGTCATTCTGATGAAAATGCTAATACTGAGATAAATCTTCAGTTATACTACAGGCAGCTGCCAAATAAGCCAAGAGTTACTATTCCTATACCTATCAGAAAGCTATGAATGATGCTTGGTGTGGCTTGGGAAGAAAGCTAAGAGTTTAAGGTACTGATTTCTTTACTTTAGTTTTAAGTGATATAAATTGTGTGCGCGTGCGTGCGTGCGTGCGTGCATATGTGTGTGTGCTGAATAGTTTACATTTACTGAATTAAAAAGTCTTATATTGATGGGGAACTTCAGCCAATCACATTCTGCTTAGGGTGTGTCCCCCTGGGGCCACACAAAACAAATGAAAGTACAGGTATGCTTGGCTCTGCCCTTTTTTGTTCCCTGCGCTTCTGGATCGCTGGAACCCTGGTTTTGTAAGTTCCCTTTCTTCTCTTTATTAAAGCTAAATATTTTATATTAAGCTAGTCTGGTTAATTCTAACTACCGATCGACCATGCCCATCATTATATTCTGAATAGCTTTTTATTATGTCAAACGGCCCCATAATGGTAAGTTATATTTGGGAAGCCTCATCCCGGTCATTTTCTATTTATTGTGTAAAGGGGAGTGAAATCAATGAGATTCACTCTGCTAAAGGTTTGAAAGAATGTGTAGCATCGACAGACTTGAATTGATAATAAACCACTCTGGCTCAGAAGGGATTTACTATCACAAATCACTGAATACAATTTATCATATGTTGCCATCGGATTCCAGGACTGCCAGGAAGTAAACTACCTTCTGCCAGGAAGTGGGGAGGACAGAGAATACCTGCCAATAGCATCAGTAACTGGAACACAGCTATGGTCACTGAGTAATTCTTCTGAAACAGGGACCACGTGTGAAGCCAGCCTTGCACTGGTGAGGGAAGGAGAAAGAAGCATTTCCACCTCAGTTTCAATTTCTTCAGCTCTGATTCTTGCTGATGTCTGGTATCTATAGGTTAGTATCTCCTACATAGTGTCTTCAGCCAAGTTTTCTACATAAATAAGCTTTGTCCTGACCTTTTTTTTTTTAGATATCCGTGCTCCACCACCCCACTTTCTGGAATAATATCATAGTTCTATACATGATATTTATCAGGGCACACTAGTAGATGTATGCAATAAGCCACTTAGGAAAAATTTCACTTTTTGAAAAACCGTGTAAACCACAAAAAGACAATTTAATTAATTTCAATGCAATACTTTTGGAAGACAATATATTTGAAACATTATTGCAACTCATGATTAGCACGAGAGTTTTCAAGAATATTTATTTTATAGCTACTTTTGCTTGTATAAGATCTTTAAAATCTGATATTTTATCCTAAGGCACATCTCAAGTTCAGCTAGATACAACTCAGTCACTCAGTGGCCAGATGTGGCTATGGGAACTAGATGTTATTCTAGATTTCCCAGACATTTGAGAAAGCTTGCTAGCAGGTATAGCTGTAATTTTTCTTTAACTTAAACTTAGACAAGGTGTCAACGCGCCAGTATAATTTGCAGTTAGAATATAAGTGAAAGTGTAAAAATGATGCTTAAGAAATGGCTTTGATTTGATTTATGCAAAACATGTACCTGTTTATCCCACAGATACATAGTGCTAGGTTCTGCTCTAAGCTCCAGGGAAATCAGCAATGGCCAGGCACATAAAATTCTCACACGAAGTTTAACTTCTAGTGTTTTTTATGCTTTTAAAATTAAAAATGACAAATTAAAGGAAGAAAGGGTCTGTTAAATCGTTAGGTTCTGTCTTAGAAGAGGTTTTCAACTTCCAATTATTTTCTCTATTGGTGAGCTCAGTTATTCCATCTATTGCATAGGTGTGTGTTATTCTGTCTGTTTGCATTTTACCAACAACCCCACACAGGAGCTTCTTTTTCTCAGAAGCCCTAAATGTCTTAATGTCCCTCAAGCTAATCGGTTTTTGATGATCTCTGACCTGGTTCTACTCCATTTATTAAACCTCTACTTGCAATTCAATGTCAGACTCAGTGAATTCTTTCATGAAACGTCTCCCAGATCCCACTATTTATTCTGTGACTTGTTCACAAAGACTTTGTGCATGGCGTTTATTTTGTATTCTCTTTGTGAGTCATCTTCGTCCAGCTTTTACAACTCTTATAGAAACTGACACATGACCAATATTCAGAGAATGTATATGTAGTGGATGGACAGTGTACTGATGTGCTGTCTCACTCCTTTATGTTGTCTATGACCCAGAAAACTCATAGGCATACATCTGCATGCTCTAGTTATTGGTGGTTTTTGTTGTGAACTGCCCTGTTATTTCTTATTGAAACGTTGAGAAAGATTATTTATAAAGGGAGAATTGTTTGTATCTGACTTTTGGGGAAACGTGAGCAGAGAAACTGAGCCTGCCTCAGACCAGCACTTTATATTTTCTTCTTCAGAAAGGGACAACCCCTGACATTGTGTCTTAGTCATTGTTCATTATTCTAGTCATATCAGTTTCTTAGTTTTCTGGATATCAATAATTTGTAGCTGTTGTTGAGTTTCTCCTTCTGTTTGGAAAAGAAAATTTTAAAATAGTTGTTATAATTGGAAAAGAAAACATGAATATGAACAAGAGATTTGTGGGGAGGGTGGACAGGGTGGTGGTCAGGTGAGAGGCGAGAGTAATCAAGGTATACAGAAGTAAAGATGTAAAATATTAAAACAAAACTAACAAAGCTTCCCCTAGGTTCTGAAGGGCTGCATTCATTCTTCACTCCTTTCTGAAGCATTAAATACATGAGCATTTTTATTAAACCTCATGATACTGCTTTACCTGTATGTACCAGACAACTGGTCTGAATGCAATCAAACCACAAGATTCTAAAATAATCTCTGATCCTTTCAACTGACCTTATTTATCCTTAAATATTATGCTTTGTCTTCCCTATACTTGTGAATTAATACCTTTTGGGGCTTTAGGCAGACTGTGTCTACATTTCTACTATTTCTCAACTAGTTGGTACTGTGGATTTCTATGTTCAGTTAAACAAGATGCTATAGATTGAGTTCATTTTTAGAAAAAGGCTTGATACATAGTCCACACTGTACTTGAAATGGCCATCCCTCTGTCTCTGTCTCTGTCTCTAGAGGGCTGGTATTGCAGACTTGTACCACCATGCCTGACTTTATTCTGTTATTTTTTAGGAAATGAGTTCCAAACTATAGACAAAGGAATAAGAGTAATTACATGACTCATATATAACTTTTTATCAGAAATTTTATAAAAGACAGTATGATGCTTTAAAAGGTAATGATCTCCAAAGGGAGTGGCACTATTAGGAGGTGTGGCCTTGATAAAGAAAATGTGCCATTGTGCAGGTGGGCTTAGATGTCTCCTACGCTCAAGCTACACCCAGTGCGGACAGAGTCCATCTGCTGCCTGTAGATCAAGGTGTAGAACTCTTAGCTCCTTATCCACTGCTACATCTGCCTGCATGCCGCCATGTCCTGCCATGATGATAATGGACTAAATCTCAGAAACTGTAAACCAGTCCAACTAAATATTTTTCGTTATAAAAGTTGCCTTGGCCAGGCAGTAGTTGTTCATGCCTTTAGTACCAACACTTGGGAGGCAGAAGCAGGTAGATTTGTGAGTTCAAGCCACACTGGTCTATAGAGTGAGTTCCAGTACAATCAGGGCTATACTATGGGGTAAAACAATAGAGTTGCTGTGGTCATGGTGTCTCTTTCTAGTCATCAAAGCCATAACTAAAACAAACAGAATAAAGTCTCGTGATTCCATTATGACTGAGCAATATATCTGAATTCAAATTTCTATTAAAATATGTGTGTCCATGTGTTGTATGTTTTGCATGTTGTATTTGTATTGTGTATTTGTGTGTTGTCTATGTATATATATATATGTGTGTGTGTGTGTGTGTGTGTGTGTGTGTGTGTGTGTGTGTGTAATTTGAACCTGAAGGTGACTATTTGGGATAGGCTGACTGTCTACCAAGCTGCATGGATCCTTCTGGCTATGCCTCCCCCGTACTGGGAATACAGACAGGTGTGTTGGACTTTTATATAGGTGTTTGGATTTCAACTCAGACTCCCATACTTCCATGCTCAATATTTTGCTAAGTAAATGATCTCTCCAATCCCTGTGTGTATACATGCATATATACTATAGAACGCATATATTATTTACATATATATTTAATTTAAAAATCTGATATGAAGGTTAGTATTAAATATCAGCCTTATAAAATTTAAACACACTTGGAAGATGGGTCTCTAGAAATAACTCTGTTAAGCGTTATTTTTATCAGAGTAATAGAGATACAAAATCTTCCCACTGTAGGTGTCACTGTACCATCCCTTACCTTTTCATTGGGACACCCACTAAGCAGCTCCCAAATCATGACACAGAGCCTTATTATGACTTTTGAATGGTTGGCCTACCTTAGCCTCATTTCTGACTTTCTCTTTTAGTTTAAATTAATCGGTTTCTCTTCATCTATCTTTTGCCTTGATATTTTTAATTTTCTTTCTGTATAAATTATTTTCATTGCTTCTCATGTCTGCTGGATGGCAGCTGCCTCGCTAGCCCCAGGCATCTGTCTCCCTCCTTCTCTCTTATTTCTCATGAGTCTAGATTTCTCTTCCTATTTATTCTTTCTGCCTGCCAGTTTCATCTCTATACCCCTTTCTGCCTAGCTATTGGCCATTTAGCTTTTTATTAGACCTATCAGGTGCCTTCAGCAGGCAAGGTGAAACAGCAACACCTATTTACATAATTAAACAAATGCAGCATAAACAAAAGTAACACACCTTTGCACAATTAATGTAATATTCCATAGCAAAAACAAAAGTAACTCGTATTTGCCTAGTTAAAATAGTATTCCACAGCATGTCTCCATTCCTTGGGCAGGGCATTCTGTATAAGAATGAAAAAAATAAGACAAGTATTAGCATACATGTGTTAACTCATTGTTTTTGATGTTGACTGTGGATGTGACATGATGTTTTGCTGCAGTTACTGTTGCCTTGACTCCTCAGTGGTAGACCGAAGTGGAATTATAAACCAAGTAATACCTTCCTCCTTTATACCGAGTTTGTTAAGGTATTTGTTATCACAGCAAGAGGCAAAGAAACTAAGGCATCTGAAGTATCTTAGACTAAATTTACTGTTCTTTCAGAAATAACAGGTTTGTTTTCTGGCTATGAACATTAAGATTTGAATTTTGTTCAGATAGAAGAGACAAATCTTGGCAAAACTTTCTATGAAGACCCCAAAACACTTCTTGTCTTTGCAGCCATATGAATTTTACAAATGTCTGATCCCTTTTCTGTTTTTCAGAATGTTTCTTTCTGAAGTGTGATGGCCAATGCAATGGTTATTTTGAAATAAAGATTATGCATTTCCTAAAGGATGTGGAAGAATTAATTTGACGAGTTCCTCATTTCCATATATTATTTGCTATCTTCAAGTTGCTGTGCTTCTTTTCCATCCATGGCTTGACTTTCCTTGATTTCCATGAATGAAAGTAAGTTAGAGCCCAAAAGAATATCGTTAATTGTCTTGACTATTTAAAAAGAGATGGCAATCATGCATTTTATGCAGTACATTATTATAACCTTTCTTTTATCAGTGTCATTAACTCCTGCTTTGTCTATCATAAATTAGATATTACCAAAATCATGAATACTTAGGGGAAAAAAATCAGATATATAAATGAGTTGGTACCTCTTAGATTTCAGGCAGCAACCGATTATCATCTTGGGATGTGTCTTCTTCCCAAAAAGAGGTATTATGTTATTTCAGATTTTTTTTCATATCTTGAAAAATAAGGTTTTTAAATTTTTTAATGGCTTCCCTTAGCAGATGGTTTTGAAGAAAATTAACTTTAACATGAGAAATTAACCCAATTGTGGTGGTTTCAGGCAATTGCCACTTCACCTAGATGATAAGCTAATGGAGGGAATAGATATTACTGTCTTTTAATACTTTCTTAGACCGTCATAGTGCTAACTATTTGAGGGAATATTCAGAAAGCCCTTACAAATGAATAAGTAATCAACTGTTCCTCACAAGATAAGTAAAGGGGAATATTTGAAACTATGAATCATTCTGGGGAGATGAATGGAGTCAAGTAATACTACATGACATAAATTTTGCTTTATCAGAGGAATTAAGCTCACATTGAATTCATGCCTGTTGTGAGTAAAATCCTTCATTCAGAATTAGGCGGCATTTCAACTCTAATACTGAACTAGCTTTTTAAAGTAAAATGAATGGCATGCAATTTGTCAGATTTCTTTATGCTAACTTATATTATTTTGATACATGTTTATATTGGACACTGATTATCTGCTCTTTCTAAATTCCTTTGTTCCTAAAAATATTATTTTACCCAAGATATAAAATAAACAATGATTATGTCGTTTATGTCTCCGAATGTAGCACGTGGGAGCCCCAATTGTGTTACAAAAATACATGTTGTCATTGCCATATATTTTTCCCTTTCTAAGAAGTTATTAAATTTAGATTTGCACATAATAAGAACTCAAGTTAATTTTAATGATAATTTCACCACTAAATAATGAAAATAAAACTGTCCCATATTTTCACTGGCCACTGAGTTGTCTTCCTGTTTAAATTACTCACCCAAATCTTTTGTCTATTCGGGTTATCTGTTGTTTGCTGAAGTTATGTCATTTTGCAAGCTTATTGTGTCTTATTTGAATTTGTGTGTAATTTAGAGAGGACACAGGACAGGGTACACTTTGCCAACAAATAGCTCTTTTGTATGTTACTTACCTCAAGGAGTACATTAAAATATTTATTTCTGCTAAACTGAAACATGCTTCCTTCCTTCTTGCAGACTCTCTGTCTGTTTCTACTAAATTTAATTGTAGTTCTATTTTTTTTAATGTGTGGCACAAGAGAGCCACAGAAAGCATCACAACACGTGATGCCTTTTACTCATGTGTGGTAGCTTGTCACTTGAACCAAATCTGAGCTGCTTTTCCCAGATTAACAACAGACATTTGTCCAGATGCAACTATGTGCAGCTCATTTTCAAACTTTCACCTTTATTGGTGAAACTCTTGGTATTTATTTATTTTATATTTTTCCTGCAATCTGCAAATATAGTAGTTATTGCACATTATCTAAGAACTGTTTATAAAATTAATTTTTACTTATTCATTTCAAGTACCTGAAATCACTAAACACTTACTATAAATGAATGTCAAACTATGTGACTGGATTTGATAAGGTCTGAAGGTCAGTACATGGTTCTGTTTGTTGAAAACCTATAGCTTAATATAATCTCTGTTTTTCTCTGTAGCTGAGACAACAGGTCCAGACACCGTCCCTACCTTGAAGAAATACACATACAACATTTCCAAGTGTTTCTTCACATTGCTTCAACAATGCAGTACTGTTTCTGATTCAAGCTGTGCTGCAAAGGTATTAGCTTAGAGAGAGGATTTATAGGAACATTTTTTTCTTGTTTTCTTGCTCCAAGCAACGAAGATGTCAACTTGAAGGTCATTGGCATAGTTCCCCAGTGCAAAGTACAGCATAAAATCCTGAGTAAGTTCGTGTAAAGCCTACTGAAGTAGCACCTCACACCTTAGGGATAAAATAGTCACCCCTGTGAATATAACCAAGAACAAAAACATCCACTAGCAGTCTGTATGTAGATAACAAACCTAAGAAGAGAATTGTATTTAAATTCTTGTTTACTACTATGGAGAAGTCATAGGCCAACATGCAAGTGGATCTGACATTACCACGTAAACGATGCTGTTAACTTAAACAGTATGACTAGAATTCGGACTAACTAACTAATAATACTCAATTACAGAAACCTTATGACTAAATACTTGTATTTACTTAAACATTCAAGAAGCCAGATGAGGGGCCAGAGACATGGCTCAGTGGGTAAGGGGGGCACTGGTCATGCAAACCAAGCAACATGAATTTGACCCTGATAACTTTCAAAGGCACAGAAAGAGAGAACTTGCTCCACAAAGGTGTCCTCTATTCTCCACACACACAATGACTAATGCACCAACACACCCTTATAAAATAAGAATAAAATAACATTTTTTAAAGGTGCCAAATGTGTCTGAAAAGGAACTAAACACCGAATTCCTACTGTGGTAAGAATATACAATTTCCAGAGGTTATTTTATTCAATTTAGTTCCAACTAATGTGTGAGATAATCATTTATAGGTAAGATATTTGAGACTGGGGAATCTCCCTAATCTCAGGCCAAGCTGGAATTTTAAGTTGTGTGTTCACAAGCTTCGAAGTCTCCATTGTCACATAACCCTCTCACCCAATTTGGAAGATATAGTCTCCACTTTTTCAATTGTAATAGAAAGAAACAGACTCTTAAAGTTGCTGAAAATTAAATTTGTGGGAATGCAGAGTGGTGAAATACCTATGGAAAACCACAATTCTACAGTTCTTCTAGCCATAGCATTAGATTAGAAAGGATTAGAAATCAGTATTTAGAAGAGGTATTTATACCTCTCTGTGTGTGTATCTGTGTGTGTGTGGTGTGTTTATGTGTGTGTGCGCGCGTGCATGCGTGTGTGTATGTTTGCCCTAAGATAGGGTTTCTCTGTTCAGCCTTGGCTGTTTTAGAACTCACCATATAGACTGCTCTCTTTCTGTCTCTCACCATATAGACCAGGCTGAACTTCCAAACTGGGATACCCCTGCCTCTGTCTCCCAACTACTAGGACTAAAGGTGTACACCACCAGGCCCAGCACACTTGTGTCCTTAATAACATTTTTAAAAAGTCACAAAGTAGAAGAAATGCAAATGTTCCTTGATAGATAAATAGGGTGCTGTGTTGCACATGCCTAAACAACAGAAAACCATTAAAACAAACGAGAGGAAATCTGATGCAAAAAACAATGTAGATGAAAGATGCATAGTACCTAAGATAGCCTTTGATTTCATTAAAATGGGCTGCCAACCATCTTCACATTTATGGAGGTAGACAAATACTGGGAATTTCTTAATGAGTGGAGGGCTACAATTTTGCTATTTGAAACAATCCTTGCATATTGGTAATAAAATACAAATTTAAATAAATATTAATTTGCTGAACTGTTTGTTTACAAGCATTTGAGATGGTTAACTTCATGCTGTTTTGCTATAACTTAAGAATTGATTGATTTCACTTTGGAAGAAATGACTATACAGTGTATCTCCATATTATGTGATCAATTAGAGTAGCTATCCTGGTTTTGCTAACCAGTTTTTATTTGATTTGGTTAATTGTTTCAGGTCTCATAGAATTATGTGAAATAGAAAAATTGAGTTTCTGAACCACCATCTAGGAACACTTCAATAAACCACTGGTCTCTACGAGATTATGACTGCGTGTCTGTTAAATCTCTCACTTTCACCACAACTTTTTAAATTCCCTCAGCAATGACATAGGTACAAAATCAATTGTCAGCTCACACTGGCTTATGGATATTATTCTCTACAAACAAATTGCAGACAGAAAACAGTGACAGAAGAGGACTACAGAACAACATTGAAGACACCATTTTAATGTAAAATATCTAAAGACCACACAGGATTATTTTCCATAGTGACTCAGACACTTGTGTGATCAGTTGGTGCAAATAGACCATGCTATCTATACAGCTGTTTGTTTGCCACACAGAGTTTTGTACGTTTTTAAGCTGGGAAAATTTTAGGCATAATGATGACCACGTTTATCAGAAACTTTTTCTGTAATACGCTGGCCTCAGCTTTAAATGAGTTCACCTTGGATCACAGAGGTTTGTTATAAGTCTGGTTACCTATCAATAACTTATATTTTATCCCAAGACACTAAATTCAAACCACTAAAATCTTATGAAAACTTCCAAACCATCAGAACTTTAAAATTATTATTGTATAAATAATTTTACTAGTAAACTACATATGAATGAATAAATAAATATACATACATATTATGCATATAATTTTAACAAGCATTGGTCGAGGCATGTGTATGTACTTGATTTACTATATTTATTGAAAATACTGTCAGCTTGCGAATTGTTTTCTTAAGAATTTTGTTTTCTGTAACTTTTACCACCGATGTTGAGAATATATCAGACACTAGATGTTAATTGTTTGTTAGAGCACACATACATATTGTGTATGTGTGTGTGTGTGAGAGAGAGAGAGAGAGAGAGGAGAGAGGGGGGGAATGTATAGGTTCCTAGAATGCAATCAATGAGAAAATAACTTCTGATAATTTGCCTATAAATTGTCTGAAAGTACTTAAGGCTTTATATGAGCTACACTTCTAAATTTAAATACTTTTGTGCATTATTCTCAAGGTGCAGAGTGTGTACAGATAACAAAAGAAATTAACTTTCTCATCTGTATCCTTTAATGGTGAAATATTACCACAATCTAATTTCACTTTATTATTTCCTATTATAATGACAAGATACTTTATTCTAACATATTATCTTACAAAATTATAATATTCTAAGGAAAAAGCATTCCATTCAGTTTATTTCTTTTAATTTTTACAAAAACTGTTTTCCCACAGCTCACATCTTCAACATTCAGGTCCAGTGCTTTTTTTCTCTTAAAACTGGGTGATGAGAGCATTAGAAGCTGTTTCGCTCAATAACAGGGGTTTTCCTTTTCTCGAGGGTGATAAAATTTCATGAAGATGTTGTTTACATTTAAAGGGACTGGGACTTGGGCTGGACCTCACAGTCAAGTTGCTGATACAGCTTGAGAATACTTAAGACTGAGCCAGTTATCCTACTGGGTACTCAGCCTGTTTAACATACTTTTAAGAGAATAATGTAATAACCAATTGTATTAGGCTTGGATTTCCTGTGTACTCATCTTTTACAAGCTAACATAATTCATAGCTATAAATTTAAATTACAGGTTCTGCCATAATTTGACCTGACTCAGAGAGCAATACATGTTTGTTATAAACAACAAAGTTGAAACCAGTCTTTGCAACAAACATCATAAATGTTGGAAATAGCATTAGGCTATTGCTCGGTGAAAGTATGTTTGCATTATGAAGTGCTTTGGGTTACTAGGAGTAAATAACTTAATCCTTTGTAAAACTCTCTGAATGATTTCTGTAAAGGATCACTCAATCTTTCTTCACGGGGTGGTTTCTATGCTTTTCAATAAATATAGGGCAAAGCCCATTGTTAGACACACAACAAGAGGAACTTTCAGACATCAGGCAGACACAGAGAGAAATACAACAGATTATAGGTAGGTCAGAAGCTAAAAACTGTAGAAAGACGGAAGACACATTGAGAGAAATAAAAATTTCAAAATAGGGCTTGTTCTTGGTCAAATTAATTGAAAGGGAAGTGCTTTGTTTTATTTCCTCATTGTGACACTGGTACATTTTGGAGCCTTTAGGTCTATCTTCAATGTGCCTAGCCATTGCAGGGAGATATTTAATCTAATCATTTCACAACAAGCAAGTGGTTTCTGTTTTTGTGAAACATCTCAGAGACTTGAGTGGTGGCTCGTCTTAGTCATGCATATTGTCACAGGTCCTAGTGAAAACTCTTAAAGGTGTGCACTGTTGATCAACTTTTTTCTACTCTATGAACTTTGAAGAGGGCTCCAATTTAACAACATTTGTTGAATACAGTTCTCAAATACTTAAAATGTTTTTCTTTATTCTTTGAGAATTTAATACACTATATTTAGTGTATATATATACTATATTTAGTGAATATTTAATTCACCTCCTTCACCAGATTGCCCCTCATTCTCCTATATACCCAACTTCATATCCCCCCCCCCATTCTCTCTTTCTGTCTTTCTGTAAGTATGTGTGACTCTCTCTTCTCTCCCTCCGTCCTTCTCTCTGTCTCTCAATCCATTACGGCCATTTTTTGTTGGTCAGCAACTCCTGGCCACGTGGTCTGCCTTGGAATATAGTCAACATACTATATTGTATATTTTTTACACAGTGTAAAAAAACAGACTTTTCTTTACCTAGTAGGAATTACATGCTAATAGATTCTCAGCTGGGTGTTCCCACCAACCCTCCTCCATGTTAGTATTTTGTCAGGCATGAGCTTACACAGGACTTGTACTAGTTGTCCCAGACTTTGTGAAACTATATGGATTCATACATGGACCTGTCCTGTTGCGTCTTAGAAATGAAGTTTCCTTGAAGTCACCTAAAATTTCTGACTCTTACAGTCTTTCTGTGCCCTCTTTTACATAAATCCTTGAGCCTTAGGGAAGAGAAACGTGAGAGATATCCTATTTATGGCTGTGCATTCTGAAGTATAGTATTCTACGTATGTTGACAAGTTGTGGATCTCTGTGTTACTTGTCATTTAATCTAAGAAGAAGCTTATTTTATGTGGGTTGATAGTTGCATTGATCTATAGGTATAACAGAGTCATTAGGAGCTGTTTATTGCTTTGCCCATTTAACAGAACAATACTAGGAAACTCATGACCTGACTAGACATAGGTTTGTATACTCACTGACAATGCTGGGAATGATTTCTATCTTGTGTCTCAGACCTTAAATTCAATTTGAAAATGATTGGTCTAAAACATTCAAGCAACTATTGCACTAACGGACATATCTTGACATTTTTCATTATTGTAGCTCTCAGAGTTTATAGCTGAGTGAGAGTAATGATTACTCTCCTCCTTCGGTAGTATGTGTCTCACCTCCCAGAGCTATGAATGCTAGTCAGTAGGGACAAAGCTTTCAGTTGAATACTAGATAGATTTCCTAATGCTCTATGTTTCAATATGAGCTGTCTTCAGTAATACTCTCTTACTGTCAATTTCTGGAGGATACCCAATAGCATTTGCAATAGCCTGTAATGTTTGAGGGGTCTATGGAATACCAAAGGCCAATGACTCAAAGGAAGTGAACAAATTCCTAGAACTCTAAGCTTTATTTGGTAGCACATAGTATCCCTTTTTTTCGAGAACATCACATATGTGTAGTGCATCTACCTCACTGCTTCCTACCCTTTATCTCTCCACCTTCTCCCTCTCCTTGCCTGATTCATGACGTCTTAATTATCACTGGTAACTGTTAACATATTTGTGCTTGAATCCAGGACTGACCCCTTGGTATTGGACAACATACAGGGGAACTTGTCTTTTGAGAAAACTGAGTCTCCTTCTCTCGGTAGCTATTGCCACTTCTGCATATCGGTGATAGTACCTGGTGGAGTTTCCCCTTTCAACACTGGCATGTCTGCTAGTGTCACTGTTTTGCCTATCTTATTTACATATTTATATTGTTGAGGCATTGGTGTATTTTTTCCTGCCATGCCTAGGGGATGCTCTTTAGGAGTAGGGACACAAGAGTTCTCTGACTCTTATAATCATTTGGTCCGCTTCCTGAGTAGGTCTTTTCTATAAGGTGTCTGCTGTTCTGTATTTTAAAGTATATAGGAGAGTAAAATCTTGTTAAGAAAGATAAATATAGCTTTTACTCTAAATTATATTGAAGAGGTACTGTGACTACATTTCCTTATGAAAGTGGGTTTTATGGAAATCTTGGAGTAAAACATAATAAAATACAAACCATTGTTAATTTGTGCAATGGGGGTCATTATATTCAATTGCTTCCTTTATATAAAAATTGCCTCTTAAAAGCATAGAAAAGAACACGAGCTAAGCCAGGAATATTTGGGTAACATGTAACAAGCTTACATTACAACTGTAAATATGTGCTGGTAGATCATAATGAATCTGATTTATTCTTCTTTCTACTTGGATTTTCAATCTATGAAGTTTATTAAAATAGTTGTGTAAATAATGAAAACTGTGTTATACAATGTGGGTTAATTAGTGATTTGGGTGGGGATATTATTTGTATTTTTTTAGAAGGTAATTTTATTAAATTATAAAAGTTTCCATTTCCGCCCCTCCTCCCGACACCCTCCCACTCCCCCCACTCCCTCTCCTCCTCCCTCTTAGTCCCTAAGGGCAGTCAGGGTTTCTTGCCCTGTGGGAAGTTATTATTTGTATTTTTAAAAATAATAAAAATTACCCCTATAATTTGAGAGCCTTTATCAACTCATACATGCACACACATAGCACATGCACACATACACATGAAAAGAAAACAAGGTATGGATGTTTAATTTATACCTATAGACAATATATTTCAAGAAAATTTTCTAAAATATGTTTTACTTTCATTCACATTTGAGTTCAAAAGCTTGGATAAAATAGTTGAATAAATTAGATGTTTTGGCAATGAACTAGAGATGTCACAAAAATGAAAATGTGCAAAGATGCAAAGTACAGTATTTAGTTATTTCTGGTAGTCAATTGATTTTCCACTATATTCAGAGAAAGTAAAACATGGTATGACTAAGAATTGAGGAGTAAATAAGAGCATTTCTTGGAAAGAAAACCTTTGACTCATCAGAAACTGTACTCAGGGTGATAAGTTATTTTCTCAATGTAAATATGAGGTGCAGAATGCCAAGGCGGATCCAGGAAAGCTTGTACGAAGTGAAATCCTTTTATGCAGAAGTGCTGACAATGTTCCAAGTATTGTTGGCTTAGCTCATGATCTTTTCGATGCTTTTAAGAGACAATTTTCTATTCAAAGGAAGCAAATATAATGAACACTCTAATTCCTAGACTAACAGTCATACACATCTTTTATACACATTTTTATGCTTCATTCTAGTATTTTTAAGCTTACTTGTTTGAAATGTATCACCAGCCGGTTTTAATTAGCAAGTGTTCCAGTACATATCCCTGAAAATATAGGAAGATTTCCCATGTGATGTCAGTATTATTTTCTCCTTTAAAATGAACTCTCGCCTATCCTCCTCCAGCCTTGGTGGAACTTTGAAACACAGCCTGCTATAATACAGAGAGGGACAAGAGGTGAGTGAGCAGTCACCTGGTGGGACACCCCACCATCTAGGACCTCCATAGTGGGGCAAAACCCTACACCTTCTCCCCCAACTACTTTGGCTTCTCTTGCCAGCCAGCAGGAGAGCTTCCTGCAAGTAGGCTGCCTCAATACTCACCCCCATCCACCAGACCCTGCAAGCTACTAGCCCCATCCCACCCCCAAACTTGCCTATCTTCCTGCAACCTCAGTGGAAGGCTGAAACACAGCTTGCTACAACACAGTGAGGGCCAAGGGGTTAGTGAGTAGCCACCTGATGGGACACACCACATTCTAGGGCCTCCATAGTGGGACCAAAAAAAAGAAAATCCAAAAACCTTGGGACCCTCCCAACCTTACTCAGCTTATCTAGCCAGCGAGCAGGACAAATCCTGCTGAAAGGACCGAGAGAGGAACTCTAAAGCACAAGCTGTGACTGCACAGAGTGGACCGAGAGAGCAAAGCAGGAGAGGAGACCAAGAGAGCAGGCCACGAGAGACCTCAGTGGCTCCTTGAGACACAGACATCGGCAGTACAGAGCAGACCAAGAACAATTCTCAAAGACTCAGACAGCCACTGCAAAGGTTGGACCAAGACACAAAGACACTGCTGACATCAATTGAAGGAAGAAATGGGTAGGCACCAATGCAAGAATTTACCCAACACTCTAAAAAAGCAACATGATAACACCAGAACTCAGTGGTCAAACAGCAGGAAGACTTGATCCCCTTTACCCAGAAGAAACAGAAGAAAACAATTTTAAATATAACTTTATGAAGATGATGGAAACTTTTAAATAAAGAGGAAATGAAACACTGTCTTAAAGAAATGGAGGAAAGGACAAACAAAAGATTGGAAGAAATTAATAAATCTATCAAAGAGATCCAAGAAAAGAACTATCAAACTGGTGAAACAGTTCAGGACTTGAAGACTGAAATAGAGGCAATAAAGAAAACACAAACTGAAGGAATTCTGGATATGGAAAATCAGTATAAACAAACAGGAACTACAGAGGCAAGTATAATCAAGAGAATAAAGGAGATGGAATTGAGAATCCCAGGTGTTGAAGATACTATAGAGGAAATCGATTCATTGGTCAAAGAAAACATTAAATCTAACAGATTCTTAACACAAAACATTCAGGAAATCTAGGACAGTATAAAAAGACCAAACCTAAGAATTGTTATGTCCAAACCTGCAAAGTCCCCGCAAAAGCCAATAAGGAAACCAAGTTCCATATGTGAAAGCAAAGATCTTTTATTTTAGTCAAGTTTGCAAACTTGGGGGCTCTCTACATGTCCAATGTACTGGAATAACCAGAGAGCCTCGAGCTCAATTAGAATGGGGTTTTATAGTTGTAAAGGTAGGGAGGGGGGAAGGGTTTCTAAGGTTTTAAGACCTCTGATTGACTGACATTTGTCTAGGGTGTCCAGGTGAATGTGTGCTGGCAGGTGATTTTATCTACAGTGCTTGGAATGCTAGGCATTTCCTTTGAATGGTCTGTTCTTGGGTTTTTGGGTAAATCTCAGCTTGTGGTTTCTCCTGCAGCCAGGTCTACTACTGAGACTCCGACCTTCATTTAAATTCATTGATGGCCAGAATCCCAGGTGATAATTTTTGGAAGTAAAGAACTTCTTTTGGATGACCTGCCCAGACTTAGCTTATCATGGCTGGCCCCCATATTTCCCTCTTCACAAGCAATGGTGACAGTACCCCATCTTGGGTCCTGCTTACCCTTGGTTTTAAGGAGACATGGAACTACTTAAATTAATAAATCTATTAATTGACACTTCTGGACCTAGTATATTAACAGACCCTATAGGTAGTTATCTTCTTGTCCCCCATGCCAGGGAGTTTCCCCTTGTCTCAACCTTTCAACCTATTTTGGGCAGGGAGCATGGGAATGACATGTATTTTTTCACTACTACTTCAAGCTGACATTGGGGCATTGTTATCTAGGCCCAAGTAGGAAGAAAGGCTAGCCAAAGGTTGTGTGTGGGGGGAGGCATTTAGGCAATGTGGCACTCATCAGACTCTGTTGAAGGAACACGGAGAGTTCATATCATCTGGACAGGTTCACATCAGCTTTCATGAAGTCCAGGGCTCACCACCATTTAGAGCAGGTTGTTGCCCGCAACTGACACTTAGATGTGTCTGCCAGCCAAGCGGAAGCCTATTGAGATAAGTTTAAACTTGGAACAGAAGTTAAAATTTATTTATGTAAAGAAAAACCCATATTGTAGATAAAGAGCAGACAACAGGCATCTGTAAACAGAAAGAATAGACTCATACCTTTGGGTCCTAGCAAAAAATTAAACATTTAAATGGCAGTGAGTGTAGATCTAAAATCTTAAGCTCGTGACCCACACAGTAAGTAGTCATTGCTCTTTAGCTTATTAGAACTATACCATAAAGGGGGGGGGGTGAAATCAGAAACACTTATTTACATCTTCAATTATTTTTTAGAGCTTCAAGTTTATGAACTTTTATATCCTCAGACCTTAAAACAATTTTTTAAATGAGTTAACAAGTTGGCTGTAGCTTTGTGGAAAAAATCTGGATACCTTTTGCTATTAAACTGACATTATAACATTTTTTTTCCTTTACAAATCTCAATGACAATACTCAATCATGGATCCTGTCTGCCTAGAGGTTAAAAGGGGTGATACTGGGATCATAATACCATCAGTTGGACAGTATTGACTCGCTCTCAAAAGAAAGTCTGTTGATGAGACAGGGACTGAGGGCAAGTAGCAGGAACATGATCATTAGGGGTCCTGTTAGGGCTGACAGTAAAGCAGTTAACCAGGGAGATTGGTTGAACAAATTTTCAAACCATGCAGCTTCCGCATGAGTGGTCTGTTCCCTATCAAGAATAACAGGGATATAAGAAGGAGAAGAACTCCATCTCAAAGGCATAGAAAATATATTCAACAAAATCATAGGAGTAAATTTTCCCAACCTTAAGAAGGATATCCCTATGAAGATACAATAAGCTTATAGAACACCAAATAGACTAGACCAAAAAAAAAAGTTCCCTCACCATATAATAAACAAAATGCAAAACATACAGAAAAAAAGAAAGAATATTAAGAGTTGCAAAGAAAAAAGGTCAAGTAACATCCTAAGGTAGACCTATCAGAATTATACCTTACTTCTCAATAGAAGTCATGAAAGTGAGAAAGTCCTGAGCAAATGTGCTGCAGACACTAAGAGACCATGGATGCAAGCCCAGACTACTATGCCCAGCAAAGCTTTCAATCAACATCGATGGAGAAAACAAGTATTCCATGACAAAACCAGATTTAAACAGTACATAGCCACAAACCCATCCATACAGAAAGTACTAGAAGGAAAACTCCAACCCAAGGAACTAACCGCACCCTCAATAATACAGGAAACAGATAACTTACCACCAAAAAAAGGGAAACACACAACCATTACTCTCCCAAAATAACAGAAATTAACAACCACTGGTCCTTAATATATTTTAATATCAATGGACTTAAATCACCTATTAAAAGACAAAAGCTAAGAGAATGGATGTGAAAATAGGATCCAATTCCTGTTATATCCAAGAAACACACCTCAACCTCAAAGACAGACATTACCTTGGAGTAAAGGGGTGGGAAAAGGTTTTCCAATCAAATGGACCTAAGAAACAAGCAGGTGTAGCTATCCTAATATCTAACAAAATAGATTTCAAACTGAAAACAATCAGAACAGATAGAGAAGGACACTTATCTCATAACAGGAAGAATCTATCAAGATGAAGTCTCAATCCTGAACATCTATGCCCCTAATACAAGAGCACCCACATATGTAAAAGAAACATTATTAAAGCTTAAATCACACATCAAACTCCAAATCGTAAATCAAGCCCCACACACTAATAGCAGGACACATCAACACTCCACTCTTGCCAGTGGACAGGTAAACCAGACAGAAACTTAACAGTGAAATAAGAGAACTAACAGATGTCATGACTCAAATGGACTTAACAGACATCTAAAGGACATTCCACCCAAACACAAAAGATTTTCTTCTCAGAACCTCATGGAACCTTCTCTGAAATTGACCACATACTCGGCAACAAAACAAACCTCCACAGATACAAAAAAATTGGAGTAACTGCCTGTATCTTATTGGATCACTATGAATTAAAGTTAGAATTTAACAACAACACTACTTTCAGAAGACCAACAAACTCAAGGAAATTTAACCATGAACCCTGGGTCAAGGGGCAAACAAAGATGAAAATTAAATACTTCCTATAATTCAATAAAATGAAGACACAGCCTACTCAAGACTATGGGACACTATGATATCAGTGCGAAGAGGAAAGTTCATGGCACTAATTACTCACATAACGAAAGTAGAGTAAGCTCACACTTGTAACATAGTAACACAACTGAAAGTTCTAGAACAAAAGGAAACAGACTCACTCAGGAGGAGTAGAAGACAGGAAATAATCAAATTGAGGGCTGAAATAAATGAAATTGACACAAAGAAAACAATACAAAGAATCAATAATACAAAGAGCTGGTTCTTTGAGAAATCAACAAGATAGACAAACCCTTATCCAAACTACTCAAAAGGCAGAGAGAAAACATACAAATTAACAAACTCAGAAATGAAAAGGGGGACACTGAGGAAATTCAGAGAATCATTAGGTCATACATGTAAACCTGTACTCCATAAAACTGGAAAATGTAAAAGAAATGGACAATTTTTGGGGGGATAGATACTATATACCAAAATTAAATTAAGACCAGGTGAACAGTTTAAATAGACCTATAAATTGTAAGGAAATAGAAGCTGTCATCAAAACCTACCAACCAAAAAAAAAAAGTCCTGAACAGGATGGTTTTAGTACAGAATTCTATCAGAACTTCCAAGATGAACTAATACCTATATTCCTCAAAGTTTTCCACATAATAGAAACAGAAGGAACATTTCTAAACTCTTTTCTCTGAGACTACAGTTACCCTGATACCAAAACCACACAAAGACTCAACCAAGAAAGAGAATTACAGACCAGTCTCACTCATGAACACAGATGCAAAAATATTCAGTAAAATACTGGCAAACCGAATCTAAGAACACATCAAAAAAAAATCATCCACCATGATCAGTTGGTTTCATTCCAGAGATGAAGGGATGATTCAACATACAGAAATCTATCAATGTGATCCACCATATAAAGAAACTGAAAGAGAAAAACCATATGATCATCTAATTAGATTCTGAAAAAAGTATTCAACAAAATCCAACACCCCTTCATGATAAAGGTGTTGGAGAGATCAGGCATATAAGAAACATATCTAAACATAATAAAAGAAATAAACAGCAAGCAAGCAACAGCATCAAATTAAATGAAGAGAAACTCAAATGATTCTACTAAAATAATAAACAAGACAAGGCTGTCCACTATCTCAACCTCTCTTCAACAAAGTTTTGGCTATAGCAATAAGACAACAAAAGGAGATAAAGGGGATTCAAATTGGAAAGGAAGAAGTCAAACTTTTGTTATTTGCAGATGATATGATAGAATACATAAGTGACCCAAAAACTCTACCAGAGAGTTCCTAAAGCTGATAAATACCTTCAGTAATGTGGCAGGATACAAGATTAACTAAAAAAAAAAAGAAATCAGTAGCCCTCCTATATACAAATGATAAAGGGGCTGAGAAAGAAATCAGAGAAATATCACATTTCACAATAGTCACAAATAACATAAAATATCCTGTGGTAACACTAACTAAAGAAGTGAAATACCTATTCAACAAGAACTTTAAGTCTTTGAAGAAAGAAATTGAAGAAGATACAAGAAAATGTAAAGATCTCCCATGTTCTCATATAGGCAGGATCAACATAATAAAAAAAATGGCAATCCTATCAAAAGCAATAGATTCAAGGCAATCCCCATCAAAATCCCCACAATTCTTCTCAGACTTTGCAAGAAAAATAATCAACATCATATGGAAAAAACAAAAAACACAGAATAGTGAAAACAATCCTATACAAAAAAGGAACTTCCAGAAACACCACCATCCCTGACATCAAGTTCTATTACAGAGGTACAGTAATGAAAACAGCTTGGTATTAGCATAAAAACAGAGATGTTGACCAATGGAATCAAATCAAAGTCTCAGATATTAATCCACACAGCTATGAACACCTGATTTTTGAAAAAGAAGCTAAAATTATACAGTGGAAAAAAGAAAGCATCTTCAACAAATGATGCTAGCATAACTGGATGTTAACATGTAGAAGAATGAAAATAGTCCATATATATCCCCATGCACAAAACTCAAGTCCAAATAGATTAAAGACCTCAATATAAATCCTACTACACTAAACCTGATAGAAGCGAAAGTGGGAAGGAGGATGAGCACAGGAGACCACTTTGTAAATATAACCCCAGTAGCACAGACACTGTGAGCAACAATAAATAAATGGGACCTCCTGTAACTTCTCCTGTAACTGAGAAGTTTCTCTAAAGCAAATGACACAGTCAATAAGACAAGGCAGACTAATGAAAGGGAAAAGATCTTTACCAACCCCACATCAAACACAGGTGTGAACTCCAAAATACATAAGGAACTCAAAAAATTAGACATTAAAATTCCAAATAACCCAATTAAAAATGGCG
Organism: Myodes glareolus; assembly: GCF_982192425.1. Classification (NCBI taxonomy): domain Eukaryota; kingdom Metazoa; phylum Chordata; class Mammalia; order Rodentia; family Cricetidae; genus Myodes; species Myodes glareolus. The sequence goes on along the minus strand of NC_142027.1, from coordinate 27,243,074 downwards.
TACAGAAATAAACAAAGAATTCTCAACAGAAGAATCTCAAATGGTTGAAAAACACTTAAACAAATGTTTAATATCATTAGCCATCAGGGAAATGCAAATCAAAACAACTCTGAGATACCATCTTATACCTCTCAGAATGATTAAGATCAAAAACACTAATGATAGCTTATGTTGGAGAGGGAGTGATGTAAGGAGAACACTCCTCCATTGCTACTGGGATTGAAAACTTGTACAATCATTTAGAAATCAGTATGGCAGTGTCTCAGAAAATTGGGAATCTACTTCAGGATCCAGCAATATCACTCTTGGTCATATACATAAAAGATGCTCAATCATACTACAAAGATATATTCAACTATGTTCATAGCAGCATTATTTGTAATAACCAGAATCAGGAAACAACCCAGATGCCCCTCATCCAAAGAATGGGTAAAGAAAATGTGGCTATTTACACATTAGAGTACTTCTTAGTGGTAAAAACCAACAGCATCTTGAATTTTGCATGCAAATTGATGGAACTAGAAAACACCATCCTGAGTGAGGTAACCCAGACCCAAAAAAATGAATATGGTATGTACTCATTCATAAGTGGATACTACCTATAAACAAAAGATACTGAGCCTATATTTTATGATCCTAGAGAAGCTAAGTAATAAGGTGAACCCTAAGAAAAACATATATAGAACCATCTGGAATGTTGAAATGGACAGGATCACCTGACAAAATTGGGAATGTAGCGGTGAGGGGAGAAGCGAGAGTGGAATGGGAAGAGGAGGAGAAGGTGAAGGATCAGGAAAACGTGAGGGAATGGGGTAGTCGAGATGGAGGAAGGAAAAAGATGAGAACAAGGAAAGAGATAGTTTGATTAGGGAGTCATTATGGGATTAGTAAGAAACCTGGCTCTAGAGACATTCCCAGGAATTCACAAGGATGACCCCAGGTAAGAACCTAAGCAATAGAGGAGAGGGTGTCTGAACTGGCCTTGCCATGTAGTCAGATTGATAAATATCTTAAATATTGTCATAAAATCTTCATTTAGCAACTGATGGAAACAGAGGCACAGACCTGCGTTGGAGCACTGGACTGAGCTCCCCAAGTCCAGTTCAAGAGTGGGAGGAGTGAGAATATGAGCAAAGAGGTCAAAGTCATGATGGGGATACCCACTGAAACAGTCTACCTGAGCTAATGGGAGCTCACCAACTCCAGCCAGACAGGAAAAGAACGGTATAGGACCGAAGTAGTCCCTCTGATGTGGTTGACAGTTGCATAGCTGGGGCAGACTGAGAGACCTCTGGAAGTGGCTCAACGATTTATCCCTACTGCTTGTACTGGTTTGGGGGGAACCTATTCTCTTTGGATGGATACCTTGCTCAGCCTAAATATAGTAAGGAGGGCTTCAGACCTTCCCCAAGGCAATGAGCCTTACCCTCTCTGAGGAGTGAGTGGGGAGTGAGGTGGGGGAATTAATAGAGCGGATGGGAGGAGGGGAGGGAGGAGGAATTTGGATTGGGTATGCATAATAAAAAAGATTTTCTTTTTTAAAAAAAACTAAAAAAAATAAAAATAGAATGAATAACTACATAATTAACATTATGCATTAATATAAAATGTTGAGATTTGTTAAAATTCTGAAGCACAGTTTGTCTCTTCTGATCGGCTGCATCCTCACAGCATCCCCGAGTCCTGCATGTTTGCAAACCTAGGCAGGTGCAGTTGGTCAGGGACCCATGGGGAGAGACTCAGCATTGTCAGCCATTCTCTTCCTCTTCCTCTTCATGTTGGGAGGGTGTTAGTTAGTCAGAGACAGAGAAAATCTTTTCTTATCATAAGATCAATGTCATTCCAACTAATATGCTAAAATATTTCTTTTTAGATGATAGGCTTCTGGTTCTTGTTGTTTTGGGCTTAAACACTTTAGTGTACTTTTTAGCTTTGGATGTCAGCTTGACACAAGCTAGAGTCATCAGAGATGAAGGAGCCTCAGTTAAGGAAGTGCTTCCAGGAGACTGAGTGAGTTGTAAGGCATTTTCTCAATTAATGATCAATGAGAGAGGGTCCAGCCCATTGTGGGTGGTGCTAACCATGGGCTGGTAGCCCTGGGCTCTATAATGATAAGATATAAGATGATGGAGGCCTAGCTTGTAAAGTTTCAGATGGAAGTTTAAAAACTTTTTTGGGGCCAATTGTTGTTTTGAATTAAGATTCTGTGGTTCTGAATAGCTAGGGCTGAAGGCTCAGCTGTGATTAACAAGACACCAGAACTACTGACGTGAAGCCTTTATGTTACTGGGACAACTGATGTTGGGCAACTGGAGCTAAGAAATTAGCAGGGATTAATAAAAGACCTGCATCTCTGAGGTGAGTTCTTCTGGGAAGTGTTTCCTGCAAACATCGGGAAGCTGGGTTCCAGACAGGGCCAAGATTTTACCCCATGCTGGCAGCCAGACTTGGTAGTGTACAAGCATCACCCAGTACTGGTATACTAGTTTTGAAAGCATGAAGGGGTTATGGAGAGTAGCTGATGCTTGGCACTGTGAGAGGCCACTGGTGAAGGTGCAGCCACAATGGCTGTTGAAAGCCCGGAATGAAGGGGTCATGCAAGGAAGTTGAGGTTTAGCACCATGAAGGGCACCTATGAAAGGATATTGGTGAAACCCCAGCCAGGTTAGGGCAAAAGACCCCACTGTTTTGGGGATGCTAAAAATCCCACTGTTTTGGAGATGCCAGTACCATGGGGATGACCACCAAGAAGAGCAGCTGCAGTGGATTAGAGTGGGCCCACCTGAGCTCAGAAGATAAACCATGCGTGCTGCAAAGGACAGAGCTGGAGAATTGATCCAAGCCCCTTGGAGAAGATGCCCAGAGCCTGGAAAACAAGCTGTGTGTGTTACAGAGGGCAGAACTGGGGAAGTGACCCAAGTCGCTTGGAAAAGCCCAGAGCCTAGAAGACAAGCTTTATGTGCTTCAGAGGGCAAAGCCAGAGAAGTGACTCACACCGTTTGGAGGAGTCCAGAAGATTGTCATTGGAAGGTTGGGATTTAGTTTGACTCTGATTTGAATGTGACTGTGCCCTGATTTTTTTCCCCTCACAATAAGAAAGTATTTTATTGGACCCCACAGTTAAGAGACTTTGAATTTTAAAAGACTGGATTTTGAAAGATTAGTTGTTTAAAAGGTACTGAAACTTTAAAGTGTTTGAATTTGTAGACTGTGGAACTTTTAAAGTTATTTATGATTTTAGAGTGAAATCTTGGGGATCAATAAGAAAAAGGTTTGTGGCTTAATAGTGACATGTTTGTGTGTCAGTTTGACAAGGAGTCAGTTGTCCTGTCTAGTTTTGTGTGTTAACTTGACACAAGCTGGAGTCATCAGAGAGGAAAGAGCCCCAGTTGAGGGAATGCCTCCTTGAGATATAGCTGAATGGCATTTTCTCAAGTAATCAATGGCTAACGGTCCAGTCCATGGTTGGTCGTGCCATTTCTGGGCTGGTAGTCCTGGGTTCTATAAGAAAACAGTCTGAGCAAGCCATGTTAAGCAAGCCAGTAAGCAATATTCCTCCATGGCCTCTGCATCAGCTCCTGCCTCCATGATCCTTCCCTGTTTGATCTCCTGTCCTTACTTCCATCAGTGATAAACAATGCTGTGGAAGTAGACGTTGAATAAACCCTTTCCTCCCCAGCTTACTTTTCGGTCACGGTGTTTCATCACAGCAATAGAAACCCTACCTAAGACACTGCTTCAAAACCTTTCCTTTTGGTATTGAATTCCAAAAGACACCATTGAAACAAAAGATGATGTCAATGCCCTTTGTGTTTCACCTTCCGATTCCGCTGTCATCTATCTGAAGCTAGCCATTCCGGATTGCCAGAGCTACTTTAGCCATAGAAAAAGCAATGTACGTGAGAGTTCATAGTCTATTTTACATCTCCATTATCACTTCATTTTAAAAATCTTGACTAAGAGAAGAAATCGTGGGAGAACCTTAGATACTTGGGCTATGAGATATACACATCGGGAATAATGTAGTCATAAAAGAAAAGATAAAATAATCACTTTTATTTTTGTAGCATTAGTTGGAACTAATTGTCTAATAATGATGATAAACGGAACTGATAAAAATGGGTACATTTCTTCTGAAAGACACACTGCGTTACACAGACATTTGTTAACATGTCTGAAATCTACACCACATTAGTTGATTTATGGTTATTTGAAAGAAGGTCAATTAATGAGTGGGAACGTAGGGTATAATTAAGAAGTCTTTTCTTTACTCTCTCTTCAAGCTACGGAACAGTTCTGCATACTGATGAGACAACATCTATTCCAATGCCATCTACTGGAGTTCGGTAATTAACTCGGAATGAATCACACAACAAAATATCTTTGCTAGAGGCTAAAGTCTATGGAAGATCAGGTAGCATTCTGAAGAGACACGTGTCACAATTATGCTCGAGAGAATCATAAGCTCAATTCTTGATTGATCCTGGAGAAGAATATTATTCTGTACAAATGAAATGCTATACCTCTGACTAGAATGAGCTTTCCTTGGGTGCTCATACATAAATGTTTTAAAGAAACAGTCATTTTCTATGAATATTTGGCTATAAATATAGAGCTCACTTTGAAAGGCCAAGTCTCCATATCATTGGAGGATGAATACAACCTAAATTTGTGAAGTGACTTTCTGCAAATTGCCTCTCTATTCTAAACCCTTGTTGAATGAATACTTACCATAAATTAAGGCTAAATTTATTTACTTTAACCCAGCATGGTAGTTATAATGGAGAAATGTCCTCCTGCCCCACATTCTGTATTTTTAGAAGTCACTCAGTTTGAATCATTTCTAAACCCATGGTATTTTCTTAAAGCCTCTGTAAAATAGAAAAATGCACTGTGTTTTTTAAAACCATAATGAATTATCATATATGACAAAGAAAATGAAAATTTTTATTTGTAACTAACAATGCATTTTAACTCAAATATTTAAGAAAAACTTAAGGCTGTATGGTTAGGGAATGTATGTGCTTCCTCAACTGTTTGAGCCATAAATTTATTATGGGATGGACAAAATGAGTCTCTCACATTTCAGCGGCTTCTGCTTCAAGCAAAACTCCAGGACTGTCCTAAAACTGGTATTCACTCAATAGATATTTGTCAAGTATCTATTGAATATCTACACTGTGTTTAGAGATAATAGAAGTAATATAACTAATTAGAGCCCAAATTACATGATCTTCCACAGGCTTTATTTTAGTTAAGAAAGAAAGCGAATAAACAGATCAACTAAACAAAAGCATTTATTGCAGGGTACTGCCTTATTTTGTTAATGAAGGCTGTACAGGTCGCAGTGGTCCCATAAGATTACAATAGAACTGAAACATTTCTATGTGTGATAACTTTGAGCCAACCCCACACTCACATGGCCCTCCTCGGATGACCCCAAGTTACTATACAAGATCTTTCAGTAAAGGTTAGATGAAAGAAAAGTAGATTTCATGAGGGCAGAAATTCTAATGGTCATAGAGCAGACAAGGTACAGTGGGAGCTAGGAACACTTCTGTGGTTTTCTGAAAGTACCAAAGAAGAGTCACCATATTGAAAGAATATACTTTCCCACAACTTCTGCACTCTCTGATTTAATTTATTTTTTTTCCTGGGTGGAACGGTTTGGTTTGTTTTACTATATTTATCAGCATATATTCAATATGTAGTATGTAAAGCTGGATTTAAATGGGGTTAAGAAATGAAAATAGTTTGTTAAAGAAAAGATGAAAAAGAAAATTGAGAATATATATAGGAGAGGATTATCATGGACCTAATTCACATGTGAAAACATGACCAGTGCACATGAAAGTGGTGAGAAATTGGTAGTCTCTGGAGATTAATTGTAAAGGAATGTAAAAATTGGAGTATGGCATGTAAATGTTGAGAAGATTGTATTATTTTGCTATTCAAGGATAAAGTTACAGATTCGTTTTTATTATTGGTAATGAAATGTTCAAAGAAGTGGTAATGTTACTGGCTAAGACAGGGTGAAGAACCAGGAAGAAAAGATGAAATAAATCAGGGTACAGGATATTAATAGGCATATATTCTTTGAATCTGGCATAATTGAAAATTGGAAGAGTAGTAACAAGGAAATACATGACAATGATCAAAATCCTGCAAATTCTCCAAGAGGAGTGTGTCAATGGATGGGCTGTGACTGCTGTGTCTGGGCTGCTGTGGCCGACCCTGCACCACAATGAGCTGCCTTCAGACTTGAGTAGTCACAGGCATGCTTTGCAGCCATTGTGTCCAGATGTCCAGGTGGCACTAGGGGAGAAGAAAATGTCTTTAAGAGGGTTGGGTAAATAATACCCTCAGAAGGGAGCTAATATTTCCTCAGGAAGAAAGGAAAGGGATGTTTCAGAGAATTTAAAGTTAGAAAAGATAAGTTGATATGGGGTCTTCAGTACCAGAAAACAAATCATGAAAATTTCTCAGTAGCTAGAAACACTTGGGAGACGATGCAGACAAGGAAACAGAAGCATACTTGGATTAGAAACCACAAGAGCAAAGGGGACAGTGACCTAGGAGTCTTTGACTTAATATCACTGGTTGCCCTAGACAGAGATGAATGCTCAGTGAAATGAAGTCAGATGCTCCCTGGCAAAGGATGATGGACATGTAGTGAGAAACCTGGCAAGAGTTCAGCCATGTCTCCCAAGCTATAAGGGTTCAGAAATTCCTACTCATCTGGTGATGACTGATGGACGCATGGACCTTAGCCAAGAATTGGTCTCATTCTAAGGGATGAAAAAAAGGATGAAAAACCCTCTGCCATTTGTCTAACAGTGCCCTGCAAAAACAGTATCATACACTTTTTTAAAAAGGAAAGTTAAATAAATACACAGAAAAGCCCTCTTTACCATTGCTTAAATATTACACTTTTAAATCCATCCTGTACAAATTGGCCACACAGGCCTACATTACAGTGGCATATACAATTCGATTTTCTAAATAAATTAACATGATTTATAGACTGAATTAACATTTTTATAGTGTCCCTATGGAAATTGGCAGGAGACAAGTAATTTATATATAAGACCTTGTTTCAGGGCCACTGAAGTGAGAGGCTTACTGTTTAGGTTAGTGCGAGTAAATATTGATAGTCTGTTTTTAACCCACATGATGGTTTCTCTAATGCAGTGTGCTGCATTCGAAGCATCAGCATAGACAATTATTCGTCACCAAAACTTCAATGTCCTACTGCATTTTGTGGGTAATTAATAACAGACTAAAGAAGGGTGAAATCAGATACTTTGTTTCTAAATATATGTATACCCTTGGAAACAATTTCAGGCCTTTTATAAGATTCTGCATCTGTGGACTAACCTTTTACAATCATATATTTTAAAGATATCTGTCATGAATCATCTCTCTCTCTTTCTCTCACTCTCTCACTCTTTTTCCCCATCTCTTTTAAACACACACACACACACACACACACACACACACACACACACACACACACACACATGCATGTGCAGAAAATACTCCAGTAAAATACCAAAACAAAACAAACCAAACAAAAACCACCATTCAATTTCCCCAAAGATTCTAGAAGTGAAATATTTGAGGTGAGTGCTTCAACTACAAGTGTTTTTCTTGGCTCTTGCTCAAGACAAACTGTTCATTGGAAGGGACCACTCCTTCTGGGAGTTGAGAATAATTTTTAGCCTCATGTAGGCAGAATGTGCTGTGTTCAATTTTAGAAAGTTGTTGTTTAAAACATTCAACTTTCTTTTTTGAGTGAATTTCCGATACTTTAGATACATATTCTATATTTTGCTTTTAAGTCAGAAAAATTGTATTCTTGCTGTTCAGGTATTATTTAGTTCAGTCATTTTGAGGGTGTAAATAATGGAAGCTAAAACTATTTTATTATTAAATTCTGTGGCTATCACGTTCAATAGTATTTTTACTGAAATTATAGCAAGTTAAAAGGAATCTAGTTTTAAATTTATATATATGAGGCCTCAGGAGATGACTCAGTAAGCTCATTTGCTGTGTCAGCTTTTCTACCAGAGCTCTACCCCGGGATTCCATGGTAGAAGAAGAGCACTGACTCCTGAAAGTGGTACTCCGACTTCCGCACATGGATAATGGCAGAATTCTGCAGAGCACATACCCACGAATACAAACACATATGCATATACACTAATAAGTTACGCAGAAATACTCATTTAATAATTTAATCGCGCTTTGAAAGAAAAAGACCATAATTCTTTCTTAATTGTTTCTTACATTCAACAGTTCGTTGTTGTCTTCCACGTAGGAGCAAACTGTGCATTAGAGACATAGCATTGAGTATAGTATATGCTTCATGTCTGAATGACTCTAGACAAGATAAAGCAAAGCGAGGGCAGTTACAATACCTAGTGACAAGAGGAAATACAGCGAGAGCTCAAAGTCACTACAGTTCAACTTAGATCGATGCTTTGCAGTTTGGGAGACTTCCTAGTTGAATGGTCCCAGAGGCTTAAATTCAAAAAATTAAGCGGCACTACTAGGACAATTGTTTCCAAGTGTCTCTTATCCTTTCCCTCTGAAAAAGAAAGACACCTTGTCCATATTTCATAAGAGAAAAGCTTATTTGCTGCTGGGTTCCAAGGGCGGGTTAAAGAACTAAATTGTAGAAGGCATGGGGATACAGTTGAGACTAGGAGAGCAGGAGCCAGGAACTAGCTTTTAACCTTGTTCCTTGTGGCACATGTTGGATTTATTCTCATTCATTTCAAACTGACTTTTATTTCAGATGGCAGTAAAAAGCCCACTTGACTTTGGCTATGAGTTTAAAGTTCTGAAATCTGGGGATAGACTAATAGATTCAACCTGTGGCTGGCTCTCATCCCTAAATGAATAAACTGTGGCCAGCGTGTTGGGATCATGTGAGGATTTGGAACTTTTGTAATTATCATGTGGTGGATAGCTGAGAGGAGCTGTGGGTCCTTTGGGAAATAGGCTTGGGGTGGCAAGATCACAGATGTTTACGATTTTCATTCCAAATCCAGAGTTTCCTGAAAATATTGTAGATCTCCTAACTGTGACTGCAGATGGAATTTTATTCCAAGGACTAATAAGAATAATTAAATAGAATGGAATTTCCCCTTCAGTAGGTAAAATATAAATAATGTATCCTAAAATCCTAGTTATTTTAATACATGCATTTGCATAGAAATACAGATATTAAGAAATATAAGGATGTGGATATAAACATTAGCATCTGGAAAGCTTACCTGGGAAGGGTGCAATTAAAATGCACGCTGAAATTACAAAGGAGTTTGAGGTACTTAGTTTATTTGCTTTGCTTTTAAAAAGACAAATACAAGATTACTTTACAGTTTGCCTTTTTGCTACAGGAAAACTGACATCTATATATACACCACACATATTTCATCTGTGTTCATATGTGCTATTATGCATGTTCAATTTCCTATCTTTTCCATCAGTCAACTAACAATGTATCTGTGTATACACCATCTATACATTGAAGCATGCATCTAATTTCTGTTTTATTATAGTTATGTGGGTGTTGAGTGTTAGGTATCTGGACTTTCTATATGAAGTCAGTAAGAACCAGAAAGCAGCTCCCTGAATACCAGGAAGAGCAGTTTTGCACATTCACACTACAGCATTTTACCCTCTTCTATCTGGGGGTAGACATAAATCTGGGGTATGCCTCATTTCTTGCCTCCTCCCACCCTTTTTCTAAACTTTTATGAGAATGGGGTGTCTTGTGATTAACTTCCTGCTTTAATCTTCATGCTGTTGACATATAATTCAGAAGAAAATGTATCTGGTAGGAATGATAATGTTCTCCAGGTTCCAGGTTGCTTCTATTTTACTAGTCAGGTTCCACAGTGGGCTACTGATTTAACATAGAATTGTATAGTTCTACTACATTATGTAAAATTGCTATGTTGAAAGTTGCCACTGTTAAGACAATTTAGTGTATAATTTCAGACTTCTGGACTCTGGATTATGGATGAAGGGCCTTCCTTCAACATACACAGTCTGCAATCTTGGTTCAAGGTAAGAAGCAGGAGATGTCAAGTGACCCAGATGACCATGACTTCTTTCGAGTGTCTGTTTTGTAGGTCATACTTTTCTTTATTCAGAGTTAGCATAGAAGTCAGAGTTGAAATGCTGAAAGTAGAATTTAAAGTAAAACAAATTAAAAACACAGCATATAAGATGTTCTGCTTTAAGCAAACCAAAGTACTAAAAATGGAAAGAAATTCCAATCTTTTCATTTTCATATGCTACATTGTTATGATTATTAAATATTATTTTCTTAGAATCTAGTTTGTTTCATGGCATTTCTTCCTCCTGAAAAAGTTATAACAGTATTAGTGTAATATTTATAACAATAATTTTCATTTAGTATTAAAAGCTTACTTTATAAAGAAAACAACTATGACAAAAAGACTGATGCCCAGAAATTCAAACAAGGCTAGAAAATGAATTCAAATTCACTTGGAACAAGACAAGCGAACTCTTCTCAAAATACAGAATACTCGGGGTTTTTTTTGAAACAAAAGTTGGCACACTAGTCCATCAGTTATTTCTGATTTGTGGTTTTATTTATGGATAAAGGGTTTCAAGCAAGCAGAACATATCTTCCAATTTTCATTTAGATAGCTACAATAATTGATAAAATAACAGTGGTCTATAGGACATGTCAAAATACTCAAGCCAGCAGTAGCAAGCATCCATACCTAAGGCCAAATAGGCCTCAGGTACTCGGATGTCTTCAGAACATGCGTATTGTCTTAGCAGCAGAAATGGTGTCAAGGACCACCAGGTCACTAAAAGATTGTGTCACAATGGGGGATGTAGAGGTGTGAAGAGATGAAGTAGGTAAGAAAATTCTTATGAGAAACAAAAATATTTTGCGTATAGACACCAAGTGGAGGGATGTTGCTGACCTAGAAGTTGATTTTTTTTCCAGACATGGTGAGTATTCCTACATTTCATTTTATATGCTTGGTAGTCAACATTGTTTTTTTGGTTTATCCTCATGATATTTCATATAGTTAAAAAATCAGAAAAAAACAAAACAAAACAAAAAAATAAATAAAAAATAAAAAAAATCATTTCCTCCACATGATGATGGATCAATTCCTTATTGTACACCTTGAATAATGAAATGAATGTAGCTCGTAGTTAGTCATGGGTGACCAGTACTGATCTGAAGTGTGAAATGCTTCACTGGCCCTCGCAAACAAACGTAACACGGTTAAGTCTGTTAAACCCTGATCATTTTTAATGAAGTGACTTACAGGTTACAAAATGTCTTTAAAACAGATTTTATCTTCAATAAGAGAACATAATTTAGTTCACAGCTGATTGGCACCATGCTTTTGAACAAAACAATACCACATGGAAGAAGAGGGCTCTTCACCACATGGTTAATTGGAAACACAGAAGGGAGGGATTAGAATCATATTACTCCAAAGTACATACCTTCGGGTATCTAGTGCCCCCAACTACTAAATAGTGATAAAAACTGAGAACAAAGCACTTAGCAGAGAAGCTTGTGGAGAACATACCATATTCAAGTTATAATAGCTATGGGGGCAAGTATTAATAAGTTTGCAAACTTAGCTATTAGATCACTAGTTTCTCTGTTTTTCCTTGATTTGCAATCCACACATTATATACATACACACACATATATGTGCATACATATCTTTACTATATATTAGGTATATATATTATATATATTGTTTAATGAGGATATTGAAAAACTGACTTATTGTTTTGACACATAACATTTATTAAAATTAATATGTATTAATTATAACTATAATTAACAAAGAGCTATATCATTTGATCAATAGGATCATAGGTATTATTAACCATGAGCACCAATCCTGATATTATTTTTTTTGTAGAGTTTACTCATTGAGTGTGACCCACTTGTTATTTTACAATTGGAATTTCATGGCACTGGATCTTTAACACTTAGGGTGCTGGAGTCATTCATTGGTTGGCTTTCCAGAGATAAGATATATGAACTGTAAAAGGTCGCTATGAAGGCTGACAGCAAAGAACCAGAAACTGCTGTCATAGGGTTATAAGAATCTGGACTATGGGAATAAAGGATTATTCCTCAACCTCAAGTTAGTCTTAGATACTACTGTAACCTCAGCTGACTTCTGAACGAGGCTTTGACCTCATGAGAGTGTGGGTCTATATCCTGCCCATACCCATGGTCCATGGTAACTGATAAATCATACTTTATATTAATTTCCATATTTGTCACAATTTACTGCCTATTACTTGATATTTAGCATTGTCTTCTTTGCATTTGTTGAGAATGACAGTGAACTCAAATAGAATCTGTTTCATTGCATCAGGAATAGAGTACAACTTTTCAAATTATTCTTCATCTTCAGAACATTGCCCAAATGCCTGCATTCTTGGACAGCATGCTACTCACCACATAGTTTTCACAGTGTGGCCATAAAAATAAGCCCCATAAATACTTATTTGGTCATAGAGAGACTGCAAGGTCAGAGTTGAAAAGGATATATTGGTAACTCAAATAGGCTCTCTAAACTTGCCCATATATTTTTATGTCTGTAGGTCTAACATTGTGGATCTTCCCTGAATAACTTCAAGGCAGCGAAGAAAAGGATTTGACATAATATTTAAAGGCAATGAATGGAAAAGTACAGCCATGTCACGTTTTTGCCTCACTGAGTTGAGACTGCTCAATGAACCATTTGGCCTTGTTATATTGCAAGTCCCACAGACTGCTAAACAGAGGCTGTAGCTCTCAGCTCTGCTACTTACATGAATCATAAAATTCAGCAAATTGTTTAGTAAGGTATTGAACACTTCCTATATGCCGGGCATTAAATGAAATACTTCACACTTGTTAGAGTGTGTTCTTTCATAACTGCATGTATTATTACTGCTGGATCATATTATAAGCAAAAAAAGAATTCAATTATATCTCTAAGGCCATGCAATTAGGATTCAGATTCAGATTCACCATATACCAGAGCATTTTCAAATTGCAATAGTTGTGAAATTGAGGAGAAAGTCACAAAAACTCTTTGACTTCCTGTTGTAGTTATAACAGGATTAGAATCTAGGCAAACTAGGTTCCATATATATGGAAAAGGTCGAAATATGATAATGTTCTACCTTACAATTGTTTAGAAGTTGAATCTGACTGTTTTAAAATCTTGTATTATAAATTCTTTTTAGTACGAACAAACCAAGTTTTCCTCTAGGCTGATGAAATCATAGTAGAATAGGAGATATGAAGCAAAATCCAAAAACTCAGACCTGGAGTAGATGATCCAGCTCTTCTAGTCCAAGAGTGGGTTATTACAATTGACTGTCTTGTTTGTGTTTCAGAGGGCAGGGGAAGCTTATTTCCTCTCACATTCCCTAAAACTTAAAATTTCCAGAGTCTTCAATTTCATAACTCAGAAAATTTCCAAAAGTTTTCTAAAATCCTTTGCAAGCTTGTAGAGCAAAGAACAAAAGGTAAAACAACATGGAAACATACAATGAGCTCTTAAAATGATTTCATTTTAACTAGGAAATGACCAAAGAGGGAACAACACAATGCATTAATTCTATCAATTTCTTTATATACAAAAAATCACATGAATGGATTTCTTTGAATATTTTCCTACTTCATAATCCAATTGAAAACACTGTGAAACAGGTTGGCACAACTCGTAGGCTGGACTTGCAGCACTCTTGAATCTACTCCATAGTAGGAAGTGAGGTTTGTTCCTAGTGATTTTGCTTAGTAGGCTAAACACTGAATATTTTGGTTAGTCAGTCAACTGCACTGTGGTGAGAGCTTTCAAATGGACACCGTGTTGTGGTTTGCTGTTTTATAACGCTGGGAGTCCTGTGTGGTCCAAACCAGTTTTCCTTAGGGACCACGAAGACCAGCAAACTGCCGAGTTCTAACGTTGCACTATTTATTTATGCAGTCAAGGCCCCTCCTCTTGGTGAGGTGTAGGCCACAGTGGCCACTGATACTGTTTTTGTAGCACTCCTCACTTTGGGATCTGAGGGCTCGAATTAAATGAATACCAAGTGTGAAAGAACACTGAAGCTAGGAGGGGGTGACATTTATGAGTCTCCACAGTCCTCCCAACAGCCTTTTCACCTTTTTCGGGCTGAATTTCCTTGACCTCCCAGGGTTCTATGACAGAACGTTCTCTGGGTTACCAAAACAAGAAGCAACCTAAACTTAAGGGATTTCTGGGCTTCCACATCAGCTCTCGCACATGAAATATCATATAACACATGAGTAAAAGAGACCTTCTTAGTAGTAGAAATACCACACAAACTTAAAAAAGGATAAAAATTTCCTCCATTTAATTCTAATTTTTATATACATTTTATTTAAAGAACAAAGCTTTCCAAATAAATAAAAACATCACTCATAAAAATTACACAGAGCTAAAATTCATGCAGCTCAATGAAATTCCATGCAATTACAATCTGCACTGTGGACTGGAACATCACATGAAATTTTACTAAGCATTATGGCTCACATCTTTATTACTAGAGAGGCAGAGGTAAATCTCTATTAGTTAGGGGCCAGCCTGGTCTACATAGACAATTTCAGCACAACTAAGGATACATGGTGAGATCTTGTCTCAAATGAATAAATATAAATAAATAAATAAACCACTACCCTACATTTAGCTTAACCAAGTTACTTAAAAAGAGCCTGAAAATAAAAAGTGAAAACATAGCCAGATGACGGTGGCACACACCTGTACTCTCAGCGTTCGGGAGGCAGAGGAAAGAGCAGGATCTCTGTGAGCTTGAGGCCAGCCTGGTCTACAAAGTGAGTTCCACGATAGCCAGGGCTGTTACACAGAGAAACCCTGTCTTGAAAAACAAAACAAAACAAAAGAAAAAAAGGAAAACATATGTAGCAAATATAATAATTACTAATAATCTTTCCTTCTTTTTGGCATCTATAAATTAACTAGACAAAATATATCCTTTGTATTAGAGAGGAGGTTAGCATATTACAGCAGGTAATATATGTGTTTTATATTATACATAACATACATCATATAAATAAAACAAATTTTACATTGTATAAATAAAACAAAAATTGCAATGATCTTCCTGGACCTACCTTATATGAGAGCTGTGTGTGTTAGCAGCATGGAATCTGGAAATCAGGTTGAATTTTCCCTCTGTATTTTTAAATGATTAGATTCTCAGCTATTAACCAATGCTTGTGTATTCTTGCCATCAAATTTAAAGTTGGTGATAGGAGTAGGAAAAACACTTTGAAGACCAGGCTGACCTCAAACTCCCTCTGCCCCCCCCCACAAGTGCTGAGATTAAAATGGTGGACTGTAGTAAAAATAAAAATGGACAGTATATAGAAACAAATCCAAGGGCTTAGCTTATATTAAGTATTGCAGTGATAGGTGACTGTTTCTCCCATTGCTTTTTTCTGATACAAGTAATGGAAATTCTGACAAGCTTAGCTCTTGAAGTTCATGTACTCCTCCTTTCCAATTGCTTTAGAGATCGCTGAAAATACAGCATCTTCATTGTTAGGACATTTTCATTTTTCTTCCATTCTTTTATTTGCTTTCCACCATAGCCTGTGGGCAGGATGAAATTGTAGCTCACTCTACCAGGCAAATGGAGAAATATACTCAAAGACTACTGATTCACTTAGGGAGAAAATTCCTTGTTCCTCAAGTAGTCATTAAAATATTATGGGATGTTTGTTAAAATTCGTAATGTTTCCTTTCTAGGGGAAATAAACAGAATGTTGTTTATTTCAAAATTATTTAATCTGTGGATTTTATGAGAATGAGACATAGGAGGAAAATATTGGCTAGCAGAGACTAATTCAAGTCATGTTTCCTAAAGTAAAATATTATATACTTTAGGATATTATGTTTATATAAAGCTTATCAGTAAAAAAGGAAAGAAAACAATTGATTTTATTCTCTTTTATTGGATCTCTGTGAGCGTATCTTCAGGTTTCGTAGGAGCCAGCAAATATATCCGAGCTCCAGAAGCACAGCTCTGGCAGGGCTAGGACAGATCCTGGATGATAAATGCTGGCGTGCAAGTCACTCTTAATTTGAGGATAAAGGCAGCGGATTTGAGAAGCAGCATTTTCTTTTAAGTGTCTCTCTGCTCAAAACTCATTTTGGTGAACATCACTTTCCATCCAGATTCAAGGACTGGTTGGTCTATTTCAATTTCCTGTAGGCGATTGCAAGAGAGTTCTCTTTTCTTTTACTTGCACCTACAAGCATTAATTTTACCTACAATACCTTCTTATTCTTAAGTGTAACATTAAGTTATTGGATGTTTGAAATGTCATAGCATAAATATAAAAAAATGATCCACTTGTAAGAGTTTCTGATATTGGGCTTGGGAGACAACACAGTCATTATAGTGCCTGCCTTAGAAATATGAAAATTCAAGTTCAGTGCTACAGAACCCATGTAAAAATGCCAGAGTTTGTGACATACTCTTGTAATGCTAGTGTTGGAGAGATAAAGACAATGGTTTCCTGGCAATCACTGACCAGCCAGCCTATCCTAACACATTCCAGAAAAGGGAGAAACTGTCTCAAAACACAATTGAGATGAATAGTATCCTCAAGTTGACCTCTGGCCTCCTCATGCCTATATAAGTACACATATTAATTAACATGTATACATGTACATGCACACAGACATAATTTCCTCTTATTACCAATCATCTTTCCTTCTTCTCCGCATGGGACTTGCTTTTCTGGCTTCTATAAACTAGACAAAAAATACTCTTGGTATTGTAGATGAGGCTAGTATACTAAGCAAGGAATATATATATATATATATATATATGTGTGTGTGTGTGTGTGTGTGTGTGTGTATGTATAAAATACATTGTATATAATATAACACACAAATCACACACACATACCACATATATGCTTTAATTGATTAAATTAA
Organism: Myodes glareolus; assembly: GCF_982192425.1. NCBI lineage: Eukaryota > Metazoa > Chordata > Mammalia > Rodentia > Cricetidae > Myodes > Myodes glareolus. The sequence continues at coordinate 27,226,059 of NC_142027.1, read as the reverse complement.
ATTTGTTACAGAAGTAGGCCGGGATCTATTAAGAACATTGTGTGCTTGCTTTAGTATATAGGATATTTGTAAACAAGAATGAGATATGGCGGCGATTTGATTAAAATTTAAATGGAGTTTCAGAGATTATGAAGACTTCAGAGAGATGAGAGAATATCTGTTGGCAGGAATTAATAATGACATATATATTATAAAGGGAGAGGCATGGTTATCATTTGGATCTTGAACCTCCCTAGAGAGCTACTCCTAGTTTTAGAAATGATGCTGTGAATGATGGAGCATTTGTGGGATAGGTCACTGGAGTACACCCTTGGAGAGGACATTAAGAGCCAGGTACCTTCCCATTTCTTGCTTTTCGTTCACAACCCTGAGTTAAGTGCTGTGCCCCTCCACAGACCCAAAAGCAAAAGGCATAATGAGTCATGGCTTGACACCTCCAAATGTAGAAACTCAAACATTTTTTATCAGTTAATGACTTCACATATTTGTTGCAGGGATACAAAGCTCAGTATTCTAAGCATCTAGAAAGTAGCTGTAGCAAAGTAGCTGTAGAAAAAAGGAAGTTCCCAAACCTAATGCTCTCTCTCTCTCTCTCTTTCTCTCTCGTGTATTTGGCTGGAATGACACTGAAGAAGTGAGAGATAAAGGAAGGAATATTAGAAGAGAAATAAATAAATATTTTATGTAGTTGGTGAGAAAATGTTAATGGACTCTTTGACATTAGTTGTCATTTACCAGCCACAATGATTTCATATGTTTAAATATACGTAAAAAGATAATTCTTAGCTGTTATTTTATGTTCAAGAAAAATCTTTGCTAGAACTTCTCTACGGAAATTTCCTTAAATGATTGTGAACATTATCTTACTGAAGCTAATAATACAGTCCTCTGGGAGACAAAGAGGCAGAAATCAGGACTTATTAGTTAAAGTAAGTTGAACATTACTAAAATCAAGAGTTAGAGCTACTTTGAAAAAGACTGGATGCATGATCAGAAATCTAAGCACTGAGATATGATCAGAAATCTAAGCACTGAGATAATGCAGAAAGGGGAAAAACACATTTAAATGGTATTACCATAGAAAGGAGTTTCCATGTAGTACTACCATCTTGTATATATAGTGAGTTCTCTTATTGAGACTATGTTTTGGGGGCACCACTGATCCTAATAGAATAGCTCCTGCAGAGACGAAATGCTATACCACGTTGTAAAAAAAAAAAAAAAAGACTTAAACTGCTATTCATAGGAAGAACACATACACCTATGGAGGTTTGCATGGTCAATATTGCCCACAGGCTCACTCACATATTTGAATATATGGTCCACTCTCAGTTGTTCTGTTTGGGGAAGTTATAGAATCTGTAGGAGACAAAGACTTGCTAAAATAAGTAAATACAGAGAATGAGCTTTGATAATTTATAGTCTTGCGCTTACATACTTCCTGTTTTCTTTCTCTGCATCCTGCATGTGTTTGAAAAGTGGTCGATTGGATTCCAGTTCCTGTTGCCTGCCTCCAAGTTGGATTCTTATCATTTGGAAACCTAAGCCAAAGTTACTCTCTCCCTTAAATTGTATTTGTTCAGAATTTTAAACATAGCAACAGGAAAGTAGCTAATGCAACATTAGAGGCCTAAACTCCTGTTTTCAGAGACAAGATTTCCATCCCAGTGTTACCAGCAATGTGCATCTTGGATGTCTGTTGCAATGAACTTGCAACCAATTAAAGGGTGGAGAGAAGTCTTATGAATTATAATTTACCGAACAGCAATTCTTAGGTCTCTGTGAAGTTTTTATTTTTTAGATGATAGAGGCATAAGCCCAATTTGATATGGAGATGAATATAATTAAAGAGGAAAATCATTTTTGGAAAAATCAATTCATTTTTATTTCAAAGGCAATTTACTTTCATTTGGGGAAAGGCACCTAAGGCACTGTAATACAAGACCCCATGCTGTTTATTGTGCAGACAGAAGGATGTAAAAGATTGAAAGTACAGCCAGGTACTGACCAGTGGTCTAGAAAACAGGCTGGGTGTGGACCAGGCTTGACTGAAGAGGATTAGAGGCCACAGGGAGCTATGTCACTTTAAAAGTCTTTCTGTCCAAGGTCAGCCACCAAGGCTACTAGCTGCCAGAGGCATACTGTGGGTATATCCAGGAAAAAATTAGTCTGTAGGTTTTTTGCTATTAATAGTTTAAATACATATGAAAAAATAATGACTACTCAGATTTTATATTTTTAACAGTCCAATATATATTCATTTATTTGATATTTTCAATATTTTCAAGACAAAGTGGTAAAATCAATGAACCATTGGTGTAGGAGGTCTTTCCGTTTGTGTGTTGCTTTCATTGGTTAATGAATAAAGAAATTGCTTTGGCCTAGTTGATAAGGCAGAACTTAGGTAGGCAGAAAAATCAGAACTGAATGCTAAGAGGAAGAGCAGAGACAGAGAAGCCAAGGATCTTCTGCCTGAGATGAATGTCAGTTAGAATCTCCAGTAGGCCACTGACACGTGGCTATACACAGATTAATGGAGATGGGTTAAACTAATAAGTAAGAGTTAGCCAATAAGAAGTTAAAGCTAATGGCCAAGCAGTGATTTAATTAATATAGTTTCGGTGTGATTATTTTGGGTGTAAACAAGCCGGGCGGCAGGGACAAACAAGGGGCCCTTTCCTTACCACAAACCATCCTACATAGGATTCTATTATTTGTGTTGGGACTAGAGAAGACTTTTCCTTTGGGCCACAGGCTGCATCAGCAATCATGCTGCCCTGACAAGCCATGTGCTCCACCCCTGTGCTATGGTGCTCATGGTCCCTACTACTTGTAGATAAGACAGGAATAAAAAGACCAACACCAAAACATCTGTGATGTGGGATTCCCCTCTGTGTGCTGTGATTACCGTTGTTTAATATAAAACTGCTTGGAGCCTGCAGCAGAGCAGAGCAGAACAGAAGTAGGCAGGGAAAATTAAACTGAATGCTGGGAGAAAGAAGGCGGAGTCAGAGAGAAGTCATGTAGCACCGATGGAGCCAGACGGAACTTTACTTGGTAAGCCATAGCCATGTGGCGATATACAGATTACTGGAAATGGGTTAAATTAAGATGTAAGTATTAGCAAATAGGAAGCTAGAGGTAATAGGACCAGCAGTGATTTAAATAATATAGTTTCTGTATGATTATTTTGGGGCTAAGAAACCATGTGGCGATACACAGATTACAAGAAATGGGTTAAATTAAGATGTAAGTGTTAGCAAATAAGAAGCTAGAACTAATACGAACAGCAGTGATTTAAATAATATAGTTTCTCTATGATTTTTTGGGGGCTAAGAAGCCCAGGAACAAACAAGTGGCCTTACTCTAACACGTCTGAACTGTATTTACTGGACTAATAAACACTGACATCAGTAAACTTGAACTTTTGGGAAATTTGCTTGCAAGTATGTTTTCCTTCTGAAAAAAAGTGAGCAACATGTCGAGGCTGTCAGAAGGGAATTGAGTCCAGCCAAAACTACTGTGGATTAGGCATATCATTTCTGTAAAAGCGCATAGAACCTAATGTGTAGAACATAAGAGGCACCCAGGAGTTACTAGCTACTGACAGGTCCGAATCTGAACCAAAACAAGAATGCAGATCTATTTCCACTTCTCTCCATTCAGTCCCAGATAGAAGGCATCTGGGAAATTCATTTTCAGGAAGGAATTCTAGGTCCTGGAAACCCCTGCGTTACTAAGCTGTAATTGTGTGTTTGGAAGCCTGTGTGCAACCAACCACTACATACTGGACAGAAACCCTAAAGGGTACCGAGGAAGATGTGCATACAATCAAAAGCTAATGTACAGGGTCAGATAAATTTAACATTCTCTGAAGATGGGCAAAGTCACGTGTTTAAGAAAAAGAGGGGGGAAATTGGCAAAGCTTTGTACTGTGGCAGAGGCCTGTGCTCGCCTACTGACTGGCTCTTTCTAACTTTTGCCACTGTAGGCAAGTCTTATTTCTTCACTGAATTCACTTTTCACCTGTGAAGTGGGTTTGCTTTGAAGATCAAATGACTTGGGAGTATTGAACACGCTTTGAAAACTTTGAAAGAATGACTTACTATAAACTGTTCTCCCATTTGGCAGTAAAGCTTATAAATGTCTGAGGTAATTAGTAAAGTAGAGATGAAACTTTTATGGAATTCTGCTCTTTAAACAAAATCTCTCTGTGACTTGCTGGGTAACAAAGAGAGTTCAGACTGGTAGCACGTCTGTCTGCAGGAAGGCACATCGAGGGCAGAGTCTTCAGTCTGCCAACAATTGATTTAAAATAATGGCCCAAGTGAGTGGTCTGTATTTGGAACTTAGGAGAGTAGTTGCTTGCAGTCTTATGAGTAAATGATTTTTATTTGCTTCAAATGCTATATCATTACCACCAGAGTTACAGTAGAAATACTAAAACATCCAGATCATAGCTAGCAAGGAAGAGAGAGCTAATATTTCTCTGGACTAGATCCATTGAGTTTGCTCAGTCTTGAGAGCCAGGAGAATGCTGGACGGCATGCCGAAGTCCAGGAAAACAATGATACCAGAACATGCAAAGAAGTCTCCTAGGAAACAAGCAGAAAAGAATCTTCCAAGAAAGGCAGTGTCTACCTGCGTACCCAGAGAAAGCAAAATAGCCATTGCAAGCATGAGGTGTACATGCTGTGCTTTATTAATGGCAAGCTAGAAGACTCTGTATGTCAACTCACATAATTTCTTCTGCAACATTCTATGACATGACAGAAGCAGCCTGTCTCACAGTTAAAGGTTCAAACCCATGAAGTAAAATTAGAGTGGTTCTGTTTTTGTTTCAGGTTTTCCACTTTTCTCCACACAGTATCAAGTATCGCTCATCTAATGTCCATAACTTCTCAGGTTACCACATAGAGAACTGGATTGGGATATGAACTGAACTAAGAATTGGGCTGAGTTTTTGGCTGTGTTAATGCTTCCCTTATGAAAATGGCAATTTTGGAAAATGCTTTTAAGTTATAGCATTAAAAGATGTTTCATGAAGTTATGCTATAGGTAGGTCCAATGGCTGCTTGAAGAACCTAAAACCCATTCTGTAAACCTTTGCAAAGTTAATAGTCCATTGGCATATTTTAGGTAAGAACAGTGTGGTGCCAACGTTTTGAACTATTCTCTAATTTAATCAACCTAATCTGAAAATGCTGCTGTTCACCCTTTGCAGATTGAATTTAAATCTCATGTACCTCTAACTTCTCTATCATATTGTAAATAGTATCTTAAAACTTTTCCACCAGCCACTTAGTCGGAAGCATCTTTTTAAAACAATTACTTTTTCATGCCTTTGTATAATAAATTAAAGTCCTTTTAAGTTTTCACCCCTTTCATCCTCAGTCCTCTCCTGCTGGACCACTTCTTCTTCTCTGGTCTTTATGAAGAAAAAAAAAAAAAAAAAACGTTGGTTTCCTGATTATATTCACTCACTGTGTGAGTTGAATTTGGGTCAAGTTTCCTCTAATGCGGGCCGTTTCCAGATCAGCAGAGTCCAACATCCCACTCAGAAATTCCAGTTCCACCCCAAATTTCATTGTACCATTCTGAAATAACCTTTCATGCCACGATCCTTTTATTAATTGCTCTCTGCTTGGAACTGTATTTAAAGAAAGTGCACCAGCAATTTCCTGAGCCCTAAGCAGACATTGCCACCGCAGCTTTTTCTCATTTGGTCGCCTTTCATCACGTATGGTAGATGGATAGCTAATGCAGCCAATTAAAATGGAGAAATTGTTCTTGCTTTTAGGAAGGGAAACTTATTTTTCTTGTAGGCAGTGTTCGTCTTAATTACTGTCTGATTTCACTTAGGATGCAGAGGCAAGTACAATTTCAAAGGCAAACCACAGATTAGGTGGCAGGCCCAAGCTTCCTGTGTGGACCAAGGCCTTTTACTTGCAGATGTAAGACTGACTCCCTGCATTGGACCAGGTTTCTGCAGTTGCCTGGTCTTATGGACCTGCCAGTTGGCTGTGCCTGTGCTAGAATTTGCCCTCACAAAATAAATGAACAGAGTGATCAAATGTCACCCTTCTCATAAATCTCTTTGTCCGTTCTCAACGTAGAAAATTGGAAAAATTCTTTGGGAACGTCAATTACCAGGGTGGCAGGAACTATTAAATGTGGGCTGGAGGAAGTATTATTAAAACTATGATAAATTTTTTAATGTTGCCATCATTTTGTCCAAAGAATATTAGCAGGATCAGCTTGCCTTATTATTTGTGCATGTGTTCTCAACAAGGTGTAAGAGGACAGTATCCTAACTCACAGTTATGCATTTCCTATGGATAGAGTAATCATATATTAAAGTGTTTTTAGAAGTTATAACTTAACCTTTCTAATTTCAATGGGTCTTTTTTAATAACCTAAAAATGAGTTTGGATTAGAATGGCTGGCAGGGTCAGTTTCTCACATACAGATATAACGTAGAAAACTTCATTCTATATGCCAGCTGCATCTCTAATGGGTGCAATTTAGGTTAATAACCTCCTTGTTTTAAAATAAAAATAATTATAGGGGTATTTGAGCCTATCAGTCAGTCATTCTTTAATGTGAATGAATTTAAATTATTTTCTTCTTACATGATATCAATTGCAGAAACAAGGGGACTGATAAGCGCTTTTGTTTTTGAGAGAGAAATGATGGATTTTCAGGGGAAATAATGGCAAAAGTCGTAGAAAAGGGAATAAAGAGTTTTCAGTTTCAAAAAGCATCCCCTCCAGACCGAGCAGGAGGCTGCGCAGGGGGCACCCAATAGAAACAGCCGATTATGCTATTTGCTCAGGACTCTGATGCAACACTGAATTTTTCCCATTATTCATTCTTGTATGCCATGTTTTAAAACATATGCTTGTCTTATAAAAAGCACAGGCAGTAACACCAAAACAAAGATTCTTTTTCTTATTATGTAAGCAATTGATGGAAGGGTTTTGTGAAAAGAATTAGGAAACAGAGGCCATGGCAGTGGGTGCAGGAGGGTGTGGAAACGTCTGTTAATTCTAGTATGGTATCACTATGTATATGTTGGGGCTCAGAACACCACACCCAGATATAGTATATTGACATGGTAGATGCTACGAATAAAAGGAGACTGGGACAGGCCGAAAAGTGAGACATTATTTCAAACCTTCTTTTCCCTCCCCCTCATACTTCTCTAGTTCTCTATGCTAGTCATGGGTGCTAGGATTCTTCCAAATGTAGATAATAGGAACTAGAATACTACACAGCCACACCAGGACATAAAATCCTGAAAATGCATTCGGTTCCATCTTTCCTGAAAGGAGACCAGGGAACCTCATTCTAGAAGTGTTCTGCTTCTAGGTGTATTAAGAAATGGCTCTATCAGGGTTGGGGGCCACTATTATGGCTATCAATTTAACATTTTTTAATTCAATTAAAATATATTCACATGTATTCTGAGATGAACTTAAAATGCATGCTTTATTATATTTGGAATCTGAAAAATTCTACAATCAATTTTTTGTGTGCTCTCGTGCAATGCACATATCTTTGAGAAGAAAGATTCTCACCTCACCATAACCATACTGATGGATTATTTATATGTACAATATATGAACAATCACAACCCCAATAGACACATAGCCTATAAACACCCTACCTACTACACACATTAAATTGAAAGGCATAAAGTAATATGATATTTCTTCCAAAATCTAACTGTAAACTTCATATCTTCTAAGCTATATTATATTCATATTATCAAAGAATTATGTAGAATATATATCATATATTTTAATTTATATGATGTATATATAAGTAGAATATGTAATTCTATATATAGAATAGAGACTATGTTGTAATCTACATAAATGATCTAAAATTCACTTGTTACCTTGAACAGGAGTAGATCTTGTGGGAAAGTAAGCAGGGTTGTGACCAAGCAGAACATTCACCACCAGTCACTGAACTTTGACCAACACTTGAAACTTTTGTAATAACGTTCCCTGCCTGTTTGCATCAGTTTATTTACTTTGCCATTTAGAGGCACAGGGGGACTCACTCGCTTCCCTATTTTGGTAGTTTATCCTGGGAATCTCTTGCCCTGGTTGATTGCAATCTTGACAACATTCTGTACAAATAGTTTAACAGAGGAGAGCACCCTCATAAGTTTTATTTCTAGCAAGTTTTGCTTTGAGATACTAAATGTTCCCTTTAAGGTTTCTAAGAACTAAGACTTATATGATTAGCTTTTCATGGAAAACAGGAGTGATAGCGATTTAGCGTGTCTGCTGTTGTTGACAATGTGCTCTGTGTAGTTTTGATTAGGTGAAAAGAATCTATATAGATCCAAATTCAGTATTTTAACGGATACATTTGAGCAAATATTCTTGATACTTAATTTTCTTCATTCTCCCTCCAATGAATGAGATAAGATGACAGATCTTTACTTAGAATCTTTAATAAATGAGAAGTAGGTAAGATGCTTAAAATATCAAGCTCGCATGGTGACTATAGGTGAGTTTACTGAATGCCTTAAAAGAAGCAATTTGGGGGTAACTTTAGTAAATAATTCTGTTGGATTACTAAAAAGGAACATTTGGTAAATATGTTTATACTTCATTTTTTAAAAGATTTACTTATTTTTATTTTATGTGTACTTTGCCTGTCTACATGTATGTGTACTTCATGTATACTTGATACTCATGGAAGCCAGAGGACTTTGCCAGTTTGGACTAGACTTACAAAAGCTTGTAAACAACTATGCAGGTACTGGGAACCAAATTCAGGTCCTCTGGAAGTTCATCAAGTGCTCTTAACCATGGAGCCTCTCTCCAGCCTCAATATAATTCTTCATTTCAATATGCAGTTGTCTCTCCAGTGACTTTGCCATAAGTAGTCCTCACATGAGGTGGAAGATTGTCTTTTAAAGCAGACATCAAATGATAAATCTATTTTTACATCAGTATGGCTGTTTTCACACTCAACAGTAAAATAAGGAGTGTTTCTCCTCTCCTGCAGTCTGGTTCTTTCCTATGACTTGCTCTCAAACCCAGGAAGAGATAAAAGTGTTACTGAGACCAGTGTGAATCCAAGCTTTCAGGCGATTGTTAGTGTCAGGTTTGTTCTATTGAAAGCCAGCTTCCTTGCAGTGAAGAAGAAAGTCTAAGCCAAAGAAAAGAAGAAGAAAGGCAGAAGACACAAGGTAGATATCCAAACGCCCATATGATAGCCAGAAACACCTCCAAGGCATGAATATGTGGAGTCCCTGGAATGGCTGCACTACGTAATGCCAAGCTGAAGGTAATCACGATTAACTCTAGCCAGTACCACACCAATGGAGGAACTATGCAGTTGAGCCCACATAACTACAAAGTAAGAAGGAAAAAACAAAGTAGCATTTTAGGTGGATGTACTTTAAGAGCGGACACTTACAAGGTCATAGGAGCAAAAGATAGCCAAAGCTGATAATTATGCAATAACCCATTCTGCTAATTGAATCAAAAGTGGAAAAAAGTTAAAATACAGATCATAAATCTTTTTAGGCAAGACAGCTAAGCATCTATTGCTATGCTGCTCCTCTTGACTCTTTTGTTCAATTTAAGCACAATTCTCTTGTAATCTTTTTAAAAATTAATATTTAGTACATATAACACAGCTACATTAGTAAAATTAATTTCTTCCCTATGAGTAATTAAAGAAGAAATGCTTTTAATTACTGAAGTAAGGTTTCTCCAAAACTGTACTTGGGACATAGTAGTTATACAGAAATCCAAAAATTGAGGAGGAAGTATTGCTTTGGAACCCAAAGAGAAGAAAGCATCAGGCAACTCATTAAATGGGAGAAGCAGAGCTCAAGCTGGCAGCCCATACCCTAAGAAATGATTTATTAATGGGCCAAGAGCCAAAATTTGGGAAATGCCACTGTCTGATTAAAGTGACCAGGGTGTTGCCTCAAGTCCTCGTGTCTGGAGTGTGATTGATAGAAGAGAAAATTGCAGGCTGCTCAATTGTGTCCCACCTTGCTTGACGTGACACAATTGTGTTTGTGGGCACTCAGGAAGAAAAGGAACAATGCTGAGTCTGCATCGTCAGGGTTTCTCCAACACTGGGCAGGGGAAATTATAAACTACCCAGTGTTCTTTAGATAGAAAATAAATTCTCAGACAAAAGAAAATAACCCATGCAATCCAAAGAGACAACATAACATTACTAGCCACATTTCTAATTCTCTGTAGAGCCTTTTGTCTTATAGTTCTGTGTTTAAATAGAGTTGTCCACTCATGGAAAAGTTTTTATATGCATAACTGACCCTTAATAATACACAACCATTTTATCTCATTTTAGCTAAAATATGAGTCTCTCTATCATTCTGTATATATTATTGTATTTTATATTTATATTATATTCTCATCATATTAATAATACAAAAGAGGTACAGACTAAAGTTCAGCATTTTAGGTAGAAGATAACTTTTCTAATTGCTTTTTTGATCTCAATTTTCTTATGTTTGTTAACAGTAGATGTCTTGATTCTAATTCTCATTCTTTCAACTGCATATAAATTGAACACATCTCAACATGCCCCTTAAAAATTATTTGTACATCTCAGAGACATATTAATAGGCCCTTGAAGTATCCTTTGCTGGGGATGATGAAAGCAATAGAAGGAAACTTTTATCTTCCCTACAGGGCTTACTGTGTAGCTGCACCACAACTAAGGAGACAAAAGCCCAGAAAAGACCCTAGGTTTGCTCGTGTCCTTCTGTTGATAAAATAAACTCTTAATCAGTGATCAGGGGAATTTCTGCTTTGATTTTATATGACTTTGTAAACTACATCACCAATTCTGCCTTGTGATCCAACAACTCTGACCTGAATAAAATTCTTTTTAAGATTTACAAATGTAGGCTGGATGGATGACTCCATGCCTAAATATAATCACTGTTCTATCAGGAGGTCCTAGTGTGATTTCCAGCACCCATGCCAAGTGACTTCTAAATGCCTATATCTTTAGCTCCAGTGGATCTGATACCCTCTCCATCCTCAGTCATTACTCACACACAAACTACTCTCCCCACCACATTCATACACGATTTAAAAAGACAATTCTAGAACAATTGAATTATAGAGTCATAATTTTACATTGATATGTTTATATGTGATTGGTGTGGGAGGTTCTTTTGTCTATGTGTTGCTTTTATTGGTTAATGAATTAAGAACTGCTTTGAACTTATGGCAGAAAAGAATAGAACTAGGTGGGGAAAGCTAGGCTGTATTCTGGCAGGAAGAAGGACAGAGTTAGGAAGAGACACCATGGATCCGCTGCCAGAGATAGATACAGTCTCTGTGTGATTATTTTGGGGCAAGGTAGCCGGGCAGCTGGGAAGAACAAGTGGCGCTCCTGCTACATGTGAATTTAACAGGAAATATGAATTTTAAAATTCAGAGGCAATGTTGAGTTCTAAAAGCACTTGTTCAGCTATGTTCATAGCAGCATTATTTGTAATAACCAGAACCTAGAAACAACCTAGATGCCCCTCAATGGAAGAATGGATAAAGAAAGTGTGGAATATATATGCATTAGAGTGCTACTCAGCGGTAAAATACAATGACATCTTGAATTTTGCATGCAAATGGATGGAAATAGAAAATACTATCCTGAGTGAGGTAACCCAGACCCAAAAAGATGAATATGGTATGTACTCACTCATTAATGGATTCTAGCCATAATTAGACATTGAGCTTATAATTCAAGATCCTAGAGAAGCTAAATAAGAAGGTGAACCCAAAGAAAAACATAGCTATCCTCTTGGATATTGGAAGTAGACAAGAATGCCAGGCAAAAATTGGGAGATTGGGGGTGAGGGTCGGGTAGGGGCAAGGGGAGAGGGGGAGAGAGAAGTGAGAAGGGGAGGATGGGAAAAGCTTGGAGGAATGGGACAGTTGGGATGGAGGAAGGGTGGATATGGGAGCAGGGAACTATATGTCTTAATTAAGGGAGCTATTTTAGAGTTGACAAGAGACTTGACTCTAAAGGGGTTCCCAGGTGTCCAAGGAGATGTCCCCAGCTTGTTCCTTTGGCAGCTGAGGAGAGGGCGCCTGAACTGGCCCTATTCTATAGCCACACTGATGAATATTTTGCATATCACCATAGAGCCTTCATCTGGTGATAAATGGAGATAGAGACAGAGACCCACATTGGAGCACTGGACTGAGCTCCCATGGTCCAAATGAGGAGCAGAAGGAGGAAGAACATGAGCAAGAAAGTCAGGACTGTGCAGGGTGAGTTCATCCACTGAGACAGCAAGGCTGATCTAATGGGAGCTCACCAAGGCCAGCTGGACTGGGACTCATGGAGCATGTGATCAAACCGGACTCTCTGAATATGGCTGACAATGAGGGCTGACTGAGAAACCAAGGACAACGGCACTGGGTTTTGATTCTACTGCATGTACTGGCTTTGTGGGAGCCTAGTCTGTTTGGATGCTCACCTTTATAGACCTGGATGGAGGGGGGAGGGGCTTGGACTTCCCACAGGGCAGGGAACCCTGGCTGCTCTTTGGACTGGAAAGGGAGGGGGAGGGGTGGAGAGGAAGGGAAATGGGAGGAGGTGGAAATTTTTAATAAAAAAAGAAAAAAATATCAGAGACAAATTCTTGACTAATCATACAATTACTTTGAAAGTTTTCTTTCAGTGAACACTACCGAACCAGCATATCATCCTGTTCCCATTAAGGCTTATGCTGGACAAACAATACGACTCCACTAAGGCTTAATGGTCACTGGTACTGTGGTCTGATTAGAAAGAATGCAAAGTCCATCAGCCATTCTTGACCCTTCTCCTTTTTTTGCCTCCCTCAGCTAAGTCTTACTAATCTGTCTGTCTTTCTAGGAATACTCATTTGGCTCCTCTCTTGCCCATGCTCATGGCCATTGTCTCATGGGAAGCCCCATTTCTTTGTTTCTAATTGACTTCACTGAATTCCTAACTGCTTTTACAGCTTAATCTTGCACTCTCCACTCAATTAATTCTATCATTGCTTCAGGCTTGGTGTCGAAAGGATGCACTGGTCTCACTTCTCCTAGGTATTGTAAACTGAAGAAATTTGGAAAAACATGAGAAATAAAACAACTTCAGAAGCTAGGCATTTGCTCTCAGATTTTCCCCTAAATCCAAACATAGTCAGGATATTCTGACCTTAATGTGAAATCATAAAGTCTTTACTTCTCTCAGAATTAATGTCATATTTATCTTTGGGAGTAATTGATGTAGGATTCCCTCTGTATCCTGTGAATACCTTTGGTTAGTAAAAAAAAAAAAAAAAAACAAAAAACAAAAAAAAACCCCAAAACTTGTTTGGCCTGATAGGGTAAATTGGCAGGGAAAGCTAAATGAATGCTGGGAGAAAGGAGGCAGTGTCAGAGAAAAAGTCATGGAGCCTCCACTAAAGACAGACATGCTGAACCTTTGCTGGTAGGCCACGACCTCGTAGTGATGCACAGATTAATAGAGATGGGTTAAATTATTTATTTATATTTTTTTCCATTCAAAAATTTACACTTCCTCCCCTCCTCCCATTCTTCTCCCACTCCCCCATTCACCCTCCTCCCTCCTTAAGAGAGGGAAGGAAACCCTGCCCTGTGGGAAGTCCAAGGCCCTCCCGCCTACATCCAGGACTAGGAAGCTTTGTATCCAAATAGACTAGGGTCCCAAAAAGCCAGTACATGCAGTAGAAACAAGTCCCAGTGCCTTTTTCAATGGCTTCTCAGTCAGCCCCCATTGTCAGCCACATTCAGAGAGATCAGTTTGATTGCATGCTCATTCAGTCCCAGTCCAACTGAATTTGGTGAGCTCCCATTAGAACAGGCACACTGTCTCAGGAGGGTTGAGATGGAGGAAGGGCAGATATAGGAGCAGGGAAGAAGATATCTACATTAAGGGAGCCATTTTGGGGTTAACAAGAGACTTGGCTCTAGAGGGGATCCCAGGTGTCCATGGAGATGTCCCCAGCTAGGTCCTTGTGCAGCAGTGCAGAGGGTGCCTGGACTGTCCTTGCCCCACTATCACACTGATGTTTATCTCAAATATCACCATAGAATCTTCGTCAGGCTACGGATGGGGATAGAGACAGAGACCCTCATCAGAGCAACGGACTGAGCTCTCAAGGTCCAGTTGAAGAGCAAAAGGAGGGAGAAAATGAGCAAGGAAGTCTAAACCATGAGGCGCTAGTCCACCTACTGAGATGGGTTAAAATTAAGATGTAAGTGTTAGCCAATAAGAAGCAAGAGCTAAAGGACCAAGCAGTGTTTCAAATAATATAGTTTCTGTGTGATTATTTTGCGGCCGAGCAACCAGGAACCAATAAGAGGCCCTCCCTACAACAAGTAATTAATATTCACCTACTAGTAAAACTGTGCTGCCTTCCTTTCATATACAATACAGCTACACCACATTGATTCCTCACAGGCACTATTTCTATCTTACTAGACTGAGAGACCTCAGAGCTGAAGAGTGGGCCTGTAGACTTAAGGTCTAGGTCAAATGATTCTTGTAAGCAACATAAGAGAATGCAATTTTTATCATGTAATACTGAAGGACGTATCAAGAGAAGGGGATATATCAGATTTATTTAACCAAATCAGCTTTGTTATTTGGTTGGGAATAAATTGAGAGGATAAGTGGAGAGAAAACCTAGCACCTGTTCATCCTGGTTTCACAGTTAGGGCCCCTGTCAACAACAACAACAACAACAACAATAAAATGAAAACAACAAACAACTCAACTCTCAAAACACAGATTGAAAAAAGAAAATGCCCTTAGGCTTTATGTATCATAAGCTTTCATAAGGAAATGAAGACCCAAAGAAATAGTTAAAGCTGGCTATGTTTAAGCAAGCATTGATGAGCTGCTTAATTTTGGAGAGACATGAGCATGAAGACTAGATGGTAATGCACAGCGAAACGTGTGGCCTGTTCGGCCTTAACTTTGTCTGTGGTGCTTCATCTAGAGAGAGAAGGTTGTTCCTTTCTTCTATGATGGGGTGCTGTTAATGCTCAAATAAGAATCTTATAAAAAGTCTTTCCTTATCTTGATGACATCACAAAGGAGTCAGAAAATTCTGAGTGTGTTCTATTAACCTGCTTTTGGGAAGAATGTCAGCGCATCTTTTTGCCTCTGAAGGGGCATATTATTTATCATATTTTTAAGAATCCCTTTGGCTTTTTTTTTATTAATTTACAAAAATTTCCACTTTCGCCCCTCCTCCCAATACCCTCCCACTCCTCCCACTCCCTCTCCTCCTCCCTCTCCAGTCCTAAAAGCAGTCAGGGTTTCCTGCCCTGTGGGAAGTTCAAGTTCCTCCCCCCTCCCTCCAGGTCTAGGAAGGTGAGCATCCAAACAGACTAGGATCCCAAAAAGCCAGTACATGCAGACGAAACAAGACCCAGTGCCATTGTCAATGGCTTCTCAGTCAGCCCCCATGTCAGCCACATTCAGAGACTCCGGTTTGATCACATGCTCGTTCAGTCCCAGTCCAACTGGCCTTGGTGAGCTCTCATTAGATCAGTCCCCTTGTATCAGTGGGTGAATGCACCCCTTGAGGTCCTGACTTCCTTGTTCATGTTCAGAAAAAAAAAAAAAGAATTCCTTTGACTTAATTAACCAATATGGCAAATGCTATGTTTTTGGAGTAATGGTTCTTCTCACCTCCCTCACATGTAATGTTTAAAAAGACCAGTTAGCAAAGTATATATAGAAATGGAGTAATAAGTCAAATTTAAGAAATACTGAAAAGATGGAATCACTGTGGCCTAATAAAGATTGATTGGGTATTTATTAATAATGACTAATGATTCTGCTAGGTATTGCAGGAACATGGGAAGAGTAGCAGGTAGGATGATTGGAACTGGGGTTTGTGTCATGAGAAGATAGACCAAGACCATCTGCATGGCTGAGTTTAGAGCTATCTGTCTGAGTTCATGTGCTCCGCAAATGCATATACAGCAAAGGATGGTGATTCCCCTTCTCCCAGAGTCTTTCAATAGATAATGCTTCAAAGGTAAAATGAAAGGTCCCACAAGCCCCTCCCCCTTTCTTGACAGTACAAAGTGTTATTCTCATGTGTGTCCAGAGAGTTTATGGGAACTAATAAGTATAATAATTGTATCAAGCCCAGGGAATGGTGTCTCAAAAATAAATTTTATGCTTATTCCCTTAAAAAATTATAAAGGAGGAAAAGTACTGATCAAGATATTTTATTATTTTATGTTTGTTTGACTAAGAAGTTGGTACTCATTGAATACTCTAATAGTACTAGTATAAAGAAAGAGGTGAGAGGTCTTGGTATCTGTGTGTGTGTGCCTGTGTATGTGTGTGCTCCCTGGGATGTTTGTGTACATGTGTTCACACTCATGTAGTGGACAGAGATTGGTCTTCTTTACTCAATCACTCCATGCCTTACTTTTTGAAACAAAGTCTTGTATTGAACCTGGAGTTTGCTAATTAGGCGCCCCTTAACAGGCTGTGTTTTCTTTCCAACTCTAGACCCTAACATTTTAGCAAGAAAGATGTCAAAACTTCCTGCAGGCAATGTTCAGCTTGAAATGTGGCCCCAGATTTGTTAAACAAAGATAATTCTCCCTTTATGTTTCTCATGATATTTAGCCCCTGGATAATAGTAAAAGATATTCCACACCCTCCATCACTGGTATTACAGCATAGGTGGCAATAATGAAGACAGATTTGTCTATTTACCTCCTGACACTGTCAAGAGCAGCTTGTCTGTGTTCCTCTGTTTTATCATTAAAGTGTTTTCCAGCTTTACATTGCCTGAGGACAGCATGCTGCTCTCCTGATTACCAAAGGAAAGGTGTGTGCATTGCATTAGTGGTCTACTTAGGTCATGGTATCGAAAACTAAAGAAACTCAGACTTCATGCTTTTCTCTACTCTCTATTTACACATCTGTGGGAATATAAAAGACTGGAAAGCAATCCTTTGTACTGCCAGGAGAGGGTTAGAAACTGGAAAGGAAAGGGATTATCCTTTATACCACTGCATGGTTTGTTATAGGATCTTAAGTAAGGTGGGGTGAGAAGAAAGCTCAGTAAAGTACCTGCCTTGTAAGCATAAGGCACAGTTGGAGCTCTAGAACCCACAGAAAACAATAGCAACTACAACAAAAAAAATGGGTGTGGCTCTGTGGATCCCTAAATCTCATAGCCAGCCTAGCCTACATAGATAATGTCTCGCTGATCGGGAAGGAAATGTAGAAGACTAGAAAGTTAAATGTTTAGACTATGCTGAAAGAATATTAGGGGTGGAATCAGTTTTAGTATTACTTATAATTCATTTGGAAGATAGCCAAGTTTCTTCTTCAGTAAACTGCTTTCTTAAAATACAAATAATAATGCAGAACCTGATCTTTTTAGTGAGGGCCAATTGGATTATATTATCATGTCTTATCCTTTTCCTCTGTCATTGGTATTTCTACCAAGCCGTTCAAGATTTGCCCAGCTTTACCATCATTTCAGAACTCATCCTGACCTGAAGTTTTTTTTTTTTTTGTAAATTATTCTTTTGGCAAAGAATTTGTTGGCATTTTCCCTTATAGTGGTATTATTGCCACATCTTTCACTATCATTTACCTATAAGTTACTTGGATGCATTTTCAACCACCATAGCCCTAGGCTAGGAACTGTGTTGACATTACTAAAATATCTATTGCCTATCAAGTATTATACTTTGACACTCTTGCCCAGTCCTTTCTCTTCCTTATTAATGATACCTGCACCATCAGTTCCCCTTTATATTTGCTGAAAGCTATTCTGACTTAGAGTATATGTTCAGTTTCTTCTTGAACATGTTCAGACAGGTTGCATTCATTGTGGAACACAGTTCTCTGCATTTTACAATAAGAAAACACTAGTCTTTTAAAAATATTTTTCAATCTGGGGATCTCTCCTTGGACCTGGGATCCCATATATAATCAAGGAGAGATCCCCAGATTGTTCTCTGGACAGAGGAGAGGGTGCCTGAACCGGCCTTGACCCATAACCATACTGATGAATATTTTGCTTATCACCATAGATCCTTCATCTGGCGAAGGACGGCGATACAGACGGAGACCCACATTGGAGCACCGGACTGAGCCCCCCAAGGTCCAAATGAGGAGCAGAAGGAGGAAGAACATGAAAAAGGAAATCAGGACTGCGAGGAATGCTCTCACCCACTGATACAAGGGGACTGATCTAATGAGAGTTTACGAAGGCCAGTTGGACTGGGACTGAACAAGGACGTGATCTAACCAGATTCTCGGAATTTGGCCGGATTCTCTGAATGTGGCTGGCCCAAAGTCTTTCTGAAAAGCCATTGACTATGACACTGGGACTTGTTTCCTCGGCATATACTGGATTTTGGGGATCCAGTCTGTTTGGATACTCACCTTCCTGGACCTGGAGGAAGGGGAGAGGAACTTGAACTTCCCACAGGGCAGGAAACCCTGACTGCCCTAAGGGATGAAGAGGGAGGAGGAGAGGGAGTGAGGGGAGTGGGAGGGTGTTGGGAAGAGGGGCGGAAATGGAAACTTTTATAATTTAATAAAATTACTTTAAAAAAATATATTTTTCAATAGGATCTATATCATACCACCAAGCTAAATATGGTGAATTTATATAAATGAAAGATGAAGTTGAGAATGACGAGGGGTAGAAATGTTTATGCTGACATCCTAAATTGAGTTGATGTTATAAATAGCCAAAAAGCATATTTTATATTAGAAGACACTATTTTACCTTTTAATCCCAGCATTTGGGAGGCAGATCTCTGAGTTTGTGGCTAGCCTGGTCTGCAGAGCAAGTTCCAGGACAACCATGGCTAAAATGGAAAACCCTGTCTCTAAAGATCAAAAATAAACAAATAAAAATGAAGACATTATTGGGTACTTTCAGTAGAAATAAAAAATATAAGTGATAGTATACATTTCAAATGTTATGTTCTATATAAATCCCCTAAATGTAGTGATTCATGTTTCAGTTAACTATAAACAAGGTACTAAGTTCTAGTTTTATCATCTAAAAAGTTTGAAATAATATATTATTCACTTGATAGGGATGCAATGTGGCTAAAATGAACCTCTCCTGGTAAAGAGTTAAGCGCATTGTATAGATATAGTAATTGTTTAGTTTAAGGGATTTTGATTTATTCCACATTATTTGAATGTCACACTTCTATTATATATATATATATATATATACATGCATGTATACATACATACATATAGGTTTTTTGAGACAGGGTTTCTCTGTAGCTTTAGAGCCTGCCCTGGAACTAGCTCTTGTAGACCAGGTAGGCCTCACAGAGTTCTGCCTGTCTCTTCCTCACAAGTGCTGGGATTAAAGGCATGCACCACGGCCATCCTGCTACTAACACTTTTATTATAAGCACAAAACTGGTGTAGAGAACAGATGTTCAACACATAAAATACCAGTTTGCTCACAAACCTACAAGCTGTATAAGCATTTCTGAGACTTGTTATTGGACATACAGCTCATGTTTCTTTAAACCTACTTGCAAAAACATGTGTAGAACATATGAACACTTGTTGTGTCTGTTGCACAGCCCTTGTACATACTCTCATTTTTCAACTCATACATCCTCACCCTCTCAACAGAGGCAAAGCAAACTACTTCTTTCTCTCTCTTCTCTGTTTTCTTAAATGGAAACATATGATCTGTTTCTGTGAAAGGGCACAGAAGTGAACAACATATGAACCACCAGATTCTCTGTTTTTGGAAGTACAGGAAATAGACAAAAAAGTATATTTAAGGTGCAGTATGGTATGTCTGAAATGTGTCAAAATTTCTTTTTAAAAGAGGGTTTTCTAGAGTTTGCAAGATATCTCATGGAGTAATGTGGAGGGCCACAACCACATTCTCCAATACTTTAAGGGGCAGTGGTAGTTGACCTCTGTGACTTCAAGGGACAGAGATAGAGATTGACCTCTGTGACTTCAAGGTGTGGTAGCACACACCTTTAATCCCAATGCCTGGGAGGCAGAGACAGACAGATCTCTGAGTTCAAGGTGTGATAGCACACACCTTTAATCCTAGCACTGGGGAAGCAGAGACACGTGGTTCTCTGTGAGTTCAAGGTGTTGTAGCACACGCCTTTAATCCCAGCATTGGGGAGGCAGAGACAGTGGGACTATAATACGAACGTGCTTGGTAACTTTCCACTGCTGCGTCCCTGCCTACTCCCGAGGCGTCATCTGGGTTGATGGGCAGCGGACCAATCCAAGAGTGACACGTCCGAAGCGAGGACTGTTTCCTATATAAGGGATGGGTTCCCCTCATTCTGGGTCTCTGCTTTGTAAGCTTATGCTCTCTCTCTCAAGACACATTAAAGCTTTTCTGCAGAAGGATCCTAAGTGTCCCGCGTCGATCTTGCTGGCGAGACGGTAGCGCGGGACAGAGTAAGCTGTTTACTTTTCAGGCAGAAGGACCTGAGTTCAATCCTCAGAATGTTTGTTTGTTTGCTTACTTGCTTTTTAAATACTGGGCATGGTGGCATCGGCTTGAAATCTCAGTAATGGGGGAGGGCAGATATGTATGAATGCCTGAAGCTCACTGTGAGCCAGACTAGCCTCCTTGCTAAACCTCAGGTCTGTGAGAATCCCTGCTTTTGTTGTTGTTAAACAGAGGATGATTCTTGGCTTCTGATGAACATCTGAGGTTGTCCTCTGGTCTCTATATGATCTCTTGCACACACACACACACACACACACACACACACACGGGGTTGGGGCAAGAGAGAGGTTTTAGAACATAGTGAGAAACTTCTGGAGTTTAGATGCTATGCCATCAGAAAGTAATGTTTTAATGTTTTTTTTTTCCTGAAAGTTCCAAAATGACACACTCAAAAAATTCATTTTAAATCAATTCATTTAAATGTGATATTCCTTCTATACTAGAGCACATGGGGCACAGTCTTATAGGAATTCTGCCACTTGTAACTGAAAGCTTAAAAAAGACCTCTCGTACTGAAAAAAAAAAAAAAAACAAAACCAAACTTCAGGAGTATGATCTACATCTGCAGAACACCCCAGAAACTCAAACTGTAAGAAAAGTAGAAACAGAGCTCTAAAGGGGGCTCGAAAATAATATGAAAAGGAAACATTTAGGGAAAGAATAATGTAAGTCAGAATGATGATAATTCCTGTGTATGTGTAAAGTGCCTTCCCCAAGGGCATTCAGCTACCCAGTCTGCTATGAAAGTTGCAGTAATTAATCATTGCTCCTGGGTAGTGTGAACTCCTTCTTTAAGTTGTGAGATGCTCTGTGGAGGAGACACAGCCTAAGTAGGAAAGGGCTATAGTGCATCCTTTTAAAGGTACCACACAGACCCTTTGTTTATGAACATTTCATGAGATAGTTAACCTTTAAGTTTGTCATTATCATGAAATCTGTGCTTTCCCCTATTGTTTGTTTAGTTTCTAATGACTAAATACAAAAAGGAGCATAGATATTAATAGATGATGGATTTAGATGGACTCCTTGAAATGTCTATTGTCTTAATTGCTCTCTTTTCTCATTCTTTAGGAGTATTTTAATCACAAACAAACCAGGATTATATTTCATACTGGGATTCGTCGATTCAATGGGTAATCCCTTCTTAACATATAATAAAACACACCTTATTTTAGAATTCTGAATATTAATCATGGAAGTAAATCATTGAAACAAATTCATAATCAGTCACATTTTGCAACAGTTTTGTTAAGAAAGTCTTTTGAAGGCATTGAACAAATTCCCCACTTCTAAATTGTTTCTTTATCAAAACCTCTTGGAACGGAACAATGTTAACCACACAGAATGAAAGACCGGATATAGGAACTTGCACCTGTAGGTCAGGGGTTCAAATCTGGCTGGGATCAGCTATGATTGAAAATCATTACCAGTGGGTGGTTTCATAATGTTCTTAGTAAATGAGCCAGGACTCTGGGTTACACTCTACCGGCAGTCAAGGGCCCTAGTGACAAATCAAGTCACACCAAGCGTGACACACCCTTGATCACATTGGCATTAAGTAACATGTTTGTTGGTTATTAAATTTGCTCAAAATTTACTGAAGAGAAAACCATGCAGCACCATCTATACATAAATATAAAATTGGGTGGTCTTTTTTATGCAAATGTTTCATTTTTAGTAAGTAGAGACCTGTGAGGCTACAGTATCTTAGTTCAATTTTTAATATAACTCATGATATACTTTAATATGATTCAGGCATCTGCTTTTTTGATATGGAAGTGTTTATTTTAATTTATAAATGTGTGCCAGTATGTGCCGTGATCTTATTGGAAAGCTGTCTTTTCATTTTTGTATCTCATTCCTATTCTAAACAGCTGGAAATAAAATAGATTTTTTGAAACATTTTTCTACATTGTTGCTCCACAGAAAATGTATGACCTTGATGTCTGTTTTGTGCTATGTTGTAGGTAAAATGAATTTCTTTGGAAAACAAAAATCTGAGTTGTTCTTGCATAAAAGTGGAACATTATAGAAATGTGATATTACAGGAAGCAGAGACCCTGATAACTTGAGAGGGGCCATTTGTTTCATTTTTCATGGCTGACAAATCCCTTAATTCCCTCTTATACCAATCTAACATACTATATAGTAGATTATATACTTTAAAAATAAATGCATAAATATTATCTTTTTGGGTATATGTTTTGTTGGCACTCCTCCACATTCATATCTTGTTCTACTAACAGAGAAAGATAAAAATTTTGTGTTAACCTTATTCAGAAAATAGGGTTCCCATAGCATATAAAAATGAAGTATGAAGTCTGGGACCAGGGAATAGAGAGCTTCCCACATCCAAAGGAATTTAATATTTTCTTTACCAGTACAAAATACCTGTTATTGCCTTATAGATAACATTATTAATAGAAAGGTCTTGCAATGTAACTCATACACGTCCTAGTAAGTATTTTAATTCAATTTCAATGAGTGAATGACAGTCAAGGCCAGATTAAGTGTTTATTGTCTCCTTTATTGCAAATATGATGTTTTTAACATGGGGATGCAGAATTGTCTTCAAAAATCCTTTTATAAGGCTTAGGGACATCAGTAACGGTGACACAAGTTATCGCCAGGCAATTGAACATAGGCACAAACAAATAATAACATAAATTTTTGCTCTTTCTCTAACGTACTGCCAATCTCTTTCCACAGTTATGAAATGATGTATTTTCATGACATTGGACTGATAGTACGCAAATAGGTTACCATACATTAAGTTCCCACAGGTCTTGAATGAGATATTATTACTCTAAATGTGCCACTCGCTTTTCCATTTTGTCTCTTTCACTAGGAAGTAGAAAATGTGGGGCCGGAGGGATGGCCCAGTAGTTAGGAGAGCTTAAAGCTCTTTCTGAGGTCCCAAGTTTGGTTACTAGAGCCTGTAGTGGACAACGCATGACCACCTCTAACTTCACCAGCAAGGGATCTGGTATCCTGTTCTTTTCAAGCACTTACAAATACATATACACAAATACACACACATACACACACACACACACACATACACAGACTCACACACACTATTAAAACAATATCCTGGAATTTAGGGACTCTCTTTTATTATTTAGTGACAATTAAGGGAGAAGTAATTTTTTTTTAGCTCATAGTTGAAGGGTAAAGCCTCCCACCTACCCAAAGTCACAGTAAAAGAGTGGCAGGAGATTCAAACAGCTGACTTCTACAGTCAGGGGGCAGAGAGACTATTGGTTGTGTTCAGCTCATTTTCTCATCCTTATACAGTCCAGGATCCCAGCCTTGGCAGTGCATATGGCTAATAAGTGGGCGGTTCTTTCCAAATCAATGAACCAAAAAACATTGTGATAATTTCTCACAATCCTGCTTAGGGACCCATCTTCCAGTTGATTCCATATCCAGTCAAGTAAATAATTCATACTAACCATTGCAGCTGATTTAATATCCTTTTGCTGACCACCTTTAAAGCTATTCGGTGCCTATACCATACAGAAAGCATGGGGACTGTAGGGGAAGGCTGCTTATTCGTTCCCAGCTGTCCAAACCATGAAATAATCACTCAGCAACTATATTAATTAAATCGCTGCTTAGCCAATCACATAAGCATCTCTCAGGCTGACTCACATATCCTAAACTAACCCATCTCCATTAATCTGTATATCGCCATGTGGCTGTGGCTTTCTGGCAAAGTTTCAGCAGGCGTCAGAGGAAGTGTGTATCTCCATGGTGGCTACATGGCTTCTCTTCTACTCTGCCTTCTTTCTCTCTGTGCTCAGTTTATTTCTTGCACGCCCCCCCCCACCTGCCTAGCTGTATTCTACCGTATCACAGGCCAAAGCAGTTTCCTTATTCACTAACCCATACAAAGCAACACATAGACAGGACTGTTGAGCAACCATGCCTACAAGGTGCTATTGAAAACCCTGGATACTGTAGGCACATGTTGGAAGACATGTAGTAAGTCCTTGCAGCTGATTTTATTACCTGATCAATATTTATATATACAAATTGAAGGTCTTTAATTCACACATCAGTCTTATTCAGTCATAGCTACACATATAGCAATTAAAATATGAAGAGAGTTATAGATGCAGTGGTGAATTTAAACCCAAGGAAGAATCTTTTCCCATCCATAAAATTCTCCCTCAGTAACGTATCTCATAGAACTGTCAGAGCTTGACAAATTTCTTGGCAGTGTGGCATGTGCATTTCTCATCTAGACCATCTAGACCATGTGCATTTCTCATCTAGACCATCTAGACCATGTGTATTTCTCATCTAGACCATCTAGACCATGTGCATTTCTCATCTAGACCATCTAGACCATGTGCATTTCCCATCTAGACCATCTAGACCATGTGCATTTCTCATCTAGACCATCTAGACCATGTGCATTTCTCATCTAGACCATCTAGACCATGTGTATTTCTCATCTAGACCATCTAGACCATGTGCATTTCTCATCTAGACCATCTAGACCATGTGCATTTCTCATCTAGACCATCTAGACCATGTGCATTTCTCATCTAGACCATCTAGACCATGTGCATTTCTCATCTAGACCATCTAGACCATGTGCATTTCTCATCTAGACCATCTAGACCATGTGCATTTCTCATCTAGACCATCTAGACCATGTGCATTTCTCATCTAGACCATCTAGACCATGTGTATTTCTCATCTAGACCATCTAGACCATGTGCATTTCTCATCTAGACCATCTAGACCATGTGCATTTCTCATCTAGACCATCTAGACCATGTGCATTTCTCATCTAGACCATCTAGACCATGTGCATTTCTCATCTAGACCATCTAGACCATGTGCATTTCTCATCTAGACCATCTAGACCATGTGCATTTCTCATCTAGACCATCTAGACCATGTGTATTTCTCATCTAGACCATCTAGACCATGTGTATTTCTCATCTAGACCATCTAGACCATGTGCATTTCTCATCTAGACCATCTAGACCATGTGTATTTCTCATCTAGACCATCTAGACCATGTGTATTTCTCATCTAGACCATCTAGACCATGTGTATTTCTCATCTAGACCATCTAGACCATGTGCATTTCTCATCTAGACCAAATCTTTTGTCCTTTCAGGTGATCATACAAGCTTCACAAAACTCAGGGATCCAAAGGTTGAATAATTTACTTCAAATGACACAGCCACTGCTTCCAAGTTTTCACCTTTAAATCTGAGGTCACTAGTGAGGGAGAAAGCTTAAATCACTGATGCAGGAACCACCAGATTCTAAAGAGAGAAGAAATAAACCTATATGTCAAAGGTTCCTCGCAGGTGTACACTTCCTTTGTTGGCATTGACTCTCAAGGCTGTGTACAATGTGCTATGGTTTGATTAAATACTGTATATCATAAAATTACAGGATGTGGTAATCTTTTTTTCTAATGTCTTTCTCCACAAAGGCAGCTTAAATTTACAGGTCTTATGCTGGAACACACTTATCTTGTTGTTTGTTTTTGTTTATCCTAAATTTCTTTGTATACCAAATGCTTGGGGAACCCAATGCTATACTTGTCACTAAACTAGAAGTTCTCAAATATTGGGTGATATCCAAAATATCCCCTAAGAAATTTTCATACTAAGAAATAGAAGTGTATCTCAAAATCTTTGCTGCCTTTGAATTTCACTCCTCATTTTCCTTCCAACACCATAAACATTGTAACAGGAGGCAATTACGAAAGGAACAGAATGTCTAAAACTTCCAGGAAAACTGTGCCCTGAGAGCAAGCGCAGAAACAGGAATAAAAATCAGCCTAGTTTCTGAAAACGAAAGTTCTCATACCTGGAGAATTGGACTACTAGTTTTTCCTTCACAAAGGCCAGTGCTATTTTAAGGGATTAGAATAGACGTGAGTGAATATTAATTTACTATGGGGAAATTACCATGCTCAAACTATTGGCAGCCTTCCTTGCCCAGAAATATAGAAGTGAGACGGTTAGAGGCAGAAACAGAAGATATATGTGCATATATGTTAAACCTGAAATAGAATCTGAATCAATGTTACAAGTGGAAGGTGGAATTACAAAATGAGAGACTTGCTTGGAAAAGGAAGAGAGATAAAATTATTTATAAGCTTGTGTTGCAAAATAAGCCATTTGTATTCAGAGCACAGAACAAAATGCACATGATTAAGGTTAAAGTGTCTAGGAGTAAGGATTGGAAATTCAACTGGGAAAACAGTTAGAGAATATAAAATATGGGTAAATGGATAGAAATCCGTTATTCTAAACAGTAATATTCCATTAAGTAAATAAATCACCATTAAATTTTGATGTAATATATAGTCTTGCTATCAAGAGATTTGAAAATGGCTGTTAATAAGGATATATGCTAAATTTTTAAAAACATGAAAATACTATAAAATCCTCAGATAAAAAAATGTGTCTTTAATTTCCACTAGAATTTTTTTCTCCTCAGAAGATGAATAGCTAGCACGATGTGAAACTCAACTTTGGCATCTGTTACCTTGTCAGCCCTCAGACCACATACCCAGGAGGATGGCAGAGCTCTGTGGGTCAGACGAGGGTGACAGAAGCGAGAGAAAAAAATGACACACATGCTGTTTGTGTGGCCCTAGGGGTTCTTAGGCACACAGGAACAGTAATAATTATTTACCACATCGATCTTCAGGGTTTGTTAAATAAATAAACAGAAAGTCGGGTATAATAATAATGAAGGAAGTTTGTCATTATGATTGCACAACCACAAAAGACAGCATCCTGCTGTGCCTTTCAAACACTGAAGGGAGCAATCACACAGATTCACAGTGACTGACAGTAGGTTCATGACTCAGGTGGCTTTCTTTCCAAGTTTGTAGTGACACTCTATGAGAAAGTCTTGGGTTTTAGTAATATTTGAATTTTGTCTCATGTTGAGCCACTAATGTTTTAGAGAAGATTGTACCATATAACGAGTTTTTTGTGGTCAGTATCTCTTCTGGTATGATTGCTGACCTTATGTGAAGAGGTGTGCACACAGAAAAGGGAGGTAAGGACACAGTGAGAAGGTGCTAATCCACAAGCCAGAAAGAGAGAGGTTATGAAGCTGGAAGATGCTATTCATGATCACTTAAATGAGAATAGAGGCTCAGGAGAAACCTACAGACACTTTGATTTTGAACCTCAAATACTGGGAAGTGGGAAAATAAGTTTCTGCCCTTAACTCACAAAACATCTAATTGTCTGAAGATAATAAAATTCTAACTTGTCTTATATGTTATGACAATCATATTTTTTAAAAAATAATTCTTATGTAGAAATGATTAGGTACCATTAAAAATAGACTAACATTTTAAATTCTCCTTCCTGTATTAAATATATATGTAGACACACATATATAAACACATTCACATATACATACATATATACATATGTATACTACACATACATAGATACATACAAAATTTTACATACCACACACATATATAAATGTTAATAGTGATGTATATTTAAACAAGTGATTATTTAATTCAATGTTAAGTTAATCAGGCATGTGATAATAACTGTTTTCATCATAGAACAACCCAATAAACCTGATATAATTACTGGTAAATAAATAAGTTGTTGTTGGAGGTCACTTGTTGGTTCCTGGATGCTCAGCCCCAAAATAATCACACAGAAACTATATTATTTAAATCATTGCTTGTCCCATTCGTTCTAGATTCTTATTGGCTAACTCTTACATCTTAATTTAACCAATTTCTAGTAATCTGTGTATCGCCACAAGGTTGTGGCTTACCAGGTAAAGTTCTGGCATCTGTGTCTAGCAGGGCTACATGGCTTTTCCCTGACTCTGCCTCCTTTCCCCCAGCATTCAGTTTAGTTTTCCCTGCCTACCTAAGTTCTGTCCTATCAACAGGTCAAGGCAATTTCTTTATTCACCAATGTTATCCACAGCATACAGAGGGGAATCCCACATCAATAAGCTTCATTTTACTTCTGAATATCTAATTTTAAACATCTTTATGCATACCAGACAATCTTGATCCTTAGCCTTTTGAGTTAAACTGTATGACAAGGGTACAGAAGAGGCATGTGATTGTATATTGATGGATTTTTGAGACCAGAAAGAAGATATAAAACAATGTGAGTAATGAATATATAGATCAAAGAAAGGAAAAGAGTAAAAGATCATTCTTCCACATTCTAATTTCTCAGATGGGATAACTCTAACAAAAGGCAATTACTGTATACCTTTACATTACTGGGAAGACTTCATAAACACACTACCTAAAGAAACAGTTTCACTTAGGGTTCAATGAAAAGAGAGAAGTCTTAGAAAACCATGAAGGACACAATGGGATCTCCACTCATCAACTTTTAGAGACTTTTTGCTTTGGTCACAGTCCTGGCCTAGAACTTAAATCAATTATCTTGTTTCTCATGAAAGACAAGCTGATTAACTAGACTATAATAATTCACCTTAGGCAAAAGAGAGGGCTGAAATGTGAATGAGTTGTGGGGTTTTGAGTATGTATTTCAAAATGCGTGCTGGCTAGATTTAGATCAACTTGAGAGAAGGTGCAGGTATTAGAGAGGAGGGAGCCTCAATTGAACAAAAGCCTCCATAAGTGCAGTCCATGTGCAAGCCTGAAGGACATTTTCTTAATTATTGGTTGACAGGGAGGACACAGTCCATTGCTGGTGGTCCCACACCTGAACGGGTGAACTGGTGATCCAGGGTTCTATAAGAAAGTAGGCTGGTAAAGAAACAAGTCAGTAAGCAGCACTCCTCCATTGCCTCTGCATCAGCTCCTGTTTCCAGTTTCCATCTCTGCTTGAGTTCCTGTCCTGACTTCCTTCAATGATGAGCAGTGCTGTGGAAGTGGAAGCCAAATGAGCCCTTTATTCCCAAATTTGGTATTGGTAATGGTGCTTCATAATAGCAAGAGTACGTAACTAAGAAAAAAAGGGTAGCCAGGGGTACTCAGAAATACCTATGACTATCTTTCTGTGGCAATTAAACATATCCTTTACTAAGAGATGTCTGTAAAATGACTGTCCAGAGCCACCAGGGCTGGTTTTGCAGACTGCATGGGCTACTAGAACAAAACCATTTAAGAGGCTTAGAGGGGGGAAGCTTCAGTTCAGTGGTTTCAATGGAGGCACAGATCCTACTGTTTCTGATGCACTGTATTAAGGCATGATATGTATGTAATATGTAGAACCCCAAAAGTAGATAAATAAAAGCCAATAGATACCTTTAAATTGCAGTAGAAAGAAAAGGATGGCATAGCATTCATGAGACTTACTCTAAGTAAAATTGAAGCATCACTATAACAGTACAACACCACAAAAGGTATGGGCCAGTGCATGGCTAGAACTGTTGGGAGATATCCCGAAAGAAGTTTATCAGTGTGCACCATAGTTGTATCTGAAGGTAGAGTTTGGGAGTAAGTTTCAGTGTACTTTGCTTGTTTTTATTGAAGAGCACAGATTTATATATATTACCTTCATTTATAAATGATAATATAATATCTACATTCTACATGTGTTTTATAATCACAATTACTACATATATATATATATACAGGTTAAATCCATTTTAATAAACGCTATATGTATTGAGTTATTTGTTCATATCTGGCTTAAGATTCATAATTAACTACCTAAAACAAATAACTCGGCTATAACTTGTATACCTTTTTAGAATGCATACACGAAGGATTTCTATTGTGATGATACTGAAAAATATTTTTAGTTTTAATGAATATTTTCAAAAGATGGATTTGTTAAAAAAATGTAGAACGTTGAAAAGCAATTATAAACTTTAATATAAGTCCAGTCACTTAAATCTTCTATATAATATTCACCCTACATACTTTGGAACATTTTATATCACAATGTATTTATGTGATTTAAGTGAGATAATGTATATAAGGAATTTAGCACATTGCCTGCTACTTGCTAGGCATGGGATAACTTATTATTATTGATATTCAGCTATCCAAGCTACTATTAATAAGTTCTCAGCATTGTTTCCCAGGGAAGTACTGTGTTCATTCTAATTTTTTTATTTGTTCCTTTGAAATAGGATTAGATTTATTGCTATAGATATTGAGTTCAGGAAACAGAATTCAAGTTGCCTGAAATATGGAGGTGTTCCTAAGCATTGTTTATCATCTTCTTACCCCTGTACCCCTGTAATTGATTATTTTGTGTTTTTCTGATGCTATTTCTAGAAAGGCTGGAGATACACTTGAGCAAAGAATATGCTATAGTTTTAAATAGGAACTCAACCTCATGTTTTAGAGGAAATATGATAAAAAATAATGATCTAAGGATTTTCTGATTTAGAGTCTATTTTCTTTAAAAACAATTCTAAATGGGTGAATGGCATAGATATCAACAAATGCTTTATCTCGTACGGAGGCCACTAGTTAGTTCCCGGCTGCCTAGCCCCAAAATAATCACACAGAAACTATATTAATTAAATCACTGCTTGGCCCATTAGCTTTAGCTTCTTACTGGTTAACTCTTACACCTTAATTTAACCCATCTCCATTAATCTGTGCATCACCACGAGGTCGTGGCCTACCAGAGAACTTTCAGCACATCAGTCTCTGGCGGTGGCTCTGTGGCTTCTCTCTGACTCCGCCCTTCTTTCTCCCAGCGTTCAGCTTAGTTTCCCCTGCCTAGCTTTGTTCTCCTATAGCTTGGTCTAGGCCCAAAGCAGTTCATTTATTGACCAGTGATGTTCACAGCATACAGAGGGGAATCCCACATCAGCATTACATAAGGAAAGATGTTGTAAAAAGAAAATATAAAAGTGTTGTGTAACTATCATTACTGTGGGTTTATTTATGTAATAAAACTTCTTCTATTTTGGATCTCAATGATTCAGAAAATATTTATATAAAGAGGGTGATATGCAAAGGTAAATGAAATTTGTGAAAATATTGTCTGATTGTCGTTGTAAATCATATTATGAATTAGGACTATCATTCAACCTAGATAACTTGACAAGGGTGTTTTTAAAGTCATAGACATAGTGTATATATATACATATATATATACATATGTATATATATGTATACATATATAATGATAATCCATGAGTATTCAAGATTGCTGTATTCTCTTGGAACTAGCTTATGAAGCTGACCGTCTTCCTATTTCCCATCACTTTTGTTTCTAATTGCAGAGGCCAATTTCATCACCTTTGATATCAGTTATTTTTTTATTACTGTGATGAGACACTGTAACTAAGACAACTTATAAAAGAGAGCATTTGATTTGGAGTTCATGGTTCCAGAGGGTTAGAGTCCTTGATCATCATGGCAGCGAGCATGGCAGTCCAGCAACAGCTGGAAACTCACATCCTGATCTGCAAGTAGGAGGCCAAGAGCAAACAGAAAGTGACTTGAGCATTTGAAACCTCGAAGTCTGCTTCCAGTGTCACATGTCCTCCAATAAGGTCACACAGCTCATCTAACAGGGCCATACCTTAGAGTCCTCCAAAAACAATTCAAGTAGCTAGGGACCAAGCATTTAAACCTGTAGTTTATGGGGGCCATTCTCATTCAGACTACCTCAGGTAGTGAGAACTCTTTGAGTCCATTACTATGAGGTTGCTCTGTTCGCCAAATATTAAAACACCCATGTTTTGGTAAAAGTTTTAATTTAGAATAGTTTTAGACTTACAGAAAAATTCAACAGGTAGTACAAAGCATTTCTATGTCATTTTCCTTGCTATTAACAACTTTCAAAGTTGTGAGCTGTTTCACTTACAATGAATTGACTCATTCATTGTTAATATTAACTGAAGCCTACATTATATTCAGATTTCTTAGTTTGTAACATAATATCATTTAACTGTTTTGGCGTAATGTCTAGTACACAAAATAATATTAATTGTGATATTTTTTAGACTCCTGATGACTGAGCTATTTTTTTTCAGACTTTCTCTGCTTTGGATAGTCTTAACAAGTGTTGAAGACTATCAGTCTGTAATTATTTTGTAAGATTTGCATCAGTTAAAGTTTATCGTTGTCTTCTTGCTCATGATTTTAGAAGGGTTGTGTATGTAGGGGTGGAAAGAGGCAGACCACTGAGGTAATGGAACTTCCTTATTATTTGAAAGATCTTGACATGACTTCTCACTGTGTCTGCTGACTTTGGGAACGTGCTTTCCCCACAAGTCGGGAGTACTATTTTTAATCACTGTGGGTGGGGAATGTACATACATTATAGGGGATTTTACTTCAAGGAAACTGCTTCTGTACACCTTTGTGTATTCATTTATTTGTACGTGTATAGATGCATTCATATTGGTGTGTTATGACAATAATTTACTATCTTCTCCACAGGTGTTCTATTCAGCTATTTTAAGATAGCGTTTCTTTTCTTATGCTATGTTCCATGATATGTACATATGCATATGCATGAGCTTTGGTTATTTCTTAGTTTATATGAATTGTGCAGGCACATCCTATCCCACATTTCTAACCTCAGTCCCAGCGTTAAATATTTCACTAGTAGAGAAAGGGTGCTAAAAATATTTGAATGTTTCTACACACTTTAGTGCAAAAATATTTCTTAGGCTTTATGAGGTTATATAAAAATATCCTAATCACATTTAGAAAAAATTGTAGAAGTAATTTCCTGGGTGATGGTGACACATATCTTTAATCCCAGCACTTGGGAGGCAGAGTCAGTCATATCTCTTTGAGTTCAAGGTCAGTCTGGTCTGCAAGAGGCAGTTCCATGACAATCAAGACTATTACACAGAAAAATCCTATCTGAAAAAATAGAAATAAGTATTTTGTTTTAAAATTGCATATGTTTATTAGTTGAACTATGTTGTGTTTCTGAGTGTTTTTAAATAAAGCATACTAAATAAAAAGAAATTGATACATTTCCAAACTTACTTATTAGATTCATCATAATTATTGTGCATCTAAAATGTCTCCTAATTAAGCAATTCATACAACTGAGTGATTATCATTCTAGTTGAAAAAGACTAGACTAAAAGTAGCAAGTGTTATAAGGATATGCATATTCTTCTAGATAACATCTTTTGTTCTTTTATTATAAAGATTCATTTATTTTTATGTGTTGATGTTTTATCTGCATGTGTGTCTGTGTAAGGGTGCCAGATCCCCTGGAAGTGGAGTAGCAGTCGGTTGTGAGCTGCCATGTGGGTGCTGGGAATTGAACCCAGGTCCTTTGGAAGACCAACCAGTGCGCTAAAAACTGAACCATATCTCCAGGACACATTTTTTTAATCTTAATGAAACTGAAGACTAAAATGGGTATGATTGTTGCTTTAAATAATAGAACACTCATCTTTTAAACTCAAAGTTGAATAATTTAAGAGACCTGAGTATGTTTAACCCTAACTATACAAATAGAATGCTCTGTATGCATCATCATACAAGATAATTGCAAGTTATGACAGGGTTTTCCTGTTTATCATGTAAAAGTGAATGTTTATCTACAGTGCAAGTTTGACTTAGTGGTGAAGGTAAATTAAATGGGTCTCAGGAAATATATTGTAAAATTTCTGTGTACTTATGAAATAACTGAAAATTACTTTGAGTAACTCTGGAATTTTGTTAAGAACAGTACTATATCAGGCTCTTCTATGCAGAAGATTAAATCGAACATTTTATATTCAATTATTCTATTGCAAAAAATATTATGTACTATTGCATTTAAAATAAGTTTTTAAAATATTTTTCAATAAGTATTGTACCTAAAAAGCAGTACTAGAGTTCATAGTCGTATTATTGTAAGAGTCTGGGAATTGAGCTTAGAGTTTCAGTGAGATGCAGCACACACAGCTTTATGGTCTCTTTCCAAGGGGAAGAAGTATAGCGTACTGCCCTTTCTGATCCGTGTCTCTCAAACCTGTTTTAAGTGAGACTGTCTGCTTGTCCGCCCAAGGTGGCCAGTCTATGAATTCAGACTGAGGTTTAAACCATTTGATAAAAGTTAGTACAGCAATTTTTTTAAAAGTATATTTCCTAGTAGGACAAGCACATATTAGTGGAGAAACTTAGAAATGTTGAAACTCATATTAGTAACTTAACAACACACCTGAAAGCTCTAGAACAAAAAGAAAAGAAAATCACACCAAAAATGGCTAGATGTCAAGTAATAATAAAACTAGGGAATACCATCAATAAAATAGAAACAAACAAACAAACAAACAAGAACCAGTAAAATAAGGAGTTGATTCTTTGAGAAAATGGATAAGATTGACAAACTCTTAGTCAAACTAACTAAAAGGCAGAGAGAATTTCCACATTTACAAAATTGGAGATGAAAGGGGTGGAGGAGGACAATGAGGTAATCCAGAGAATCCAAAGGGTATACTTGAAAAACCTGTATGCCACCAAATTGCAAAAACTAAAAGAAATGGAAACTCTCTTGATGCCTATCATTTACCAAAGTTAAATCAAGATCAAATACACAATTTAAACAGATCTAAAGCCATTAGTTAAAATTATTAAAGGAAGAAACTCAAGTGACTGAGAAACACTCATGGAAATGTTCAATGTTCTTTGTCATCAGGGAAATGCAAATCAAACCTTTTTTGGGAGCCAGGCGGTGGTGGCGCATACCTTTAAGGCCAATACTTAGAAAGCAGGGACAGGCAGATCTCTGTGAGTTCAAGGACAGCCTGGTCTGCAAGAGGTATTTCCAGGACAGGCACTAAAGCTACAAAATAACAGAGAAACCTTGTCTTGAAAAAACAAAGAAAACAAAACAAAAAACCCCAAAACTTCTTTGGAATTTCTTCTTACATCTGTTAGAATGACTAAAATTGATAAAAAAACAAAGCTCATACTGGCAAGAATGTGAAGTAAGGGGGATAATTCATCCATTGCACTTCATCAGGAAGATGTGAATTTATCTACTTCAATAGCCAGCTATATCACTCTTGGGCCTATACTCAAAGGACACTTCTTCTTACCCTTTAAGATACTTACTTAACCATGTTCATTGCTGCTCTATGCATAATAGCCAGAAAACAGAAACAACCCAGATGTCTTTCAACAGAAGAATGGTGACAGGAAGTGTGCAGCATTCACACAATGCAATATTATTCATGTGCTAAAAAATGAAATTGTAAAATGTACAGGTAAATGAACGGAACTAGAAAAAACATCATCCTGAGTGAGGCAATCAGACCTAGAAAGACAAATATGACATGTAGTTCCTTATATGTAACACAATGTGTCTTTCAGAAGCAATGTGTTCATTTTAATCAGTTCTGTTTATCATCATAATTAGACAATTAGTTCCAATTAAAGTTACAAAGATAAAAATGAGTATTGTTTTATTGTTTTTATGATTGTGCTGTTCCTAATGAGAGCATTTTTTAGTCCAAGCTTCTAAAGCTCTCCTAAGATTTCTTTTCTCCTGAGATGGAACCCATGCCTGACACTGGTTGGGTCACTGAGAACCAGAGCCTAGATAGACCAGAGATCTGGGATAAAACTAAGTATTACTGGTCTAAGAAAAGTATCAAGAAAGTGACTCTTAATGTTATGCTACACTCATAGTTCAGTCTTGATCAACCATCATGAGAGATTCTTTCTCCTGTAGCAGAAGGAAAAAAATAGAGACCCATAGTCAAGCAATATGCAGAGAGTGAGAGACCTTAGAACACTCAGTCCTAAATGGGATGTCTCCATCCAATCCCTTCCCTCAGGGCTCATAGAAATTCGCAGAAGAAGAGGCAGAGAGATTCAAGAGCCAGAGGAGATGTAGGACACCAAGAACAAAAAGGCCCTCTAAATCAACAGGACTGACTCACGTTTGAACTCACAGAACCTGAAACAGGCAGCACACGACCTGCACAGGTCTGAGGCAGAGGTGGTCTTAAAGCTGAAAGACATGGACACATGCCCTCATCCCCAACCCAAAAGCAATCTCCAATCGATCATCAATTTCAAATAAATTTCAAATAAATCCAGAGAGTCTGACCACAAGTGACTGGCACCAAAGAGCTTGAGCTGTCTTTATACTTCAGAAAGAGACAAGTTTGTCCCACCCCATGGCATTAGCATTAGCTAAAGACAATCATATGTTTCCCAACTTTTAAATTAAAACAACTTTTAGACCAAAAACAATGCTTTTTGTAGTTTAGTAGCTTAGCTAAATATCAATCCAGGCACATCCCATCTTTTCAAAATTCAAAGGTGATAGACATAGCTGTACTTTCTTCAGAGCAATCTCGTTCAAAACTTAGCAGAGCATATTTATGGAAATTGGGGTGTTTTGCATAAGCTGCTTTTCTGTGGTTAGCTTGTATTTCTCTGTCTTCTTGTCCTCTAAAAGGGTTCTGTACACCCAGACTTCTCTATAAAGGGTGAACTTTGATCAATCACTCTTTTTTTTTTCCCGTCATCTACCACTGTTCTTGTTTATCTCTACCAGAATTGGGAGATGTGGTTAATGTCCCCTCTGTTGCTTCCTTATATATGCCCATTAACTTTTATTGCTTCCAATCTTGTCAACGCTGAATCAGAAAAGTTCCCAGGGTCTAGAGTAACAGCTGGTATTTCCAGATAAGAAACCTGAGAAGCATCAGTTTCCAAAGAATTTTAGGGGAAAATATTTAAGAGAAACAAATGGGATATCTGGGAACTATTATTTATGTCCCATGCATAACTGACAGAATGAAAATCTAAACTGCCAAAAGAATCATCAACGTTATGAGAAAAAAGAGCATGCAGACCACATGGTCCTAGCAGTAATCCGTGCTGCCCTGAATTCCACTGGTTCTTGCTGAGTGAGACCACCTCCATGGGTTTTGCCTTGTGGAGACCCATTGGATGAACATCCATATGCTGATCCAAAACTAGCCCACATAGCGCCTAACAGCTTTCAGTTTAACGTTTTCATGGGATTCTTGAGTTGGCAAATGAGGGAATACCTGCATCGTTATTTGTTTCTTGTGCCTTTTCTTAGGCTCTTTTCCTACTACCTGATTTTTCCAAAGCATACTAGTTTTTGTTTTATTTTATTATATTTTATTTCATTATTATCCCTTAGTGCCTGCATGTTGTTTAATGAGAAACAGAAAGATTGTGGACCCAGACGGGAGAGGATGGGGAGGAACTGAGAAAAACAGAGGGAGGGGAAACGGTAAACAGGGAATATTGCTTGTGAAATAAGTTATTTTCAATAATAGGGAAAAAAGAAAGAGGAAAGAAAAGAAATACAGTATCGGATATACATTTTGTTTAGGGAAGAAATGAAATCATCAAGAAGCTAAACAGAGAATGTTGCACAAGAGGAACACAGAGTATCTCAAAGGTATCAGAAAGGGAACACACAATGACCTTGGGACTGATATCTCTAGTCTCTTTAAGAAGAAATGTCAGGTTTTCAGAAACTGAAACCTTAGCTTCTTCAAGGCCTTGGCACCAGTCCCAGACAGGATCCTGCCGTATCTGTTCTTGGGCAAGGACACAGACACAGAACGTGGTTCTGTGTGTTCTTTAATCAGGACCTCTGGGAAAGCCTTGAATATATCTGCCTCTTATCAATGAAAGGAAGACAGGATTGTTTCCTCTGGTTGGAAGACAGGATTGTTTCCTCTGGCGAGGTCAGAAAGTGTACTGGAGTTTTGAAAGATTGAACATCTTCCTCAAACAGAAATGAAGTGTCCTGCCTCTTGTTCATGTTGACATCATATTTCTGTAAGCTCAGAGAGTTCTCATAAATGGCACTTGCAGGTGTGTCCTGGATTTCAGTAAACTTCTTACTGGGACTTGAGCACACAGAACTAAGTGCTAATACAGATTTCTGCTTCTGTTATGAATGCAAATCATCCTTTATTGTTACCTGGGAGACTAGGCTAGTTGACAGCATCTAGGAAGTTTATCAGACTGAGTTTTTACATTTAAAATTTTAAATCTTATCCATTCCTGACAGGAGATGGCTAGGTTTTCATTCTCCATTATTTACAATTATCACACCTCAAAGAAGTTTATTATTCATATACTATTTGATTCATATAAAGTTCATCCATCATTTGTTGGTCAATATTCTCATACTGTATGTATTATAGTTACCTTTGGTTTGCAACTTATATTGTGAAAAATTTTGGGTTTTAGTTATTTTCCTTCTATTTCTTTTATACATTATGTATTGACACTGTGAATAATACAAATTATCAGTTTATACAATAATCGACCCCATCCTCATTCAAAATCTAGAGCACTTGAGAGTTTGAAAGGTGTCTCTTCTGCTACACATAAAATATTCAGAAAATCTGGAATATCATCTCTCATAATTTCTCACTTTGATCGTAATGGCTAGAAGCTCTGTATCTTGTAAAATCCAGCCTTATTGGGGCATATAACTGATATAGAACAATTAGTACACACATTTAATGCACTCACTTTGATGAGTTACCACATATACAAACAATCATGATGCTATCAATGCAATCAGGGTACTTTCAAAATTCTTTGCATGTTCTTCTTTGTGATTTTCTAGTAGAAAAAAATGTGGCATGAAATCTATCTTTCTAATTATTTTGAAGAGTACGGTGTGGTAGCCATGGCATTTTACAATGATCTCCAAGAATTTCATTATCTTGCGTAACTGGAACTTATACCTTTTGAAATCTACTTCCAACTCTCGCCAGACCCTTTCCACAATTCCTAGAATCTCCCGTACTACTCTGTGTCTATGACCCTGAATATACGTGGAATCTTGAATTACTTGACCTGCTGAGACTGACTTTTTTCACTTAGACTAATGTATTCCAGGTTCATCCATATTGCCTCAGACGACAGGACTTCTTTCTTAAGTGCTTAATGCTAGGCATCTTCAACTAAATTGGTGTCAAAACCTGAAATATTATTAACAAAGCACTTTAGGCACTAAGTATGAGCTGGACAGTGTACAATACAGTTGACATCATTTTCATTATTTGATCACCTTATAGCTTCTTGTGTTTTCAGTACTTTTTCCTATTTTTAATGATGAAAATTATTGTGAGGCTTTGGAATGTTTAATACTTACTCAATATAAGGTCACATACTCTAGAAAAGAAGGCGCTTAGATTTGAAGGTGAGATATGCTCCCATCCCCATCTCTCTGTGTGTGTTTTCACGAGGATGTGAGGTTGAACATGTACCTATGTGTATATTCTTCCAGAGGTAAGAAGTTGGAGGCTGCTGTCTTCCTCTGTTGTATTTTACACTATGTTTTGGGGCATGACCTCAGCAATCATTGAAGGATAGGCTGTCTAGCCACCAAACTCCAGTGATTCACCTATTTCCATCTCTCACTCCACCTAGAGGTGCAGGTGTGTATCACTGTGTATGCCTTCTGATCATACATTCTTGTGATCTGAACCCAAGCCCTCATATTTTCAGGGCAGACATTTTTTTTTTCTAAGTGAGTCTTCTTTCTTCATCAGAACTCAGATGTTGCCATGGTTATAAATTAAATGTTTTTGGAAACTTTATAATGCTACTATAATTAGTATTAGAGTCATTTAGGCAAAATCACTCAACTGAGGAATATGGACTAATTTCTTATAGATGATATATGTGTTGTAAAGGGTTCTTTAGGGGAAATAAGTTGTTGAATTAATATATACTGTAGAAGGCTTTATCAGATTGTCTTGTATGGTATAGGCTAAGAGTATAACAGTGGAGAGTGCCCTCTGGAGAGGCTGAAACCCCACTAGCTACACCCTTTACAATTCTGGAAGCTTCAGAAGTCCAAATCTGGCACTGAAGGTCTGATTCCTGGGAAACTGATGGTCTTCAGTCAAAGCTGAAGAAACAATGACTGATGTTAGTGAGAGATAGAAGCTGCAGAGGTAGCAATCGAGAAGATGAACTTACGAACAAGAAGCAATGGCAGACAATGACAGGCAAGCAAAAAGAATGTTTTCTTTTTCTAGTCACTGCCTGAGGAATTGCCCACTCTGCAGGAGCATCTTTTCCCTTATGTTAGTTCTTTCAGAAAATAACTTTATAGATTTATCCAGAGGTATAACTGTTAATTATTCTAGAACCAATCAAATGACAACCAATATTGTCACAGAGGTCCAACAATGGTAATTCACTTCAATTTTGTTTTTGATGTACTTCCACATTCAAAAAGTTTAAGAATTGGAGATATAATAAAGATGATGTTAGTGTGAAAACAGAGAAACTCCTACATTGTAAAACAATACAAATGGAAAATTGAGTGAGCAAAGCTGAGATTAATGTGACCTAAGATTAGTCACTGAGTAAACTAACATTTCCATGAGCAATTGAGACAAAAAAATATTTCACAAGGTCTGTTAATAGACTAGGAGCCCTTACTTGAGAATAGAAATGACGTTCCTTAAGTATTAACTGTTTATCAATGATCAGAACAATGTATGTGATATATATTATATATAATATATATAGTAATTTATTAATCTAACGAAAACCAGCATATTAGTGAATAAACTAAGGAAATTCAAATAAAACTATAACATACCATTAATAAACTTGTTTGCTTTTAAATTGAATATAAAGTATCTAAACCCAGACGAAACTGAAGAACAACCACCTGTATTAATTCCCTTTTAACTGTTCTGATAAAATATATGACCAAAAGAAAGTTAATGAAGAAATGGTTTAATTTGGCTTATGAGTGCAGA
Source organism: Myodes glareolus (assembly GCF_982192425.1). Classification (NCBI taxonomy): domain Eukaryota; kingdom Metazoa; phylum Chordata; class Mammalia; order Rodentia; family Cricetidae; genus Myodes; species Myodes glareolus. The sequence goes on along the minus strand of NC_142027.1, from coordinate 27,184,844 downwards.
GGGGCAGCATCCATCCTGGTGAGGAAGGCACAGCAACAGATAGGTACGAGGGCAGGAGGAGGAAGATTGCTTCCTGTGTGAATAAAATGTGATAATCAGAGAGACAGACAGAGACACAGAAAGATGTAGAAACAGAGAGAGAGAGAGAGAGGAAGCAAGGTGAGTTTATAAACCCTCAAAGGCCACTTCCAGTACATGCTTTCTCCAGCACATCTCCACCTCCTAAAAGTTCTAACCTCCTCAAATAGCACTGCCAGATAGGTACGCAATGTTCAAGTAGATCAACCCCAGGATACATTGCTCATTTAAACTACTATATCTCCTAACCTAGAATAGTCTCAACTGACAAAAGAATGACTCAACTTTACAGAAACAATATTGTGCAAACAAGCAAAGGTTTAGTTAGGGTAGATTAACAGACATAACATATAGACACCCCTTGAAGACAACCTAGTAAAGCTGGAAACAGAGAACAAAGCAGGCTGGTGACACAGTATACAGTGTAGATCTAGATGCTGTCACTTTCTGACAGCAGATTCTGTCCCTCCTGTCTCATTGTGTTTATAATAATCAGACCTAAGTCTCTTCTTTTTAAAAGGATTTCTAAGTCCACAGTGTGACTTCATGAAAAGTAAGTATGTTTATTCTTTAAGATTCAGAAGCACACCCTGTTCTGATCATAAAAATCTCCTCAGAGGTCCGGGAACATGTCTAGCCCTGTCCAAAGGTCTATAATTTCTTTTTCTTTTGAATGACAATGTTCCTTTCTCTTGTGATGGCTAATCACTTACTTGCAATTCAATATTTGGATTAGAAACCCAGAGTGCACTTGCTTTTTGAATGTTCCCTATTTATTTTATTGTCAAAAGCCGAAAATGCCAAACAAATTTTGTTATAAAGCCTTTCCCTGCAAAGAGAAAATAATATCCTATATTTGGAGTCCTGGAAACACTAATCAATTCACCTATTGAAAAAAAAAAAACAGTGAGTGACACAGTCAGGTTCCAAATCAGAGCTGTGAGGTTGGAATTAGCCGTAGATAAGAGAGCCTGGGACTGATATTTTGTTTTCTCAGTCAACTTCGTACCCAGGAGCAGAGAGTAATGTGTATGAACAAAGCTCTTGCAGAGGTTGTAGTTAAAAGAGTGACCCATGTTCATAGAACACTTATTGATGACAAAAAGAATACAATGGAAGACATATCAGAGATTGTGTTGTTTGGAGCAGGACTTCAAATTTCACAGTATAAGAGGAGATATGGTGGTTTTCCTGGCCCAGGTACCAAAGCGATTAGTCATTCAGTATGAGAGAGCTTTTTAGGCTAGCTTACATTATAAGATAATGTGAGGGAAACGGGTGAGATCAAGGCAGATATTCTGGCCAGAGAATTTCCAAGCCATCCGGAGATCTTTTGCAACAAAGAGCAATTGTATGTGGGGGTTGGTGTGGGTGGAGTAGGGGCTGAAGAAGGAAAAGATATGATCCAATTTGTGTTTTTCAGGAAACCCCCTCAAATCATTGTGAAGGTCAGATTAGAGAAGATTCAGCTTGTGGGCAAAGACCCCAGAGAGGAATTCTTCTGAAATAGAGTAGTCAGTCATTGTGACAAACAGAAAAGACAATATTGCTGAATTAGAATTGAGAAGATTTAGTGTCCTGGCAGTGATAGAGACAAGCAAGTAATAACCAGAAAATAAACCAAAGTTTTATTTATTTAAATCCAAGAATTACCTGGAGATATCCATGAAGTCTAGATATAATTACAACCTATGTGTTATGAAACATTTCAAGATAGCCACATCGAGGGTGAAATATGAAGTTTACAGGAGAGGAAATAGGAGCCAACCAGTGAGGCAAAAATGTCACTGTAGACTGAGACCTAGCAGTTGGAGCATACAGCATAGACTTTGTCAATAGAAACTCATATTATGGGAAGATTATGAACTCTAACTGCCAGCTGTAACATTTAGTAGCTTTGACTGTTTTAAATACATTCAGCTTAAAGCCTTGATTTATCAAGATCAGCTTCAGTCCAAAGGTACAGTCTACCCGCCAGTTTGTGCACATGCTCTTTATGTTTTGTGGGAATTCAAAATTCTTACTTAAATGAAAACTTGAAAACAAAATCTAACCAACACAAAACCAAAACCAAACAAACAAAACCACAGTTCTCCAAAACCTTCTTTTTCCTGTTAAATGGTAAATGGATCTGAAAGAGAAAGCTGTTTCTTTTTAGTTCTCTGAGTGGAGAAGATGATAAGGCTGGTGTCGGAGGCAGTGGGATAACCGACCCTTTAGCCCAACTCAGAAATCTAATGCTACTTCTAAGTCTTTCCCTGCTAACATTTACTGAGCACATGGCAGGGAGCCTGCCATAATTCTTGAGACCAAAATTAGCCCAGTGAACATCGATCTTCCTACAGATAGGAAGCTTCTTCATGCGCCAAGAATAAGACAGACTTTGAACCTTCATGTGTTTTCTTATCTTTTCTTAAAGAAACTGTACTAACTTACAGAACTGTCGATTATTTCCATCCTACTGATCGGCATGCCATGTGAACTTCACATAACCACAGCATCCCTTGGAGACAGACTTAAAATATTATGAGTGATGCTGGATCCTGGAAGACAGAGGCAGCAAAGTTATGAAGGACAAATTTTCCAGAATGTTTCTGAATTTACTAAACTTAAACGTCTATATTTAAAAATAAGTTCACTCTTGTGGTTTCAGTTAAGAAATTGTAGCGGTCATTGTCCTTGTTATGTTTCTATTGCTAAGATAAACGCCAGGACCAGAAGTAACTTGGGCAGGAAAGGGTCAGTTTTCTCTAACAGCTCAAAGTCGCTCATAGTCCAGTAGAAGGTAAGGACAAAATTCAAGTCAGAAACCTGGAGGAAGGAATTGAAGACGAGGTCATGGAAGAATGCTTCCTACTGGCTTGCTTGGTCCCCATGGCTTGCTCAGTCTGATGCCTAGGAATGGACCATGGGTGGTACTGCCCAAGAACACTCTGTTCTCCCACATTCATCCTCAGTCAGGAAAATGCCCCCTGTCTAACTCATTCAAATGCCAATCTGTTAAGGGCATTTAAATAAAATTCAAGTTCTCTTTTTCCAGATGATCATGGTCTATGTCAAGTTGATTTATTAATAAAAACTAACCAGGGTAGCCATCACAAGAGAACATCCTAGAAGGACAGGTACTGTAGAGCTAGGAGAGTCAGACCTAGATATTCAATATTGCTACATTTGTCCCTAGTCATGAGTAATGTCCTCAGGACTCCAAGAGAATAAGGCCTATGTGATCATATAGTTCACTAGCTATGCCTCATTAAAAAAAATCTCTTTATTATATACTTAATGCTTCATGGATTTTTCATATTTCTCATTGATAGTCTTAATTGATCTTTCTATCAGTGATACTCTTAACTGATCTTTCTATCAATCCCAAAAGGCAAAAGGTCAGAAATTACTTTGCATATATATACATATATATATATATATGTATACACATGCACACACACACACACACACATACAAAATGAAACTGAGGCTTAGTTATTTCAAGTCAATGAGCATTGGTAATATAAGTAGATAAAGAATACGATTCTAGATACTGGGCTTGTAATCATTAATACAGACCACATACTGTTTTAATTTTTGAAGAAGCAAAGAAGCAATCCTTAGGTGCTACAAGCTTATAGCAAACTGTGCTGGGAAAAGTTTTTCCTCCAAGCATGCAGGGAGGAAGAAATGGAGGATGATGCCGGGCAGGTTCCTGTTCTTTGCTCCATGAATATACCCTGAGTCAACCTCACATGAAACCTGAGATAAATTTTTGCTCATGAAAAAATCTGAAAAAGAGATCTTAAATACAAAATTTCATAAAAACCTAAGGCAAAAAAAGCACTGTTGTTTGCTTTGATAGCTCAGATGAAATCAATACATCTATTAACTCAAAAAGGTGAAAGAGGCAGACTCAGAAAACAAAAACAAAAAAAAGTTAAGGCTGCCTGGAAAAAGGACAGGAAGGAAAGGCCAAAAGGAAACGAACAGTAGCTAATATTGAATCCACAAGAAATCATAACTTTGGGGAGGGGAGGGAACATAACTGGAAGTTCCCACAGGAAATCAAATCCCTGTTCTCCTAGCTGGCATGAGACTTCTACTCTTGCTATATTTTACATTCCTTGAGGGCTCCCTTGGCCTAATGCCCTATGACCTTCCATCTAACACAGCAGAAGTGGAACAGTTTCCTTTGGTATTGAGAAGGAAGCAATAATAGGTGGGGGTCTGTCGCAGGATATCACACAACAGAAAGGAGGTCCCACTCAGCGTCTGTGCCCAGGAAGGTGACATGAGGGCATGGGTCTCACAATGACTTGATTGTCTCTTACTCTTGAGAACAGTGGCCTTTAGTTTCATTTTCCCTGCTCTCTGGAAATACAGCATGCATTTCAATGAGATAGGAGGTTATTGCAAACAAAATTCCAAACTTTTCTTGCCTGAACTTTAAGTTATTTTCTATTTTGTGGAGGGAAGCAATCTAATATTTTGCAGGCAATGCTTTAGTACATGGACACATTCAGCAAGGAGGAGGGGCAGTAAGTGTTAGGGGCTGCAGGGTCTTGATGCCTGTTCTGTAGGAGAAGGACAATACCATCTGCAGGCCTCCCCCAGGCAACAGTCCAAAATAAAGCTCTGGGTTTGAGCAGTCCCTAGGATACAGAGCGCCTTTACTCACATCTTTGTAGTTTGTATCTCCTTGCCTTGGGGACAAACAGCTTGACAATCTTTAGGGATCTCTGGCAATGATCATTCTGTAAGCTAGTATTACAATATCAACAAATATTGTCCTGAATCATTAATTAAATATAATACTATATTGCGTTCTAACAGGGTAAACAAATGAATCACATAAATTATTTAAAATTCAACCAAAGTATTTCTAGCAGCACACCTATGCTACTGGAGACGCTGCAGCTAAACAGGAGTGAAAGAGAATGCTTCTCTTATATTCATGTGCTGCTGTTCTAGAAATGTAGATAAGCATAAATACATTTGATAAGGGACTGTATATGATAAGTATTATGATTACCATTGATACAATCTTGTGATAGTGTAGGTCAGTCAGAACATGATTTCTGCATGGTGACATTAATAACCATTTTGAGAATTTTTTGAATTATGAATGAATTCTTTATGAAATTTTAGATAACTAGAAAACTGGTACCAATACCAGGAAAACAAAATCAGATATGAATAATGGAAAATGGATGAATGTGACCAAAAGTTAAGGCAGGTGAGACTAAAGGTATAGGGAAGAGACTGAGAAATTAGTTGAGATTCCGTAATAATGAACTTCCAACTTTAAACTAAACAAGTGCTGTTTATTCTAAACACTAAGAAGTGGATATTTTACAACAGAGGATTGGCAGTGAGTCTAGCAATAGTGTGTTGTGTGTATTGGAAAGGGAAATCAATAAGATGACCAACAGAATAGAGAGGAGCAAAGTTAAAAGGTCAATACTAAGTAGCAGAAATAGAAAATCGAAATGGTTATATGCAAGAGTCATTGTGGGGACAATTGCAGCCCTCAGAGTTCCTTGTATGCCAAACAAATCAAAGTGTGTCAGCTAGGACGTGGTGATGAGTATACAGAGGACTAAGTTGTGAGGAATGAAGCTACATTCCAGAGAAGGGAAATGGAGTATCCCACTATTATTTCCCCCATTCAAAAGCCTCCTTAGGTTGGGTGTATATGTGCAAACTTGATTGGATATGTGTGGAAAATGACTAAATTAACATCCCATTATGTTTTCAACAACTAATCTACGTCCCTGAGACTCAATATTAACAAACTTAAACCTAACCTTGACAAAAATGATACCTGAAGTTTAAATTTCTTGTTCAGCTCCCTTGCATGCAAAAGAGAATCTTTTCAAATAAAGTATTTTCCTCAAGAGTACAGAATTAAGGAATGTTTCATAGGATATTTACCCCTAAAATGACTGTGTTCTGAGATATGGCATTCTGATATTTGAATTGTGTTCTATGTTCATAAGTCAGAAGCAGAAAGGTTTACACACACTTCTAGGTGTTAGTGAAACAAGGCTCAGATTCATTTTTATATTTCAAGTTTTGATGCTCAGGTATGTTTTATAAAAATATTACATAAATTTTATGACCGGGCACATTTTATGAAATACACTATCCTTAGAATAAATACTATGTTTACAACTTCAATTGAATACCTAATGAAGGTAGCCATTAAATAAAGTAATAGATTAAGCAGTTTATAAATAATCATCTTAAAGCTGTGGGTGAGTAATTGATTATAGCATAAATCACTCTTCCCTTTTTGAAAATCCTCTATGTCCTCCAAAATGACTGTAGTTCTCACAAAGCCAGAAATAATAATAATGCATGCCTGTCAAGAATTTATTACTCACACATCTCAACAGATGAGTAATAATGCAAATGACTAAATCATCCAGGTTCTATAGACCCTCTGATCTATGACCCTATGTCCTACACTCAAGGTGCATCTATTGCATTAAGAATTTTAGAGTAGCCCAATTTAAAACAAATAAAATAAATAGCTGTATAGGGTATGTTGTTTTGGAATGAACTTTCTGACTTTTATAGCTAAAATAATCAGAACAAAGGTATGAAAAGTACCTCTTCATAGTCAAAGCCCCACATCATAGATTAGACTTTTAAAGATTGTTGGCTGAGATTTCTGTCCTGCCCAGTCCTGCAGCCTTTCAGTCCCAAAGAAATATACAGAGGTCTATATTAATCATAAACTGGTTGACCTATTAGCTCAGGTTTTTTGTTAATTAATTCTTACATCTTAACCCGTAATACTTTTCTGTGTTAGTCATGTGGCTTGGTATCTTTCATCAGCTAGGTATTCTCATCTGCATTTTCTGCATCTGGCTGATGACTGCGAACTGAATCTTCCCTCTTCCCAGAATTCTCCTGTTCTCATTGCCCTGCCTATACTTCCTGCCTGGCTACTGGCCAACGAGGGGGTGGAGTGTGGATGTAAGGGGAGATGGGTAGAGAGAAGGGAGAAGGGGAGGATTCGGGAAAGCTTGGGGGAATGGGATGGGTGGGATGGAGGAAGGATGGATATGGGAGCAGGGAAGTAAATATCTTAATTAAGGGAGCCATTTTAGGGTTTGCAAGAGACTTGATTCTAGAGGGGTTCCCAGGTCCAAGGAGAGGTCCCCAGATTGTTCCATGGACAGCAGAGGAGAGGGTGCATGAACTGCCCTTGTCCCATAGCCATACTGATGAATATCTTGCATATCACCATAGAACCTTCATCTGGCGATGGATGGAGATAGAGACAGATCCCACATTGGAGCACTGGACTTAGCTCCGTGGTCCAAATGAGGAGCAAAAGGAGGGAGAATGTGAGCAAGGAAGTCAGGATCACAAGGGGTGCGTCCACCCACTGAGACAGTGAGACTGATCTAATGGGAGCTCATCAAGGCCAGCAGGACTGGGAGTGATGGAGCATGTGATCAAAATGGACACTCTGAACGTGGCTGGCAATGAAGGCTGACTGAGAAGCCAAGGACAACGGCACTGGCTTTTTATTTTACTGCATGAGCTGGCTTTGTGGGAGCCTGGTTTGTTTGGATGCTCATCTTTATTGACCTGTATGGAGGGGGGAGGACCTTGGACTTCCCACGGGGCAGGGAACCCTACTGCTCTTAAGACTAGGGAGGAGGGGAAGGGAGGAGGGGGAGAGAAAAGGGAGGCGGGGAGGATGTGGAAATTTTTAAAAAATAAATAAATAAATTTAAAAAATAATACAAGTGACAGGATAAAAGATCATTGTTCCACACCATGAGATGGATACACTAAAGTACGATAGTCACATTTTAAAATGTAACTAGTCATCAGATAAATGAATAACAAAAGACAAAAATGCTAGTTTTTTTTCAATTTAAGAAAAATTCTTGAGCGGGCTTTGTGGCATGGTTCGTAGAGTGTCTTAACAACCTAAATTCAACCTTAAAGAACATGTGGGTGGTATCAGCTTGTGACTACAGGGCTTGGCAAGTACATAAGGTACTTCTTCACCATTGTGCCTAGATGAGTTCTAGGTGAATTAGAAACCCTCTCTCTTTCTCTCAAAATAAAAGCAAGCAAGCAAGGAAGCAAACAAGAAAGAAAGGTAAAAAGAAAGAAAGAAAGAAAAAAAGAAGTAAATAAGGGAGAAGAAAAAGGGTGGCAAGAAGAAAAAAGGATCAGAAGAATGACACCAGAGTTTCGCTTCTTCCACAGACATGTGCACACACCCCTATACACATAATATATATATAATATATTTATGTGTGTGTATATATATATATTCACAAGTCCCACACACATTTGCACACTCAAAAATACACACATATAATTGTTACTAATATATCTTAATTCAACATCTTTCCTACAGAAAATGCTTATATTTATTGTGATTTCACAATTTAAAAATATTTGTTACATGCAATCAGTACATATTGTCTCTAAACATTGTCTGGATGAAGGTGCACGTCCATTCTTACTGCATATATGATATTAAAGGTCTGAATATATCCCATGACTGATTACCCAGATGGTTAGAATCAAACATGTTAGTTTAAAATAAATCGTATTCAAACTTCTTTAATATCTACCTTATTGAGTAGAAATATTTCTAAAGACAAAAGGTAGTAGAAACATAATCTTATTCAAATACTTCATTCTGTTATCTAATTGTTTTATCTTGTTTTGCTGTTCATTTGTGTCCAAGAACCATTGATGGAGGAGGGTCATCTGTCTATGTGTTACTTTTATTGGTTAATTGATAAAGAAACTGCTTGGCCTGATAGGTCAGAACATAGGTGGGTAGAGTAGACAGAACAGAATGCTGGGAAGAAGGCAATGAGGCAGTCACCATGACTTTCCTCTCTGAGACAGATGCAGGTTAGGATCTTTCCTGGTAAGCCACCACCTCATGGTGCTACACAGATTACTAAACATGGGTGAAAGCAAGATGTGAGAATTAGCCAGTAAGAGGCTGAAACTAATGGGCCAGGCAGTGTTTAAAAGAATACAGTTTCGGTGTAATTATTTTGGGTAAAGCTATCCGGGGATCTGGGCGGTGGAACACAGCCCACCGCTCCCTTTTACTACAAGCCATCATTGTCCAGGGATGGGTTGGGGAGTTGCCAGGAGCAGCTTTGTATCATCTATGTGCCAATGACTTGAATCTACAAAGATTAGCATGCCCCACTTTCTTCCATATAATATAAAACACTTTCTTTTCAGGTAAGGAGAGAAGAATAGTCTATAACAATGGGCACACAGTCTATATTTTCTCATAATAACCAACTTCATTTTCTGGTTAAATCCAAGGGAAAGATAAAATTTGGGGATCAAAATGTTTAGAAACCCATGTCCCATTTTATTTTGTTCGGTTTATTTACTTCTACATTGTTTTTGTTGTTGCTTGTTGTAGTTTGTTTGAAACACAGCATCTCTATGTAGTCCTGGGTGTCCTGGAGCTAGCTATGTAGACCAAACTGGCAGCTAATTCTCAGAGACAAACCTGCCTCTGCCTCTTGAGTGCAGGGATTAAAGGCATACACCACCACTACAACCAACACTGTGTCCTATTTCTAAGTGGAGACTAGGGAAGTGTTTTGGAAATCTTATATGGTTTCCCATTCTGTTACTACTAAATAGAATGGAAGCCACAGATACTAAGAACACTGAGTGTCCCAGAGCTTAGCAATGGCACAAGAAGAAAAAGTGGTTCTTTTAGATGCCACTATTCAAGTAGGGATACAATCAGGACATGACTCACAATTAGTTTCTTCTCGCCTGGAATAAGTATGATCCCAAGTACTCCATAGTATAAGTTAAATTAAATAACACAGATTCCCTTCTGTATTCTGTGAATACCATTGGTGAATAAAGAAACTGCCTTGGCCTGTTGATAGGACAGAACTTAGGTAAGCAGGGAAAACTAAACTGAATGCTGGGAGAAAGGAGGCAGTGGCAGAGAGAAGCCATGTAGCCCTGCCCGAGACAGACACCAGTTGGAACCTTGCCATTAAGCCACAGCCACATGGTGACATACAGATTACTAGAAATGGGTTAAATTATGATGTAAGAGTTATCCAGTAAGAAGCTAGAGCTAATGGGCCAAGCAGTAATTTAATTAATATAGTTTCTCTGTGATTATTTTGGGGCTGAACAGCCAGAAACAAAGAAATGGCCTCCCTTTGACAGTTAAATACAGAACACAGGTCAGTATTATATCCAATAAAAAGAGGTAATTCATAATTAAAAATAATCATCCCTCTGTTACCTATGAACAAGTAATAGTGACTAAATCTTCAGTTTTTCTTCTCAAAGACTATAGTTTATCATCAACTCAGAAAAGATCACAAGAAAGATTAATTATTCTGCCTGGCAAGATAGCTCAATAGATAAAGGTACTATAAACTTTAAGCTAGATCTCTGGAACCCACATGGTGGAAAGAGAGGACCAATGCCACACAGTCTGAAGTGACTTGCTTGCCACCACCCATGCACAAATGAATAAATAAAGCAAAAACATTTTTAAAAGAAAGATTAATATTTTTAGCCAAAATGGTTTAATATTTCTGGAAATTTCTAAGTTTTTCTAGTCATACGTTCAGTAAAATATCAGACTAAATGGAGTATCAAATTAAGTAGTAAAGAGAATGAAAGCTTCTGAGAAGCTTGTCCTCCTAATCTTAGCATGAGTTTTGTATCATGATAAAATTAATGCTGATGTTAAAAAAAGAGCATAACCATATTTCACTAAACATTTTATCTTTTCGCATGCTAGTCTTGTCTGTGTCAGAAACCACAATCGTCATATTATATATAATATATTATATCATATTGTGTTATATTAAATATTGTTGTATAGTTAACCACACATAGGTTGCTGTTTTAATCTGCTGGTGACACTGTGTCATTCTGTTTGATAAGCCATGTGGATTTGGGAGGTAATTAATGAGTTAGGTCATATGTACAAAATGCATTGTTTGTGTAGAAATTAAATTGAGGAAGTAACCTTTTTCCTTCCTCGTTTCTCTGAATTTGTGGAAATCAGGAGGTGTGCCAAGAGACTTGTCTGCTAGATAATTTCAGACCCCAGGACATTGACAGTCAACACTTTCATCATACTTAAATCATTTACTTAGTTGATACTGTGATTTACTATGATATAAATGCAGTTGATTCTCTCTAACATACATGTTAAAATTTAATCCCTTCTGGGGATATTAAGAGAAAAGACAAGGGGGCACCTTAAAGAAGAGTTTAGAGCTTGTTTTCATGAATGGACACGTCGATTCATGTCATTAACAGATTTTCAGGTAATGGATTTTGTTGTAAGAAGGTCTCCTCCTCAGTCATCCCCAGCACTCCCTGTCCTTGGAGTACTGCTCTGTGTTTTCTTTACCAGCAAGAAGAACCATCATCAGAAGTAATTCCGTGACCTCAGGCCATAGTTATAAGCCATACTAAACCTTTTCTCTTTATAACTTGCACAGTATTTGGTATTATGTTATCAGTAATATCAATGACAAAAAAAATAGACTAGAATGCCTGATGGTCTTTCCTTGATAAAGTTTCTCTTTCATGGATTTATGAAATGTGCTAATGAATTGCTATCCCATTTGACTCACCAGAATAAAATTAGAATATTGAATCAGGCATTAATTCACTAACCCATTTTCTGCTATTGTATTGGATCATATCTCAATCTACACCTCTTTCAGTTTCTATGTTCCGTGTTGAAAGAGTCTGTTTATTATTTGTATAGGAATAATCCAGTGAAATAGAAAAATACAGAGTTTTATATCATGAAGAGCATCTCAGTGGTATACCAGGATTTCTGTTGCATCTCATATTGACAAAAATTCAAATGAACTCAGTGTTAACTTCAGCTAATAAATATGATTGCTTCATTTCTAAGGAGCTACTTATGTAACGTATACTCCAAGGATTTAGATAGAAAGCAGTCTTGACCTAAGGAGGGTGCAGTGTTTGTTCTCAAAACTCCCTCCACAACCAACTATCTGGGCAAAAACTAGACAAAAAAAATGAATAAATAAAAATACAATAACAAAAGCAAGACTCACCAGATAATGAAAGCCATTGTTCATTGATTTATGAACAGCAGAAAAACTGCCATTATGATGGCTCATGGAACAGGGCTGTGGTCTCATGGCCTCCGTGGGTAATGCGGTGGCAGATGTTTGAATTACAGTCTTTCGAGCTTCCCTCAGTCCTCTGTCTGTGTCTCAGGGATTACTGTGTTCCCAGCAACTTATTTCAGGACACAGAGCAAATGCTTATTTTTCCCTCCTGCACAGACTGAGAACAAGTCATAACACCTTTCCAGAACATAACATGCCTATATAAATAACCAAATGTAGCTTCTGTTTCCTCAAAATAGATAACTTTACAAGGTGCACATTTATTACACAGACAGAAAGCAAAAACAAGTACACATTATAATTAGCCTCCTTATTTCTTATGCCCAAGAAAATCTTGATTGAGTGGCCTTGATTATTTCCTTTTTCTCTTAGACAGCCCATGCACATTGTAAATGGACTGTTTTCATCCTGACTATCTTTTCACATGAAAACTCCCTCTTCCTTTGAGATCTTTTTGTAAAAAGCTTTTTTTCCCCACCAGTAATAAAGTGCAGGAGCCTTTTGTTCATTTCCCTTTCGTGTTCAGAAAGGACCTCAGGAGACTCCTTTAAAGGAAATTGGGTGCACAATCATAGAAACAATTCTATCAGAACACAAATGCTGACGAAATCATTCTGGTGGAGGTCTTTTGAAAAAAAAAACTTTCCATTCGGCATGCTTGAGAGCGATTAGGGATGATTGCTTCGCTATCTATGGATTCAGACCTTAAACTGTCTTGCAGTTCAACCAAGATTCTATGTGTTTTGTGATCTTTTTTTGCATTTGTGTTGGGGAATGGGAGTTCAATTCATAAGGAATAGATAACCAAGTGGCCTTGTTGTACAAGTGTGGTGTACTTTCTGTGACTCCCCTAATCCCATGGAAGTGTTTTCTGAGCAAATTAAAGGGAGCTAACCCAGTTGCCTGCAAGTACCCCACCTCACTGTAGATGCTTGGGGTACAGACTGTTATAGCTTTACAAAGGACTAGGAACATATTGCTCTTGTTTTAATTGAAAAATTAAATTCAGATGGAATGGTCCTATCCTAATACAATGACAGATCTTGGGATAAAATAAGTTCATTTAATTTTGGATAGTTAAGATTTCTGTGTTCCTTTCTGCCCACAAATAATTGAAGTCAGACTGACATTCCCTTCATTGACCACATGTGTCTCCTACTATGGTGAGAAATGAATTTCTATTTTGCATTCAATATTAGTCAGAAGTATACACCGTTCTGGTCTACTAAGTTGAATTTCACTCACCACCCACATACCCAAAACCACAGAGTAAGTTAAAACCTCTATCCAGGATGAAAGGGTTTTTCAATAATTTGTTAAGGCTTTTCTTATATTTTTTTTGTGTGTGTGAAAGAAAGCTTATTGAAGCAAAGGAGGAATTACACTGTTTCAGAGAGCAAAAGACAAATAAAAATGCTTGAAGACATTTTAGACTGTATATAGTTATTGTTCTAAAATTGGCACAACAGCCTGTGGGTGTTAAGGGGAGCAAGAAAATTCTTTATGTCTGACACAGAAAAGGGTAATTCAATCTTTCTTAGAAATTATGTTGTCAGTGTGTGAGTGTGTGTTTATGTGTATGTGTATACAATTTCATGCACATGAAAATTGTACTCCCTTTAGTAAAAGGAAAAGTTGACCCATTTGTTGATGTAACCCACTCAATGGAAGTGACCCATGTTATCCTCCCATATTCTCATTGTCTGCTATGATGCTTCATGATCCACTATATGTTGAATATTTAATATTAACAAAGAATGTATTGGATATCTGATTTATGGAAACTCTAAATGGTAACTATCAGTGTTTGAAATTTTATTGATATTTATAATTTCCTGAGTCTGTGGCCCTCTTTGATGTGCATGCTTTCCTTGCTTATGATTTCCAAATTTAATCTTTTATAAAGTTAGTAAACTTTGCAAAGATGGTCTCTGTTGATATGGAACTATATATCTTTGATTCTAATGCACTCAACCATTCCAGGAAAGCAGTTTTGCTGGCATAAAAACCATGATAATGGGATGTATTTGTGCTAGAAGCTAGAAACTGAGCCTAGGAAGGCAACAGCACAGGACCATTTCCTTCCTCTGGAATGCATACATTTGGACCAACCTACTGGGTCTTATCTGTTGTACATTTAACAGCAAATTCCAAGTTAAAGACACTGTATTTGGATGTGTTTAAAGAATCAAATGACCACACCCTGGGGTTTGAATTCCTATGAATTACTGATAGTGTCTGAAGTTGTGTCTCGATGGTTTGCTAAGTTCCAGGTGCACTGGTTGTTGACTGAGAGCCTTGTTTGTTTCCAAAGATAAGGCAGAGGAGTGGTGTACGTATCTTACAGGTTCTTTTCTTTTGGGGGGGGGGGGGTTGTGATTTTTTTTTATTTGTTTGTTTATAAAAATTTCCACTTCCTCCCCTCCTTCCCATACCCTCCCATTCCTCCCACTCCCTATCCTCCCCCCCAACTCTCTCTCCTCCTCCCTCTCCAGTCCTAAGAGAAGTCAGGGTTTCCTGCCCTGTGGGAAGTTCAAGTTCCTCCCTGCTCCCTCCAGGTCTAGAAAGGCGAGCATCCATACAGACTGGATCCCAAAAAGCCAGTACATGCAGACGAAACAAGACCCAGTGCCATTGTCAATGGCTTCTCAGTCAGCCTCCATGTCAGCCACATTCAGAGAATCCGGTTTGATCACAGGTTCTTTTCTTTCAGCAAAGTTTCATTTTGCTAACAGTTATTTGATAACTTGGGAACGATGTTATACCAATCAGTATACATCTCGGTAATGAAGAACAATCAAGTTCTTGTAAATGAGGTTGTGTTCAAGTCGTTGCCCTGGCCTATCATCCCACCAGACAAGACTCAATGTGATTCTTGGGTCCAGTTTCTAGGTGGCTCATTTTTTTTTTCTGGAAAATCAGAGTAAGATACTTGGGAAGGCTTTGGTCCCTCCTTACATTTAAACTGATAATGATTGTGCTCTTATTATTAATAAGATCATGTCAAATTTCCTTCATGTGGGAAATAGGAATATCAAAGAAGTACAGAAGATGCATAATTCATGTTTTTATGACCTACCATTCAAAGCCATCTGAGATAATATGTTAATTGGAAAGAAGTCCCCAAATCTGGTCCATGTTCACATAAAGGGAGATTGGAGTCTACTTTTGGAAGAGAGGAGGGGTGTGTTAAAATTTGTAAACCCATTTTACAGTTAACATTCTGCCAGTTTTGATTGTTTTCACACAGAAAGTTTCTGTAGATTTCTGTTTCTTCTAGTTTTTCTCTTTTCTAATTCAGACCCTCAAAATATATTGTTCCTTGAGTAAGTTTTCATAGTCTATAACACCTGGGGAACAATTTCATAATGTATCAGGTAGTCTTGCTGAAATTTAACAATGTCACCTTCTGCCTAAAAATTCATAATTTATTCTTTATAACAAAATTTTATAAAGGCCAAAGCAAATTAACCTAATATGAATAGGCCTTTCTGTCTCAAACCCACTAGGACATTGAAATCTTTTCTTTCTTTTCTTTAAATTATACTGAAATTTTGTAATTGTTTGAACATGTAGCATCTCAGATACTATTAACCTCAGTATGCCAGAGGTCATACTTTTTCTCTGGAAGCACATGTAGGCAATACCTTTGACTTTAGTCCTTCTAGTTCTCTCATGACTATTATAATCTGCTGTAAGGAGAAAAGAAGATTTAATCATCCTGGTGAATAAATGGGATTCCAATAGACAAGCCATGTTTCACAGAGATATGGATCTTGTCTAGTATATAATATCAAGCCTGATATAGAAAAACAACACAATTCTTCATATAAAAGATGGCCAAAAAACGTTATAGGAAGCATTCGGTTACAGTCTTAGTTAGAGTTTCTATTGCTGTGAAAAGACAACATGACCCTGACAACTCTTATAAAGGAAAATGTTTAATTGTGATGGCTTACATTTTCAGAGGTTTAGTCTATTATCATCATGGCAGGACATGGCAGCGTGCAGGCAAACATAGTGTGCTGGAGAAGGAGCTGAGAGTGAGAAAGAAGCTAGTTAATATAAAAAGTGTGCTTCAGAAGACCAAGTACTCATGACCATGGTGAGCTATATATTTCCATCAATACACTGATGGAAATGGAGAAACACTGTAATGATATTCAGAGTCCCAACCAATAAAAGTCACTCTCAGGAAACACTGTAAATTCCTATCAACAGCAAGAATGTGGAGGTATACACAAAAGATGTCTAGCATTTGAAAATGTATGAGTATATGAGCCAGAGGCTTGGAATGTGTGGGTAGATAGGCAGGAAGGCTAAAACATAGATATAGATGGATCAATAGAAAACAGATAAGTGGATGATAATGATGATAGATAGATAGATAGATAGAAAGATAGATAGATAGATAGATGATAGATAATAGAAGGATCATCCCACTCCTTGTGTTTACCTACTAAATGGTTCCAAATATTTTCGATACCTGCTTTATTCTAATTCTTTCAATTGAATGAAGACAATTTTTCTTTTATATTTTCTAACTTTTTCAGCTGAGTTTGCAAGTATGCATCTTGGATATGTTGTTCATGAATTAGATTAAGCTATAGGTAAATATTATATGTATCTTTTTATTTGAAAAAATGTGCCAGGAATATGATTATATTATGTGCACACATAAGGGTAATAATACAGGCAGTATAAACTCACATAGTAAAAACATTTTATTTTCAAATTTTGGATTTTACTATATTTTCTGAAATGTATTACTTAACTAACTGAAACCCCAACAAATAATCATTCATCTTACCCTTAACAAATCAACGTCTAAACATTTAATTTATGCTGTTAATAGAAGCCAGCAAGTCTATCAAAGGAGAGTTTAATTAGATACCATGAAATCTTAAGAAGGTATTTGCTGTAATTTTTTACAAACTCCATACCACAAATACACTGTTTGGCTTCAAAGATCAAAGTCATTCTTATGTTTTACTCAAATCCTTTAGTTTCCCTACAAAACAGTTTTTAAATTGACAAATGGTTTTCATTTAGAAACTTTAAATATTTTTGAAAATTGTTTCATATAAATCAGAGTAGTAATTTTCCATACTGAACTAAATGTTAAGGATTGACATCACCATTATAAAGCGGTATTATTATTAGATAAATATAAAGCAAATATTAGCTTTGGAGATTTTGTACAGAAATCACATAAATAGAAACCTGGTGTCAAAAGGTTTGTAAATACGTTTTTATGCAGCTAGACATTTTCCTCAGGGGAAGAACGTATGAGTGCTTCTAATGCTAATTGCTCAGAAAGTGCTATGTGCGTGTACTCAAACTTGCTATGTGTGTACAGGTGTGCCTAATTATAAAATTACACTTATTTAATACATTGAAATATAACTCTGTAAAGCAAGTGAAATGTTTATTGTTCTTAAAATAGGCGAATCATAACCTTAACACAAAACAAGGCCAGAAGGGTGACTGATGTCTATCATCCCAAAAATGGGTATGCCTAGTCTAAACTGCTAACCATGTCTACCTACACTGCCGCTAAACTAGCCATGACAAAACCCAAAGTCGCCATTGCGATGGTTGCCAAGTCTGCTTTATTTTTCCTGTTGCCCCATGGTGAGACTTGACTAAGACATCCTACAATTCACCTTTGTTCATTTCTTCTTCTTGCCGCTTTATTTTTTTAAACTTCTTTTTAACAGTCTGTTACACACATACACACGGCTTTCTGGTCGGCGACACTCATTAGACTGACTTCTATGTAGCTTACTGTCCCAGAAAAGCTTCTGTAGTTGCTAAAACTGCTCTTGGGAAAGAGCTCTGTACATGAATTTGACCGCTCCCTGAGCTTAGCAAACTTTCCCATTTCTTTCCCTCCACGTCCCCAGTCTTAGAACTTATTTTTCACTTTGCAGCACAGTTGACCTTCTTTTCTGTTCCCCACCGAGCTCAAAAGCTTGAAGCTAAAATAATAATTTTTCTCACCACGCAAAACAACAAACCAACAAAAAAGCTCAAGTGGGTAAACTATAATGCCATACAAAGTGCTATTTAGAAAAAAAAAATCCAGGAATGTTTTCTGTGCTTAAAATTACTGTGACAGAAACAAATGATTTCTGCCCTGATTGAAGTTTTTAAATGCATGGAAGTGTCTTTAAGCCAGGGTTTCTGGTTTGAAATGCAAAACAGCAGTCGTTGCAACATGTGTTTGTTATAAATATAAGGATGAGAGTGCGCGCTTGTGGGAGGTCTTGATTGTTTTTCTTCACTGAGAGCATTAACAGTTCGGTAAGAGACCTGCCTGAGCAGGTGGGATTTCAGTGTACCCAATTTGAAAGGAATTCAGTTCCTGGGCTAAATTAGAGCATCATTAAAAAAGAAGCATGCTATCCTTCAGTAGAAAGTTAAACTCCATCTTATGACAAAAAAAAAATCACTGTTTGGCGTGTGTTGTATTTATGAGCACCAGAAGCTTCTGGAAGAAATGAAGGACAGAGCATTTGAGGCTCCTATTAGGCAACATGTACAGTCTCCCTACTTCCAGAAAATTGAAAATGATAGCACTGATGTAGAAGTTTAGTCCATATTTTCCCTTCCACTGATACCTATTAAAAATGCATACCTATTATTTGTATGTACATTTAAAAAAGACTTAGATAATTTGGACGCACTTCCCTATGCATTAATAAAAAGCTATGGGAGACAATGAAATTCTCATTTCAAATGGAAAATGTCAGAGCCATTTCAGATAAGCTTCCACAAAGCCTCAGAAGGTTTGTTTCTGGTTTGTTGAAAGGACTGCCAGTGTACTTGGTAGAACTTTGGTGACCAAGCTGGATGGTGAAGAGATACAGACTTACCAAGAATGAAACAGATCAAGAAGCAAAATATAAACCCTGGAGTAATTAGAGACAGAGGCAAAGGCTAGATGATGGAGTGAATTGATTTTGTGTCATTACCCACTTTCTGAAATTCCCTCAGAAAGTCATTCAATGGTCAAGTGCATTAGGAAAGTACAATTCTGTGTCTTTATTAAAGATTTCCAATGTAAAATATCATAGATTTTGGCATCTCCAAGAAATTTTACTTTATTTAATTCAAGTGCTCTGTGAAATATCTTCAAATATATTCAAACAGAAACCTTGAAAATAAAGTATGAACCATTACAAAGGGATTTCCAGGCTGAAGTGGTGGATCAGTGATTAAAAGAACTTGCTCTTCTTTCAGAGGAATTGAATTTCATTACCAGCATGGCTCTCAACCACCTTTAGGAATTCAGTGTTCTCTTTTCGCATCACAGGCACTTGCATCCATGTGTGTACATGCACACATACACATACATTCTAACACACATGCAAACACAAATAAAACTTTAAAAAGGATATTGGATCGTATCTGTGGATGTTTGCTTCCAGATGTGGAGTAAGGGGAACACTCATCCATTGCTGGTGGGAATGCAAACTTGTGCAACCACTTTGAAAATCAGTGTGGCAGTTTCTCAAGAAACTGGGAGTCAACCTACCTCAGGATCCAGCAATTCCATTCTTGGGAATATACCCAAGAGATACCCAATCATACTACAAAAGCATTTGTTCAACTATTTTCATAGAAGCACCATTTGTAATAGCCAGAACCTTGAAACAACCTAGCTGCCCCTCAATGGAAAAATGGATAAAGAAGGTGTGGCACATATACACATTAGTGTACTACTCAGCGGTAAAAAACAATGACATCTTGAATTTTGCATGCAAATGGATGGAAATATAAAACACTTTACTGAGTGAGATAATCCAGACCCAAAAAGATGAATATTGTATGTACTCACTCATTAGTGAATTCTAATCATAAAAAAAACATTGCGCTTATAGTTCACAATCCTAGAGAAGTAAATAATAAGGTGAATCCAAAGAAAAACATATATTTATCCTCCTGGATATTGGAAGTAGACAAGATCACCGGGTAAAAGTTGGGAGCACAGGGGTGGGGGTGGGGTGGGAGAAAGGGGAGAGGGGGACAGAGAAGGGAGAAGAGGAGGACTGGGGAGAGCTTGGGGGAATGGAATGGTTGAGATGGAGAAAGGGTAGATATGGGAGCTGGGAAGATACCTTAATTAAGGGAGCCATTTTAGAGTTGACAAGAGATTTGGCTCTAGAGGGGTTCCCAGGTGTCCAAGGGGATGTCACCAGCTAGGACCTTGGGCAACAGAGGAGAGGGTGCCTGAACTGCCCTTCTCCCATAGCCACACTTGCATATCACCATAGAACTTTCATCTGGCGATGGATGGAGATAGAGACAGAGACTCACATTGGAGCACTGGACTGAGCTGCCAAGGCCCAGATGAAGAGCAAAAGGAAGAAGAGCATGAGCAAGGAAGTCAGGACCGCAAGGGGTGCGCCCACCCACTGAGACGGTGTGACTGATATAATGAGAGCTCACCAAGACCAGCTGGACTGGGACTGAACGAGCATGTGATCAGATCGGACTCTCTGAACGTGACTGACAATTTGGACAGACTGAGAAGCCAATGATAATGGCGCTGGGTTCTGATTCTACTGCATGTACTGGCTTTTTGGGAGCCTAGTCTGCCTGGATGCACACTTTCCTAGACCTGGATGGAGGGGGGAAGGCCTTGGACTTCACAGGGCAGGGTACCCTGACTTCTCATAGGACTGGAGAGGAATGGGGGAGGAGGAGTGAGGGGAGTGGTAGAAAAATGGGAGGAAGAGAGGAAGTGGACATTTTTTAATAAATAAATAAATAAATAAAAAGAAAAAAAAGGTATTGGAAAGAGTGTTGAACTTCTAATAGAAACTTAGAGTGCAGTTGGACAACACAGAGATTTCATCTTTCAGTATCGCGATAACCCCCTCCAGTCCTCAGAATTGTCAATGACTACTGATGGAAGTATCCCTATCTTTTCCTGTCAGCTCTAGTTGAGTTTCCTTGATTTCTACTTTACCCTATTTCATTCATGAAAAGATATTAGGAGAGGATTTCTCATGTTCATTATAGCTGTATTTTAATCAAATGACTTCTTCACTCCATACCCAATGGTGACTGCTGCTATTTTGCAATCCAATGCAGCATAACTCTTTAAATGGCAATTTTACTCTTATTAACTCACTTCATGTATAATTTATTTCCACATCCCTCAGAGCCCTCTTTCCTCCCTAGAACTGCAATGAAGCATCTAGGTCAATGGTGTCCTTCGTACATTGCCTTCATCAAAATTTTTCCAGGATTTGATATATTTGTTTACTCTCTGTACTTTGCTTTCATGTTTTCTGTCGGGTCTTCCACTTTCTAGTCATCCTTCTTTCCTCTCGAATGATTCTTTATTTTACAGTATCTATTGAAATACTGAAATGAACCATGTGTCTTGTATGAACTCTTTTATGCATTCACTCCCACCATTTTAAATCTGCCTGTTGATTGTTGATTACTAATAAACTTCTGTGTCCCCTTACCCCCACAGAGTACTGCTCGTCCTGTTTCTTGACATTTCCAATAAGTCTCTATCTGACATTTTAAATTGAGAATGTTCACAGACTATCCTCATTTTACTTTATTTCTGTATTAATAAATGGTGTTGGCATCCACACAGCAGTTTGAGTCAAAATCCTGCCATTCCAAGTTCATTTCCTCTTCAAAACATAACTTTCTTCTGTTAATAAGTTAATTATTAAAACTATATACCTCTCTTTAATATTCCTTCAGAAAAATGTTTTTAATGCTTTGAGCTGAATTTCATTACTCTTAGGGATTATCCTGATGTTATACCTTGGTTGTAGATACATATTCTTAAGATGCTATAACTTACTGAATTCTACAAATAATAGCCAACATATTCAGATATGATCATATAGATACTAAATCATGTAGCATGTGACTTGAGTTCTATTATATTCTTGGCAGCAAACTAATCACCCTCTTTGCTGTTTTTCAAGCCTACATTCTGGATTGTAGTATCTAGCTTCATGTACATACAGCATGTAGCAACAATGTTCACAACATCTTACCTCTGAAGAAATTGGCAGGTGCAGTTTCCACAAGATTGTATCTGGTTTTGTTGAAGCTTCTTTCCCTCTTGAACCTATACCATACTCCTTGTATTCCTTTTTATCACAATATTAAATGCAGTATTTTAACCATACTTCATTTCCTCTTATGTATCTCAAGTAGTTTCTCTAGGATGAATTATAATATACCTGCCCTCCTTCTGCTGCAATCCTACATATTAGGATAACTTGTAAACATGCACCATGGGCTGAAAAGCTTTTATACAAGTGTGACATGTAAATCCCAATGTTATGACTATAAGCCTTGAAAAATCAATGGTCTTTGACAAGAAGGTTTATTTCTTTTAAAGCAAAGTAAAATTTAATAGAAATATATGATATTATCTAGAAAAGTAAAGCTCTTTAACCATCAAACCAAGTTTATCAACTAAGTACTGTAGCTCAGTAATTTGAGGTTTTACTTCCTAAAATAATAATTGAAAAGATAAATCAGGCAGGACAGAGAGGAGCGGTTTTCTCGGCTGCTACATTCTGTTGATTGTGGCCTATGGGTGTGAAAATGATTATAGACTCTATGAAAAAGTAAAGTGTGTGGAGGGGGGGAGGACCTTGGACTTCCTGCAGAGCAGGGAACCCTGACTACTCTTCAGACTGGAGAGAGAGGGGGAGGGAGAGTGGGGGGAGGGGGAGGGAAATGGGAGGAGGTGAAAATTTTTAATAAAAAAAAAAAAACGAGAAAAGAAAATGTAAAGTCCCATAAACTCCACAGAGAAACTATTTGTACTTGGAATAAGAAGTGATAACCATTCTACAGAATTCTAGAATGTCTTTAAATCCATTGATTTGTAAGCACTTTTGGAACATAAATGATCACTGATGGAAGTGATTGGATATACCTGTGCTCTTCAAAAGACTTTTCAATAAAATATTTAAACTGCTGAATGTGGCTGACATGGGGGCTAACTGAGCCCCCAAAGTCCAAATGAAGACTGAGAAGCCATTGACAATGGCACTGGGTCTTGTTTCGTCTGCATGGACTGGCTTTTTGGGATCCTGGCCTGTTTGGATGCTCACCTTCCTGGACCCGGAGGGAGCGGGGAGGAACTTGGATTCCCCACAGGACAGGAAACCCTGACTGCTCTTGGGAATGGTGAGGGAGGAGAGGGAGTGGGGGGAGCGGGAGGGTATTGGGAGGAGGGGAGGAAGTGGAAAGAATGTTTTCAGATACTTGAATAAACAAAAAAACAAAAAAAAACCAAAAACAACAACAAAAAATAACAATAGAGTATAAATAAAGTCAAAAGATTTCTAAAAAAAATATTTAAACTGATCTTATTATTGTCTCTGGTCTTGGAGCAAATTCTGTTTCATAAAAATGAAGCTGTATGAGTTATGAAGTACCAGCCTGATTTTAAAGCAGCTCTTTCAACACATCTTTAGCTTCTGTATTGGTCAAATTGAACTTAGCACTGTTTCTGAAATATATTGCAAAAAGTCAACAAAGACTTTAAAACTTACGTTTCTCTTTCATTTCCTCCCTATTATACCTATTGACCTATTAATTGTGTGGGCATCATATTTCTTACATTTTCCTTAGAAGTTTGAATATAGACAACAAAACTTGAATTTTTATTTTCTATAGAAGAATAGTTTATTTGTGCTTATGGTTATAGAAGTATAAGAACCTGTCACTGCCATGGTAGGCATGGCACTAGGGCAGCAAGCTGAGAGCACATATCTTAAACAAGAAGCAAGGAATATACAGTCGACTGGGAATGGCGTGAGTCTCTCAAATGGTGTCTCAACTAGGAATGGTGTAAACTCTACACATCCACTTCCAGTGGCATACTTCTTCCAACAAGGTCAAGCATACTATACCACTCCCCAAAGCACTACCAACAACAGGTAAAGTAAAATCCCTCACATCAAGATCAGACGAGGCTACCTAACAGAAAGAGACGTGTACAGGTCAAGTATAAGAATCAGAGACCCACTCTTTCACACACTCAAGAGTCCCATAACAATATTAAACTAAAATCTATAATATAGATACAGAGGATCTGGTGTAGACCTATGTAGACTGTGTGCTTGCTGTTTCTGTCTCTGTGAGTTCATATGAACCTTGCCTTGTTGATTTAGAGGGTCTTGTTCTGGCGCTCTCCTTCCTTCTGTATCTTGCGTTCTTTCTCCCTTCTCTCTTCCATGGGGTTCCCTGAGCTAAGGGAAGGAATCTGATGAAAACATCCCATTTAGAGCTGTGTGTTCCAAAGACTCTCTCTGTGTAATGTCTGACTGTAGGTCTAGGCATCTGTTTCTACCTGCTACAGGAGGAAGCTTCTTTGATGGTGACCAAATATGGTACTTATCTATTAGTATAGTGAATATCATTATAGTGATAATTTTTTTTTATTTTAGACTAGTAGTGTTTGGTATAATCATAGGTCTCTGGGCTATCCAGTCTTTCATTCTTGATTACTTAAGCAGTGTTGGGTATGGGTTCTATTGCAAAGAGTAGACCCTGGCAACACAGATATTGATTAGTTACTTCCAAAAGTTCTGTGCCACCATTGCCCTATCATATCTTGCAGGCAGGGTGGATTGCAGTTCAAATGTTTTGGGCCTGGGATGGTGTTTACACTTCTCTTTTGGTAGGCTGCAGCATACCACCCAATATCAAAGATACTAGAAAACAGAGGTGAAGGTTCCATATGGGCATGAGCTCAACTCCATGTTCAATGACTAGTATGGGTGCTGTCCTTGCCAATAGGACCCCCATTGTCAGTTAGCAACAGGCTGGGTTGTTTGAGGATTTTTATGCGGGACACCCTAGGCCAACAACTCAATAGAATGCAACCCAGTCCCACTACTAGAAGATCTGAAACGTGGATTTCTCGGTGTATTTAAAAAGTACTTGCAAAGACCAACCATTATACTATTGAAAAGGTATTATTCTGTTTTCATGAATAATAAAAGTGCTTGAACAGGCTTCCTGAAGGCTAAGTCAACATATATAAATGCAGGTGGAAAATTAATGCTCTTATACATATTATTTTATAAAGCAAAATAAGTTGGTTCCTTTTTTGAGAGGTTTTCAAAAACAGTTCATTCGAAGTGCTTCCAGGGCCATCTATTTCACGCTGTCACTGATTGGGTTGAAGCTCAAAGCTGCAGAGAATATTCTGCTGAGAACAGGGCAGTTGTGTGGGTAAGGAAGGTGTTTTCTTCACCAGGCCAAAGGGTCTAACTTTTATTTCATCTTCTTTCCTATGCAAGATTTATATGATGTTGAATTTTGTCCTGCTTATTTACAGACATGTGGGTTTCTTGTTAGGACCTTTTGTTACCTGCTTCAAGAAACATGGCATTGTTTATTCATTTAATTTAGGAAGAATTACATACCATCTTAGTTTTGGGGGAATCCAACAAGGTTTAAAGCAAATGTGCATCATTTGCTTATGGAACATGATCTTAGATCATAGCAGCAAGAATGGTTTTCTTTTCTATCTTTCATTTCTTTCTTTTTTTTGAGACAGAGTTTCTCTGTACCTTTGGGGCCTGTCCCAGAAATAGCTCTTGTAGACCAGACTGGCCTCAAACTCACAGAGATTCTCCTGTCTCTGTCCCTAGAGTGCTGGGACTAAAGACATGCACCACCACTGCCTAGAAGTAAGGATTTCATCAGATAAATTTTAGTCCCCAAGAAAAATAAGCGGAACAGTTAAGATGGCCTCAGTTCAAAGAAGCAGCTTGTTCACATTACTAGATTTGAATCTGTATTACATTGTAGGAATGATTTCATGAACATGAAGTGTGAGAGCCAAAGTTACATTTTGTTTTAATTACTATGTTTGAGAGATCCATGAAACAAAAGTGCCTCTGGTCTGTAAGCCCCTCACCGAAGGACAGATAATTCCGGAAATGCTGGAGACTTTTGTTTATGGGAGATATCAAGCCACGTGTTTTCACTCCCCTAAACAAATCTGACCCATCTACACCAAATATAGTTTATCATATGTGGGTGAGAGGTTCACAGGCAGGAAATTGATAGGATGTAAACTTGCTCTTGATTGGATGTATGCTTGCCCCTGGTTGGACCTGATGGGAAATACTATTCTGCTGTAAACCGTGACTTGAGGTCATATCCAAAGAACTTGGGTATCGATCTGGCCAGAGCCCATCCACCTAGTCAGTATTTAAATTAAAATTGCTTCAAATTTGGCTTTAAAATGTGGTAGTGGTCTTATTCTCAACGGATAAGATTAACAATTACTGCTAAGATATATAGCAGGGTACATTATTTTACAAATCTACTATTATTGAGAAAATACGAGATTAAATTATAATGTCAGATATTTTTACTAAAATGTTATCCCTACATAATCCCTAAGAATTTTACTATAATTAAAATGAAACTATGATGAGAATACAGCAAAGGCAGGGGGAGCTGACAAAGAATTTTGATGATGTGGAGCCTTAGCACCTATCAGCATCTGAAAAATTTAGATGTGAAATTTTAAGTCTCATCACTCACTAATTTTTGCAAAACAATGGTGTTTTAAGAGGGTAAAGATGGAGCTAAGCCTCTTCCATGTTACGAGAACTACTTGGTAACCCATGGAAATGCAACTAGACTGTTGTATTAAACATGATGAACTCGTAAGGCTACTGGGAGGCCCCCCTAAACTGCTGATAATTGCAGCGAGGGAGAGGGAGGACTCCCTTGTCTCAAGGGAGAAGACAGCATGCTGCCAAATACTGAACAAGTATCAGTGAATACTCACTTGTCTAAGTCTCTGAGGGCTTCCTTTCTGCAAAAGAAACTCTCTGTCATATGCTATCTTTAACTCAAGGAGGAAACTTTGCAAGCTAATTTTCCTAAGAAATTGAGTTCTTTCTATTCATATTCTTGTTTCAGATCCTGGCAGCATGCTGGTCTCAAAAAATAATATTCTGCATTGACTTCTTTTTTCTTTTTATTCTGCTATTGTGATGTTTCCACTTTTAAATACTTGGAGAAAATCTTTTCTTGTACCTGATTTGGCACACAGCTCTTGAATATTTAGTAATTTAACAAAAACATTTGTCTTACATATTTTTGTCTTCATTTTTATTTCAATGTGAGAATTGCTTGACTGTTACCTTCTGCTTTAAGAACTCATGAAACTGTTATGTAAATATAATCCAAATGAAGTGGGTTAGATTTTGCATAAAGAAGGATGATTAAACTGACTTCAAATGGGACTTAAAAAATTGAAACATATAGTTTCATATTCCTCTGTCACACATTTTTAATCAGTATTTTCAAACCTCAAGCAAATTAGTGGGATGTTGGGGTGTCATATAGGTGTGCTCATTAATTTTTTGCCAACTTGGTTCAAGCCAGGGTCTTCTGAAAAGAAAAAAAATGTCATTTAAAATAACACCATTATGTTGGCCTATAACCAAGGCTGTGGCACATTTTCTTGGTAAATGGTTGATATAAGAGAACCCAGCCCACTATGAGCATGGGTGGTACCATCAGAGTACAGGTAGGTGTCTGGGTTACATAAGCATACAGCTGGAGGCCGAGAAAATCAAAGTTAGGAAGCTGATTAGCAGTGTTCCTCCATGGCTGCTCCTTCATTTTCTGCCTCCAACTTTCTGCCTTGCTTAAATTGCTGCCCTGACGTCCCTTCATGATCCACTGTAAAATTCTAAGCTGAAAGCTTGAAATAAAGGGTTAAGTGATGACAACGCAAAGTTTAGAATTCTCTACTATCCATATCCCTCCCCCCTCCCCGCCAAAAAAACAAAACAAAACAAAAGAATTTTGTTTTCTCAGAAAAAGACCAGGGAAAGATTCTGTTTTGTCAGTGAGAGAATAGTTTAAAAGTTGATAACTCTTGGATTATACAAAAGAATACTTTCTATAACTGAAAAAAACTTCAAAGTTTTACTTTCACTCTTTCTTTCTATGAAAAGAAAGAAATTTTTCATGTTAGATAAAACAAGAGCAGGCTGTTAGTGACAGAAAATCACTGAAAAGGATTGTGTTATTAAATGACATTATGTGGAGAGCTTTCTTTATTTTATGCTCCACCATAAAAATATCTATGTCTGTTCTAACATAACTGGTAGAAATGGCATTGATACCTCTCCATCTTTAATTATACTGTCAGGATAGCATCACACTGTCAGTGAGCCTTTTGTTGGAAGATTGTAAGAGTCAACAAAATCCCCTCTATTTACTAGTTGCAAAAACTAACTAAGATGAGGAAGTGACTCAGAAAATAAAGTACTTGCCTTACAAGCATGAAGATCCAAGTCCATGTGGAAGCCTGACACAGCAGTACAGGTCACTAATCCCAGCAATGGATGGGGTTAGAGCAGATCTCTGAAGCTAATTACCTGGCTTATCTGGTCCAATTAGTGAGCTCTGTCGTAAGTGATGGTCTGTGTCTCAAAAAATAAAGAGGAGCATAATTGAAAAAGATTCCCAACATAACTTTCAGTCTCCATATGTGCATGATCCCAACTATACAAAACATCTACACATACATACACATGCACCCACACACACACGCACGCATGCACGCACATACATACATGCAACCACTTGCAAAATGCCTAGTTCTTTTTGTGGAATAATATTTTCTAAGCTTTGATCTTAAAGAAATTTGTCTTCATTTTTAAAATATTAAAATATTTTTAATAGTAATTTTATATTTTTCTCTCATTTTCTAAAGATAATGCATGCAAATCTCTTAAGCATCCGATTTAAAATAACTACTGAATAGAACTCTTCAATACTATATATATATACATATATATAAATATAAATATATACACACACACACACACATATCCTAGAAAACCAGATTTCTTTAGTGTAATATAGACAATGATACTAGCCTTTAATTTACTATTACAATAGAAGATTAATTTCAGACTCAGATAAACATTTAAATAGCTTTGTATACAATCAGTTCAAAACACTTGTTCAAATCTTCTAGTATTGCTTGATTATTTTTTGGGGGGAGAAATGAAAAGTTCTTGCCCAAAGAGATGGATTCCCTTTAGGCAATGTTTTAACCAATGTGGTCCCTAAGAGGAAATTATTCAGGAAAATAGCTTAGCTTTCACAATATCCTTCCAATCCCAGCACACAGGTCGTTTATGTATCAATTACTACTATGCCTGTTTTAAAGAGCATGAAAGCACCATGCTACTTTGTATGCATGTTAACTGTTCTTTGACTTGTAAGTAGAGAGAAAAAAGAGAAAACAGAACAGGAAGGGTTTCCCTGGGATCCTCACAGAAATTTGTGGTCCATTCAACTTGGGGAGTGTAGAATTATAAATATTAAACTGGCGCCACTGGCTCAGTCTGGTCCCAACTAGATGAAAGAATTTTGGGGGAAATTTTATAGTAGGCCTTTCAAATGTTCTCATGGTAGCAGCTTGTGTGTGTGTGTGTGTGTGTGTGTGTGTGTGTGTGTGTGTGTGTGTACTTTTTACTTTAAGATTTACACCAGGGCTGGCTAACTAGAGTCACCCATACAAGATTCTTTTTTGTTCTGTCCTAAGGAAATGTCACAAAATTTCTATGCATATAATTGCTTTTTTTTTCCAGTTTCTAGACTGAAACCTAGTAGTGGAGAGTTCCCTTTTTCTACCAAGAAATTTCTTGAGTATCTTCTTTCTATATTCAGAGTAAAGTCTAAATTATTTTGAGCACCTAGAAAACATCGTAAGATGTAGATCATGCTTATTTCTTTATCAAATGAATAAAAACAAATCCAAGGTCTTCTTTGTTTGTCCATCTGTTTTGAGAACAAAATCTCACAATATAGCCCTGTCCTTGAGCTCAGGATTTTATGCATTAGTCTTTCCAATGATGAGATGACAGATGTGTGACCACATATTAAGTCCTTTGACTATGAAGTGTTTATATTTGTAGTTCTTCTTTCCCAATCATTATGGTTGATTTTATTCATAATCAAAAAAACATGTGATTTGCTATGAAAAAAAAAGAATGAGGTGTTCTTTCTGAGATTAATATAATTAGTCCTTTTTACTTTCTCCCTCCAAAGACTCCCCTATACCCCTCCTTGCTCTTTTTAAAATGTATGGCCTTTTTTCAAATTAATTGCTGTTACATGCTTACATGAACATGTATATACAAGTTAGATTCCAAAATATAACATATTGAATCTGTATAATGTTACTCGAATGTTTATTTTGGGGTTGACTATGTTATTGGTTAACCAGTTTGTATGATATTCCTTGGAGAAGATTATTTCTCCTACTGTCAGTATAACTTGGATGCTTGTAGTTCTGTGTGTAGGACTGAGGCCTCAAGGACCTTGCTCCATCCACTTTGGTTTGTCTATTGGTGCTATCCTTGCTCAGCTTGTGTTTATGAATTTGTTGCAAGGAGAGAACGCTTATTTTCCCGGCTGCCCAGCTAGCTTAGCCCTGAAATAACCACACAGAAATTTTATTAATTAAACACTACTTGGCCCATTAGCTCTAGCTTCTTATTTGCTAACTCTTATATTAATTTAACCCATTTCTAGTAATCTGTATATTACCATGTGGCAGTGGCTTCCCACAAAGTTTCAGCAAGTCTTACTCTGGCCATAGTTTCATGGTGGCTATGACTTTGCCCATCTTTCTCCCAGAATTCAGTTCCGTCTTCCCCACCTACCTAAGTTCAGCCCTATCAACAAGCCAAGGCAGTTTCTTTATTCATTAACTAAGAAAAACAACACAGACAGAAGGACCTGCCATACCATTAAGTCATGTTGGTGTCTTGATGGTGGAGTTTCTGAGATTGCTAGAAGGTACAATCTCATAGCCAACTCATTTTTACAATATTTCTGCTCCCTCTTCAGCAATGTTCACTAACCATTAACTGTTGAAGTATTTTGTAGATGTTTCCCTTGAAATTGGGATGCATAACTCTGCATTTGGATGGGTTGTGGTTTTCTGTAATGACCTTTATCCATTGCAAAGAGAAGTTTTGTTGATGGTAGGTGAGAACTACATTTATCTGTGGATATAAGGACAAATGGTTAGATTGTTGTTGAGGATTTTGATAGGTTATCAAAGTAGCAGTAGTAGGTTCTCTTCCACAATCCATGGCTTCACTGTCACAATGTAGTAATTATCTTTTCTTGTGAGGTTATTGAATTTAATAAAAAATTCAGCAATGTTTGTGTATCTATCAGTCATAAAAATTAGGCATTTTCCTTCTCATACCTCAGTTGGCACAATGAAAAAAGGAAATAACTGATAGAGATCCAATCCATGATGATGGAAGGCTTTACCTTGGAAGTACTGTTAATATGTGTGGTACAAAGTACTCGAGTTATTTTTACATGGTGCAGTGGTTAGAATTATTCAACAAAAAGCCTTGCTGTCTAGGAGCCTGTAGTAAGTAAAGTGGAATGCAGGTCATTCAATGAATAGTTAAGATATTGACTATAGGTAATGTTCAATAACTAAATATAAAACATGGTCTTCAAGAATAGAACTCAATTTTATATAAGTCTACCAACATAAAAAAAGAATTGAAATTCAGAACTGGGGAAAAACTTCTGTGATATGATGATAATGGACATGTGAAGGATGGAGAAGAGCTGAAAGAGAAAAAAGAAGAAGAATAGGAAAACCAGACAGG
The DNA here is from genome assembly GCF_982192425.1 of Myodes glareolus. Lineage (NCBI taxonomy): Eukaryota > Metazoa > Chordata > Mammalia > Rodentia > Cricetidae > Myodes > Myodes glareolus. The sequence goes on along the minus strand of NC_142027.1, from coordinate 27,152,899 downwards.
ATTGATTTTCAGGAAGAGGAATAGCTCTTGGAAGAATTGTAGGTGTTTAAGGGTTTTCTTTACATCTCCTACATACAGAATTCTCAGAGGAAGAGAGAAAACAGCAAGTATCCAGAGTGTAGGAAAATAAATGTGATGAACTTGTAGCAGCTCTTTGTAAGTGTGCCAATCTAACTGCTTGCATATAAATAGAATCAGACCTTCCATTCATAAAGCAATTGTTAACCTCTGAAAAGACAAGTCCCATGTGAGAAGCATAGATTCAGCACCGAGAATAGAAACATTTGTGTAATATGATTGGACATAAAAGTGAGGACCTGAGTCCTTCCTTTACTTCTTCATTTCCACAGATTTGCATTCAAGAAGCTTATAATACATGAGAAAAATAATTTTATTTATTATTTCTAATATACGCTAACGTGGTACAAATTCTGTATTGATAGGAAAAAGTTGTTGAATCTTAAGGAAAGTGGGGTGAGGTTAGGGAGTAGCAAAAAAATTAGGAAAACTTTCTGTGTTGGGGGACACCAGCTTCGACAAGTTTACCACTTACCAAAATAGAGGCATGGGGGTTAGAAAAATAAGTAAAGAGAATGAAGACGAGAGTAAAACTAATAAAACAGAAGCATAGGATAGTATCAAGAGTGAGTTCCAGTGAATACCGAAAATCACCCGTGTTTAATTTTCCATAGTTTTCTGCCCCAATACGACAGGAGGAAGGAAACAAAAGACTGCTTTAACTTGATACAAAGGACAACCAGAACACTTATTTGCTTCAATACCTGAGACATCAAGTCCTTAATTCCTGAGAAAAGCTTTCTGATGTATAGGCGGTGAACCCACTTTAAACCAAGTATACCGAAGGCAGCTACTCACCAGGTCAAATCTATTTCAAAAGAAGTAGCAGAAGTATACTTGAATTTCCTGATTTTTGGTCAGGGTGGAGTGAATCTACCTGTATGGGCCATTATAATGTCAAAACACCAACTAGCCACACTCTAGGTCAACTCTTGTTGTCAACAACTCTGAACAAGCCAACAATCTTAGACCTTCAGACAAGGTGAAAATAAGATTACATTTTTGGGCCTCCACACTGTGTGTGTGTGTGTGTGTGTGTGTGTGTGTGTGTGTGTGTGTCTGTCTGTCTGTCTGTCTGTCTGTCTGTCTGTCTGTGTGTCTTTCTGCCTAACACCCCCCATGTGTGTGTGCATGTGTGTGCTTGTGTGTGTGTGTGTGTATGTGTAAACTTTATTTGTATATTGGGTAGGAGATTTATCAATGCCATAGTACATATCTGGAGGTCAGAAAACAAATTGTGGGAGCAGGTCTTCTACTTTCATGAGATGCGGATTCCAGGAATCAAACTCTTGCTGTCAGGCTTGGCTCAAGTGCCTTTATCATCTAACCTGTCAGCCTCTTTCCTTTAGAAAATTGCCAATTGAGCTATGTGTTAAGCCTTAGGGGTGATGGAATTGTCATGGATTACAGAAAATGCCTTTGCAGATTGGCGTGTATTGCACTCTAGAGTAAAGAATTGTGAAGGAAGAACATTAGAAAGCTGTGAAGACACACTTGTGCCAGTTCTGGGGAGTTCCTTGAAAAACACCATAAGTAGAAATTGTTAGATTAAGATTGATGGAGGTGACAAAGAAATAAAAGAAAGAGACTGGACTTTCACAGTAGAACTGTTCTTGAGTCAGAACAACTGAAGGGCACTATCTCTCTGCAAGAATGGATACTGTGCACATGTGATGCAGAGGGTTTGGCCCTTTTATAGCATGGAAGAAGGAAATTTGGGCATGGAAGTTTCCTTGTGCAGGTCATTTCCCATGCTGTGTCAAACTGGGTAATACCTGTAGAGGTTGGCATGTTGAGTTTATCAGGAGCCTCCAAACCCTGACAGCCCACAGGTGTTATCAGTCAAGTCAACTTTCCTGTCTGGATTTTTTTCCACCTGCCTGAGGCATTTTGCTCATTAACCCTTCAGGGACAGCCACTGAAGGATGGACATCATCACTGGGAGAAGATACAGGGACATGAACACAGTAGAGCAACATAAATGACCACCTTCCTGGGAGAACAGTCCTGAAATAAGGTGAATAGAATTTCCTGGGAAAATGGGAGGTGGCTTGATAAAAACTAAGGAGCCATCAGGGTGGTTTACTCCTATGTTCACCTGATGAGAGCCATGACTCATTACTTTTGTCTTTTGGTCTTTAAACACTCTTAAGTGAAGGTAGAAGAGGGGAGAAAGAGTCAATGCTGTCCACACTTCTTTTCATTCAGGCATTTGCTATATACTATCATACCACCCACCGTGGGAAGCATCATTTGTGGCTTTGTTGTTGCTATTGTTTCCCCTGGAAAAAATTAAATATCACAGTGTTCTCAGAGTTAGAGAATTCCAGGAAAGCCATTGTGTTATAAGGAGGCTGCTTGTTTATTCCTGGCCACTTAGCCCTGAAATAATCACACAGAAACTTATTATGTAAGTCATGGCTTGGCTCCATTAGCTCTAGTTTCTTATTGGCTAACTCTTACATATTATTTTAACCCATCTCCATTAAACTGTGCATCACCATGAGGTTATGGCCTACCAGCAAAGTTTCAGCACATATGTCTCTGGCGGTAGCTCCATGGTTTCTCCCTGACTCCGCCTCCTTTCTCCTAGCATTTAGCTTAGTTTTCCTTGACTAACTACGTTCCCCTATAGCTCTGCTATAGGCCCCAAGCTGTTCCTTTATTCATGGTAATCACAGTATACAGAGGGAAATCCCACATCACCATGTCTTTCTGTCTCCTTCATGAGCCATTATTAACCAATTCAAACTCTTATTCTTCCCATTGCTACTTATTTCCTGTATTCAGTTGGTGGTGTGAGGGAGATTCTCTGTAGAGGGAGAAGGTCCAAGCTGATGCCCACACCTGTGTTTGCTCTGAGTGTCAAATCCTCATCACACAGATTCCTTCTTCAAATACCAGGTCTGGGATGAACTACATCTAGGCTCCCAACTTTGTCTTCTTGGGATGCTCTAGTGACTCAGAGAAGTGGCAGCTCCTGCTGAGCATCTTCCTGGTTGCACACACTGTAGGTCTTCTAGGGAATCGGATATGTTAGCTGGCTATTTAGACACTCTATCACAAACCATAATGGCGATTGTCTTCTGCCACCTTCATTATTCCATCATAGCAGCATCTATGAATGTGACAAAGGCCTGTAAGTGACAGACTCTGGCTACTAGATACTGTTATTATGAATTCCCCCCCACTCACCCTTACCACCTCAGTCTATCCTCCTGCTTTTCTTATTGGTCTATTCCTTGCAGTTTTGATAATCATCTCATTTTATTTTATTTTTCTGATGTTTGATGTCTGTGATTGTGAAAGTTTACCATTGTGATTTGCTTTTCCACAGTGGCCAGTATTGGGTTGTCTGCATTGTTCTCGTTTTGCTGTGTATGCACTGAGAAATGTAGATGAATGGCATAAATGATGTTTTCTTTTTCCTGTCAGACTTCTCAGTTTGAACAATGCAGCCTCTCTCCCTCCAACGATGGGCATAGATGTACTGTTTGTTTCCTTGTTTCTTCTGTTATTTCTCGCTCTATTTCAGACTCATATTTTTAGTCTTTTGTTTTCTTACTGGGTTTTGTAATAAACCCAGTATTCTTGATATTTGGAACCTGTTTTTGTAATTCTTACTTCAGGACATTTGAAATGTGTAGTTTTGCTGTAACAAAAAAAGTGCAGAAAAAGGTTTCCAAGGAGCAGCTGTCAGTTCTTGCTTTAACATGGGAGTTTCCCTAGCTCCCACGCTCACCCACCTTTTCTTTCTCTTTTTCTTTTATTTCCCTTCCAGCTTACTATATCTTTTCTATGGTGTATTTTCCCTAATTTATGGCATGCTAAAGGTTCCAGAAGATTTTAACTACATCTCCAAATAAGGACTCTTGGTCTCATAGGAAATCTGGATATGGGGAAAGTAAGATGGATCTTTTTTTTGTGGAAAGTCAGTTGTTCTCTGAGGATCACTTACTTCTATCTGCAATTGCTTATTTTTGCTAAATGCCTCACTATGTGATATGCAGCCTGATTTTGATGCAACAGGAAATGATGAATGCCTTTATACTTAGCTTTTAGTGTTGTGGGTTTCCCCCTGCTAGTCCCGTATTGAGTATCATTCATCCATTCATTTAACATTTAAAGAAAAGGTACCAGGGGGCCTGGCACCATTCAGATTCTGGTAGAAACATGGAAGTGGTAGTAAAGGCAAACACAGAGGAGGCAACCCCGGTTTGGGAGGAACCACCTGCATTTCTTTTTTCCATGATGGACAATAATCTCTGTTGAAGAAAGGAGCTCCCCTTTGTTTCAGAGGATATTTCTTAACTATCTGAGACTCCCTGAGGGGTCACACAAAGAAAAATAGAGATACAATTAGGAGAGAAGGTGACAATGAATGTTTCAGAGAGCAAGTCCAATGTAAAAAATATCTCCATGGGCATAAACAACCATCAGTTGGGTCTCATATTGTCTGTGAAAACTCAGTGTGCAGAGAAGTAAAATAAACACTGATTGACATGCAGAAGGAGCAGGATGTCCATAACCCAAATAGAAACAAAACATTGTTTTTGATTGGGTGCTAGTGGTTTGGTACTGTATGTTGTCTGGGAACTAACTAGCAATAGGAGGATGAATTATGATATTCCTCTGCACTAAACATTCTTAGGACATGAGAAAAACACACAAAAAAGGCAATATATAGGGTATAAACTACCAAAACCTCCCAATTTTCTATGATTGGTGCGGGAAAGAGAGTAGTTGGGTGTGGTGATACACACCTTTAATCCCAGCAATGGGGAGGCAGAGACAGACAGATCTCTGGGAGTTCAAGGATAGCCTGGTCTACAGAGGGAGTCCAGGACAAAGATATGCAGAGAACCTGTCTCAAAAAGTCAAAAGTTAAAAGTAAAAATAAAAGAAATAGAGGTTAAAATAAAGCCATGTAAAGATGAAAAATACACAGAAAATCTTGATACTGTATGCTATTATGCTCTCTCTAAATTGTTTAAATGCTGAGAAAAAAGCAACAGCTGCTAAAAGATATTTGCTTATAAATGCTGCAGAATTAATCCAAGATAGGTATTTTGAAAATACCTTGGCTTCAAAATTAAAGTCAAAAGGTATGTTACTTTTGATAAGAGATTTTGCTTTTGTTTTCACAGAAAATGAGAGGCTCTGGATTTATTCATAGTTAAGAGAAATCATCTTTGACCAAGGGAGACCACCTGAGCAATCTCCGGTAGAAGCAGATGGCCCAGATGTCTGAGTTCTTCATCCAGAACAGGTTCAAGACTGCTGCCTGAGATGATCAAGACTCACAAGATACTTCAGTCAGGACTTGATCATAACTCTAAATTTTCTTTAGGTCCCCATAAGATTATCCAGTGCTCCCAACCAGCTGGAAGTAATCTAAAATACTATGCCCACATTCCCAAAAAATGGAATATGGATATTTTCCTTTGTTTTTTTTTGTTTTGTTTTGTTTTTTTTTAAAAAAAGAGGGGGAAATGGTGCAGGAGACTTGTCTGTATTCTGTCAATCATGTTATAAATAAACACTGATTGGCCAGGCAGGAGGTGTAGGTGGGAAACCCAGACAGGAAGTGGAAATGATGCAAGGAGAGCAGGAGGAATTCTAGGGAGGAGGAAGCTGATTCCCCCACTCCTGCCCAGATCACCGAAGCAGCAGGATGTGAGCTGCCCCACTGAAAAAGGTACTGCGCTACATGGCTAAAATAGATCATAAAAATGGGTTAATCAAGATAAGAGAGTTAGCCAGTAAGAAGCCTGACCTAACGGGCCAATCAACATTATAACTTATGGAGATCTCTTGTGTGATTTTTTTCTCTGGGACTAAACAGCTGGGGGGCCGGTCAGGACAAAAAACACAAACAAACAAGGCCCCTCATGTTACATATGATAATTTTTATTGTTTGAAAATTCTATACATACATATAATGCGTTTTGACCAAATCCACCCTTTCTCCCACAGTTCTTTCCTAGTCACTGTTTTCCAACCCTGGGACAAATGGCTGAGGTGCCTATTAACATATCAAAGTGGATACTGGCTACCAAGGTCTCCTAGTATCACTCAGTCTTTACCTGATGCAGGGTCCTCCTGGCTGGCATAATTAGTCCCCTACCCTAAACACTCCAGCCCAGGAAAAGGGTTGGCTTTCCCTTCCCCTAATTTCTCTGGTCCCTATAGAATTCAGCCATTTTGGCTACATCAGGCATCCTTTGGCCCAACCCACCTTTTTTGCTCTCCCTCCTACTCTCCTCTCATGGTGCAGCTCATCTAGCCATGATCACACTGAACCCTCCAAGATGTCTCTGTCTCTGCCTCTACTGGTTTTCTCCATTTCCTTTGTTTCACTCCAACCACTCCCATTTGTCCTCCCCAAAACCCTATTCCCTATTCCCTCTCAAACTGATGGTCTCTTTTTCTTCTTATACACACACACACACACACACACACACACACACACACACACACACACAAACAAATTTGTAAATGCTATCAATTGAGTCTGTTAATTGTGACTTTGTACACTTTGTTTTAAACAACCAATTATAGGACTTATCCCTGGAGAGGCTAATTCTCCCTCTGTAGTCATTAGTTGTCTATAGTTCTTTGTGTATGGGTTAAGCCCTATGAGATTTCTTCTTTCCACATTAGCATGTCTATTGGTGTTGATATTGTTTAGGTCTTTTTTAGGCACCTTTATTGTGCAGTATCAAGGGGTATAGTTTTCTTGCCATCTCTAGGAGACATGATCTCATAGCAGATTTCCTATTTTTTCTGGCTCTTACAATCTTTCTACCTCCTCTTTTGAGAGGTATTTCCTGAGCCTTATGTGCAAAAATTGTGTGACAGATTGAAGTTGGGCTTCCAAAGATCCATTGGTCTCTGCATTATGTGCAGTTGTGGTTTCCTATAATGGTCTCCACTTGTTGTAAAGAGAAAGCTTCTTTGGTGGGGGTAAGAGCTACACTTATCTGTAGCTATAAGAATATGTTTTAGAATGCAGTTACAAATTATGGTGGTATAGTTTACATATATAGTAAATTTATGGTAGTGGGTTCTCTTCTAAATTGCACAAACTCACCAGGCCTGCATAGTTGGCTAGATTTATATTAGCAAAGTGATTTCCCTACTGAGAGTACTTTTAGTCAAATTAGAACTCTGCTTGTTATAGACAAGACATGGGATCCACTATTGCACCTTTTGGAATATTTTCTCATTGTTTTGCTTTATAGGCTTCATGGCCAAGTAGGACCAAAGAGTGCTTCCCTTCCTTGGAAGCTTACGTACTATTTTCTTCATTGTAGAAAAGTCCTGTTTACAGCCCATTTTAAGGTGACCTTGTTTGTCACAACTGAAACACTTGACATTTTGATTTTTCTTCAAACCTCTGAAAATCACTTCTCCTATCCAAGCATCATTATGGTCATGAGATTCAATATTGATCGTATCTTGGATTCATTCTTCCAAGGGCACAGATCTTTCCTTTAAAGGCCTAATTATTCTTTTGACTTGAGAATTAGCATTTTTAAAAGTCAGAGATTCAATTATTATTTGTCTATCTTCTGAATTTGATATCATTCTATTTACTCCTGATGTCATTCTTTGTAAGAAATGAGTGAAGGTTTCTTTTGAGTCCTGCATGACTTTAACAAATGGCTCAAACTTCTTTCTTAATTCTTCAGTTCTATCCCAAGCAGTCAAAACTGATACATGGTATAAAGACAGGATGTGACCATCATATGAGGATTTACTTTTTATATTAGCATAATCTCCTTCTCTAAGAAGTTGTTATTGGGAGATTTCCATACCTCTAGTTCTACTCCATTGTTCAGTAGTCTTAACCTCTTCTTTCAACCAAGTCCTCCATTGTAATTGTGGACCAGGCTTCAACACTGCTATAACCAAGTCTCTCTAGTCTTCAGGAATAATTCTATTACAAGTTGATCATGAGTTTAACATTTGCTTCACAAAATATGAATGCAAGCCCTATAAGACTATGGCTTCCTTGAATCTCCATAAAACTAACATTGCCACAGGAGTCCATTCCGCTCTAACAAAGTCCTAGGGCTATATACATTTGGCAATTCCTGTAAAGTTACTGGATATATTAAGGTTAATTGTTTGGAAAATCATTAGGCTGTTCCTCTCTATCTTTATAATGCAAAGCTGAAATTGGTTCTCCTTTAAATTTCTCTGGATATGAATATCTCTATGATCTGTTTTATTAAGTTTTGCTAAGGCCTGTATCTTGACACTCATACCAAACAAATTTTTAAGAGACAAACCAAGAATTATCAAAATGTTAACAAACATTATTAAAATAATAGTTAACAGTATGTCAATCATGGTTGATTATCCCTTCATTTAATTATTCTGTTTTTAAACCATGTATTGCATAACCATATAGAGACCTAACTTTCTCTCTTATAATAGTGTTTTCCATTTTTAATTTGGAAAAAAACCTCTCTTTTAATTAATTCCTCCCTTTTAAGAATTCTAATTTTCTCACCAAATCTGCAGCCAAAGATGATGAAGACATGAGGCTTACTGCTGCTGCATAGAACAGTAAGAGCTTGACCAGAGTTCAAGGCAGTTATGTAGTTTGGCAGCAGCCTGAGAAAGGGATCCAGGGAGAGCAAACCAGGAAAGAAGAAAGGAAAACCTAGCTGGCGGGGCAATGACTCCGGCAGTATGTAGCTCTGGCCTATGCCAGTGCTGTAAAGCCACAGGCTTTTTCCATGAGTTTGTACTCTAGAAGTTAGGTGCCAGATATAGCACAAATTCTAATTGATATTAATAATAAAAACCCAAAGTCAGATATAGGGGTTAGTGCTGAAGATCAGAAAAGCAGAGCAGCCAGCCACTAGGAAATTCTTTTACCTCTAACAATTCCCAGAACAAAGGGACAATCTTGTCCTTAGACTGCATCCCCAGACTCCATCTGTCTCCACCAAACCACAGACTGCAGCTGTTTCTATCAAACCTCAAACTGCCCTGAGCTCCTGTCTCCTCATGCCTTGTATTCCACTCTCCATCCTGCTATATCCCTCTTGTTTCAACCTCTCTAGTGCTGGGATTAAAGATGTGTGATCCCAAGTGCTAGGATAACCTTTGTGTGAGCTCTATTGGTATTTTAGAGAGATCCAATCCTGTGTAACCTAGGATGGCTTTGATCCCTCTTCCTCTGTTTTCTGAGTTCTGGGATTAAAGGTGTGCCACCACTCCCTAACCTCTAGAGGCTTAGCTCTGCACTCTGGTCTTCAGGGAAGCTTTATATTACTACATTGGTTGCTTTTTATTTTTCTCCCTTCTGTGCTTACTCCAGGTTATGTAGTCACATCTGGAGATTTGGAGCAAAGAACAGTAGATGAGAGAGGATGGGTGGTGTTTGTCTTTCTGGGACTGGGTTAACCCACTCAATATACTCTTTACTAGTTCTGTGTTTATCTGCAAATCTTACAATTTTATGTTTCTTTACAGCTGAGTAGTATTCTTTTAGAACCCACTGAGTCTGTCTAGTGCTCTCTCTTTGTGCGTAGATGCAGGCCTGGAGCACGGGGAACACATACCTGAAAGAAACTGATTCTCTATCTATCCCTGAGCAGCCATCAGTTGCACATAGTTGTATAGCTAAGGGTATAATTTCATGAGCATCTTCCTGCTCCATGCTGTGGTTTTGTCTTCCTTGAATTTGTAAAGGTCTTGTGCATGCAGTCACATCCTCTGTGAACTTATGTGTGATGGCCCTGTAATATCCAGCAAATACTGGAAACATTGTTGCAGAATTTCACTACCTTTGTCTCCTACAATCTTACATCCACTTATCCACAATGATCCCCAAATCTTGGAGGGAGGGAGTATGTCCTATTTAAGAGTCAAGAACACCATACTCCCTTATTTTCATTTTCTCCACAAAGCAATAAACTGCTCCCTTAACGTTTTTTATTGCTTTATGAGATTTCTTGACATTTTATCCAACTATTATTAAAGATGGAGGTACATTAAAATATACATGTACTTTTAGGCATCTATTGTTAGGGCCCGTAGGTATGGGTCCATTTTTGACTAAAGATCAGAGAGTTAAAACTTATTTCTATTTCTTCAAGGTTATTGTGAACAGTTCAAATAACAGGTATGGCTAATATCCAGACCTAGTATTTCAAGTATTAAGTAGTAAATCTGTTTCTACCTCAAATAAAGAATAAAGCTCCATTCTACCCTGATTTAGATCACAGAGTTCTGCTCTCTCAAAGTTATTATTAACAGTTCAGACAACAAGTGTAGCTAATATCCAGACAAAGTATTTCAGGTATTAAGAAGTAGATTTGTTTCTACCTCAAAGTCTAAGGATCCAGGTAGGTTCCTATTCCCTTAGGGAGATAACTACAGATTTCACCCAGGGAGTGGTTTGCCTAAGGTATGAGCTTTACTTGTCTTGTTTCAGCAGCAGAATATTTAACTAGCAATGTAGCCCATAATCCTTCAACTGCTAATCCCTTGTATCATGTTAATGTAGTTTTTTTTTAAATTACTCATAACTTTTGGAGTTGGGATATTTAAGCAGATGGAAATTAAATGCAGGTGATTTTCAGTATTTACTGGAACTCCCAATAGTATGCTATGTTTTAATTTATTATTTTCACTTATGTCTTTATTCTCTTGTTTTTCTAATCCCCATGCCCCTACCCTGGTGAATGGTATCCTTGTTGAAGTTGGTTTCTAAAAGTCTATTATGATATTTATGAACAAAAAATACTTTTATAGCCCGAATCCCATCCCAGCCTTCATCCAGGTACACCTTCCTCTCTTCCCCCTTCCCCCTGGGGCCACAAGATCTACCCAGAGCTGCTCCCTTGCACACTGGGCCTGGGCTGTGGGCTCAGCCCAGCAGGGGCAGTTCCTGTGCTTTGATATCCTGCCTGAGGACAGGCAGGCCCTATGTCAGCTCAGCCACATTCCTGGCCACCAAGAGGCAGTGAACTTCTAGCAGACATCCATTGGAGGAGGGGTAGGTTTGCTCCTGGCCCGAGGGCTTCGGCGAGGAGGAATTCAGACTTTCCCTGCCCCCCCTTGACTTTCTGGTCAC